>NC_138770.1:652416607-653161607 GCF_965119305.1 Pelophylax lessonae
TAACTCAACACACAGCCATTAATGTCTAAACCGCTGGCAACAAAAGTGAGTACACCCCTAAGTGGAAATGTCCAAATTGGGCCCAAAGTGTCAATATTTTGTATGGCCACCATCATTTTCCAATACTACCTTAACCCTCTTCAGCATGGAGTTCAGTAGACCATCACAGATTGCCACTGGAGTTCTCTTCCACTCCTCCATGACGACAACCCTGAGCTGGTGGATGTTAGAGAAATTGAGCTCCTCCACCTTCCATTTGAGGATTCCCCACAGATTCTCAATAGGGTTTAGGTCTGGAGACATGCTTGGCCAGTCCATCACGTTTACCCTCAGCTTCTTTAGCAAGGCAGTGGTCATCTTAGAGGTGTGTTTGGGGTCGTTATCATTATTATTATTATTATACAGGATTTATATAGCGCCAAAAGTTTGTGCAGCGCTTTGTTGCAGTACTGCCCTGTGGCCCAGTCTCCAAAGGGAGGGGATCATGCTCTGCTTCAGTATGTCACAGTACATGTTGGCATTCATGGTTCCCTCAATGAACTGTAGCTCCCCAGTGCAGGCAGCACTCATAAAGCCCCAAACCATGACATTCCCACCACCTTGCTAGACTGTAGGCAAGACACACTACTTGTCTTTGTACTCCCCACCTGGTTGCCACCACACACGCTTGACACCATCTGAACTAAATAGGTTTTTCTTGGTCTCATCAGACCACAGGACGTGGTTCCAGCAATCCATGTCCTTAGTCTGCTTTTCTTCAGCAAACTCTTTCTTGTGCATCATCTTTACAAGATGCTTCCTTCCAGGACACAGCCATGCATGCCAATTTGATGCAGTGTGCAGCATATGGTCTGAGCACTGACAGGCTGATCCCCCCACCCCTTCAACCTCTGCAGTAACGCTGGCAGCACTTATACGTCTATTTCCCAAAGATAACCTATGTATATGACGCTGAGCACATGCACTCAACTTCTTTGGTTGATCATGGCGAGGCCTGTTCTCAGTGAAACCTGTCCTGTTAAACCGCTGTATGGTCTTGGCCACCATGCTGCAGCTCAGTTTCAGGGTCTTGGCAAACTTCTTATAGCCTAGGCCATCTTTATGTAGAGCAAAAACATTTTTTTTCAGATCCTCAGAGAGTTGCCATGAGGTGCCATGTTGAACTTCCAGTGCAGTGACCAGTATGAGAGAGTGAGAGCGATAACACCAAATTTAACACACCTGCTCCCCATTCACACCTGAGACCTTGTAACATTAATGAGTCACATGATACTGGGGAGGGAAAATGGCGAATTGGGCCCAATTTGGACATTGTCACTTAGGGGTGTACTCACTTTTGTTGCCAGCAGTTTAGACATTAATGGCTGTGTGTTGAGTTATTTTGAGGGGACAGACAATGTACCCTGTTATACAAGCTGTACACTCACTACTTTACATTGTAGCAAAGTGTCATTTCTTCAGTGTTGTCACATTAAAAGATACAATGAAATATTTATAAAAATGTGAGGGGTGTACTCACTTTTATGAGATACTGTAGTAGAAAGTAAAAAATATTGTTTTTTTTTTTATTCAGAATTGTCGCTCTTTTTTTTGTTTATAGCGCAAAAAATAAAAACCACAGAGGTGATCAAATACCACCAAAAGAAAGCTTGATGTCCTTTTTTTCCCACAAATAGAGCTTTCTTTTGGCCTGGTCATTAAGGGGGTAAAACCTTTCCGGTCCTTAAGTGGTTAAGACTGGTGAGGAACTGGTCCGTGTGAGGACAGCAAAATCATGGTAATTCTGCCTGCGATTCTCGAGCCGCCTAAAAAAATGCAGGATGTGTTACTTTCGCTGCAAAATCATGAAAACAGAATCGCGGGATGCCTGTCGCCCCAAACAATTCCTGGAACTTCTTTGAGGCAACAGGCGTCCCGCGATTCTGTTTGTGTGCCATTTTACAAAGAAGGGTCTGCAGATATCAGGGTGCCTTGCCGCATGTATTTGCAAATGTGTGCAACTAAACCCTTGTTTTTAACGCATACTGTTAGACAGGTTTATTCGGTTGGTCGCAGGCTGGTTACTAAGTTGTGACTGGAAACCACTTGGCTTTTTTTGACTTGTGTGCCATTTTACCTCGATTTGACGGCCGATAATTGCTGCAAAATCACACAGCGATTGGGGTGCCATTCAAAAGTAACGGGATCATGGGCGTGTCCTGCGTTTTGCCGCGTTGGAGCCTTAGAGATAGCGATGTTTGCTGTTATTTACTTCTATTTTCTACTTAACAGAAAAAAAAAAAAGTCAACTCAAAGGGTAACTTCACCTTTGTGAGAAAAAACACAAATAAAGAAAAAACAATATAGCGTATACAAATGTGACACAAATCATATTGGAATTTAATGTTTAAAAAAAATGACCTTTTTTTTTTTTCAATCTGCAGGCACTGTAATATTCTGAAAATGCAATGTAATATGGCAACCTGGAGCTGTTCTGTACACAGAATGTATACTGACCACACCCCAGAAACATAATTTCCTGCTTGTGTGATTGGCTCACCAATTTTCCCAGAAGTCTGCCTAAGATACAAGTCAGATTTATGGCATCCCCTGCAACAAAAATGTCATTTTTGGTGAGATACTCCCAATAGGAACATGTCTAAAGGGATGCAGGCCCAGCCGCTTTCCTCATTAGAGCTCTGCAGGTGCCACAGCTGATTGATAATTATGAAACCACTCCCATTAGACTCACTTAGCACAGAGGAAAAAAACATTATTTATTCAGAATAACAAAAGGTAGGAATCTGCAACAAAGTTTGTTAAAATCCCTGCAATGTACAGAGATCACCCAGAGGGGAATGTTTTTTTTCTCAACAAAAGTGGAGTTATGCTTTAAAGTTAGGTTGTTAGACCATCAGAGAGGCTGACACAGGCTGGCACCAAACTGTAAAGGCATCGCTTCAATAGGGGACTTTATGTTGGTATTGGCCATCCAGATATTACATCATAATTACGGAGAAATAAGACCACCAAATTACAGCAATTATAGAGTGGAGAATTAGATTGTTACAAATTAATATTGGTGATATGTTGCCCTTTAAGTAGGGATAAAAACTATTTTTTCTGTATTTATTCTTAATTTAGCCATGGTTGCCGCTTGTAAAATGTGATGTATACATTCTTTGATAAATTACCACAGTATTGTATTTTGCTTAGCAGGCTCTATATTAAATGTCATATTTATTTTCCGGAGAGTACAGCTTAAGGAATTTGCTTTCCTTGGCAGAAAGAAAGACATTTTTTTCATACATGAACTCAATATAAACATGACAGATGGCACATATAGGCAGCACAGGTAGTCTTTTTTTTTTAAGAGTCACATAAGATAATATATTGTTTATTTAAAGCGGAGTTCCACCCTGGGAATACTTTTTTTTAATAAAAATACCCCCGGGACAGTCAGGGCTAGTGCATTCCACAATGGATAGCCTCTGATCTGTCCCGGGTTGCACTTACCTTTTAGAAGAAATACTTACCTTGAAAAAGTATTGTCCAGCGCTGCCATCTCAGGTGTGGGCAGCTTGAAGCCAGCGCGTCCTCTTCTGTGTCCTCTTCCTTCTTCTTCGGCCCCACGATGCACTGCACCGGCCCCGCTGTCACTTCGGGTGCATGCGCGTCATCCCTCCACAGCTTCTGGGCATGCCCAGAAGCTGTTTAGAAGGGGATGACGCGCGCGCCCCGGAACTGACGTCGGGGCCGGTGCAGGCGCATTGATTCCTGGGCATGATGACGTTCAGCTCCCAGGAATCATTGCAAAGCCAGGAAGTGACGACGGGCCTTGGCCGCCGAGGGGAGGAAGAAGGAAGTAAGGTAAGTATATTTTCTTCTCTACGAGGTAAGTAAAAAAAAAAAAAAAAAATGCGATTATCCATTTGTTTTTCAGGTGACCCGGAGCGAGAAGATGGAGGTAAGTTTAATTTTAGGGTGGAACTCCACTTTAATTAAGCATGCCTAGGTATTGGCTGATAGTACAAATTAATTCCAGTTGAGGAACCCACCAAAATGTCATGGTAATACAGTAAAGGAAATGGTAAATAGACTTGAACACCCGATTACAACATATGCATGTTCACACTTCAATGGATATCAATATTTTGGAAGAGGGAAAACATGATTATAGTAGGGGTGTGTTAAAATAAACATTTTAATTACCTCCACATTTTGGGAAATCTGGAGAATTTAGTTAAATTCCAATATGAAATGTAAGGGGAAGACAAAAGTAAGGTTTTTTTTTTTTTTTGGTGTTTAAAGCGGAGTTCCGGCCTCAAAATCGATAAAATTGATTTGGGGCCATCCGCTTGCTAAGGGGAACCTGAAAAAGAAATAGATACTTACGATTTTTTTTTTGGTCACCTACCTTATTATAGAAGAAAATATACTCACCTTCCTTCCACTTTCTCCCTCTGCGGCCGCGGCCCGCGCCGTCACTTCCGGTTTGGTTTGCGATGATTCCTGGGAGCGGAACGTTATCGCTCCCAGGAATCAATGCGCCTGCACCGGCCCCGCTCGTCACTTCCGGTGCAGGCGCGGCATTCACTGCTAAACAGCTTCTGGGCATGCCCAGAAGCTGTGCAGGGATGCCGAGCCTGCACCGGAAGTGACGAGCGGAGCCGGTGCAGTGCACTGTGCGATTTCGACATCACGAAGAGGGACGCTGTGGCTTCAGCTGCCCACACCTGACAAGGTAAGTATTTCTGCTTACAGGTAAGTGTGACCCGGGTCTGTTCAGAGGCTATCCATTATGGAATGTACTAGCCCTGACTGTCCCGGGGGTATTTTTAGCTCAAATTGACCCCACGAGGCCGGAACTAAGGGTTTAGGGGTTGCACCTATTCTCTGAGAGTAAAAGCCCTGCCTGACAACCTTGCAATTTATCAGCAATCCTTTCCTCACACAGACACAGCATATAAGGAAAGGACTGTCGATAACCGGCAGGTCTGTTTACATGTGAGTAACTGTGATTGGACACAGCTGATCACATGGTAAAGGGCCGCTATGATTGGCTCTTTACCGCAATCTGTGATCAGCTTTCACAGAGCGCCTGATGCATGCCCCAGGGGGAGCACTGGAGGCGGGGATCTGAGAGGACATCCATGGACGCCTTCCCAAAGCTAGAGGACCTTGCTGTTGCCATCTTTTGGCTAAAGCGCAGTCGGGAACTAGTTTAAAGCTGAATTTTTGATGCCCAGTGTGCATGAGCCCTTAAGAAAGTATGTGACTTAATAGTTATGACAAGGTGTCTGTACTTTAAAGATACATCACTTGCTAAATACATTAGACATCCTGTCTCCGGGTTATTTTGTCTGAGTCTGGCACAGCTTGTTTGCCTTTGTTTTGAAGCACATCACACATCTCATCAATTTTGGTATGCTTTCACGCATCATGTGGTAAATAATGGAGGATTCATCTGTATGTAGGGTTTCCATAGAAACATAGAAGTCTGTATTGAGCTTCATGGTCTAGAAAATAGCTTGTTGTCCCACATGGGCCTCACCACAATTACAGAGAATATTTAGATTTAAAAAGGCAGTGAACACATATATTACTAAATACATTTTTGTCAAATATATTATCTGTAGGTATATTTATTAGCTTTTCAAAATTATTAACAGTTTAATGTGTTATTTTCCTTTTCTGGAGGATTTGTAGAAAACTCCCCTTTGCAATTCTACAGCTAATGAATGATATATACCATAGCTCCTCTATTTGAAAAATGGTAAAGGTCCTCCCATTCCAGATGTAGCTCTTCTGGGTTCTTTCCAAAAAAAAAGTGCCAGCCCCCTATACCTCTCCATCCTGTTACTGCATTTGCAGAATGGGCTGAATTGCACTATATTGCACCCCCTAGAGGCTGCTCTGGGATGTTCAAACTGTGCATGGTCACCTTCTCTAGCTGAGCACACTTTGCATGCATGGAGTCTGAATGGCCTGCAGCAGCCGTTTCCATGGTTAGCTGGATGTGCGGCACACTTGTGCGGTTTGTGGCTGCAAGGGGGTGCAGTATAGTCAAATTCAGCCTGTCCTGTAAACAACAGGATGGAGATGTATAGGGCTAAGGTTTTTTTTTAAGAGAACCCAAATCGGCTACATCTATAATAGGAGGACTTTCACCATTTCCAAAAGGAGGAGGTATGGTATGTATTATTCATTGGATGAAGAATTGCATAGGGGAATTTTCTACAAATCTTCCTGAAAAGTGAACTTACACTGCTTCCAGCAGGAGGACCTATGGTATGTGCAGGTCATTAGATGTAGACCTGCATAGGGAAAATCTTCCTGTAACAGGAGTCACTTTGGTTGGGGGGCCTGTGGAACACAGCTTACCTTAGAGAGGTTGGAAAATCCCTCTCTCAGTCCCCTAGGCCACTCTTATGTATAAGTCACCCTGTGTCTATTTGGGACACAGGATGACCAAGGAAATGATGGACACTGAGAAAATGGTTTGGATTACTTCGACTGGGACAGTAATATTTATCAACCATATATCTCTAGAAATATATGAAGACTATTCCTGGCCTGTTTGATTCTGAACATGTTCATTGAAAGAGCTGGTCACATTGGCCTCTGTTCCATGTTCTCCAATGTAAGAGACGGACAGTCTGGTGCTGGTAGTCTCCTGCTATTGTCTGTGTATTAAGGTGTGATATGTTTTCTGTTAAGCCTGTCTGTCCAATTGTTAATTAAAGTGGAGTTCCACCCTAGAAAAAGAATTTCCACTGTCCGCTAGGCTTAGATGAACCTGAAAAAGAATTGGATAATTACATTTTTTTTTTCACTTACCTTGTTTTTAATGAAAATATACTTACCCTCCTTCTTCTTCCTCCCTCTGCGGCCACGGCCAGCGCCGTCACTTCCTCCTTGCATTGTCCCAGAAGCTGTGCAGGGATGACGCGCCTGCACCGGAAGTGACGAGCAGGGCTGGCGCAGGGCATTCTGGGACTCCGACATCACCGAAGAGGACACCGGAGAGGACACTCCTGCTTCTTCTAAAAGGTAAGCGAAACAGGGGACAGTTCAGAGGCTATCATTGCTTAAATGCACTAGCCCGGGGAAATTTTTAGGTAAAAAAAAAAAAATTTCTAGGGTGGAACTCGGCTTTAACTCACCTATTGGTTCTGTCCAGATGGCGAGATAATTAGTCCAGGTTAATTATATTTCTGTACACAATTTCATCTGCATAGCATAATGTAATCAGGCAAAAGCACACAGTTGGAGGGAAAGTGCTGACAGGAGCAGGCTACTTGTTGGGTGGTATCCAATTGGTCAGTGCCCTATCCAGCGAGCACTAGGAGACTGATTTATAAAAACCACAGTTTATTGAAGCCCAGTAGTGACATCTAAAATAATACAGCCAGATCAAGCAAATAAAAAACACAAAATGTCAACAAGGTACAAGCAAAGATCCACTGTTTTAAAGGCAGGATGTAGTTGTGGTTTTTATAATTCAGTCTCCTACTGCTCACTGGATGGGGCACTGATCAAGTGGATACCACCCAACAAGTAGCCTGCTCCTGTCAGCGCTTTCCCTCCAACTGTGTGCTTTTCCCATATACCCCCTTTCCCAAGGGGTCTCTCTCACAGCAGCTCAGGATAAGTCAGGCACTTCATCCCTCACCGTCACCAATCGGTAAGTGCCGTATCTTTTATGTGTGTAATGTAATCAGGCACCTGACCTAGTGGGGTAATCTGATCAGGAGGGGGATGTCCTCCTGTGTAGTATATATTCGGTGTGAGTTTGTTCAATAAAGGTTCCAGAACTTATACAAGCTATTCTAGGCTAGTTTTGTATGTGGGTGGCTAGAATATCTGATATCTATGTTCAAGACTGAAGGAAGCGGTATTCTGACGGAAACCCACAAGCACATTGTGGGGTCGCAGTTCCATTATACTTCCTGAAAGGTGAAAGTACATTTTAAAGAGGTGCCAGTTTTTTTTTGAAGGATTCAGGCTTTCATTCCATGTCAGTTCATGGAATATGTTTGCTCAGAGCTTCAGTTGATGCCCAATCGGGAGGAAACGCGTCAGGGAGGAGGCGCCGCGTCATCACACACAACTTCACACGGCGGTTTGCACTGCAGGCAGCCGCCGTCATCTGTGTTCCGCATAGGGTGATTTCAATGCGAGCATTTTCTCATCTAAATGTAAGTGTGATTCTTTACATTTAATAAAATGTTAAAAGATAATGCACCATTGGCGGTTCCTTTCTTTCCCCACTTATATTGAGGTTAAGAACAGCGAATACCCACCAGAGACCGAAGGGAGAAGTGTCTGTTGATTTACAGCTCTACCCATTCATTGATTTGGTAAGAGGCTCATCATCCCCACTCCTCTTGGATGGTGTTAGGGGTCACATCTTCCCAACCTTTTTGGTGTTTGATCTCTGGAGCGGAATCACTTATATATATGTCCTAAATTCTCATCTTTTTGGTAAGAAGCTACGCTGATGGTGGGACATTGAATTTAGTCATGTGATCTTCACCTCTTCTTTTTAAGGCTTCATCACAACAAATTTAACTGGACTATTTTTATATATCACTTGGGACTTTATACATCACCATGCACACCTGAGACACACATTGATGTTTTCACTGTGATTGCTGTGGTTTAATGTTTGTGTTTTATGCAACCCTTCTAATGTCATTAGCACATTTTGTTGTACACCTTTATTTTTGATGTTTTCAGTACATGGTTGGTTTGTTTAAAATCCTTCCCTTGTTTGCACCTTGCAAAATATTTATTTCAATCATCACCTTATTGATTAGCCCACCTGATACACCCATCCCTATCAAGTTCACTATTAAGCTCTAAGGTAGCAGCTTCTCAATAGCTAATCAGCGCACTTTCATTTTTTCACTCACTCCCATTAGATTCACTTTCTCACCTTGGCACAGACAAACACACTGAGATTTCTTCAGAATAATAAAAGGTAGGAATCTACAACAAAGTTTGTTAATATCCTTGCAATGCACATAGATCACCCAAGGGGTATGTTTTTTTTCTCAACAAAAGTGGAGTTACTCTTTAAATCTTTTTATGTTTAAGAGACCCACCCATAGACCTCCATAACCACTGGGTCAGGGTTGTGGGGAAGAGGCCCTTGTTCTAATCAACACGGGGGCAAGGTGCTTTGTCAGGGAGGTCCCCCCCGGCATGGTACCCCCCTTGTTGAGGGTATGTGGCCTGGTATAGTTCAGGAGGTAGATAGTACATGCTCGTTTCCCACCCTTTCTTGGCCAGTTGCCAGACTATTTTTTTCTTTTTTTTTGCACATCCCCCTGACATGTTACCCCCCATGTTGAGGGCATGTGGCCTGATATGGTTCAGGAGGTGGGTGGTGGACGCTCGTCCCCTGAACTTTCCTACCCAGCTGCCAGGCTTTTTTGTTTTTTGCATGAGGTCCTGCTTAACACTTATATCAGACATGAAGAGTTTGGGTATGTATTTTCTTTGGAACTTCACACATTTTTTTTGTTGTTTTTTTTGCATGGAATACCCGTTTAAAAATCCATATCAGACTCAAATGGTCTAGTACAGTGATGGTGAACCTTGGCACCCCAGATGTTTTGGAACTACATTTCCCATGATGCTCAAGAACACTGTAGAGTGCATGAGCATCATGGGAAATGTAGTTCCAAAAAATTGGGGTGCCAAGGTTCGCCATCACTGGTCTAGTATGAAAAGGGGGGAAGCCCACACTTTGTTTTTTATTAAACTATCCCGGTCATGTGAATGGGGCTTACGATATTACTAGTTGTTCAAGAGGATCTTCAGTCTTAAAAATAAAAATTCAAAGTCAGCAGATACAAGTACTTTAGCTACTGACTTTTAAAAAAAGTAAACTTACCTGTCCAGGGATCCAGCTCTGTCCTCACATGGGCCAGTTCTTCGCTGGTCTTTGGTTCCCCATCGCCGGCATGTTTACTAAGGGTAGCCGGCTGTGAATCCTTGCGGCTTCACAGCTGAATTCCCACTGCGTATGCACAAGCTGCATTATGCTGTATAAATGGTCCTGTAGCCTCATGAGACGTGTGGCATGTCCCAGAAGGTTGGGGCCAGAGATGGGGGGGGGGGGGACTTTTGCAGGTACCTGTTAAAACTAAGTATCTGCTCCTCTAAAAAAAAAAAAAAGCCTTCAAAATTGTTAGAGTCCTTAACAGTCATTGACAGCAGGAAGCTTTCATGTGTAATAGAAAAGGTAATACTGCTATTATACATGACATTCAGCTCTGTCACGTACCTGATCGGAGACTGGGGTGCTGAGAGGGCTCCCCTTGTGGCTTGAGTGCAGAGCAACCCTGAGGATGATAAAGAAGATGCAGTGCCCAAAAAAACACAAGTTGCCAGCTGTGGTAGCCTGAAGAGCTTAGGAGCTGATCACCAGATAATGGCAGGAACAGGCTGGGTGCATAGTAGGGCAGGTGTTCCTCAGAAGTTCCAGGCAAACCTTGCAGCAAGACGAGGCAGGAAACAAGATCAGAAGTCAGGCCAGGGGTCATGCACAGTCAATCAGTCAGGAGCAGAGGCAGATAGTAGGAACAGGAACAAGCCGAACATACACAGGTAATCAGGCAGCAGCGAAGTCAGTAATTCAAACCAGGGTCATACACATGTAATCAGGCAGCAGCGGAGTCAGTAGAAAAAGTCAGGGGTCAGAGCCAGGGATGGAGATAAGACATGTCAGAGGAATGCCAGGTTGGTAACAGGAAATCCAAGATCAGAATACACAGGAGCACAGGAACATGGGGGGGTTCTGACGATCATTTAGCAATCTAATGAGCAGAGCAGCAGTCTTTTTTACAGTAGGCCAGTGGGTGCCAGCATCTATCACGTTCTGCGCATGCCATGTGAGTGTGTCAATTCGCCATGCATGCGCCAATGCACACAGAAGTGTGCAGGATGGGGCCATGCCTAGTATTGGCAATAATGCCAGTACTCCTTTGGCCATTCTCCTGAAAGGCTACCTGTGTTCATACCTAACCTTGAACTTATCCCTACTATGAAGAATCCTTCCAGGTTAATAGTTCTGTCTCTGGCTGTCAGAGAGTTCTTTAAACTATGGCTTATATCTTCAATTAACTCTCCGAGGTCCTTTTAAAATCTTGGTTTGGGCTAACTGGGGCCATAGGACTACTTAAAAAAAGAGTTTTATAAAGTACAGTGTTCTACAAATGTTCTTAGCAACTTGGGGTTTATTTGTAAAATTCAGGCGTAGTGTGGTGTAAACATGTCATTGTCCAGTGGAGAGTGACATCGGCTCACCCTTTTAAAAAGGCCACTAAGGGCTCTTTCACACGGGCGATCCAATCAGATCCGCCTGTCAGTTTTTTAGGCGGATCTGATCGGATGCCCCATTCAGCCCTATGGAGCAGCGGATGTCAGCGGTGACATGTCCGCTGACACCCGCTGCCATCCGCATCCGATCCTGTCCGTGAAATCCGGATGGATGGAAACCCTATTTTCCTTCCGTCCTGGGGATCGGATCAGATGGGATCGGATGAGAGCGGACAGGCGGTCCGCTTTCATCCGATTCCCCATAGAGAGCAGCGGGAGCTGTGACACCTCCCTCTCCGCACTGCAAGCGGAGACGGAGCTGTCATCCGCCGGCTCAGCGGGGATCGCGGATCGATCACCTCTGAGCAGCAAGGATCCGCCTAAGGAGGCGGACCGTGTGAAAGAGCCCTTAGTGTCATTGAGTACTGCTACAGCTATACACAGTGCCTGATTCCCCTTCTGGAAGACTTCTTTTCCACAAACTCAAATCTTGAGAGAAAACAGTATGACTATTCAACCAGCCCTCATATAATATTTTTGTGAGTTAACATCTTCAGACAAAACTGGCAAATTGGCCAATCCTTTTATGAATAAAATATGAAGAGACACCCTTCGTGTCTAAGGGTAGAACAAATCTAAATGCCTAAGCACACATTTGCAACTTTGACAACTATTTGATGCATCCAGGTGGATTTTACCATGTTTTTTTCAGGACAAATTGGGCTTTCATTTGGTGGTAAATGGTTATAGATATCTCCTGATTTATATATATATATTTTTTTTTTTTTTTTTTTTATCAAAGGAAAACTGGCTCAAAATAGTAAAAAAAAAAAAAAAAATGTTTTTATTTTATTTAGCTGTATATTTCTTGCAATTACCATAACCTTCCACCAACAAATAACCCAAATTAACTTCTCCTGCTCCTGACAATCGCAGCGATGTGTATATTAGTTGTTGCAGCCCAGAAACAATAATGCAATTTTTTTTTTTTTATCCTACCTAAAACACACTGACGCTAATTGACACTGACACTAATTTAAAAAAAAAAATACTGACCTTGACCTTTGACCCTGACCTCGAACCAAGCACTAATCCTGGCACTGACCTTGATCAAACCTTGCTCTAGGAATTTTTTTTATTATTATTATTATTTTATTTTTATTTTTTTTACACACACTTTTTTTTTTTCCTCTTCAAGGAGAGAGAGAGATACAATGTATCTTTCTCCTCCTGCATTCACAGAGAAAGAAAACTCAGGGGCGGACTTTACAGTGACCGATCAGAGGATATCACAGCAACTAGGTGACCCAGAATCGGGAGTTCCCGGTCCGGATTGCTGGTACATAAAGTGAGATATGCAAATATGTAGTCCCACGGCAAAAAGCCCAGTCCAGTGAGGCCGCATATTTGTGTTACGTTGGCATGAAGGGGTTGATATGTTTACATAATCCTTTGAGGAAGACGAAGGAATGCATGAAAAAAGTGCTAAATACTAAATGCAAATTCCATAGCAATCAAACAGAATCCATCTTCTTGCTACTTTGACTTTAGGAAATGGAGATTCTGGAATGGAAATTGATTTCTTTGGGGTACTTTGCTTTGTGGGTAGTACTTTACCTTTACACTGTTTTTTACACAAGCCTGAGACATTTCCAAATCACCTAGATTTATTTATTTTTTTGGTAGGTTTCTGTGTGTAACAGAGAAAAGTAAAAAAAAAAAGCAGAAAACAATGTTCTCATTGCCCAGATATTTTGGCAGTAAAGTCTCACCAAGTTCCAATTTTACTCTCTATGGATCTACTTTCTGTCCTCCTCATATTGATGCTCATTCAATGTTTTCTGGTTTGTCTTTTCTGGCTTCACTTGCTCTCTTCAGCTCTTTTACCTAATTTCTTGCCATCTCAAACTTAAACAGCATGTGGGTTTTGATTATCTCCATGTCTTCCACAGGTATAGCCCATGCCTCATATAGTGGAGTGATCCAGTTTGTCCATCTCCTTTCAGCTGTCCTAAGCAACCAAAAAGGTTCTAGGTATAAAGGAATATATGTTCCATCCAGCACTAGGACCTACTGACTGCTCATACGCATATGCTACTGGAAAGGAGATTAGGGTTTGCCTAGATAGATGCCATTCATCGGAGTTGCAAAATCCATCACCATATGTCATGATGGCCTAAATTAGGGAAAGGAATAACAATAAATAAATAATTTTTTGTTTCTTAGTTTTTCCTCAAACAACCGATAAAATGCATAAAAGTAAATCACAAATTAGGGAATCTAACACATACTTTCTACCCATTGACATCCAGACCTAGAAGCAATTTCTGGACCGATATGGACAGTAGTAGCAAGAGGTATTTCCAAGACTACAGTGAACAATACAGATGGCGGCACATGGGCTTAGTGCAGGGGTCTCCAAACTTTCTAAACACTATTGTTCAAACTTCATTGGGGGCAAATTGTAGTCAGTGGGAGTAGAAAAATGTCCTTGCATCATCTTTGGTATTCAGGAGGAATAGTGGCCCATCATTAGTGTCAGTGCAATGAATAGTGCCCCACAGTTTCAGTGTGAAGAATAATGACCCATTGTTGGTATTAGTGGAGGGAATTGGGGCCTATCATTGGTGTCAGTGGGAGGAAGACTTCCCCATTGTTTATGTCACTGGGGGAAGAGTGCCCCATTGTCGGATTCAGTGGGAGGATTAGTGACCAATCATTAGTGTCAATGGGAGGAAGAGTTCCCCATTGTTAGTGTCACTGGGAGGAATAGAGCCCCTTTGTTGGATTCAGTGGGAGGAATAGTGCCCCATTGTTAGTGTCACTGGGAGGACATGTGCTCCATTGTTGGATTCAGTGGGAAGGAATAGTGACCAAACATTGGTATTAGTGGCAGGAAGAATGCTTCATTGTTGGATTCAGTGGGAGGAATAGTGACCAATAATTGGTGTGAATGGGAGGAAGAGTGCCCCATAATTGTGTTGTACCCTACAAATAGGTGCTAGGTAAAACTATAGTGGGCCTTGTCTGCCTAACAGCAGGGCTGTGATTTATCTAGTCAAGGTGTCAGGGCTTTCAGATGTGCCTGCTGAGGGGAGAAGTCTCCCCACTGGCTCCTGTGAGAGGCTTCTCATAGGGCAGTGTGGGAAGCCCAATCAGGGGACACATCACAGCTTGTAACTACCCCAGAAGGCAGATTACACTGCAAGGGATTCTGGGAGTGGGTATAAGTTTGGGGGGAAGTGCGTGGCATGGTGTCTTTGGCGGGGGCAGAGTCCCAGGAAGGAGAGTGCGGCTGTCTCTCCTCCTGTCTGAGGAAGGTGGATATCTCAGGGTGTTGCCTGAGTGTCCAGAAAGTGCTGAATTGAGCTGAGGGGATCCGGTGTGCCGAGAACCTGCGGAGAGAGAGAGGTGTCCAGTCCCAGGAAAGCCTACACAGATTGTGAGTCCTGTGGATTGCCCCTGGGGGTCTGCCTAGAGTCAGAGGGGACCACTCCGGAAGAGGTTCTGGGATCCAGTGTCAGCTAGCTGAAAAAGGGGGTACCTAGCTTGCGGACCCTGAAGTTGTAAAGGGGGTACATAGTCAGTGGACCCTGAAGCGTTCAAGTAGTAAAGGGGGCACCTGCAGTTTGGGCCCTGAATTATTGCATGTGCCAGTTACAGTGATAGTTATTTGGAGTTCTACAAAATACTACCTCAAGCTGTGCCAGGCGTGGGAAAGTATTCAGAGACTTAGACAGTGAAACAGTGTCAGGAGTACTACAGTTCTCAGTCTTGGATCTACTGGACTACAGGTTGGGAATTCAACACTTCATCTGTTACACAGAGTGTTCTCAGAGTCAGTGAGCGTTGGCTGGCACTGGCTGGCGTCAAGGAAGCACCAACGGGCATTTTCAGGATCGAAGTCCCAGTTGTAATTAGTTCAAGCAGAAAGGAGTATCACACTCATTCCCTTCTCCCATCCCCTTAATTTATAATAAAAACCACAAACAAAGATGCCGGAGTTGTCACTGCTTCAGTTGTCACACCTGGGGACTCAGCTCACAGAGGCTGGAGAGGATTCCGGTACTAATGGCAGACCTACACCAGGCCATAGGCCTGGAAATCTTGCTACAATTGGATTCAGTGGGAGGAATAGCATCCTATAATTGGTGTTAGTGGGAGAATAATTGTTCCCCAAGGGCAAGATAGAGGCCAGAAAAGAACTGCATTCAGCTTCCAGGGTGCAGTTTGGAGACCACTGGCTTAGTGGTTAGTGCTTCTGCCATGCAGAAATAGGGTCTTTGGTTTTGAACTCAGTCAATACACTACCTGCAAATAGTTTGCATGTGCTCTATGTGCTTGTATGGGTTTACTGGTAGTTAACTGGTACCTGTTTATATAGGGTCTGGTATTTGTTTGTGTGTATGTGAGATAGGGACTGCAGTAAGTTTAGGATTGCAGTCTCCTTGATGATGTGGGCTGATGTGAATGTACAGTTTGTAAAGTGCTGGGTAAATTGCTGCTGCTAAATAAATACCTGTAATAAATACAGATAAAATACAGAGCCACTGGTGTCTGTCAGTCACAGCCAGTGAGGAGGGAGTGGGGGCCGGAACATGCTCTGTGTGTCAATGGACTTGGGAGTACCCCCATAGAAATTAGCTTGCTATAGGGGCACTTAGCGGGGGGGGGGGGGGGAGTGAAGCGCCAGTGGGGGACCGGGGCTGCTCTTTGCAAAACCCTTGCACAGTGGAGGTAAGTATAACATGTTTGTTATTTTAATACATTTACATTTTAAAAATTGGAGCACGTACACTCACGTTAAGTGTATTAGTGTTTGTATAATGGATAAACTGATGCTGAAAATGTAAAAAATATCTCTTAATTTATGGTTTATCTTTTTGTGCATATAAACATATATTCTGTGCCCTTTCTGTCATCTAATTATACACTGCTCAAAAAAATTAAAGGAACACTTTCAAATCAGATTTCAATGGAGGAAAAATCTCATGCTGGATATCTATACTGATATGGACTGGGTAATGTGTTAGGATTTAGGAACTTTAATGGAAATGAAAATGATAAACCTATAAAGGGCTGAATTCAAAGACACCCCGAAAATCAAAGTGAAAACATGATGCAGCAGGCTAGTCCATTTTGCTCAAATTTTATTGCAGAAACTCAAAATGGTACTCAGTAGTTTGTATGGCCCCCACGTGTTTGTATGCATGCCTGATATTTTTGGGGTGGCTCCTAATGAGACCATGGATGGTGTCCTGGGGTATTTCCTCCCAGATCTGGACCAGGGCATCACTGAGCTCCCAAACAGACTGAGGGGCAACCTGGTGGCGTCAGATGGACTGACACATAATGTCCCAGAGGTGTTCTATTGGATTTAGGTCAGGTGAGTGTGGGGGCCATTCATTTGTATCAGTTCCTTCATCCTCCAGGAACTGGTTGCATACTCTTCCCATGTAAGGCCGGGCATTGTCATGCACCCGGAGGAACCTAGGACCCACTGCACCAGCGTAGGGTCTGCCAATAGATCCAAGTACTTCATCCCGATACCTAATGGCAGTCAGGGTGCCATTGTCTAGCCTGTAGAGGTCTGTGTGTCCCTCCATGGATATGCCTCCCCAGACCATTACTGACCCACCACCAAATCATCATGCTGAATGATGTTACAGGCAGCATAAAATTCTTCACGGCTTCTCCAGACCCTTTCACGTCTATCAGATGTGCTCAGGGTGATCCTGCTCCCATCTGTGAAAAGCACAGGGCACCAGTGGCGGACCTGCCAATTCTGGTGTTCAATGGCAAATGCCAACCAAGCTCCACGGTGCTGGTTTGTGGGCACAGAGGACGTTGGGCCCTCAGGCCACCCTCATGAAGTCTGTTTCTGATGGTTTGGTCAGTGACATTTACACCAGTGGCCTGCTGGAGGTCATTTTGTAGGGCTCTGTCAGTGTTCATCCTGTTCCTCCTTGCACAAAGGAGCAAATACTGGTCCTGCTGATGGGTTAGGGACCTTCTACAGCCCCCGTCCAGCTCTCCTAGAGTAACTGCTTGACTCATGGAATCTCCTCTATGCTCTTGAGACTGTACTGGGAGACAAAGCAAACCTTCTGGCAATGGCACATATTGATGTGCCATCCTGGAGGAGTTGAACTGCCTTTACAACCTCTATAGGGTCCAGTTATCGCCTTATGCTACCAGTAGTGACACTGACTCTAGCCAAATGCAAAACTAGTGAAAAACTGTTTGAAAAGGTGAGTAGGGGAAAAAAGTGTCAGTGTCCTCCACCTATAAAACCATTCCTGTTTTGGGGGTTGTCTCATTGTTGCCCATCTAGTGCACCTGTTAATTCCATTAACACCAAAGCAGCTGAAACTGATTAACAACCCCCTCTGCTACTTAACTGACCAGATCAATATTCCAGGAGTTTGATTGACTTGAATCTATACTCTGGTTAAAAAGTGTCCCTTTAATTTTTTTGAGCAGTGTATTTGCCCATTTCTTATATAAAAGATTAGACCCATAGAGAACCATAGAAACTGAATTCATTTTCAAGTGAGGCAATTGAAATAATGGGATACTATATACAACCCAACATAATTAGTTCATTATCTTCGAAATTTGCTGCAGTATTACATTCGTAAAAGAATTGTCCTTTATGAAAAAGAAATTGTATCTTGCTTCTTACCATTTCACAATTATACTTAAGCATGTTAAAGTGCAGGTATATTTCAATTATTATCAGAATAAATAGGTTAGAATTTTAAAAGGAAGCTATAACACAACCCTACCTATCTAAAAATAAAACAACGAGGCTTAAAGGAGAAGTGTATCACAGGAGTGTAGTTCAATCTTCACTCCTGTGACCTGTTTTCAGCAGACAGTGAGCGGGATGAAGCCCTCTGTTGGCTGACGTCACAATGCCAGTCAAAGTTGTGAGAGCCTGAGCCAGCCAATCCTTTCCCCTCCACAGCCCAGTGCTCCAGTGAACATGAGGGGGGGGGGAGTGGAGCGGAGCGGAGCAGAGAGCAGAGAGCCGGTGACAGACAGTCACCAGCTCTCTGCTCACAGAGCTATGAGAACCGAATGATCAGTGGTGTTTGATATCTCGGGGGGGGGGGGGGGGGGGGACAGATGAAGCAATGGTCCAATGCTACATCCACCTATAGTAGTTAAGTATGATTCTTAAAAAAAAAAAACACCAAACTTCTTTTAAAGTGTTAAGGCCCGTACACACGTACCGATCGTCGGCATACAAACGTCGGTGGACGAAGGATCTGCCGATTGTACGCGTGTTAGTATGGTGCCTCCGACAGATGTCTGCGCACAATCCGCGGACAAAAGTCTTTCTTGCAAACATGAAAATTTTTGTATGCCGACACCAGAACGGACGATTGTTCGCCTGTCAGTACACAATTCGGCCGACAGACCGCAGATTTGCAAGACTGGGCATGCTCAGAAAATAGAAAACACAGGGAAAGTTAACCATTACATGACATCACTTCTGCAGTCGGCGGACAAAATTCTTGTGCTGTCCTTGTGCTGTCTTTGCACTTTTCAGCAGACACCGACATCCCGGGGAGAAAAGAGGAACATTTGTATGCCGACCATCGGTACGTGTGTACGGGGCATTACTAAACCCAGAACCTGCATTCACTATATCTTGTCTCTCACAGCAGTGGTCCTCAATTCCGGTCCTCGGGGCCCACTAACAGGCCAGGTTTGCAAGATAACTAAATTACATCCCAGGTGATCTCATTTGCTGCTCAGTGATTGCAGTATTCTAGTCTGCATCTCCCCAAAGTAATACTTAAAATCTGGCCTGTTAGTGGGCCCCGAGGACCAGAGTTGAGGACCATTGTCTCACAGTGCACAGAACATGGAAATGCAATAGTTTTAGTAAATATAAAATGCTAAATACCTTTTCTCATCAGCAGTATATAGCAGTCTTGTGGCTTCTATCAGTGTCTAGTTAAAGTTTGTAGGAGGAGCTCTCATTCTACCCTGACTGTCCTATAAGGATGCAGGGCCCCTAAACCCTCTACCTAGACAGTGCTGATTGGCCCTGTGATGATCACATGCAAACCCCCCCCCCCCCTCCCCACAAAAAAAAAAAAAAAAACTCTCTAGCAATACACACCAAACTGAGCATGTGCAGGGTGCCTCTAATGCCCCATACACACGTGCAGATTATCTGCAGACTTTTGTCTGCAGACTTACCTTTTCTATGTAGTGCAAGGGCCTGCCGGATTGCATACAAATTGAAAGTGTTTAGGTTTGATATTATATGGTTTTTGGTAAGTCTGCAGACAAAAGTCTGCAGATAATCTGCACGTGTGTATGGGGCATAAGGCCCTGTACTATCAGCAGATTGATTGGGGACAGTAAAGGAAGGGAAGGATCAGAGAAGACAGGATAAAACAGCCTTTTTACACAATGTGAAGGATGGATTAACTCCTTAGGTTCCATAGTAAGTATAACAAGCACGCTTTACTGCATACACACACTGATTTTAATGTTGTGGGTTTCGTAACACTTTAACATGTTTAAAATACAAGGTGGATGTAATGGTGGAGTATGGCTTCAAAATTGTATATATATTGACCTAAGCTGTCCTCCATTATTCTTACATCCTCTCTTAGGGCTCTTTCACACGGGCGCTCCGTGTGTCCGCAAATCATCCTATTTTTTTGCGGATGATTTGCGGACATAATGTAAGTCTATGGCATTGCGGATGTCAGCGGAATACCATCCGCTGACATCCGATTTCCTTCCTTTCAGTTCTGTTCCATTTTTTGGAATGGAACAGAACCCTATTTTTCATCCGTTCAAAAAACGGAAAGGAAGGAAAATCGGATGTCAGCGGTGTCATCCGCTGATATCCGCAATCCCCATAGACTTACATTATGTCCGCATATCATCCGCAAACGGATGGGATGATATGTGGGCACACGGAAAATGACAGAAATGTCATCCGCTCTGTGAAAAAAAAAAAAAAAAAAGTCCCGCAGCGGAGCTTTCACACGGAGCGGCCATGTGAAAGAGCCCTTAGAGTGGGTGCGGACCTGCGTCCCCTCCTCCGCACAGTTTGCATCCAGATAGGGTGCGGAGGGGGGCCAGCGCAGACCCGGCCGACTCCTCACCACTCTATGTCTCAATTAAAAATGTAAGTTTAGACTTTAGCACTGTCTATATATACATCAAGCTATTTGCAACTGTATACCTGTGAAGTATGAACATCTGTACGTTACACCAGTGTTGATATTGTTACCTGTTACTTTGTGTTTTGTTTTCTTGTAAATAATAAAAATTTATTGGAAAAAAAAAAAAAGCAAAGAATATATACCATGGAGGTTAGTATGACTTTTACAGTACAATTTTATTAATCTTTCTTTGCACAGTTGCATTTAAATAAACACTCAATTTAAACAAAAAAAAAAAATGTATATATATTCATGTGAGCATACTTTTCTTAAAGTACAGTAGATATATATCCAGTCACTATAATCTCATAGAATTAAAGCGATATTAAAATTTTCTCTTAAAAATCAAAGAATAAATAAAGCTGCAAACCTTTGTATGCCATTGCCTTGTGTCCCCTGTTCTGTGCAGCCTTTTCAATGTTACCAACTTCAGAAAGTTGTAGTGTGCTGTTTCCACCTGTAGGGTGCCCCCTTGGTCTCCAGTGTCTCCCTGGAGGTGCGCGCTCCCACGGCCTTGTACAGTTTCTGGGCCTCATGAGCAGCAGGGCCACAGGTGCTGGGACTGATGGCGCTGTCCTGCCATCGCATGCACAGAAGGGGGGTGCTTTCCTACTAGTGTGTGCACAATAGGGACAGCACTCCTGTTTATGCTCTTGTCCTTTCCTTTCATTTTCTGTCTTGGAGAAACAACAGGGAGAGAGAAAAAAATCTTTACACCTGAACCCATTCTGAAAGGAATAATTGATCTATACTCAACAACCTATTGGATCAATATGCCACACATGGGGAAGTGGATTTCAATCAATAGTTAAGGTGGAATTAAACCTAAAAAGAAAAAACGTTGACCGGTAGGATTTTTATTTTACTGTATTGATCTCTTCTGTCATAAATTCTTCTCCTTGCCAGTCAAGGTTTATGTACAATGGGCAGCACATGCCCAGCTCAGCATACGTTTATGGCACCACTCTGTGACGTGATGATGTCATTCCCATGCTCTTACGCTGGAGTGACATCATCACCAAACAAGTGGCCAAAGAGTCAGAACCCGGAAGGAAGCTCAGGAGAAGATGGTAACACCAGTGACTGACAGCACATTATGGTAAAAAACTCCTGGGGACCAATTTAAAAAAAATGGAGGAGGTTTAACCAATTCCTGCAAACCAGAAGTGCTTGTACCGGGATGATGTACCGGGATGATGTACCGGGATGATGTACCGGGATGATATGCAGCTAGAGGCATCAACCCGGTACTGTTTTTAAGAGCCGGCGGTCAACTTTCAGGAGATAACAGCCAATGTGGCTCAGCAGCCATTCGGCCATTATCCCAGCGAGCCGGAGGGGACGTCCCCCCCCCTCCCATTGCCTTCCGCGGCTCTGCCTGGGTCTCCCTTCTCCCTGGGAGACCCAAGAAACGAGCCAGCATGTCTGTGGACAAAGCCGGATTTGGCTTTGATCGGGTCTCCGATGTAGTAACCTGGAAGCGACGTCACAACGTCACTTCCGGTTTACTCGGCTGCTAAGAAGGCCAATTTAAAAAATTGTCAGTATTAAAAAATTACGATTTCAGCATTTTGAATACTTTGAAGTGCAGTGGAGGGGTTTGGGGTCGGGGGTTGGATGTTTACATTCCTTGTGACAGCAATAAAGGTGATCAGATTTTTTTTTTAAAAAAAAACAGTGCTAAAAATAAAAAAATAAATAAAATAAATAGGAAAAAAAAATGTAAAGCCCCCTCCCCTCGCCATGTGACCTTGCGCATGAAAGAAAACACATACGTAAGTCGCGCTCACAAATAAAAATGGTGTATCAACCACACATGTGAGGTATCGCTGCTATCACCAGAGTGAGAGCAATAATTCTAGAAAAAGCCCTCCTAACTTTACTGTTTAGTTTTCTTAAATGCAGTGAAATGTATTTTTCCCCAAAAATTGCGTTTGTAAGACCGCTGCAGAAATACCGCGTAACAAAAAATATTGCAACGACTGCCATTTTATTCTCCAGAGTCTTTGCTAAAAATATATATATATATAATGTTTGGGGGTTCTAGGTAATTTTCTAGCAAAAAATATGGATTTTAACTTGTAAACACCATTTATCAGAAATAGGCCCGGTCCTTTAGTGTTTTTTATTTATTTATTTATTTTTATTTCTTTATTAAAGCGCAAGTACAAACCAGTAACAAACCACGCATAATTCAAAAGAAGTCAACAGTTAATGAGTACATAAGAAAGGTTCACAGGTATGCGGAGGTTACCAAACATAACGGCTACTATATGCAACAAAATAGACAAGAGTCCTTTGCAAAGAATTTTTTTTTTTCATAAAGGGTGGGTGCACTTTAGTAGTTTAAAGTGATTGCAAATGCCCTTTGGCCCCACCCCTTTCCTTCCTGATTGGCTAATTGAGTTTGATTGACAGCAGCGGGAGCCAGCCAAGCAGGAGAGACAGCCCCAGACGACTGAGGGACTCATGGACGTTGCTGGATCCAGAGGGGGCTCAGGTAAGTATTAGAGGGGCTGAGGATGACTGCTACACACAGAAGGCTTTTTATCCTAATGCATAGAATGCATTAGGATAAAGAAACCTTCTGACTTCACAACCCCTTTAATTCTGCTTTAAAATACAATAGTAATTTACTATCTTAAGTTTTTAATCACATCTTTGTTTCCATCATTCAATCTCATGATCTGCTTAAAGGAAATACAATCGTATTCAGTGCTGCTGATCAATGCAAAACCATCTATGATTTTACATCCTGGCTGATCAAGTTTGATCACATTTGATATGTCTAAATAAACTGGAATGTAAGTTATGGCTATTTAATTGTTTGCAGATTCAATCAGCTTTATCAAATCGTACATTGAACAGATAATAAGATGGAAGCATATATGGCCATCATTGGTGACAGAGTTCATTAGGAACATAGCATAGATTGATATCCAATGTCACAGACAGGAAGGGAAGGAGGGCTCCTTGCTTCCAAAACTAAAACTAGCAAATAATGGAGGTAATTTACCTAAAACAGAAGCACACAGAATCTGGTACATCTGTGAATAGTAACCAATTAGCTTCCAGGTTTAAGCCCAGGTTCACACTAAATGCGGGTTTAAAAGTTCAGCTCAACTCGCATGATTTCAAATCAGCATTTCAGTCGGACTTCGGGGGCGATTTGGGAGACATCTGTGCGGGTTCATGCACAGATGTCCATTGAAATTGCCCCCGAAGTTGCCAAAAGCAGTGCTGGAACTACTTTTGGGAATGGGCACAGCGTCGCAAAGTCGGCATGCGCCGATTCGGATGGCGCCGTTACCGGCAATACGCTGCGATGCGGCATACGTTTTGACATGCCCGATGTGCATGGGGGCTTAGCGCCGCTGCACTGATTTCCAAAAGTAGTTTGTGCACCGATTTCCAAAAGTAGTTCCTGCACTACTTTTGGCGACTTCGGGGGTGATTTCAATAATAAAAATCTGTGCATGATTCCACACAAATGTCTGACTGGGCTGTGCGACTTAGTGTTGTGCGTCTGACCGGGCTGTGCGACTTAGTGTTGTGCGTCTGACCGGGCTGTGCGACTTAGTGTTGTGCGTCTGACCGGGCTGTGCGACTGAGGGTTGTGCGTCTGACCGGGCTGTGCGACTTAGTGTTGTGCGTCTGACCGGGCTGTGCGACTTAGTGTTGTGCGTCTGACCGGGCTGTGCGACTGAGGGTTGTGCGTCTGACCGGGCGGTGCGACTCAGTGTTGTGCGTCTGACCTGGCTGTAAGATTGTGAGTGTTGTGCAACTGAGTGTCAAGTGAGTGGAGCGGAATACCAGAGGGTGAGAAGGTAGCGTTAGGAAGTCAGGAAATAGCCACATAGGATAGGCTTAAATTACTGAATCCCCATTAGATTAGATAGTAGGTACAATGCCCGGCGGGTGTGGAGATGCGACTCGGTGTACATCTTGTGATATGTATGCGTTCCTCGGTCATGTGATCGAAGGCGAATACAAATGTGCAAAATGTGAGCACGTTGCTTCCCTGGAAGCTCAGGTCCTGAATCTAGGGAAGCAGCTGGCAACACTGAGACGAATGTCCATACCGGAGGAGAGCCAGGATTGTACCAATCAGGTGCAGACAGGGGTCTGCACAGAGGTGGGCGGAGTATCGGAGGTGCAGGCATCAGAGCAGTTTAGAAGGGTGACAGTTAGGAGGGGTAGAAGGGAACAAGGCAAGGAGGCTGATCCTGGGCTGGAGCACCCCAATAGATACGCCCCGTTGTGTGATGTTGGGGAAACCAGTCAGGGACCAGCATTGCTGGAGCAGAGCGACGCCCCTAGCTGCCAGGGGAAGAACTCCTCCAGTGAGGCTGGGAGAAAGGGAAAGGAAAGACAGGTGCTGGTGGTAGGGGACTCAATTATTAGAAGGGCAGACAGTGTAATCTGTGACAAAGACCGTGTGTGCCGAACAGTCTGTTGTTTGCCGGGCGCTCGGGTTCGGCACATAGCGGATCGGGTGAACAGATTATTGGGTGGGGCTGGGGAAGACCCAGCTGTCATGGTACACGTGGGTACCAATGACATAGGCAGAGGAAGACGGAGAGTCCTAAACGATTTCAGGGACTTAGGCGCTAAGTTGAGGACTAGGACCTCCAAGGTAATATTTTCCGAAATACTACCTGTACCTCGAGCCACACCAGAGAGGCAGCGGGAGATTAGGGAAGTTAACGAGTGGCTGAGGAGCTGGTGTAGTAAGGAGGGTTTCGGGTTCCTGGAGAACTGGGCCGACTTCTCAGTCGGTCACCGGCTCTTTGGTAGGGACGGATTGCACCTAAATGGGGTGGGTGCAGCCGTACTGGGTGCGAGGATGGCCGAAAAGTTAGAGGGGCTTTTAAACTAGGGAATGGGGGGGAGGGTACAGATGTAGAATTACCCAGTGGAAAGCAAGTTTCAGAGGGCAGAAATGGGGGCATTAGCGATAGGGTGTGCGGAGCTCCTATACCCAGGGTGGGTACGGGGAAAAATCAAGAGAGCAGCCTAAAAACATCAAAAGAGGATAAATATAACCAATCAAAATTACGAGGTTTGTATACCAATGCCAGAAGCCTGGCCAACAAGATGGGAGAGCTGGAGCTGCTGATATTTGAGGAGGACTTAGATTTTGTGGGGATAACTGAGACTTGGTTTGACAGCTCTCATGACTGGATGGCGTCCATTCAGGGGTATTCCCTTTATCGCAGAGATAGAGAAAGTAAAAAAGGGGGAGGGGTATGTTTGTATATTAAGAACAGTATACAGGTAAATATGAGGGATGATATTAATAATGGAGCTATGGACGAGGCAGAATCCCTATGGGTAGAGCTTCAAAGGGAAGGCACGGCGGGGAAGGTAATATTGGGCGTATGCTATAGGCCCCCCAACCAGAGGGAGGAGGGTGAGGCGGACCTCATGTTACAGATAGGATTGGCAGCAAGGATGGGAAATGTCATTATAATGGGGGACTTTAATTATCCAGATATAGACTGGGCAGAAGGAACCGCACACTCAGCCAAGGCTCGGCAGTTCCTAAATGTTTTGCAGGACAATTTCATGGGTCAGATGGTGAATGCACCGACAAGAAGCAATGCGGTACTTGACCTACTGATTACCAACAATACAGACCTGATCACGGATATAGAAATACGGGACAACTTAGGGAACAGTGACCATAGGTCAATTGGTTTCAGTATTAATTACAGTAATAGGAAACACAAGGGTAATATAAGGACACTGAATTTCACAAGAGCCAATTTCCCTAAACTGCGCTCGCTGCTAGAAAATATCAAATGGGATAGAACCCTGGGAACAAAGAACACGGAGGAAAAATGGGAGTGCTTCAAGAGCATACTTAACAAGGGAGTGGGCCAGTGCATTCCACAGGGAAATAAATTTAAAAGAGCAAAACTAAACCCTGGGTGGCTAAACTCCAACATTAATATGTATATTAGAGCTAAAGAAAAGGCCTTCAAAAAATACAAGACTGAGGGGTCATTGGCAGCATTTAAGCACTACAAAGAGTGTAATAAGAAATGTAAAGATGAAATCAGGGCGGCTAAAATAGAACACGAGAGACATATAGCGGAGGAGAGCAAAAAGAACCCCAAGAAGTTCTTTAAGTATATAAACAGTAAGAAAGCCAGGCCAGAGCACATTGGCCCCATAAAAGATGATAAAGGAAAAATGGCCACTGAGGACAGAGAAAAGGCGGAAGTGTTAAATAATTTCTTTTCTTCAGTCTTCACAAAGGAATCGGGGGGCTACACGAAACCCGCTTGTAAGGCCGAACTAAATAATACACCTCAGGAAGTGCCCCCATGGCTAACAGAGGATAGACTTAGAGCTAAACTAGAGAAACTTAACATAAATAAATCCCCGGGACCGGATGGCTTGCACCCGAGGGTTCTTAATGAGCTCAGCCAGGTGATTGCCAGACCATTATTCTTGATCTTTAAGGATAGTTTACAGACGGGTATGGTGCCAGCTGATTGGAAAAAAGCCAGCGTGGTACCAATATTTAAAAAGGGGCCGAGATATATCCCGGGTAACTATAGGCCGGTCAGCCTAACATCAGTAGTCTGCAAAATTTTGGAGGGGATGATAAGGGACCACATACAAGACTTTAGTAATGAAAATGGTATTATAAGTAGAAATCAGCATGGATTCATGAAAAATCGTTCGTGCCAAACCAATCTGTTAACCTTCTACGATGAAGTGAGCTGCCACCTAGATAAAGGTAAGCCTGTGGATGTGGTGTATCTGGACTTCGCAAAGGCCTTTGACACCGTTCCTCACAAACGCTTACTGTACAAACTAAGGAAGGTAGGTATGGATCATAAGGTGAGTACCTGGATAGAGACCTGGCTCCAGGGGAGAGTCCAGAGGGTGGTGATTAATGGGGAGTACTCGGATTGGGCGGGTGTGGAAAGTGGGGTCCCCCAGGGTTCTGTCCTGGGACCAATCCTGTTTAATTTATTCATAAATGATCTAGAGGAGGGGATATCTAGTACAATCTCAGTATTTGCAGATGATACTAAATTAGGCATGCCAATATCTTCTATGCAGGATGTGGAAATCTTGCAAGCAGACCTGAACAAAATAACGGGGTGGGCAACCACATGGCAGATGAGGTTTAATGTAGAAAAATGTAAAGTAATGCACTTGGGTGCCAGAAACCAGAAAGCAAGCTATTCACTAGGGGGTGAACCTCTGGGTGAGTCTAGGATGGAAAAGGACTTGGGGGTACTGGTAGACAACAGGCTTGGCAGTGGCATGCAATGCCAAGCCGCCGCAAGCAAAGCCAACAGAATACTGGGATGTATAAAAAGGGGGATTCACTCCAGAAATAAAGAGATTATTCTCCCGCTCTACAAGACTCTGGTCCGGCCACATCTGGAGTATGCTGTCCAGTTCTGGGCACCGGTCCGCAGGAAGGATGTGCTGGAACTGGAGAAAGTCCAGAGGAGGGCAACAAAAATAATTAGGGGAATGGAGGACATCGGCTATGAGGAAAGACTACAAGCACTGAACCTATTCTCTCTGGAGAAGAGACGATTGAGGGGGGATATGATATCAATGTACAAATACTGTACTGGCGACCCTAGCATAAGGAACAAACTATTCAGAGAAAGGGAATACAATAAGACACGTGGCCACTCACTAAAACTTGAGGAAAGGCGGTTTAACCTTAAAGTGCGTAAGGGGTTCTTCACTGTAAGAGCGGTAAGGATGTGGAATTCTCTTCCACAAGCAGTCGTATCAGCGGGGAGCATAGATAGTTTCAAAAAACTATTAGATGTACACCTTAAAGACCACAACATACAGGGGTACACAATGTACGGTTAAAAGCAAACACACACGCATCATGGGTTGAACTGGATGGACTTGTGTCTTTTTTCAACCTCACTAACTATGTAACTATGTAACTATGTAAAATCGCCCCCTAAATTCGGACCGAAATGCCAGATTGAAATTCAAACCCGCATTCAGTTTGAACCTAGGCTTATTGTCAAAGCTTAATTGAACAAGCTGAAGTTAGAAGTGATTGGGTACCATGCACAGCCGCACCAGATTCTTTATGCTCCAGTTTTAGTAAATTGCCCCATTATATATATATATATATATATATATATATATATATATATATATATATACTGTGTGTATGTATATATATATACATATGTGTATATATATATATATATATATATATATATATATATATATATACACACACAAACATATATATATGTTTGATGTAGATATATATATAACTATACATACCACAAAAAAAAAAAGACCAAAATAATATATGCCAAAAAAGCTTTATTATGTTAAGAGCTGGTTCACACTACCGCGACCAGAAAGTTGCCCTATGAAGGAGCGACTTTTTAGCAGAGAATTGTAGGAGACTTGTAAGAGAATTGTAAGAGACTTGTAAGAGACTTGTAAGATAGGCCACTTTGTCTGTGGGGAATGCCTGGGTAATCTTTTTCTTCTTCCTGGAAAGTCTGATCACAGTCGCTTGTAAATAAATAAGGATCCAACTTAGAGGCGACTTCCATTGAAGTCTATGTGCACAAGTCGGATAGAGGTCGCCTTGAAGTAGTACAGGAACCTTTTCTGAAGTCGGAGCGACTTCAGTAGTGCATATTAAGACGGCTCTCATTCATTTACATTGAATTTGTAATGACAAGAGACTTGGGGTGACTTGAGGGCACACAAGTCGCGTCCCAAGTCGGAGTAGTGTGAACCGGCTTTAAAACCATTGCAACCAATTTGGCCACTGGGTCAAAACCTTAAAATTGGAGAGTGCAAAATCTGGTACAGATGTGCATGGTAGCCAATCAGCTTCTATCTTCAGCTTGTTCAGTTAAGCTTTAACAAAAAAAAAAAAACCTGGAAGCTGGTGGTTACTAGTGTACAGTATATTTGCCTTTAGTAAATCAATCCCATTGATTATCCTGCATAGCATAAGAAGCAGTTGCGTCTTCCAAATTGAATGATTCTCTGAAGACTGGACAAATCTGCATATATTCAGGAAAAAAAAAAAAGTCTTAATTTGCCCATTTTTCAAACTAATTTGCTCATCAACACTTCAGACTAAATTGATTGTAGAGTGTGCATGTGAGTGCTTGTATGAGTGGGACATTAAACTGTATGCTCCTTCTGGGTCAGAGAACGCGGTGGATGGCTCTATTAACTCTGTAAAGCTCTGTATAATTTCTCAGCGACATATAATTATGGGAGATAAGAAAAAGAATCTTGCTGTCATTGCAAACTAAACCTATTTGAAAGGTAACACTTGTAATGCTGGGCTAAAACCATAGCGAAATTTTTATGGAAGGCGGTTTTAGCAGAAACAAAATTCAGCTGACATTTTCCAAAGTACTGTTCTAGCCATCAAATTCATGAGTAAGATTATATCACGTATGAAATATTACTAGAGCCAAAAAAGATAACATGACATTCTTTTCTAGGTCGTTTTTACAATACAATCTAGCATTCCTTTAATTTCCCAAAAACCTAGGCTTTCTATTGAAAAATCTGATAGCTGTGAATGATTTCTGAAAGAGGACGATTTTGCTGTACAATGCTCACAAACGAAGAATGTGTCATTTGCTATTATTTTAAGTGTTTCCTACCATTTTATGCTGGGATATCACTTTTCAGTAGACTAGTACTAAACAAATAAGGTGTATTTAGGTCTTGTACACAGAGTTCCTCTCACCTGCCAAGTGCTCCTTGCCACAAGAACAGAATGAGCATGCTGAGCTAGTCCTACCTCCGGTCAATTGAATCTTTAATCGTCTTTAGCATCCAAGACTTCTAGATGAGACAAAAGCCTTTGTTTCCCCTCTGAATAGGCAAAAGTGTAAAGCCCCATACACACGAGTAGAAATTCAGCCGAGAAATTTTGTCCGACGACCGATCTGCCGATTTTCGGCTTGTTAGTATGGTGCTTCCGACAACCGTCTCCGACTTTTCGGCCGAAAAAATTCTGGTGTGCAGGCTATATAATTTTTGTCGACCGTCAAAACACATCCGATTTTCGTCTCATTAGTACAGATTTAGATGGAGAAAAATCTTATGAGCAAGACTAGGCATGCTCAGAGATGAAAGAACACAAAGAAAGCAATCCAACACATGACATCACTTCTAAAATGGAATTCTGTCATACGGGAAAATTCGTGTGCAGTCTAGATCACATTCCAACCAACAGACACCACTCTGGACAAAAGACGGACGACCGGTTGGCGGAAATTCGTTGCGTGCGTACAAGGCTTTAGGCTAAAATACTCTTGACAAACATCTTTCAGAGGGAGCCTACCACTACCACCCCTAGACTCTCTTTACCACCCACAACCAAATGAGACCATAAAAAAATGGTATTTAAAAACTTTATCAGGCCTTTATTAAAAAAAATCAGTCCAACAGATAACTGGGTTGACAGCTTTGAAGGCACCGGGAAAAAAACATACAACCAGAACATTGTACATACAACCCAAATTCTGTATCTTGGGAGACCTCCAGATGCACAACAATGCCTAGGGGACTAATGCAGAAACCTATTACAGGTGGTCCCCGGGTTACAAACAAGATAGGGACTGTAGGTTTGTTCTTAAGTCGATTTTGTTTGTAAGTTGGAACAGGTACATTTTTTCTTCTTCAACATTTTTTAAGTGTAGCCCCAGCCAAACGAATAATTGTTAAGTTTTTTGGATAGCATAGGGAAGGTTTAACACCCCTGTAACATTTGCTTTGCTGTCTATACCCCTGTTTAGAAGATTTCACCTCACTTTCTGTCCCTATGACAATTGGATTTTTGAAAATTTCGGGTTGTTGTGAAAACAAGGATTGATGATAAAGCTTCATTGGAGACACCTATTTCCCATGAGAACTCTTCCAGAAGTGAATTTACCTTCCTAGGAGTAGATTTCCTCTCACTTCTGTTGTCTCTCTCTGTTTGTAAGTAGGAGTCTTTTGTAAGTCAGATGTTTGTAACCCAGGGCCCGCCTGTATCTCCTAGGTGGAACCATCCTATTGATAGCACTGGTTGCACCATCCCCAAATTAAACTATCGAACTGCATATTATGCTAACCACGAACCACCCCACTTTAAAACTTATGGTGGGTAGGTGATGGGAAAAACTTAAATGTGCCACAATATGAATATATCCTTAAAATATATGGCTTTATTATATCATTAAAATATGGTTAGCAAATAATCACAAAAAAATGCAATATTTACAGCAATATTGTAATTATTGCTTCCTGTATGTTTTTGCAATTGTATGCTAGCCATGTCAGCACAATCATTCAAGCAGGTGGATCCAAAGGAAGCAAAATATTTGCGAAACGTGTCCATCCACCACATAATTTTGGGATAAATACATGATCATGTGTTATAGTAGACATGACAATTTCATTGATGATGATATTATAATAAAGCTGGGATGTCTATGTGTGTATAAATATATATAAACATATATATGTATATATACACACACACTATAAATAAATATATATATATATATATATAGATATATATATACGTATATATATATATATATATATATACAATGGTTGCCACTGCACACAAATCAGGGAAAGAACATAATGGGCCCGGGTGCACAGCAAACACTGTAGTGCATATAAATCAAAAGAGAGAGCCGCACTCACGAGTCTTGAAAGGTGACGGCACGATAACGATTTAATTCAAAGTTTCAGGGAGACACAAGCTCTCCTTCCTCATCGAAATAAAACCACATTTAAGTCCCTATTTCCAATTCCCCACCAAGTTTTAGGGTGGGGTGGTTGAAATGATACGAAGTAATGCAGAAACTTATCTGTACAATGATCCTGGGTCTCAACAACTGAACCTCAGGATGTCATACCTTAGGTCCTCACCCCCATTATACATAAATCATTCCCCCCAAGCCGCACACTTGCTGCCATGTCAGATTAAAAAAAAGAATAAATAACAGTAAACAAATTTAGGGTGGGAGGGTAGTGAGCTCAATGGTCCCTGGCCAGCTTGGGAATGCCAATAATCTGCTCCTCCCTATGGCTCAGATTTTTCCCCCTACCTGAGACCCCAATCATCAGTCAGGTAAAAGGACCCTCTTACTTTCTATTCTTCTGTTCTTTAACCATATGACTGTTGAGGAAAACAAGTTTGGTAGTTGTGTCTTGTCAGCTGCCAACGGTACCCTGAACCGTTTAACCATGTGTTGTATTCTAGTCAGTACAATGTGTAGAAGGTCAACATGTAAAAAGTCATCCAAATTATGGATGATAGAGCCAACCCCTGATATGTCACAAACCACCCACTCCAGAAAAGAGCTAAACATTTAAATCAAAAGAACATGATATGGAATAACCTAACAAGGGCCATAACCACAAGAAAACCCCTTGTCAAGTACAGTCTAAAAGATGTAAGCTCTCCAGGTATCACAGCACAATGTGAAGAAGGTCAACATGTAACAAGTCATCCAAATTATGGGTGACAGAGCCAACCCTTGATATGTCATGACCCACCCACTCCAGAAAAGAGCTAAACATTTAAATCAAAAGAACATGATATGGAACAACCCATCAAGGGCCATAACCACAAGAAAACCCCCTGCCAAGTACAGTCTAAAAGATGTAAGCTCTCAAGGGAAACGGGAAGTACATGGAAAGAAGACCATTTCAGTGAAAAAAGGATTACAGCACAAAGACAGACAAAAATAATCACCACATACTCAACTATTAAAGGTATTCAAATAGGTGATGACATACATAAACAAGGACACAGATGATATAAATACTGTTATGACTGATCCTCTAAACCAGTGGTCTCCAAACTGTGGCCCGGGGGCTGGATGCAGCCCTTTGCTTACCTCTATCCAGCCCTTGAGGCATTTTTCCTGTCACTGACACCAAAAGTGGGGAAGTATTCCTCCCACTGATACCAATGTTGGGGCACTGTTCCTCCCACTGACACCAACAATGGGACATTATTCCTCCCAATGACACCAACAATGGGACATTATTCCTCCCACTGACACCAACAACGGGACATTATTCCTCCCAATACACCAACGATGGGGCATTATTTCTCCCACTTACAACAACGCTGGGGTATTATCTCTCCCACTGACACCAACAGTGGGGAATTATTCCTCCCACCAATACCAACGATGGGGCATTATTCCTCCCACTGACACCAGAGCTGAGGCACTATTTCTTCCACCGACATCCACAATGGGGAACTATTCCTTTCACTGACACCAAAGATTTCTCCCCCAATACCAGAGATGGGGCATTTTTTTCTCTAGCTAGCCGCAGTCCAGCCCCCCTAAAGTCTGAATGACAGCAAACTGGCCCTTTGTTTAAAAAAGTTTGGAGACCCCTGATCTAAACTCACTCCTAGCACTACAGGATACACTATCTCAACTTTGTGTCTTGTCTTTGTATAAAGTCAATGAAAGAAAAACTTCCATGCTACCCATAGCTATCCCACCCAAATTACACTCTCACATTTCACACATTTCTCCTTTCTCTTGGGCACTGTCCTCTCAGATTACCTATTTGGGAATACAATTGACAGCACTGTGCTCAAATATTTTTAAAATACATTTCTCAGTCTTGCTTAATAAAATTACAGATCTATGTAAAGAACTGTCTCACACTTCAGTCCCCTAGGCAGATTGCATTGCATTTGTAAAGATGTTTGTCCTTCTGCATATACTCTATTTTTATAGCTATTCCACTTCCGATATTACAGGGGTCTCTCGTAACACTGCAGTCAATGATTGACAACTTTATTTGGGCAAATAAAAAAGCCCATATTGGTAAACCCTCTTTATATGCTTCTAAATAAAATATTTATGTGGATGCCCCAGACCTCAAACTATACCACAAAGCAGTAATCTTGGATCAGTTACAACACTGGGGGTCACCCTCCAATGAGAAACACTGGTTACAAAGCAAGCAACATTTATTTCCTTTAAGTGTGCAAGCCTTAATGGGAGCCTTAATGCACCGACTCTAAATACATTGCCTTGGCACAGTAAATACACCTTTACGAACTTGACTCTCAGTAAGTTAAACCTCAAGCTCCCCAAAACCTGTAATTAACAGTCTTATACCTTTACTCTCAGTGTCAGTGATCACCCCTGACTTGGACCTGACTCTGTGGATTGAGACTGGTATCCACCTTATTTCGCAATTTTACTCCAAAAACACTTTGAGATCCTATAATAATGTCTCCGCCAACAACAAGATCATTTCCAAAGACTTTTTTAAGTACTTAATAATCCATCATATAATATAAGGCCTGAAATGTAAGGGCAACCCCTTTCTTTGTTTCTTTTTTTACAACTCTGCAGATGCTTGCAGGTAAGGCATGGCAAACATGTATAGCCTTCTTCAATGGAATCTTCCAGACAAACCTGTAGCACTGTATAGATGGGAGAGAGACTTAAACACTCAACTCACCACTTAACAATGGAAAACCGCAATTCAAGGGCTAAGGAGAGTATGTAAACGTGCTGCCCACCGGGAATCAGCACAAAAATAAATCAGTCGGTGGTACCTTACGCCACAATTATTAGCTGAGTGCCCCTCTACTCAACATTCCTCGGACTGTTGTAGAGACTGTGCTCACTTGGGCTCACTAATCCATATTTGGTGGAACTGTTCTAAGACAACGCCACTCTGAATTGACAAATTCTCCATTGGATTGGTCATCAACAAACCTCTCCCACCAGATCCAGCCTTAGCACCTCTTGGAATAGGCTTTGAAAAATGGGCTACTCATACTTAGTACCACATGTTTGATTGGCAGATTATGGAAACAACCCACTGCGCCCTCAATAAACACTGTCGTAGACATCTTAAACATGAAGGTTGCTCAGGAAAAAACCCTTTGCTCGTATTCATGATTCTTTACACAAATGTCAAGAGATCTGGGACATATGGCTCCAGGATGACCGTAAGCTGTTATCCTATTTGGGTGGTACCATCTGTTCTCACAATATGTTTTGATACTGTTACTATATTTTAAGATATTTGTGCAGATGATACATACTAGACAAATGTTATATATCTGGTATGTATATGAGCTTAAAACCACAGTCTTTATCTTCTTTTTTATTCCTTCTTACCACCTCTCCATCTCTTACCCCTTCCCCTTTCTTTTTTCTTAGTAGTAGTGTTACTAATATTGTTACTGCAAAAATAAATCATTCAGCCTTATGACACAAATGATTGACTTATATTTAAATTATTGATTTATATTTACATCTTATATATCAGCTTGTGTTGTATTAGACTTCGCACTCTTGTTGCTCACACACTGCTGTATTATATTATGTATGCTTGTACACCTCTGAAAATGTTTAATAATAAATAAGAGGTAAAAAAATAAATAAATAAATAATCACCACATGAAAGGAAGTGTAAAACATCCTATATAAATCAGAACCAATCGCCCCAGTAACAGAATTTTCTTTTGAGTAAGGCATGTGATAAATCAGTTAAAACGTATTTGGTTACTTTTTTGAAACACCACCCAATGGCAACACTAGAAGATTCAAATAGTGTTGAACCTGCGATAGGATGGAGATTGAGAGAATAGCAGCTGTACACTGTGTGCTGATACTCAACACTTACCAAATGATGGGGCACCCTGATGAAGTCAGATGTGACGAAACACATAGGGTGGAGCCACGTACACACTCTACCACACATGCACAGCCACTTGTCGGCCATCTTTAATGTTAGGAGGAGTTCAGTTTGTTGGCATCTCATGTCGGTTGCATGCCTGATTTACACATTTGACAAGTGAGTGTATTAAAGCCATATTGTTTGACAATATTACACTATTTAGAGCATTTTTCCATTTTTTGTTCGGTCCTTGGAGTTTATCATTGATGTGGATTCACCTGCTATTACTACCCTGATTGATGAAGATGCTTTGATTGCATCTCTGGAAAGACCATTTCTTTCTTTGTGATGCTGAATTTGCTATGTTAATGATAGTGCTTGTTAACCACTCTTATCAGTGGGTAGCACTCATCCTGGTAAGCAGAGCTTGAGAGTGGATGGTGTCACCTTAGTTATCTTGGAGATTTTTGCTTCCATCATGGCTTGTGGGCCTACTGTATTTCATTTCCCCCCTTTTTTTTTATCTGGACTCTTCCAGTGTTTTTGATCATACATTTATCTTTTACACACTTTTAAAGTATTGATGTTTATTTGTAATCACTATTATGCACTAGAGCACTGCACTATAAAACTACAAGATTATCATTAGATGGGGACACATGAGGCCCCCCCATGAAACCTAATTTAACTTCCTTTGCAACTTTTCTGAAATACTTTTAAGTGTTGTATTTTAAAATGACATGGTGTATGGGGTATAGCAGCGAGATTACACTGAGTACAACAACCCTCTGAAACTCCTACTTCCAATGGGTCTTTACATGATGGCTCTTTGAGAATGTGGGCTACTCTCCTAAATAATCCACCTTAACCTCTGTAACATATCTAGAATACCCCCCATTTTATCTAATGACACCACCAAGCTTCTAATTCACTCCTTGGTCATCTCTCACCTTAATTAATGCAACTCCCTCTTTATCGGATTACTTTTACATAAACTATCCCTCCTTCAGTCCATAATGAATGCTGCTGCAAGACTCTTCCACCTTACCAACCATTCAGTGTTATCCACCCCTCTCTGCCAATCCCCTCACTGGCTTCCACTCACCCAACAAATAAAATTGAAAGCACTAACAATAGTTTACAAAGCCATCCACAACTCTGCCCCCAGCTACATCACTAACCTGATCTTAAAATATCAGCCAAGCTGTTCTCTTCGGTCCTACCAAGACCTTCTGCTCTCTAGCTCCCTTATCACCTTCTTCCATGCTCGCCTCCAGGATTTCTGCAGAGTTTGTCCCATCCTTTGGAAGTCCCTACACCAATCTGTCCTAATCTCTAATCTATCCATTTTTAGACAATCCCACTTCTCTTTAAAGAAGCCTATCTGGCTTCTAACTAATACACTGTTTCTCCATCAGCTCACCCCCCACAGCTATTACCTTTTCTATTAATTAACCCCTCCTCTTAGATTGGAAGCCCTAATGAGCAGGGCCCTCTGATTCCTCTTGTACCAAATTGTATTGTAACTGTAATGTCTGCCTTCATTTTGATAAGCGCTGCGCAAACTGTTGACGCTATAAATCCTGTATAATAATAATAATATTAACATACTTCTGCATCAATATTTCTTTTTCCAGGATGATACCTAATGGTGAAGTTATCGTCTGCCAGTTCTGCAACCCATCTGTGGTCTGTTGCATTCAAGTTTGCTGTTGTAGGGACATAAATTTGTAGAATATTGTCAGTGTATATCACAAATGATGGACAGTGGTATAAGTAATCTTGAAATCTGTGTCATATTGCCCACTTTATTGCTAAAAATCTCTTTCCAAATGCATATGGTAGTTTGTCTTAGCAGGTGTTAGAATTCTAGATCCAAAAGCAATTACCTTTAATTTCCCATCCTGTTCTTGTCACAGCACACCTAAAGGTTGATTTACTAAAAGCAAATGGGCTGTTCATTTTGCAAGAAAACTTTCCCTTTGCTTAGTAAATGTGTTGAAAATTAGTTTTGCAAAAACTACCCAATCCTATGTAAAGAACATGTTAAAAAAAAACAAAAAACAAAAAACCTACCTAAGTCCGATCTTGATCCAGTGATGTGCATAAGAGCAGCGTCTCTCCCGGGTCTCTCCTTCTTAATTGGCTGAAGTGCAGCTGCTGTCAATCACAGCGAGGAAAGAGTAGGGGGCAGGGCTGAGCCACACTCACTGTGGGGGATTTACTAAAACTGGAGCACTCAGAATCTGGTGCAGCTTTGCACGGTAGCTAATCATCTTCTAACTTCAGCTTGTTCAATTAAGCTTTGACAATAAATCCTAGAAGCTGTTTGGTTTTTATGTAGAGCTGCACCAGAATTTGCACTCTCCAATTTTAGAAAATCTCCCCCACTGTGTCTTGTGGATACTGACAACCAGCTCGGGAGCAAACATAATAGTAAGCGGCTTGCTCTGGGGGTACTTGGCAAGGGGGAGGGGACCAGAGTGCCGACAGGGGACCAGAGAAGAAGAGGATCGGGGCTGCTCTGTGCAAAAACATTGCACAGAGCAGGTAAGTATGGCATGATTGTTATTTAAAAAATTATTTACAAACACTTTAAGCTCTTGGGAAAATTTCTTTGCAGAGTGAAAAATCCCATGCCAAGTGAATATTATTTTCCATTAATAAATAAATCCAATAGTGTCACCCGGAAAGCACATGGATAGGATGACAACCCAAATTTTCAATATTTCCCTTTTATAGAGGTTGATTAACCACTTAAGCCCCGGAAGATTTTACCCCCTTCCTGACCAGGGCCTATTTTGCGATTCGGCACTGCGTGACTTTAACGGACAATTGCGCGGTCGTGCAACGCTGTACCTAAACGAATTTGACGTCTTTTTTTTCCCACAAACAGAGCTTTCTTTTGGTGGTATTTGATCACCTGTGCGATTTTTTGATCATGCGCCATAAACAAAAAAAGAGCGTAAATTTTGCAAAAATAACTAATATTTTTCACATTTTTGTATATAAAATTCCCCCCCCAAAAAATGTAAAAATCAAAATTTTTTAGCATTTTAGGCCAATTTGTTTTATGCTACATATGTTTGGTAAAAAAAAAATCGCAAAAAGCGTATTTTGATTGGTTTGCGCAAAAGATTTTGCATTTACTAACTAAGGGAAAGATTTTTGTCATTTTTGTTGTTTTTTTTTTTTTTTTAACGAGTAATGGCGGTGATCTGCGATTTTTTTTTTGCGGGTCTGCGACATTGCGGCGGACAGATCGGACCCTTGACTGACATTTTTTACACTTTTGAGGTCACCAGTGACATTACTACAGTAATCAGTGCTATACATATGCACTGTTACTGTAAAAATGACACTGGCAGTGAAGGGGTTAACTTTTTTTGAAAGGGAGGGGTTAAGTGTGTCCCTAGGGGCGTGCTTCTAACTGTGATTGGATGTGGCTACTAGTGTAAGAACAGAGATCAACGGTCCTACATAGTAGAACCGTGTGATCTCCATTCTTACACAGGGAAGAATGACAGGCGGCTTTGTTTACATTAGCCACCTGCCTTTCTTCCGGTGTAACGGACGATCGCGAGTGCCCGGCGGACATCGGGTCCACCGGGCACACGCGGGGGGGGGGGTCCGTGACCGTGCGGGAGCGCGCCTCCGGCGGTGCACGCTCGCTCGCTCCCTAGAGCCTCATAGGCTAGCGACATAGTCCTACGTCGCTTTGCCTGTGAGGGGCTGACCGCCGCAGTAAATTGTCGTGTGGCGGTTGGCAAGCGGTTAAACAATCTACTTTTGTCAAGCAGGGACAGCCACACATTGATTGAAATTCAGCTTCTTCAGCAGGAACCAGCCAAATTTTGGTCAGTGTATGGCCACCTTCACCTACTTTTTCTTAAATTGCACCTCAAGCACAGCCCCATAATTCTTGACAGGAGGCTGAAGATGGTCCAGAGGTCCAACATGCCCCCTGCAGAGTTAAATTGTCTACTCTCCTATCAGCCAGAAGCATTTGAGTTTTTGATTGGAAAACATTGGTTGTGACTTTGCAGGTGGACCTATGTAGATAGGTCACTGTTCTGTTCATCTTTAGCCTTCTGCTGGGTGAAAAAAAATAGAAATGGTATTAAATATTTACTGTAATTTTCTTTCCCTGGCGCCTGCCACATGTATGCTGCTATGTTGGCACCAGGAAAGAACTTTGGTGTGGTGTTCTTTTATCGATCTTTCCTTTTTAAAGTCTGTAATCCACATGTAGCACCCCCTAGTGTGCAGACTAGCGTAGGTAAATTTATTTTTGACTTACAGTAGCTCGGTGAGTCTGGTTAATTGGTCAGGGTTACTGTAGGTCAGGCTGTAGGGCTCTACATGTCAGGCCTCTAGTACCTCCTCCTAGTTCTAGAAACTTGGAGAAGTTTCTGGAAACTAGTGGGTGGAGGCCAGGAGGCCCCAATCTGCATATTTATGGGAATCTGTGCAATCCCCAGGCAGGAAGTCATGCAGGGTGGCTGGGTCAGCCTGTATTGTGGAGCCTGGCCAGCAGGCAAGTCGGGTGGAGAATGGAGTGAGGAAGCTGTGTTGTGTAGCCTTGGAGGGGACCCCGACTCTGAGGGGGGCTCTGCCTCCAGGCTGGAATCTGAGAAAGGAAGAACAGAGGGATCTGCACTACCCTACAGTCTCTTCTAGGAGACACTGCAAAAAGTGGTCACCTCCCCCACCTATAACTGGTCTTGACAGTAAGGAGCACTGGAAGGGCAAACGCAGATCAAAGAAGCAAGGGGATTTCCAGTCACTACTTACTAACCAGCCAGCGACCAAGCGAATTAACCTGTCCAACAGTATGCGTTAAAAACAGGGGTTTAGTTGCACACATTTGCAAATACATGCGTAAGCTGCAGGCCACGGCAAGGCACCCTGTCTTGACAGTAAGGAGCACTGGAAGGGCAAAACGCATACTGTTAGACAGGTTAATTCGGTTGGTCGCTGGCTGGTTGGTAAGTAGTGACTGGAAATCCCCTTGCTTCTTTGATCTGCCTCTGCCCTTCCAGTGCTCCTTACTGTCAAGACCAGTTATAGGTGGGGGAGGTGACCACTTTTTGCAATATCGTTTATCTTGGTCAGGCAACACACTGACACCTCTGCTGCCATTGCGCAATGTGTTGGGTGTTCAGTGTGACCCTGCGCCTTTAAGGAGGGGTGGGCTCCCTCCAGTCACCTGTCCTCCATCTATCTCATCAGAATGCATGTGCTCCCATTGTGGAGACTCTTTAAAGGTAGAGTTAGGGTCTGCAGATATCAGGGTGCCTTGCCGTGGCCTGCAGCTTACGCATGTATTTGCAAATGTGTGCAACTAAACCCCTGTGTTTAATGCATACTGTTAGACAGGTTAATTTGGTTGGTCATTGGCTGGTTGGTAAGTAGTGACTGGAAATCCCCTTGCTTCTTTGATCTTCTAGGAGACACCCTGGCTTGCAAGAAAGGACTTGGACAGCAGGAGGCCGGAAGAGCAATCTCTTTTAAAGCAGCAGGATTTCCAGGAACAGTGTGAGTACTTCTACACCCCAGGGCCTAAAAGGGAGAGAGCTGCCCGATGCAATATCTAGCAAGCTTTCTGGGACAGTGCCAACAAACTATACCCAACCCTTTGTCCTCGGACATTTCACCAAACTGCCAGATGGGCTGGTATTTTCAAGAGAGGGGACATAGAGCTCCTGCAAGTTCTTCCTAGAAGAGGAATTCCCATTGCCATTTCCAGAAGGACTGTTACTGTTCCATAGGAAATATAGTTTGTCTATTTGAGGAGTACATAAAGAAGGAAGTTGTCCTCATTTGTGGTTCTTCAAGTCAGATTGGGCATCCCATAATCCCTATACCCTATCCAAGTTGTTTTACCCAATAAAACAACGAAAACAAGCCCATGGATGGATTCCTTGTCTCTGAATGAAAGTTGGAAAATGTGTTTTGCCATGGCTTTGCAGGAACAGGGGGACCCAAAATCCAGCAACCCTCTAGGAGGTAGCGCTACACACAAAGCAACAATTGAGCTTCAAAGATTGTAGCAGTAACAGCAGTACATCATTCGTAATAGTGCCAAGTAGATCTCATTCTTCTTGGTTTTCGATGATCTGTTCATATGTGGTTAGTGTTGCCTAACAATATAATCCAACAGTCCTGTAACACGGTGCATGGTTTTCCAAAAATAATTCATCCGGCTGCACTCCAGAGGTCTGCCATTCCCACATATAGTGAAGAGGAAAGTGATTTGCAGAGCTGTAATGCTCCACTGACTCTCACCAGTACCCATGTGTCCTATTTCCAGCTCAGTCTTCATCTCTGTATGCTCGGCCTCTACTTTCGAGATGTCATTAAAGTTGTTGGCTGCTGATATGCGGTTCACCAAGACAGCAAATTAACTGGATATGTGTCAGAAGTTAAAACGAGTGGCATTTACTCCATGCTCGCTTTTATCATTTCACTTTATTTCTAATCAGTCACCTTTGTTTTCCCAGCCGAGGATATTATAGTTAGCTTGGCTATTTAAATTTTAAACACAAGATTTAAGCTTAAAGCACTTCACATAGAATTCATAGAGGTTGATTAACTAATGGCTGTTCACTTTGCAAAAGGGAATTTTCTCCAGAGCTTAGTAAATGAGGTGAAGCTCTGCTGACTTCCATCATCCAATCATGTGCAAGAAAAAAAAAAAACATATATATTTTTTTTTTCCATAAAGTTCATTTTTTTTTATTTTTTAACTATTTTCTTAGCACATGAGTTGGTATTCTTTGCAATTTGAGTTTTCTTCGTTTTGACTAATGCCCAGTTCACACTGCTGCGACTTCCCTTGCAACTTGCTGTGCCATGCGACACAGAAAGTCGCATGACAAGTCAAAACACATTCAATTCAATGGGTGCAGTCTTAAATTGATTGTAAAATCTCCTTTGTTTTTTTTTTTTTTCCGTTTTTAACCTCCCTGGCGGTATGATTCTTTTGGATTTTAGGTGCTGAAAGCGGTACCATTATTTTGCATGTAATTCTTGTTAATGAGCAGCCCAAACCAACTGTATACATGTATTATTATATATATATATATATATATATATATATATATATATATATATATATATATATATATATATATATATATATATATATATATATTATATATATATATACATATATGTATGTATGTATATATATATATATATATATATATATATATATGTATAATGTATACAGTTGGTTTGGGCTGCTCATTCACAAGAATTATGTATATATATATATATATATATATATATACATACATACATATATGTATATATATATATATATATATATATATATAAAATAATAATACATGTATACAGTTGGTTTGGGCTGCTCATTCACAAGAATTATATATATATATATATATATATACATACATATATATACATATATATATATATACACGTATATATATATATATATATATATATATATATATATACGTGTATATATATATATATGTATATATATGTATGTATATATATATATATATATATATATATAATTCTTGTGAATGAGCAGCCCAAACCAACTGTATACATGTATTATTATTTTATGTATATGCATACATAAAAAGTACAGTAAAACTGCAGGAAAGGGCACTGGGGGGCAAACTAATGTGATTTTTTTTTTTATTTTGAATGGAATCAGTGTGTTTGGTGTGTTTTTACATTTGAATTTGCCGCCGGTTCCACCCCCCTGCGAACTTCACGTCGCAGGAGACGGAAGCCGGGGGAACGGAGAGGATCAGGAGGAAGATCCGCCGCGAGACACATCGCTGGATCCCGGTGACAAGGTAAGTTACTCTGCTTACAGGATCCAGCGATGCTTCTGGCGGTACCCCGAGTGTGGCTCGGGGTTACCGCTTTTGGCTCTGAAATGTAACCCCGAGCCACGCTCGGGAATACCGCTAGGAAGGTTAAGCACTTCTGGACCGGAAAATTTTCCCCCTTAATGACCAGGCCATTTTTTGTGATTCGGCATTGCATTATTTTAACAGAAATTGCGCAGTCATGCAACGCTGTATACAAATAAAATTGACTTTCTTTTTTTCCTACAAATAGAGCTTTCTTTTGGTGGTATTTGATCACCTGTGCGATTTTTATTTTTTGTGCTATAGACAAAAAAAAAGATCGACAATTCTGAAAAAAAAAAAAACAATATTTTTCACTTTCTGCTTTATAACATTCCCAAAGAAAAAAATTAAAAATCAAATTTAGACCAATTTGTATATTGCTACATATTTAAATAAATAAATAAATAAATAAAATCCCAATAAGCGTCTACAAACTAGGGGAAAGATTTGTCATTTTTATTTATTTATTTATTTATTTTTTTACTAGTAATGGCGGAGATCTGCGATTTTTAGCGGGACTGCGACTTTGCGGCGGACAGATCGGACCCCTAACTGACATTTTTGACACTTTTGGGGGGGACCAGTGACATTACTACAGTAATCAGTGCTAAAAAAATATGCACTGTTACTGTAATAATGACACTGGCAGGGAAGGGGTCAACCTAGGGTTAAGTGTGAGCCTAGGGGGTGTTTTCTAACTCTGGGCGGGGATGGGCTTGTAATATCAACACAGAGACCTGTGTACCTAAATAAGAGGAACACAGGGGCTCTGAGTTGATAGCAAAGAGAACAACGGTCTGCTGTGTTTTCAACAGCAAATCGCCATTCTCTCTTCACGTGGAGCGATCGCCTCAGCTTCCCACAGGAACGCGTGCCCACAGGATCGCTCCCATGAACTGCCATACAGGTACAGCGATTTGCAGGAACCTGCTGACCTGCCACCATATAACTGCGGCAGCTGGTCGACAAGTGGTTAAATAACAAGCATTTTATACTTAACTCCTCTGTGCAGTTGGTTTTGCACAGGGCAGCCCGGATCCTCCTCTTCTCATGTCCTTCTCTTCTCCCTGCCCCTCTCTCTCCTGTTGAGTGCCCCCCATTAAGAAGCTTGCTATGGGGGCACCCGAGCCGAGTCACAGCTCCCTGTGTCCATTCAGACACAGATCAGTGACCCGGTACCGCCCCCTCTTTCTCCTGATTGGCTGACTGACCTTAATTTACAGCAGCAGGAGCCAGTCGCGCTACGTTGCTGTCTCAGCCAATGAGGAGGGGAGTCCAGGGCAGCTGAGACACTCCTGCAACCTTGCTAGATAAAGATGAGCTCAGGTAAGTATTAGGGGGGCTGAGGGCGGCTGCTGCACACAGAAGGTTTTTCTATCCTAATGCATAGATTGCATTAAGATAAAAAAAAACCTTCTGCCTTTACAATTCCTTTAATTGATGCAACTCAAGTCGCAGCAGCGAAAAAAAGTTCCTACATTCATTTTTTGCATCTTCCTTGTGACATATATGCCATAGACTGCAATGTTAACACTTGACCTCCGGAAGATTTACATCCCTTTATAATCAGGCTGTTTTTGCGATACGGCACTGCGTTACTTTAATTGATAATTGCGTAGTCGTGTGACACTGTAGCCAAATAAAATGTATCTCCTTTTTTTACCCACAAGTAGCTTTCTTTTGGTGGTATTTAATCTCTTGATGTCTGCTACAAAACATACCCAAAACAAAATGTAATTTCTTCATGAATTTAGGCCAATATGTATTCTGCTACATATTTTTGGTTAAAAACATCCCAATAAGTGTCTATTGAATGGTTTGCGCAAAAGTTATATGGGATATTTTTATTTATTTGTATTTATATATTTATTTTATACTAGTAATGGTGACTTATTGTGGGACTGCGATATTGCGGTGAACAATCGGACACTAATGGTGCTTTTCCACTGCATGGAACCGAACGATTCGGCTTGCTTTTGTGCTTTTCCGCTGCTGGTACCGCATGGTACGGTGTAGGAACGGTTCGGTACGGTACGGTACGGTAGGCTTTTCCACTGCATGGAACCGAACGGTACGGCTCTCAAAAACAGTACCACCTCGATTGTGGTTCCAAGAGATACCATACCGGTACCATATCCCACAATCCTTTGCATGCAGTCACTACTAGCCACTGATTGGTCAGAGAATCGTTGTTATCCCACCCACCTAACTTTAGTACTACTTTAGTGGAAAAGCAAACCATACTGTATCGTACCGAACTGTTCCAACACCGTACCATGCGGTACCAAGCAGGGCCGAGTAGAGCTGAGCCGGTACTTGCAGTGGAAAAGTGCCATAAAACAGTACCACCTCGATTGTGGTTCCAAGAGGTACCATACCGTTACCATATCCCACAATCCTTTGAATGCAGCTGACTGTTTGTCACTACTAGCCACTGATTGATCAGAGAATCGTTGTTATCCCACCCACTATCCCACCCACTTACTTTAGTACTACTTTAGTGGAAAAGCAAACCATGCCAAACCGTACCGAACCGTTCCAACACCGTACCATGCAGTACCATGCAGTGGAAAACCAAACAGGGCCAAGCAGGGCCAAGTAGAGCCGAGCCAGTACTTGCAGTGGAAAAGTGCCATAACTGACACTTTTTTAGAACCAGTGACACTAATACAGTTATCAGTGCTATAAAAATGCACTGTCACTGTACTAATGACACTGACTGTGAAGGGGTTAACATCAGGGGTGATCAAAGGGTTAACTGTGTGCCTAGCCAGTGTTTTTCTATACTGAGGTGCTTTCACTAGGGGAAGACATGGAAATTGTTCCTGCTTTGCAGGGACACAAATTCCTTCCCTTCCCTGCTGACAGAATGTCAATCTAACTTGTTTAAATAGGCAGATTGCAGTTCTGTCGTTCTGGCTGACAAATGATGGGAGCTGGCGGACATCGAATCCACGGTACCTGCCTATTGCCTCCTGCTGTGTATAATCACAGTGGGAGCAAGCCGGACACGGCACGCACATGCGTCCCCTACCCGGAGGTGCAAGATCACACATATATATATATATATATATATATATATATATACATGTGATCCTACGTAAAACCGCTATAGGGCGGTTGTTAAGTGGTTAAAATCACAAGGAAGTCCATTTTTTGCTTATCTTTGCAACTTTGGCTGACACTTCAGAGGGTTTTGTAAGCTCAGTAAAATTTGTCACACTCTGCATTGTTATAAATTGCCAAAGTCGCAAAACATCACAGTTGCATGAAAGCCACATTGAAGTTGCATCAAGTCACAAGGAAATAGTCCCAATGCAAAGTTACACTGGAAGTCACATGACTTTAGGGTTGCAGCAGTGTGAACCGAGCCTTAGTTCTGGTAAAAATTCCCTTGCAATTTGCCACTTTCCGGACACAGTGAACTGTTTTTTTGGCTTTAGTAAATTAACTCCATAATGTCTAAAATGGTCACATATAACTCTATTGTAATTTTCCAAAGGCTGTAACCTTTTACTGGTTTATGTAAACCACATATGTCAAACACAAGGCCAGCTGGCTGAATCCGGCCTGCCAAGTCTTGTCATGTGGCCCCCCCAGTTTTGCAGTTGGAACGTGGTGGAATTCCATTCTGCCACCTCCAGCTCTCACCTTCTGCTCTCCATTGTCACTTGTAAAGACAGAAGCCTTCTGTGTTTATAAGGACAGCTTTTCTCTTAGCGGCTCTTGGATCTAACAGATCCCTGCACACATTCAAGGCAGGCACAGCCCCCTACACAGGGAGGTACTAGAGCCGAATACACAGGTAGTAGAGCCACCCACACATTGAGGTACCAGAGCCAAATACAGGGGTAGTAGAGCTGCCAACACAGGGAGGTGCTAGAGCTGGACCGGGTAGGAGAGAGTAGAGATACAAGGAATCTTTGGGGGGGAAGCAAGGGTGGTTGGTTGGTATTGCACACTGTGCGTAGCGCACCCTTGAACTCTGCACAGTGTGCATAGCGCACCCCTGGACTGTGCACTCTGTGCGTAGCGCACCCCTGAACTCTGCACTCTGTACGTAGCGCACCTCTGAACTCTACTCTCTGTACATAGTGCACCTCTGAACTCTGCACTCTGTACATAGTGCACCTCTGAACTCTGCACTCTGTACATAGTGCACCTCTGAACTCTACTCTCTGTACATAGTGCACCTCTGAACTCTACTCTCTGTACATAGTGCACCTCTGAACTCTACTCTCTGTACATAAGGCACCTCTGAACTCTGCACTCTGTATGTAGTGCACCCCTGAACTCTGCATTCTGTATGTAGCACACCCCTGAACCCTGCACTCTGTACGTAGTGCACCCCTGAACCCTGCACTCTATACGTAGCGCACCCCTGAACTCTGCACTCTGTACGTAGTGCACCCCTTAATTCTGCACTCTGTATGTAATGCACCCCTGAACTCTGCACTCTGTACATAGCACATCATTGAACCCTGCACTCAAGATACAACCGGCCCTTTGAGGGCAACCATACTGATTATGCGGCCTGCAATGTAATTGAGTTTGACACCCATGATGTAAACCCTGGATGAAAGACTGTAGAAAACTGAAGACTATAGATGAAAGAAAGATTTAGATCAGCAAAGCACTTTTGAGGGAATTCATAAAGAAGACGATCGAGTGGAAGTGTAGTGTGAGGCCTCTTTGGAGGATAGTGGGATATGACCCTGGCTCAGAAGGGCCTCTTCTGTCTTTCTGTCTGCCACTAAATTAGCTACTACTGGTTCACTTTCAGGACTGGTGGAAAGGGCCTTCATTAGTCCCCTGGATGTCAAAAAAATTGCTTCCAGTGCTGCTGAGCTGATTTTTGGGGAAAACAAAATAGCTGTGGGACCACCAGGTGCATTTTAAATTCGGGTCCAGATATCAAAAATATCTGGTAAGGGGCTTTCAGAGCACTGGTGGCACATTTGTGGAGCACAGTTCGTTTTTGGAAATAGTTCACTTTTTGGTACTTTTTGGATTATGTTGCAGGTCTATTTATTTATATATTTAATTGGACTTTAACTTTTTCTTCAATTGTATAACCATTATCTGCATGGATGTTCTATATTGAAGAGTGTGTACAATATTCACTTGTCATGTAATGTTCATTCATCTTTTTATTTTGGTATTTATGTGTAGCGCATCCCCATAGGAGCCGCTGGTGAATAGGGACCCCCCACCCTGCACAGCCAGGCACAGCTAATTTTCCAAGGTTCACTGAGACAGGAAACAGTCCATGCAGCTTTGTTTTGTTTTATTTCTTTATTTAGAGGTTAATAACTTGGATGGGGATAGGGGTATTATGGGATGCCCACTTGACTGGAACAAAGTCTCTTCAGAAACACTCAACTTTATATACTCACGAAGTACAACCGTGGCCAAAAGTTTTGAGAATGACACAAATATTAATTTTCACAGTCTGCTGCCTTCGTTTTTATGAAGGCAATTTGCATATACTCCAGAATGTAACAGAGTGATCAGACGAATTGCAATGAATTGCAAAGTCCCTCTTTGCAATAAAAATTATCTTATTTCCATAAAAAAAACATTTCTACTGCATTTGTGCAAGAAAGTCCAGCAAGCGCCAGGACCGTCTCCTACAGTTGATTCAGCTGTGTGATCGGGGGACCACCAGTGCAGAGCTTGCTCAGGAATGGCAGCAGGTAGGTGTGAGTGCATCTGCGCACACAGTGAGGGAAAGACTTTTGGAGGATGGCCTGGTGTCAAGAAGGGTAACAAAGAAGCCACTTCTCTCCAGGAAAAAACATCAGGGACAGACTGATATTTTGCAAAACGTACAGGGATTGGACTGCTGAGGACTGCAGTAAAGTCATTTTGTCTGATGAATCCCCTTTCCGATTGTTTGGGTGTCAAGAAAAAAAACCTTGTCCGGAGAAGAAAAGGTGAGTGCTAACATCAGTCCTGTGTCATACAAGCAGTAAAACATCCTGAGACCATTCATGTGTGGGGTTGCTTCTCAGCCAAAGGAGTGGGCTCACTCACAATTTTGCCTTAGAACATAGCCATGAATAAAGAATGATACAAAAACATTCTCTGAGAGCAACATCTACCAACCATCCAAGAACAGTTTGGTGACAAACCATGCCTTTTTCAGCATGATGGAGCACCATGCCATAAGGCTATAGTAATAACAAAGTGGCTTGGGGAATAAAACATGGACATTTTGGGTCCAAGGCCAGGAAACTCCCCAGACCTTAATCCCATTTGGAACTTGTGGTAAGTCCTCAAGAGGCGGGTGAACGGAAAAAAAAAAAAGCCCACAAATTCTGACAAACTCAGTTTGGGGTAGAGGAACTTTACTGGCCTGCACAGAGTCCTGACCTCAACCCAATATAACACCTAGAGCACTGATGTTGTACAAGAATGCCTGGCTCGCACACTGCACTCTAGCTCATCCCAAAGGTGTTCTATCGGGTTGAGATCAGGACTCTGTGCAGGCCAGTCAAGTTCCACCACCCCAAACTCACTTATCCATGTCTTTATGGACACCTTTGGGATGAGCTAGAGCGCAGACTGCAAGCCAGGCATTCTTGTCCAACATCAGTGCCTGATCTCACAAATGTTCTTCTGGAAGAATGGTCAAACATTACCATAGACACACTCCTAAATCTTGTGGACAGCCTTCCTGGAAGAGTTGAAGCTGTTATAGCTGCAAAGGGTGGGCCAACTCAATATTGAACCCTACAAACTAAGACTGGGATGCCATTAAAGTTCATGTGCCTGTAAAGGTAGACGTCCCAATACTTTTGACAATTTAGTGTACATCTGCTCCAGCAATGACTGCATGGCATTTTTTAGAGCAAGTCTCCTGATGGTAAGAACAATAGACCATGCCTGTGTAATATGCGTTAAAACACCCATTGAAGCCTTCATCAGAAGCTCATGTGACAGGAGACAAGGAGACAGGGCGTTGTCACCCTATCACAGGAAGTGCCTAAAAACAGTGTTGTTATTCATGTATAAAATATTATGCATATAGTACTAGACTATGTTTTTCTAGATTATTGTATATAGTATATAATACATGTCAATAGATTATTTACATGTCAAGTATTGCTTATAGAATACTAAAGGATATTGTTTTATAGTACTAAAGGATTAAATAAAATATAAATATATTAGGTAGTGAGGTAGGTGCTGGAACGCTCCTGATGACGTCAATGGTGACGAAACGCGCCGTGCGTGGTTACGTCATTTCCGCCCCACTGGAACGCAGATCCGGTCGCTGACACGCATAGCATCCCGGAAGCAACCGCTAACGAGGGTTTTGCGGCCCCTATTCCTTTGCATGCTCATTTACCAGTTCTTTTATGTGAGTACATTTACTTATTCTAAATAAAGCATTTATTTTTAAACGGTACATCACTATATGAGGACTTCTTCTTGCATATCATCTTGGATACTTACCTACCTATGATGGATGGGGATATGAGGCTGTATTAACCTTACTGAATACATATTTATATGTGAGTGAGACGATCCAGGGATCCTTTCCATGAGTCCAGCACACAGGAATTGCCTGACAGAGGAAACCCATTAATATCCAAAGGCTGGTTACCCCTGTAGGGGTTCCTAACTCTGGTGAGTGTGGGATACATTGGAGGGGTGCACTGTTCCTTCACCTGGCACCCAGCACCCGGATCACCCCGATTACCACCCATCAGAATTATTGAAGCATTTTTTCACTTTCCACCACTTTATGGACTCTTGATCATTTATTTATTGTAATTTTTTATGAAATTATTATTTATTTATACCAGTTTCACCTTATCACCTATATTATTTATTTATCTTATATACGGTATCACTCATCGATCATTTTAAAGATACCACACTTTAGCACCTTGTATGTGCACACGTGCACTGAAGCACTTTGCATTTATATTTATATAATTTTTACTAGTATATTTTTTATTATTTTATTATTTATTTCAGGTTCTGGTTTTTCCCATTTGAAACCAGACATTTACTGTTCACCTCGGCACTTTATATTTATATTTATTCCTTCTATATCACTTACACTGACCACTTTTATTGCATTTTTATTGTCTTATTATTGATTATGTGCGTTAAGATTTTTTAATCATATTTATATACAGTTTGGGTGTGAGGAACCCCCCCCCCCCTTTTATTCCATACCTACATCTACATTTAGGCAGCGCCACCTACCTCACTACACCTAACATTTCACTGATATAGTCTCTTTGACTATATTTTGAGGTTGGCTGCAGCCCTATCCTTTGTTCATTAGCGCGGAAGTTTTTACCCAAATATATTATGTAGTTCCGTTTTTATTCTTTTTAAAAAGCGATGTCCATTGGTTATTTTTTTTTTTTTTTGCCTTTTTGTTCGTGCATTGGTAATTTTTTTTAGGCATTAATTCTATGTTCTATAATGTATGAAATATTGTGCAAACAGTAATACATCCTATGTTTTTCTAGATTATACTATATAGTATATATTACATGTCAAGATATTATTTACATGTCAAGTATTGCTTATATAATACTAAAGGATATAGTCTTATAATACTAAAGGATTAAACAAAATACATTTACATTATGTAGTTCTGGATTTTATAAACAAAAAAGTGATGTCCATTGGTTATTTGCCTTTTTTTGTGCATAGATTCTATGTTTTTCTAGCTTAGATATATATTACATGTCAAGAGAATATTTACATGTCAAGAATTGCTTATATAATGCTAAAGAATTCAATAAAATCATAAATATATTATGTAGTGAATGATTTGATTAAAAAGTGACATCCGTTGGTTAAGTTTTCTTCAAGAGCTGTATGAATGGGGGTGCTGCAGGGGTGTATTCTTGCGAACATGCATTGTGCTTAAAGTATATGTAAACCCTTACCCTGTAAAATATTATAAATACCTTTTTTTTTTCTAAAAGTAATTGCCTAACCTCTGTTCTTAGTTGCATCAGGGGCCGGAGAATGCAGAGAGGGGCGTGACAGCAGGAGACAGAGCCACAACAGTGCATTGACCTTCCCAGTAAAGAGATGTGCAGGGGTGTGTGTTAGCACAGTCAGTCTTGGCCATTGGAGGACAGGCAGGCTGTTCTCCCAGCACAACCAGAAAACCGACCACACTGGGATGAAAGTGCTACCATGCCTGGCATGGTCAGTCTGAAAAAAAAAAAAAGCAGAGGAACTGGCAGAATGGTATTTCACACAAAGGGAGCAATTCAAAGAGAAGAGGATACTTTAACACTAGTACATAGTACAATATACACAGATCAGGAATATGAAATGCTGGGATAAAATAAATTGTAAATTGTCCCTCTTTTTTCAATGTAGAAGGTTAGGAGGTATACAGGTGCATCTCATAAAATTCGAATATCATCGAAAAGTTGAAAGATTGGAGTGTGTCCTAAGGATATTATTAATTATTGAATAGAGTACAATAGGGTACCGACGTCCCTAGTAGATTGATAGATATCAGAATTCCTCTGATGTGCACAGCCACCTAAGTGGCAAAAAGGAGGGCTAACTAATGGCGCTTTTCCACTGCATGGAACCGAACCGTTCGGCTCGCTTTTGTGCTTTTCCACTGCTGGTACCGCATGGTATAGTGTAGGAACGGTTCGGTACGGTACGGCGGCGCTTTTCCACTGCATGGAACTGAACGGTACGGCTCTCAAAAACAGTACCTACTCGATTGTGGTTCCAAGAGGTACCATACCCGGTACCATATCCCACAATCCTTTGCATGCAGTCACTACTAGCCACTGATTGGTCAGAGAATCCCACCCACCCCGTTGTTATCCCACCCACTTAACTTTAGTACTACTTTAGTGGAAAAGCAAACCATACCGTACTGAACCGTTCCAACACCGTACCATGCGGTACCAGCAGTGGAAAAGCAAACCGGGCCAAGCAGGGCCAAGCAGGGCCGAGTAGAGCCGAGCCGGTACTTGCAGTGGAAAAGTGCCCAAATGGTACCTGGTACCATTAAAGTCCCACCCCAATTCCTATCCCTCCTTTTTGCAACTTAGGTGGCTGTGCACATCAGAGGAATTCTGATATCTATCAATCATCGAAAAGTTAATTTATTTCAGTAATTAAATTTAAATATTCAAACTCATATATTTTAAATAGATGCGTTACACACAGAGTGATATATTTCAAGCATTTCTTTCTTTTAGTGTTGATGATTATGGCTTACAGCTAGTGAAAACCCAAAATTCTGTATCTCAGAAAATTAGAATATTACATAAGACCAATAAAAAAAAAAAAAAAAGATTTTTAATACACAAATGTTGGCTTACTAAATAGTATGTCCATGTACAGTATAGAATACACTCAATACTTGGTCGGGGCTCCTTTTGCATGAATTACTGCATAGATGCGGCGTGGCATGGAGGCAATCACCCATTGGCATTGCTGAGGTGTTATGGAAGCCCAAGTTGCTTTGATAGCGGCCTTCAGCTCATCTGCATTGTTGGGTCTGGTGTCTCTCATCTTCCTCTTGACAATTCCCCACAGATTCTCTATGGGGTTTAGGTCAGGCGAGTTTGCTTGTCAATCAAGCACAGTGATACCATGATCAATAAACCAGGTATTGGTACTTTTGGCAGTGTGGGAAGGTGCCAAGTCCTGCTGGAAAATGAAATCAGCATCTCCATAAAGCTGGTCAGCAGAGGGAAGCATGAACAGCGCTAGAATTTCCACGCAGAGGGCTGCGCTAACTTTGGACTTGATAAAAACACCAGCAGATGACATCCCCCCCATATTGTCACTGACTGTGGAACGTTTTTGCATTTCATTTGGAATCAAGGTCCCAGAGTCTGGTGGAAGAGTGGAGAGGCACAGAATCCAAGTTGCATGTGTGAAGTTTCCACAGTTAGCGATGATGCCCACACTGCCAAAAGTACCAACACCTGGTTTAATGATCATGATATCACTGCCTGATTGGCAAGCAAACTCGCCTGACCTAAATCCCTTAGAGAATCTGTGGGGTATTGTCAAGAGGAAGATGAGAGACACCAGACCCAACAATTCAGATGAGCTGAAGGCCGCTATCAAAGCAACTTGAGCTTCCATAATAACACCTCAGCAGTGCCACAGGCTGATCGCCTCCATGCTACGCCACATTGATGAGTAATTCATGCAAATGGAGCCCCGACCAAGTATTGAGTGCATCCTATACTGTACATGGACATACTTTTTAGTAAGCCAACATTTCTGTATTAAACATTCTTTTTTTTTTTTTCAATTAGTCTTGTACAATGTTCTAATTTTCTGAGATACTGAATTTTGGGATTTCACTAGCTGTAAGCCATAATCATCAAAATTACAAGAAATGCTTGAAATACATCACTCATGTAACGCATCTATGAAAAAAAAAATTTATGAATTTCACATTTGGAATTGAAATACTTAAATAAATTCACTTTTTGATGATATTCTAATTTTATGAGATGTACCTGTATATTACCCATTGTTGTATTTGCTTTTATTTCATTATGACAAATGCTCAGTGAACAGATTCTACCCTTTCGCATAGAAAAAAGGAATGCTGAGATCTCATTCAGACTTTTCATTATCATGAATCAGTCACATTCCAGCAAAACTCAGTTCATGCAAGACTAGTGTAACATAGAAATCATTTCTATATACTTTGATGTTACTGCAGCATGTATTAAACTGTTGGTCTGTATTTTATTTGCTTAATCTGTAATCTGTTTATAGGCTCCCGTCGGCAAATATAATAACACCATATTAATGTTGTGGAATATTTAGCCATTACCTTTGAAGAGCCACAAATCCTCAGTTAGAAGCTCTTCAGCAAAACTGGAAAATTGAATAAGACTTGGAGCAGATTGTATAAATATATAAATTTATAAGTGTATAAATAATGCATTTTCTCAAAAATTGTATGCCAGATATAAATACATTAAGATAGAGAAGAATGCTTATGTTAGCATGATGTTTATACAGACATAAGTGCAACAACTATTCCCATGTATATATTGATATTACTAGTTCTGCCACTAGATGGCAGTGTCGTTTAACCCCCTTAGCGGTATCCCCGAGCGTGACTCGGGGTGGATTTTTTATGCTAGGATCGGTATCCCCGATACGGTATCCTACGCACGGGGTAGATGTGCAGAGCCTGCATCGGGGTTCCTTACCTTCTCCTGGCGATCCAGCGATGATCTCCCATTGCTGTGATCGCCAGCCGGGATCCCCGCCGCACGTCCGTCGGTGTGATGACTTCCTGGTTCCGTTCCCTGCAGCAGCAATGCTGCATGGGAGCGGAACTGGGAGGGAAATTCAAATGTTGCTCAAAACACAAACACATGACTTTTATATTATATATATATATATATATACACACATATATACACACACACACACATATATATACACACACACACACATATATATACACACACACACACATATATATACACACATATACACATATACACATATATATAAAACGCATGAATTATAATCTAATCAATCATATAATTTTATTATATAATATATATATATATATATATATATATATATATATATATATATATATATATATATATATATATATATTATATATTATATTATATAATAAATTTACATTATTGATTAGATTATAATTCATGCGTTTGTGTTTCAAATTTATCACATCTGGGATGTCTACTAGAGTCTTGTTTTGGTCAGGTTTAATTCAGTAATTACTAAGAATTGTAGACCTATAATACATAACGCCAAATTTCCATGCAAAAAATTGTACCGCTTTTGGTACATAATTCCTGACATAATCATACCGCCAGGGAGGTTAATGCTCATATAATGTAACGTTCTTCCCAATGGAAATACATGGTGATGATTTTATTGCCTGTGTCTGTGTTCCTGTTATTTTCCAATAAAACAAGAAGGGCTCAACCATTTACCCAACACCATCAGAGTAGTAAGAGTCAGTTTCGCAGCAGCTTTCCAACATTTCCTTTTGAAGAACTTAGTCCTTAGTAAGAAGGTAAAGTGATTGTAAAATCTTGTCTTTTTTTTTTTTTTTTAAATTAAAATAACAAACATGTTATACTTTCCTCCTTTGTGCAGTTGGTTTTGAACAGAGCAGCCCAGATTCTCCTCTTCTCGGGTCCCTCACTGGAGAAGCTGCCCCCCCCCCTCCCTTTGAGTGCCTTCACAGCAAGCAGCTTGCTATGGGGGCACCCGAGCCGAGCCGCAGCTCCGTGTATCCATTCAGACATGGAGCTGCTCTTCGACCCCACTCCCTCTCTCTCCTGACTGGCTAACTGAGTTTGATTGACAGCAGGGGGAGCCAATGGCGCCGCTGCTGTGTCTCAGCCAAACAGAAGAGAGAGAGTCCCGTATGGCTGAGGCAGTCGTAGACATCACTGGATAGAGAGGGCGCTCATGTGAGTATTGGGGGGGGGGGAGGGCTGAGTCACACAGAAGGATTTTTTTCTTAATGCATGGAATGCATTAAGATAAAAAAACTTCCGACTTTACAAGCACTGAAGTATTGAATTTTAAGTGCATAACAGACAAATAAGTCAGTAACATAAGGTAAGTACAAAGTACAAGCTTAAAAAAAGTATCTAACAATGGACAACTAACCAGCAATAGAAAAGTAATATACAGTATTGACCTGAGACATAGACGGGTATTAGCCATAAAACCTCAATCAGCCAAAAACCTTCGGAGCCTTAACCCCCTAGTGCGGGAAAAGGAACCCGTAACAGACAAACTATAATATATCTGAATAGAGGAGCGGTTTAGCAGTGAAAAGGCTCTATGTAGGTCAGGGAAAGTGCAAACAGGTTGATTGTGGTAAAACAGAACAGGTCCTAAAGTACTCCAGTATCCTGGATGCATGGCAACCGGGAACGGGAGAGAGGGAGTTGTCTGCATATTGGTTAACAAAGTTTGGATATGAAGTTTGGGCTAAGGGTGCGCACCGTTCGGGCCCGCCAGACAGCCATTAGGCACCGTGCATAAACGGGAGGGGGGCAAGGAGGCACTGGGGGGAGGGGGGGTGAGAGGGGGGAGGAAAGGTAAAAAGGAGAAGGAAAAAAGAAAGAAGAGAGAAGCAGAAAAAAAAAGGGGGGGGAGCGGAGGTAGCCCGGCCAAAAGCGGAAGCGATCCCTCTTAAGGGAGATCTTGTCATGTAATTGAGACAGACTTCAGGTGTGATCCAAGGTGAAAAACTCTTATTGGCATATGCGATCGAATGCTCTTAGTTATAATTTAACCACTTGCCGACCTTAGGACGTACCCGTCCATCCTCGAGTTGCAGCCATGACCCTTGTATGTTTTTTTCAGCTGGTGATGCTCCATAATGTAAAATTGATCCTATCAGTTCTGCTGGATCATTTTTACATGTGGAGGAAGGTGGTCCCCACAACGCGTTCTCAGGCTCTCCTGTTCTTCTGGGGAGCCCAGGACTAAAGCCGGTGGTTGCACCAGCTGACCATAGAGATGAGGGAGAAACTCACATTCCCCGATCGTCTCTTGGTTTATGAAACCAGAACTGGCAAGGATTTTTTCTCTTCAATAAATTTTTATTAAAATGTAAATTGTAACAAGAATAAGAAAAGTGAACAGTTGTACAGAAAATGTACGTTACAAGTATCTCAATATGTAGTATTCAAACAAGGAAAGGAATGAGTAAAATCATGTTGAACATATCAGAGAACCTAGATACATTGCAGGTAGAAGTTGTATTACCCTACATGGGTACAGATAAGGAGTAATGACTTTGAGTGACCTTTCGAATTAAAGAGGGCCAGCATCGTACAGATGACAGCCGTGATCCATTTGTGTTTGCGGTAGGGTATTGGTAGGGTGGTGCAGAGCAGAGGAAGAACTAATAGGCCTTCATTGATTATACGTTATCCATGTAGTCCACGGATGCCAAATAAGAGTGAAGGGTTCCACTCTGAGTGGAGTGCTATAATTTGTTAATTTGAGTAATGAAGATGGGTTAAATCTATCACTTTCTGAAGTGTGGGAGGGTCTGGGTTTTTCCATCTTCTAGTGATACTGAGTTTGGCTGCTAAAAGAATGTGAGCGGTAATAAGTTGTGAAGCCGGTGAGAGTGTTTCTATTTCTAATGATAAGAATGCTAAGTTGGGAGAGAGAGGGATGGTAATTGAGATATTTTGGTTATGATGATTCTGAAGGTAGATGTCCAGAATGTTAATAGTTTGGGACAACTCCAAAAGGTGTGGAGAAGGTCTCTTTTTTGGCCACAGTTTCTCCAGCAAAGGTCACTTGTGGCTTGACCAAATTTAGCAATCCTGTCGGGTGTCAGATACCACCTGAGTATCAGTTTGAAAAATCAGATATTGAAAGAGTGGAGCAGCTGCTAGCTTTGTAAATGGACTTACAGGCTGAGATCTACAGTTTATCAGTATATGTGCATTTTAGGTCTTTTTCCCATCTAAGTAGTAGGGTTGATTTGGTGAAGGTGCCTTTTTGTTGGAGTATAGTGTAGAATAGCGAGATTCCTTTGTGTTGGGGTGTTGTGGCAGTAAAAAAAAGCCAAGCTGGTGAGGGTATCTTACACTGCCATGAGGAAATTGCTGAAATGCAGTGTTTTATATATATGTATAAAGGTCTGAGTTAGGGAGGAGGACACTTTTTGAAGGGTTGAAAAGGATTTGAAGATGTTATTTTAAAATAGGTCATTAATATATTTATTGTCTTTCGATTGCCAGGGTGTATAGGATATAGAGTCGATAGTGTATTGTAGTGCGGAGATGGGGCTTTTAAGGCTGGTAGTTTGAGGGTAGGAGTGGGCCAGGTGGGTTAGTGAATTCCAGGCTTTGATCGAGGCTTTCATAGTGGGAGGTATGTGCGTGGGAGTTCTAGCTCCTAGAGATATACTAGTGAGTCAGGTATATAGAGAGCGTCCTGGTATATAGGATGTTTCTATGTTTCCCCAGATTGTGGTGGGAGAGGATAGAAACCATTCTTTGATTTGGGTAAAAAGGGCAGCTAAATAATAGTCATAGAAGTCTATATAACTTGTGGCACCTACTGAACGATATTTTATGAGTTTCGTGTGGGCGCATCAAGACTTCTTCCCTTGCCAAATAAATTGTGATAGTACAGACTGAAAGGATTTAAAGTAGCTAGCTGGTATTAGAATAGGCTATGACTTAAAAAAAGAGAATTTGGGAAAGATGTAACATTTTGAATGCCGCTAATCTACCCATCCACGAGAATTAAAATTTTTCTAAGTTGTCAAGATCATGCTGTGGTTGGTGCGAAAGGGTATGAAATTTGTTCGGAATAGGGATTTAGATAATTTAGTCAGATGTATTCTTAAGTAGGATATACTTTCTTCGGCCCAGGTGTATGGGAATTAGTTTTGAAGGAGGTTGCTAGTTGTTTTGTCTTTTCCCAAGTTACAGATGAAAGACTTTGTGTCATTGACCTTATAGTAAGAGACTTTGCTGAACCAGGATAGTGTTTTTTGAACTTCTGGTAAGGAGCTTGAGGGATCAGTAATCATTAAGATTACATTGTCAGCAAGTTAGCTGATTTTATGTTCCTGGGAGGCAATAGGTATACCGGAGATTTTTGAGTTGGTTCTAATATGTTCTGCTAGGGGCTCCATTAGTAGGTTGAAGATTAAGGGGGAAAGAGGGCAACCTTGTCTAGTCCCATTTGAGATTTGGAATGTGGATAAAAGCAGATCATTTGTGTAGACCCATGCTGATGGTGTGAAGTAGAGAGCCATGAAAGCATTTATCATTTGGCCTTGGAACCCAAATTTGGCAAGGACTATGGAAAGGTAGTTCCAGTGTACTCTATCGAATGCCTTCTCTGCATCCAAAGAGAAGAGCAGAGAAGGTGTTCTGGATGTTTCAGCATGATGGATTACATTGATCATTCTCCTTGTGGCGTCAGAGGTTTGACAGCCTTTAGTGAAGCCTGATTGGTCAGGGTGTATTAAGGATGGGAGAATAGCAATCTGTTTGCTACCAACTTTGCATAGATTTTTAAATCAATGTTTAGCAAGGAGATTTTTTGAGGATGTGGGTTCTTTACCTGGTTTCGGAATAGTTACCACAAATGCCCTTAACATTTCAGAGGGGAAAGAGGAAGTGGAGGCAGTGTTGTTGAAGACTTTACATAGGAGAGGTGCAGGATATGTTGATATTTTTTATAGTATTCTCCTGTGAACCCGTCTGGGCCAGGAGATTTGGAGTTAGGTAGGTTTTGAATTACTTGTGAGATTTCAGGAATAGTGAAGGGGACGTTAAGAGCAGAGAGTTTCTGCTGGGTTAAGGAAGGTAGTTCGATTTGGTTTAAAAAAGCCTGGATTTCTTCTTGAAAGGGTTTGTGGGTTTCTCGAATATTATAGCGATTGCTTTAGTATAGGCTAAACGCGTCAGCTATTTTTTTGAGGCTGATGAATTTTTTCGTTAGTGGGTGGATGAAATTAGTGATGTGTTTTGGATTTAAGACATTGCTCTTTAATTTGCAGGGCCATGGCTTTACCAGCTTTATTACCAGTGGAGTATAGCAGGGCCGTGGCTTTACCAGCTTTATTACCAATGGAGTATAGCAGGGAACCAAGTTCTTGCCTCAACGAGAAAATTTTAGAATATAGAAAGGTTGAGGGGTTAGCTTTATTGAGAGTTTCTGAAGCTGATATGGCTGCAGTGGGTTTGTCTAGTTTCTGCGTCCTCTTTTTCTTTGTACGGGAGACCAGTTGAATAAAAATACCTCTAATTACAGCTTTATGAGCATTCCACACTGTCGCTGGGTCAGCAACTGATTCAGAATTGAGGGAGAAAAAGTTCTCCAATTGTTGTGAAAGGGAAGCGGCGTTAACTGAATCCTGAAAGAGGGAATTGTTAATTAGCCAGATATATGCATGAGGATGGGATGGTTTACTTGATATGGTGATGCTAATAGGGGCGTGGTCTGACCAAGTAACAGCGTGGATTGTTGAGGATGATATCTTTTGTAATAGCTATTTATCAGTTATAAAGGGATGAATTTGTGAGTAGGTGTTGTGATGTGAGGACGGGTATGTGTAGTCACATTCGTCAGCATGACAACACCTACACACATATAAATCATTGGAAGCAATGTATTTGCTTAAAAGAGATTCATGTCTGTTAGGACCTGAGGTTGTATCCATCCTTTTGTCAGGAACAAGATCAAAGTCTCCACATAGTAGGAGGTGGCCCTTTTTGGAGTTCTTTTGCTTTTTGTGAGTATTTCTAGGAAAGTAATCTGGCGATGATTGGGAGCATAGAGGGAAACCAACGTGTAATGCGTGTTGTCAATGGTACATAGTAAAATAATGAAACGACCTTCTGGATCCGTTCTGCAGTTATGCATTTGAAATGGGATTGTGTCTCAGATAGCTATAAGCACACCTCTTTGTTTTTTCATAAAAGAAGCTTTGAATATATGGGGGGAGTTCTTATGTGAGCAAAGAGGTGAGGCAGCTTGGTCAAAATGAGTCTACTGAATGCAGAGAACATCGCAATTAAGCGACAGAGCAGATTTACACATAGAGGTCTGTTTGGCCGGATGGTTGAGGCCTTTTGCATTTGGGGAGAGAATGTTAAAGGTCATGATCTGTGTCTGGTATATCCTGTGTAACGAAGAGGCAACTTACAGTTGGAGAGTTATGCATTCTGGGTTGCTAGAAGATGAGATATTGGTCTGCAGTTGATCTTCCTGAGGAGGTTTCCAAGAGAGATGTAAGTTTACTGTGTGGGAATGAGTTGTTGAGGTCCGTGTATGTAGTCGTTCAAGCACGGTACTGGAGGGTTAAGTAGGTAATCTCTTCTTGTCATGAGGTCCAAGGGAGGAGGAGGAAAAATGTGCGGTTGCCTGTGGGTCTATAGTAAAAGGTACGAAGAGACGTAGATGAAGACCTTGCTGCAATCACATATAGTAGGTTGAATGATCTGTATAGGGATAAGTAAAACAAGAGATTAAAAGGAAACACAAGTATCAGCAAACAGACAAATTGGGTTGCTGTGCAATTTGGGAGTAAAGTTTAACAGAAGAGTATTCAAGCGTAGTGCATGACCGGATAAGAGCTCCATGCTGTATAAATGGAGAGCAGGCATGATAATTTATATTTGCGTCTGTGGTTTCCACTTTTTTGCTGCTCAATTTGAGATCGGGGTCCCCTTTGGAGGCTAGGCCTGTTATCATTGGGAAGCTAAAGAATTATGCCCCATTACTGCAGGAGTTGCATGCCTTTGTTAATAAAGGAAATTGCGTGGGAGGATTAATTCCTGGTTATTAGTAATGTGTCAGGGTGGCACCATTTCACCGTTTTTAGTTGTCTCCGTAGTTGGAGGGTATGTTGAGATAAATCTGCCTAGATTTGAACTTCCGAATACGGTGTAGGGAGAGTGCGGAGAGCTCTTGCTTTGGCTAATATTTGCTCTTTTACTGGGTAGAAGTGAACCATGAGAACATCTCTGGGGGTGGAATAATCAAACTGGTTGGGTTTTGGGGATTCTATGAATCCTGTCAATCGTGAGCTCAATTGGTGTTAGTTCAGGTAATCTGGTGGAGAACAGTTCCTTATCACATTTGTTTAGCTCAGCTGAGGGGATAGCTTCAGGTACTCCTCTTAGCCTAATATTGTTACGGCAGGAGCGGTCCTCAAGGTCCGCCAGCTTTTCTTGAATCCACCTGTTATCCTCTCTTTGTTCTACATACGCATCCAGTAGGTCATTAACAGTGTTAGTAGATTCATCCATCTTGGTTTCCATATAGTGCACTTTGTCCCCCATTTGCTGCATGTCAGAGCTAAACTTGTGGATGAAGTTAGAGAAATTTACCATAGGGAGGGTTGTAAAGATAAAAGCATATCCTTCAGTGTGGTATCAAGGGCAGGTTGTCCAGATGTGGGGAAGGTTGCTATGGTTGATTGCTGAGTGATATCTGGGATATTTGCTTGGCTGGTAGTACTCACTGCAGTTGAGGACTGTAGGGGAGAATCCATTTGCATCCTGGCCTTGGCTGGGTGCTGTGAGATTGGGCTGGTTGGAGATGAGTTCTGAGGGGATAAGGGTGCTGCGCCATCAGCAATTTCTTCATGTTCTGCATCTGGTAGGTCTGTGTATGCAACAAGGCCGCACGAGGCTGTGCCTCTGCGCCATCTTGGATTTTTTTGTTTCCTGGAGCTGGCCTTAGGAAGAAGGCTGTTAGCTTTTTTGGGCACCGTTCGCCCTTCCTCTTGTGGAACATGGCTGGGGGGTATCCACAAGTGTTTGGGGAGCCGATGGGTGACCGCAGTGTGTCAGATGCCTGCTCTGGTGCTGGGAATCTCCAGGCGGATAGCAAGAGCTCTAGGTTTGAGCTGCCATGACGAGAGCATGCAAACCACGCCCCCATCATGGGAAGAATTTTTTCACTTCCAGGTTTTGGTTTGTTGTTTACAAGCTGTTACTCGCTTTGATGAGATGCTTTTGAGGGCAGAGGAGATCTGGGGTCTAAAAGACCCCAGATGTCTCAGTAAAGAGTACCTGTCACTGCCCATGCTATCACAAGGGATGTTGTTGATCATTTATGATAGCAATAAAGTTCATAAGAAAGAAAAAAAAAAAGACAATGCAAAAAAAACTGTAATAAAAAAAAAAATGAAAACAAAATGTAAATTTGCCCCCGTCCGTGCTCACTTGCAAAGGCGAATAAATATGTAGATACCTCATGCATATGTGAATGGTGATTGCACCACACATGTCAGGTATATGCCAAGAAAGTCAGAGCGACATCAATAATTCCAGCACCAGTTGTCCTGTGTAACTCTAAAGTGGTCATCTGTAAAGGCTTATAAAATCTCACCTATGGAGATTTTTTTAAATACCATTGTTTGTCGCCATTCCACAGGCATATGCAACTTTAGGGAGTGACGTGTTAGGTATCTATTTACGCAGCATAGCATCATCTTTTATATTTTGCAAAAAAAAATAAAAAAATTTGTATTACAGTATATTGTGTCTTTGTGCATTAAAATTCATTAAAATCTTTTTTCTTCCAAAAAAGTTGTGTTTGAAATGCTGCTGTGCAATTATCATGTAACATAAGAAATTGCAAAAACCAACATATTTGTCTCCCAGTCATTTGCTTTCAGAAAGTACAGAATATTTGGGGGTTCTAAGACATATTCTAGTAAAAAAAGAAAATGCAGATTTTTACGTGTATGTGAGAAGTGACAGAATTTGCTTGGGCATCTGATGTTTAAAGCGTAACTCCACTTTTGTTGAGTAAAAAAACATTCCCCTCTGGGTGATCTCTGTACATTATAAGGATTATAACAAACTTTGTTGCAGATTCCTACCTTTTGTTATTCTGAAGAAATCCCTGTTTGTTCCTCTGTGCCTCTGTGCAGAGTGGGTCTAATGGGAGTGGTTTCATAATTATCAAGCAGCTGTGCAGCTGCAGAGCACTAATGAGGAAAGCTGCTGTGCCTGCACCCCTTTAGACATGTTTCTATTGGGAGTATCTCATCAAAAAATAAATTTTTGTTGCAGGGGATGCCAGAAATCTGACTTGTATCTTAGGCAGACTTCTAGGGAAAATCAGTGAGCCAATCACACAAGCAGGAAATTATGTTTTTGTGGTGTGGTAAGTATACATTCTGTGTTTAGAACACCTCTAGGGAGCCATATTGCATTGCATTTTTATCCATTCCATTTTATTCCAATCCATTAGATTGTAAGCTCTTCTGAGCAGGGCCCTCTTAACTACTTACCGCAAAGTAACGTATATTTACGTCGGAAAATTTTGCGGTGTTATACTGGGGTGATGCCTCTAGCTAGGGGCATCACCCCAGTACCGTTGTTTAGAGCCAGCGGTCGGCTTTCTGTCGGTAATGACCAATGCAGCTCAGGAGCCGCTCGATCGTTACCCCGGCGAGTGGGAGGGGACATCCCCCCTCCCGCCGCCTTCCGCGGCTTTGCACGGGTCTCCCCTCCCACTGGGAGACCCGAGCACCCAGCCGGCATGTCCGCTGGCTGGATGGAGTCCCAATCAAATCTGGAAGTGGCTTTGATTGGGTCTCCGATGACGTAACCCGGAGGCGGCGTCCATGACGTCACGTCCGGGTTACTCTGCTGCTAAAGATTCAAAAAACGAGTGTATTCAAAAATGCAGTTTTCGGCGTTTTGAATACATGGAAGTGTAGTGGAGGGGTCTAGGGTCTTTTAGACCCTCGATCCCTCCATAAAGAGTACCTGTCACTGCATATTGCTGTCACAAGGGATGTTTACATTGCTTGTGACAGCAATAAAAGTGATCAGATTTTTATTTTTTTTAAAAAACCTGTGATAAAGTAAAAAAAATAAATAAAAAAAATAGGAAAAAAAATAAATAAAATGTTAGCCGCCCTCATCGTCATTAGCTTTTGCACGAAAGAAAACGTATATGGAAGTCGAGCCACGAATTAAATCACTGTTCAAACCACACATGTGAGGTATCGCCGCGATCGCCAGAGCGTGAGCAATAATTTAAAAAAAGAGCCACACTCTACCTCTAAACTGGTAACCGTTAAAAATGTTTAAAGCGTCGCCTATGGAGATTTCTATTGACCGTAGTTTGCTGCCATTCCACGGGTGTGCGCAACTGTAACATGTTGGGTATCTATTTACTCGGCGTGACAATATATTAAAAAAATGGGCTAACTTTACTGTTTAGTTTTTTTAAATGCAGTGAAATGTGATTTTTCAAAATTTTTCCAAAAAAATGGCGTTTTAAAGACCGATGTGCAAATACCGCGTGACAAAAAATATTGCAATGACCGCCACTTTATTCTCCAGAGTCTTTGCTAAAAATATATATATAATGTTTGGGGGTTCTAAGTAGTTTTCTAGGAAGAAATACTGATTTTAATTTGTAAACAAAAAGTGCCCGAAATAGGCCTGGGGCTTAAGTGGTTAATCCTCTTGTATTTTATTGTATTGTAACTGTATTGTATCCCTGTTATATTGTAAAGTGCTGCGTAAACTGCTAGCGCTATATAAATCCTGAATAATAATAATAATAATTTTTAGAAAATCACAGCGGCTGCAGATTGAAAAGGAAATGTAATTTTTATAAACATTCAATTGCTACTTGTGTCACAATTGTACACGCTAAATTATTTTTCTTTATTTGCTATTTTTTTCCCCCACGAAAGTGGAGTTACCCTTTAAGAAGGCTTAGCCTATCTGTAATTATTGTAATTCACAACAGAGGTGCATTTTACTCGACTTTCTAGCAATAAGGCTAGGCCCACACCTAGTGTTTTGCAAAAGCACGTTTTTTGTGTACTTTATTTTTTTGTTTTGTGCACACTTTCACACTACCCACATAGGGCAGCCCGTTCCTTTCAATGGACTGCCCTACGCATGACAAAAGTAGCTCAGGTATCTTTTTGGATGTTGAGCTTCAGACATTTTTAACCGTGCATTTTGATGTATTTGCTGCGTGTTTTGGACGCATGCAAAACACCCGTTTGTGTTTTTGGGGTGCCATTAGCAATAAATGGCACAGCAAGTGTACCACACGTTTGTGCATGTTCATGAAAAACACACAGATGTAAATGCACAAACATTCAATGTTGGGTGAAGCTGCCCTTTACCCACTTGCCGCCTGCCCACCGTCAAAATATATATTTTCTATAGTTTGTAGACTCAATAACTTTTGTGCAAACCAATCAATAAACACTTATTGGGATTTATTTGGGATGCCCCCTGCTGGAAGAAAAAACCTTCCCGTATATCATGTAGTCCTGTGACCAGTGCTCTGTGTATTATGTAGTCCTGTGCCCTGCGCTCTGTGTATTATGCAGTCCTGACCCCAGCACTCTGTGTATTATGTAGTCCTGTACCCAGCACTCTGTGTATTATGTAGTCCTGTGCCCTGTGCTCTGTGTATTATGCAGTCTTGACCCCAGCACTCTGTGTATTATGTAGTCCTGTGCCCAGCACTCTGTGTGTTATGCAGTCCTGTGCCCAGCGCTCTGTGTATTATGTAGTTCTGTGCCCAGTGCTCTGTGTATTATGCAGTCCTGTCCCCACCGCTCTGTGTATTATGCAGTCCTGTGCCCAGCGCTCTGTGTATTATATAGTCCTGTGCCCTGCACTCTGTGTATTATGTAGTCCTGTACCCAGCACTCTGTGTATTATATAGTCCTGTGCTCTGTGTATTATGCAGTCCTGAGCCCAGCACGCTGTGTATTATGTAGTCCTGTACCCAGCGCTCTATGTATTATGCAGTCCTGTGCCCAGCGCTCTGTGTATTATATAGTCCTGTGCCCTGCGCTCTGTGTATTATGCAGTCCTGTGCCCAGCGCTCTGTGTATTATATAGTCCTGTGCCCTGCGCTCTGTGTATTATGTACTCCTGTACCCAGCACTCTGTGTATTATGTAGTCCTGTGCTCTGTGTATTATGCAGCCCTGAGCCCAGCACTCTGTGTATTATGTAGTCCTGTGCCCAGCACTCTGTGTATTATGCAGTCTTGTATCCAGCATTCTGTGTATTATGCAGTCCTGTGCCCAGCGCTCTGTGTATTATGCAGTCCTGTGCCCAGCGCTCTGTGTATTATGCAGTCTTGTATCCAGCATTCTGTGTATTATGCAGTCCTGTGCCCAGCACTCTGTGTATTATGCAGTCTTGTATCCAGCATTCTGTGTATTATGCAGTCCTGTACCCAGCGCTCTGTGTATTATGCAGTCCTGTGCCCAGCACTCTGTGTATTATGCAGTCTTGTGCCCAGCGCTCTGTGTTGTATGCAGTCCTGTGCCATTTGCCAATTTTAAAAAAAAAAATGTTCCCGGATATAATTTTAAAAATCTCGTCACCTTAGGGTAAAATCTTCTGGAGGACAAGTGGTTAAAGTAACGCAGTGCCCTATTGCATAAAATGACCTGGTTAGGAAGGGGGGTAAAACCTTCCGAGATCAAGTGGTTAATACTGCTTTAACTTTTTGTGTCCCTTTAATTGGGAGGAAGAAGATATTGAGGAATCAGTGACACAGAGGACACAAGAATAATAAAAGAGAGGCATTTGAAGTGTTATAAACAAGCATAAATCTCCAAAATAGGATTGTGCTTCTTGCTGGAAGGAAGCCATATTGGAATGCAATTCATCTCCAGGCATATCTCTGGAGTCTCGCCAGTGACTGGAGATAGATGAAAGACTTATGCAACTGACACCTTTGTGATCCAGACAATCCGATTAATTTTGTGCTAAATAATTAAAATGATCATAGGGCTTTAAGGAAGGAATTCAATAAAAAGGATCCTTCGGTGACTGACACGCTGTCAAAAAAGCCGGGGTATTTGTAGATAATGATATCTAACAGCCCTTTAAAGAGCACCTGTAACTTCGCAGAATATTAAGAGAGGAAGTCTGCGAAAAAGAGTAATTGTTTTCCCTTTTTTTTTTTTTTTTTGGAATGAAGAAGAAAGAATTGATTACATTGTCTAATTGCCCTCATTCTTCACAGTAGACGTGTCATGGTTTTGGCTTAATCCAGTATTATGTGCCCCATGATGTCTGTCTGTTACCATGACAGCATTGGGACTGCAGCAGAGTTTAAATGTGACAAATTGTCACTCAGCATCTCAGCAACAATGTAAGTAGCACCAAGTTCTCCCACATCCTAACCCGCATACAGCTTTTTTTTTCTTTTTTTTTTAAAAGGCAGAGCTAGATGGCACCAGAGGAAGGGTCTACCTGGTATATGAAGGTTGGACAGCTGCTTTTAGGAGCATCAGGCAGTTTTTTCTTTGCAGCCTAAAAATGCCCCTCCATGTTATTCTTTGGCACTGATGGCAAACTATGTCGCCCCAGATGTTTTGGAACTGCATTTCCCATGATTCTCATGCACTCTGCAGTGCAGTAGAGCATCATGGGAAATGCAGTTCCAAAACATCTGGGGCGACAAGGTTCGGCATCAGTGCCAAAGAATAACATGGAGGGGCATTTTTAGGCTGCAAAGAAAAAACCGCCTGATGCTCCTAAAAGCAGCTGTCCAACCTTGTAGTTCTAAAACATCTGGGGTGCCAATGTTTCGCCATCACTGTTTGTACGGCCTCATGCACAGAGATGGACGAACATCGGCCGGTTCACAAACGTTAGCCGCAAATTTTCTCAAAAGTCCATGAACCGCAAGTTCGCGGCGGGCCCTATTGACTTTAATGGGAGGCAAACTTTAAAAACCTTTAGGTCATATTTGCAGCCACAAAAGACGTACTAGCTGTGCACAAATAGTCCCAGCACATGGACAATGTCATAACAGAAGTATTGCAATTGGAAAAGTTGCCCTAAATTCTTTTCTTTTATTTTAAAGCAAATTTTTTTTTTTTTTCATAAATCAGCCAGAACTGACAGCAGCCGCTAAATACATGTCTAATACATATAGGGTCCATTCACACATCTGTAAAATGGGTCCGCATCCATTCCACAATTTGGCGGAACCTTTACAGACCCATTGATTTTCAATTCCAGTCTGAAAAATTAGGCTTTTACAGGATAAAGAAGTAAGTGTCAGCCATTCCAGTGTAAATGGGGGGTGTAGAACCAGCGCTATGAATAAGAACAGCCAGGCAGTGAAAATATAAAAGGTTGCAGCCACCAACCGACCTCTAAGAAGCTTAGGGGCAGGAATGTAATGTGGGGGTGAAGGGTTGGAAATCGGCGCTACCTACCACATGTGCAACGATGTGAGTAAAAGAGGAAAAAGTGCTTAGTGCATACAAAATAGTGCAAAATGTGACAATTATAATTAATCTTGTAAATGAATAGATAATAAATCCGATAAATAAATAAATAAAAAATAGAAAAAAGTTATTAAATATATGGTGTTTGAAGTGAAGTAAAAAAAACTGGGTATGTATACAAAGTTAGTGGTTACAATTGCCACTATAAAATGCTGAATGAGGTAGTTGTGAATTAGTCATAAATACTATAAAAATGCCATTTGTATATCCTTTTGTTAAATGCTCATGTAATGTGTCGGTCTGGACACTGGGGGTCACACTTACCCTGGGACACACAGAAGTGTATAAGCCAGATAACAGGAACTAAGTAATTCTCAAACCTGCCTGTTGGTGGTCCCACAGGACCAGAAAGATCCCATCTGGGTGTAAAGGGAAAAATAAAAGATCCTTAGTGTGACAAGTAGAGAGCAAGTATACAAGGCAATAGTATCGACTCACGCTTGAAATTGATGCAGCAGATCTTCTCAGATACTGGCAGTCTGCGCCGGGGAAAAACTACAGCGTTCCAAGCATCGGCGAGCTGCGGACCGGAAGTGACGTGGGTTTCCGCCCGACGTACGTTTCGTCATAGGACGTCTACGGGGAGCGTAGACCGCTCCCCGTAGACGTCCTATGACGAAACGTACGTCGGGCGGAAACCCACGTCACTTCCGGTCCGCAGCTCGCCGATGCTTGGAACGCTGTAGTTTTTCCCCGGCGCAGACTGCCAGTATCTGAGAAGATCTGCTGCATCAATTTCAAGCGTGAGTCGATACTATTGCCTTGTATACTTGCTCTCTACTTGTCACACTAAGGATCTTTTATTTTTCCCTTTACACCCAGATGGGATCTTTCTGGTCCTGTGGGACCACCAACAGGCAGGTTTGAGAATTACTTAGTTCCTGTTATCTGGCTTATACACTTCTGTGTGTCCCAGGGTAAGTGTGACCCCCAGTGTCCAGACCGACACATTACATGAGCATTTAACAAAAGGATATACAAATGGCATTTTTATAGTATTTATGACTAATTCACAACTACCTCATTCAGCATTTTATAGTGGCAATTGTAACCACTAACTTTGTATACATACCCAGTTTTTTTTTTACTTCACTTCAAACACCATATATTTAATAACTTTTTTCTATTTTTTATTTATTTATTTATCGGATTTATTATCTATTCATTTACAAGATTAATTATAATTGTCACATTTTGCACTATTTTGTATGCACTAAGCCGTCAGCCATTCCAGGCCCCAAAAATTAGCCCACTTGCGTTTACCTGACAGCTAAGAATGTAGTATTCTGTGGCTGAAGGTACATTAGGCATTCACAGGATACAGAAGTAAGTGTCGGCCAGTATTGGCCCCAAAAATTAGCCCACATGTGTTTACCTGACAGCTAAGAACGTAGTATTCTGTGGCTGAAGGTACATTAGGCATTCACAGGATACAGAAGTAAGTGTCAGCCATAAAAGGCCCCAAAAATTAGCCCATATGGGTTTACCTGACAGCTAAGAACGTAGTATTCTGTGGCTGAAGGTACATTAGGCATTCACAGGATACAGAAGTAAGTGTTGGCCTGTATAGGCTCCAACAATTAGCCCACATGGGTTTAACAGACAGCAAAGAACGTAGTGTATTTGATGGCTGGAGGTACATTAGGCATTCACAGGATACAGAAGTAAGTGTCAGCCTGTATAGGCCCCAAAAATTAGCTCACATGGGTTTAACTGACAGCAAAGAACGTAGTGTATTTGATGGCTGGAGGTACATTAGGCATTGACAGAAAAAATAATTGTCGGCCCTGAAAGGCCCCAAAAATTTGCCATTCAATGGACATAGTTACATAGTTACATAGTTAGTGAGGTTGAAAAAAGACATCAGTCCATCCAGTTCAACCTATGATGTGAGTGTGTGTTTGCTTTTAACCGTACATTGTATACCCCTGTATGTTGTGATCTTTAAGGTGCCCATCTAATAGTTTTTTGAAACTATCAATGCTCCCTGCTGATATGACTGCTTGTGGAAGAGAATTCCACATCCTTACCGCTCTTACAGTGAAGAACCCCTTACGCATTTTAAGGTTAAACCGCCTTTCCTCTAGTTTTAGTGAGTGGCCACGTGTCTTATTGTATTCCCTTTCTCTGAATAGTTTGTTCCTTATGCTAGGGTCGCCAGTACTGTATTTGTACATTGATATCATATCCCCCCTCAATCGTCTCTTCTCCAGAGAGAATAGGCTCAGTGCTTGTAGTCTTTCCTCATAGATGATGTCCTCCATTCCCCTAATTATTTTTGTTGCCCTTCTCTGGACTCTTTCCAGTTCCAGCACATCCTTCCTGAGGACCGGTGCCCAGAACTGGACAGCATACTCCAGATGTGGCTGGACCAGAGTCTTGTAGAGCGGGAGAATAATCTCTTTATTTCTGGAGTGAATCCCCTTTTTTATACATCCCAGTATTCTGTTGGCTTTGCTTGCGGCGGCTTGGCATTGCATGCCACTGCCAAGCCTGTTGTCTACCAGTACCCCCAAGTCTTTTTCCATCCTAGACTCACCCAGAGGTACCCCCCCTAGGGAGTAGCTTGCTTTCTGGTTTCTGGCCCCCAAGTGCATTACTTTACATTTTTCAACATTAAACCTCATCTGCCATGTAGTTGCCCACCCCGTTATTTTGTTCAGGTCCGCTTGTAAGGTTTCCACATCCTGCAGAGACGATATTGGCAAGCTTAGTTTAGTATCATCCGCAAATACTGAGATTGTACTAGATATCCCCTCCTCTATATCATTTATGAATAAATTAAACAGGATTGGTCCCAGGACAGAACCCTGGGGGACCCCACTTTCCTCACCCGCCCAATCCGAGTACTCCCCATTAATCATCACCCTCTGCACTCCCCCCTGCAGCCAGTTCTCTATCCAGGTACTCACCTTATGGTCCATACCTACCTTCCTTAGTTTGTACAGTAAGCGTTTGTGGGGAACGGTGTCAAAGGCCTTTGCAAAGTCCAGATACACCACATCCACAGTCTTACCTTTATCTAGGTGGCAGCTCACTTCATCGTAGAAGGTTAATGGATTGGTTTGGCAAGAACGATTTTTCATGAATCCATGCTGATTACTACTAATAATACCATTTTCATTACTAAAGTCTTGTATGTGGTCCCTTAACATCCCCTCCAAAATCTTGCAGACTACAGATGTTAGGCTGACGGGCCTATGGTTACCCGGGATACATCTCGGCCCCTTTTTAAATATTGGTACCACGTTGGCTTTTTTCCAATCAGCTGGCACCATACCCGTCTGTAAACTATCCTTAAACATCAAGAATAATGGTCTGGCAATCACCTGGCTGAGCTCTTTCAGAACCCTCGGGTGCAAGCCATCCGGTCCCGGTGATTTATTTATGTTAAGTTTCTCTAGTTTAGTTTTAAGTCTATCTTCTGTTAGCCATGGCGGTATTTCCTGAGGTGTGTTATTTAGTTTGGCCTTACAAGCTAGGTTTGTGTAGCCCCCCGATTCTTTTGTAAAGACTAAAGAGAAGAAATTATTTAACACTTCCACCTTTTCTCTGTCCTCAGTGGCCATATTTCCTTTGTCATCTTTTATGGGGCCAATGTGTTCTGGCCTCGCTTTCTTACTGTTTATATACTTAAAGAACTTCTTGGGGTTCTTTTTACTCTCCTCCGCTATATGTCTCTCGTGTTATATTTTAGCCGCCCTGATTTAGTTTTTACATTTCTTATTACACTCTTTGTAATGCTTAAATGCTGCCAATGACCCCTCAGTCTTGTATTTTTTGAAGGCCTTTTCTTTAGCACTAATATGCATTTTTATGTTGGAGTTTAGCCACCCAGGGTTTAGTTTTGTTCTTTTAAATGTATTTCCCTTTGGAATGCACTGGTCAATCCCCTTGTTAAGTATGCTCTTGAAGCACTCCCATTTTTCCTCCGTGTTCTTTGTTCCCAGGGTTCTATCCCAATTGATATTTTCTAGCAGCGAGCGCAGTTTTGGGAAATTGGCTCTTTTGAAATTCAGCGTCCTTATATTACCCCTCTGCTTCCTATTACTGTAATTAATACTGAAACTTATTGACCTATGGTCACTGTTTCCTAAGTTGCCCCGTATTTCTATATCCGTGAGCAGGTCTGTATTGTTGGTAATCAATAGGTCAAGACCTGCATTGTTTCTTGTCGGTGCATTCACCATCTGACCCATGAAATGCCTTTTATGCCGCTGTATGTAGCGAAGCCAAGGACCAGGAAATGCTGTGGGTGGATGGTGGTCTGGCGGATATTTGTGGCCTGGCATGAGGAATTTCAATGAAGCATGGTCTACTGGTCACATGTGTTGAATTCCTCAGTTATGCCTCATTCATTTTTATAAATGTGAGGTAGTCTACACTGTCATGAGCTAGGCGAGTGCTCTTATCAGTCTTATCTTATCACGACCCCCCCTGCTGTGCTGAACATCCTTTCGGACAGGACATTGGACGGGGGGCAAGCCAACATTTCCATTGCAAATTGAGCAAGCTCTGGCTAGAGGTCAAGCCTGCCCACCCAGTAGTCCAGGGGTTCATCACTCCTCAGAGTGTCCACATCAGCCTGTCGGTCTAGGCGTTCCTTGTTGCTGGATCCGGAGTACAGCTGTCGATGGTTCGGCTGAAAGAAGGATCTCATATCTGAAGTGACCAAGACATCTTGCAGGTGCTGTTGGATTGCTACCCGCAACTGTCTCTCTATGACTGGAAATTCCTCTGCCAGCGCACACAAAAGCAGAATGCAGCATTTCACGCAGCAAGGCCTGGAAGTGCTGCATTCTGACCGCCCTCTGTGATTGTGGTAACATTTCTGCCATTTTATGTTTATACCGGGGGTCTAAGTATGTTGCCACCCAGTACTGGTCCTTGGCCTTTATGCATTTTATACGGGGGTCCCCCTTAAAACACTGGAGCATGAAGGCCCCCATGCGCACTAAACTGGAAGCGGTGTAGTGGCCTGCTTCCAGCTCATCATCCAGGATAATGTCATCCTCGTTCTCCTCCCCCATCAACGGATAACACCAGGGATCCCAGAAAGGTTTAAAGCATGCTCTTCTTGCTCCTCCTCATCCCCCCCAGCACTGTCCTCCTCTGACTCCTCTTCAGACTCCTGCTGTTGATTTGTCTGAGATGGAGTAGCACCCACTGGGGATTCATCCAACATTGCGACTTCCTCATCCTCCTGCCCCTCGACGGCTTGATCAATGACACGACGCAATGCACGCTCCAGAAAGAAGGCGTAAGGTACGATGTCACTTATGGCGCCCTGGCCGTGACTGACCAGTTTGGGGATCTCATCAAATGGCCGCAGAAGTCTGTGTGCGTTGTGCATGAGCAGCCACTGGCGAGGTGAAAAAAAACCAAGCTCCCCACTGCCGCAGAGTTCGTACAGGTAGTCGTTAACTGCACGTTTCTGCTGGAGTAGCCTATCAAGCATATGCAACATTGAGTTCCATCGCGTCGGGCAGTCACAAATAAGACGCCTGAGGGTCAGGTTGTGTCGCCGCTGAATGTCAGCAAGGCGAGCCATGGCTGTGTAAGATCTTCGGAAATGGGCTGAGATTTTTCTGGCCTGCCGCAAGACAGACAAGGACTCACTGCTCAAGGTGGTGTAATTGCCTGATGACTCACACAGGTGCATGCCCCGGCTCGCCTCCGTGAAAACTTGATAAAGGAAAAGGAATTGGCAGCACTCCAGGTTGAGTCAAAATCCAGATTTATTGACTGGACATCCAAATTATGACAATCGTGACAAGGTAGACGCGTTTCACACACTGACTGTGTGCTTAATCATGCCGCAAGACATCCTGGACCCCAGGGTATTTGCCAACGAATCGCTGCACTACCAAGTTCAGGAAGTGTGCCATGCATGGCATGTGTGTTATTTTGCCCTGTTTCAGCTCGCTCAGCAGATTGGCACCGTTGTCGCACACCACGTTACCAACTATCAAATTCAGCGGTGTCAGCCACTGATCTGCCTGTGAACGCAAAGCTGAAAGGAGTGCAGGACCAGTGTGGCTCTTGGTTTCCAGGCACAACAGACGCAGCACAGCATGGCAACGTCTCACCTGGCATGTGGAATAGGTTCTGGGGATCTTGGGCGGCGCAGCGGAAAAGGAGGAGTCAGCCGAGGAGGAGACAGAGGATGGAGGAGGAGGAGAAGAAGAGGCCGGCCTGCATGCAATCCATGGCGGTACAACTAAATCTACACAGATGCCATGGGTTACATGCTTGACAGCCGTCAGAAGGTTCACCCAGTGGGCAGTAAAAGTGATATACCTTCCCTGCCCGTGTTTGCTAGACCATGTGTCTGTGGTCAGATGTATCTTGGCACCAACACTCTGTGCCAGAGATATATTCACTTGCCGCTGAACATGGCCATACAGCTCTGGAATGCCCTTCTGCGAGAAATATTTCCTGCCTGGGACCTTCCATTGTGGTGTTCCAATGGCCACAAATTTACAAAAGGTCTCCGAGTCCACCAGTTAATATGGCAGTAGTTGGCGGGCTATCAGTTCTGACAAGCCAGCAGTCAAACGCAAGAGGGTTATCCGGCGTCATAATTTTTTTCCGCGCCAACATTTGGACCACTGATACCTGCCTTTTTCCAGAACTAGGTGACGACGGCATCATGGCAGGTGGAGTGGAGGACAAATGTGAGGAGAGAGGAGAAGGAGAAGGGGCTGGACGGTGAGAGCCTGGAGTGTGGCTTTGTGGGTTCTGATGGTGTTGCTCCCACTGGGCTCGGTGATGGGAGTTCAGGTGCCTTCTTAAGGCGTGTTGTCCCTAGGTGAGTATTGACTGCAAAGGCTGCAACACTGTTGTCAGCAACAGACACATTAAAAAAATCCCACACTGCGGAGCCATGTGCTGGCGTCCTGGGAGCGCCAGATGTGACTGTACATGGTTGATAGCTCGCTCCTGATACATTTGCAGTCTGCTTTGTACCTCTTGTGCAATGCAAGTTCTGCCTGCCTCTCCTCCCGATCTGCCGGTCCGTCTCTCCCTCTGAACTCTCCTCATCTTCCTCTCTTGTGGCCACCCACGTGACATCCATAGACATGTAATCATCCACGTCACCTTCCCCACCACTAACATTCGAGATCTCGGAGTAGGCAGCAACAGCCGGGACCAACCTCCTTGGGCTGATCTGGGTACTGTCGTCAGACTGCTGGGTGGCAGCTGTTGCTACCGCCTCTTCCTGATCCGATTCCAACAATGGCTGCGCATCACAAACATCTTGTGATGGATCAGAAAATAATTCCAGTGACTCAAGCGGAGGGTATGTGGTGGTGGTGTCTTTGGGGGTGCACACAGCAGAGTGTGAAGAGGGTGCAGATAGAGAGGATGAGGAGGGTACAGAATAGGAAGGCTGAGTGAGCCACTCAACCAAGTCTGGTACGTCCTTTGACGTAATTGCACGTGGCTTTTGAAACTTCACAGTTTGGCTGCGGCCTACTGCTCCTGCCCTACCCCTTCCACCCCTGCGTACGTGTCTGCCTCTTCCTCTGCCTGTCATGTTTTTTAATTACCCTGTGACAAAAGTCTCTAGAGAATCGCAGTATATCTGAAAAAAAGGTAGATAACACCCCGCTTCAATCTGTGGTATTGAGGGGCCACAGGTTTATCACACCAGTTCTACAAATAATTGGCCAGTAACTGTTGTCACTGTGTGTAGCACAGTTAACACAGCAAAATAGGCCACATTTTTGCAGGACTAAAATACAGTCTTAGAAAAGTATACTGTTAAATAACACCTCACTTCAATCTGTGGTATTGGGGGGGGGGGGGGGCACAGTTTCATCACACCAGTTCTACAAATAATTGGCCAGTGACTGTTGTCACTGTGTGTAGCACAGTTAAAACAGCAAGAGAGGCCAAATTTTTGCAGGACTAAAATACACTCTTAGAAAAGTATACTGTTAAATAACACCCCACTTCAATATGTGGTATTGGGGGGCCACTGGTTTATCACACCAGTTGTTCAAAAAATTGGCCAGGGAGTTTGGCACTGTTTGTAATATTGCTGCAGCAATGTTTAGTCACCACACCTGACACAATGCTGCACAGTGCACAATAATACTACTAATACACTATAATATGCTTTCTACTCCTTTTTAGTGCACTGCACAGCAATACCAAAACATTTTCAGCCCTTTAAATTACTTTTGTGGACATTAGCAGAGTGATTTGCGTGACTGCTGCAGATCTCTAACTGCCCCTAAAGCACAGACTGGATACCTACCCCTAACCTGAAAAGACTGGACCTATACCAAAAATTGAAGCCCTTTAAATGACTTTTGTGGACATTAACAGAGCGATTTGTGTGACTGCAGCCGATCTCTCTAACTGCCCCTAAAGCACAGACTGGATACCTGTCCCTAACCTGAAAAGAGACTGGACCTATACCGAAATACCAGCCCTGAAAAGGACTTTTGTGGACATTAATAGATTGATTTGTGTGACTGCTGCCAATCTATAACTGCCACTAAAGCACCGACTGGATACCTGCCCCTAACCTGAAAAGATACTAGTAGACCTATACCAAAATGCCAGCCCTGAAAAGGACTTTTGTGGATCTTCACAGAGCTATTTGTGTCTGGCAATCTCTCCCTCATGAACACAGCAGACCTTTCCCTACGCTGGAAAAAAGCAGAATGTGAAATGGCTGACAGCTCAGGTCTATTTATAGGATAGAGGGTCATGTCCATGTGCTGAAATGTTTTAATTGGCTGTCCCGTTCCACCTGACGGCTGTGTCATAGGTCAAAGTTCTCCCTAATGTAAACTAATATGCCCGCCGCAAACAACGCCATGTGTTTGCAAATTTGGCAGGTAGCGAACAAGCAAAATTTGCCGCGAACCGACCGTCGGGCGAACCGCAAGGCCATCTCTAGTCATATATTATGATTGTTACATCTTCAATAAATTAATTTATGTTACTACATTTATTGGCCCCTCTTTGTTCACCTCAATTCGAAGTCCCTGGGCATCCTTTTCTCCTGTTCCATACCTGAGATGGGTCCCACCATTTTATCATTTGACACCATGTTTTTGACGACATCACTAGGGCGGGCGGGAGAAACATTTCTCCTATGATCTCCAGTCTGCAAGTGAAGCCTCTTCACTCCTGCCCTCCAACTACTCTCTTTTCTGCTCCTCCCCATCACCTTGTCTGCTCTGCCAATAAGGTAAGAGTCCTGACCTCTCATATCCCAACAACTAATTTAACCCCCTACTGTCTGGTTTTCCGTCCACCCGGTCATGTATGCCCTTTGCCTATTATTTCCTTTAAGCTCTGGGCATGTCTATCTTAATAATGCAACACAAAAAAAAAATTAAAACAGTCCATAAGTGGAAAACAATCTAAAGAATGAATGATCCATGCAGAGAGAAAGTAAAAGGATCCATCGCCAGTGGAACCCTCACACTCAAGCTTCTTACCAGATGTCCAAGACCATAAATTATAATGGTCAAACAAGCAACAGCAAGTTTATCCAGGAGAGTAACCTTCATATGGATCAAAGATCGTGTAGGGGAGAAAAAAAAAGAAAACTCCCATAGTGAAGCCCATCATGATATAAAAAGGATTTATTTTAAAAAAAATAGCTACAATGACCTTCATACAAAACATAAAAAACATTTGTTTTGTATAACAGAAGAGCAGCAGGCTTTAGGCTTCAAACATTACCGCTAGTATGCGATCGGGGTACGTGATTTCGTCACTGGTAGGCCACTCCCATAAATTAAAACTCAATGTTCTCCTTAGCTCCGTAAACTCATATCAAAGAGATGTCATTAGCACAAAGCCCCTTGACACTAGCCCTTGGGGTAATTTGATGGGAGAAGTTAACTTCCACCACTTGAAATGGTTAAATAAGAATTCCAAATATGAATAATATATACATAGTTACATTGGTGCAGATTGTAACTATGTACAGTATTGTGCAAAAGTTTTAGGCATGTGTAAAAAAATGCTGTAAAGTAGGAATGTTTTCAAAAATATAATTTTATGCAATGTAAAAATTGCAAAGTAAGTGAACAGAAGAGAAATCTAAATCAAAACAATATTTGGTGTGACCACCCTTTGCCTTTTAAAAAGCATACATTTTTAAACTTGCATATTTTGTACACTTGCACAAAGTCAGGGATTTTGTAGGATTAGAGTCATGTGTATGATTATCCAATGATCAATTTAATAAGTAGGTAAAACACAGTCATTAACAGTGGCAGCTGGTGCTCCGTAATTCGGGGGGGTGTCAACGCACGGTCGATCGGTCAGTAAGTCAGCAGGCAACATGTTTCTCCTCCACGCCCCCCCCCCCCCCCAATGGTCTGCCTCTTTATCTCCTCCTTCCTGTCCGAGCCGGGGAGTGCTGAATGGCTCAGCCGCTGTCCTTCTCCTCCAGCCGTGTCTCTTCTGCCTCTTCCTGGCCACAGGCCAGTACCGTAAGATCGCTTCTCCTTTTGGCCAATCGGGAATGGGGTCTCACAACCCTCTTCCTGATTGGCTGGGAGGTGAGTCAGTGTGACAATAGTGAATATTCATTCGCTATTGTCACACAACTGGGTGGGCTCAGGGCGCAGTGCTCTGCGCCCCAAGCCCATCCTTTTTTTGAAGCCTATTAGAGCCTCTGGCTCTAATCACGTGCTTCAAAAAAAAAATCCCCATTGGAATCCATGCGTCCAGCGTCCTGAATGTAGATTAGGGGGCCGGAAGCATGGATGGGGGGGCACCCCCAATGGACGGGCTGTCCCTGGTCATTAACTGAAACAGAAACAGCTGTGTAGGAGGCTTAAGACTGGGTGAGGAACAGACAAACTCTGCAACTAAGGTGAGGTTGTTGAAGACAGATTCATGTCACAGGTCATACACCATGGCAAGACTGAGCACAACAACAAGACATAAGGTAGTTCTACTGCATCAGCAAGGCCTCTCCAAGGCAAAGATTTCAAAGCAGACTGGGGTTTCAAGGTGTGCTGTTCAAGCTCTTTAGAGGAATCACAAAGAAATGGCAGCATTGAGGACCGTATTCTTGGTGGTTGGTAGGGAAACTTAGTACAGCAGATGAAAGACACATCATCCTTACTTCCCTTCTACATCGGAAGATGTCCGGCAGTGCCACCAGCACAGAACTGGTGGAGACCAGTGGGCCTAGGTACACCAATCTGCTGTCCGGAGGGGTCTGGCCAGAAGTGGTCTTCATGGAAGAATTGCAGCCAAAAAGCCATACTTTACACATGGAAACAAGGCTAAGTGACTCAACTAAGCATTAAAACATAGGAACTGGAAGGGGGCAGAAAAATGGCAGCAGATGCTCTGGACTGATGAGTCACAATGTGAAATATTTGGCTGTAGCAGGAGGCAGTTTGTTGGTGAAGGGCTGGAGAGCGGTACAATAATGAGTGTCTGCAGGAAACAGTGAAGCATGGCGGAGGTTCCTTGCAAGTTTGGGGCTGAATTTCTACAAAAAAAGTTGGCGATTAGGTCAGGGTCAATGGTGTCCTCAATGCTGAGAAATACAGGCAGATACTTATCCATCATGCCATACCATCAGGGATGCGTGTGATTGGCCCCAAATTTATTCTGTAGCAGGACAATGACCTCAAAAATACAGCCAATGTTATCAACAATTATCTGCAGCGTAAAGAAGAACAAGGAGTTCTGGAAGTGATGTTTTGGCCCCACAGAGCCCTGATCTCAACATCATGGAGTCTGTCTGGGATGACATGAAGAGACAGAATGATTTGAGGCAGGCGACATCCACAGAAGATATGTAGTTCTCCAAAAGGTTTGAAACAACCTACCAGCTGACTTCCTTCAAAGTGTACCTAGAAGAATTGATGCTGAGTTGAAGGCAAAGGGTGCTTACACCAAATATTGATTTGATTTGGATTTCCCTTCTGTTCATTTACTTTTCATTAATTGATAAAAATAAATTATTAACACTTCTATTTCTGAAAGCATTCTTAATTCACAGCATTTTTTCACACCTGCCTAAAACATTTGCACACTAGTGTGTATGCCGTACCTGCCTGATGCCCCTGGAAGCTTGAAATCACTGAAGTAGACACTGCTACTCCAGTGATCTCTGCTTGCCTCTCAGTTCCTTCCCCAGTGGTTGTCCTGCTGCATTCTGAACACAGAAAATTGATGGCCCAGCACAGGCACCATTCAGAGAATGCTTTCCCTTTTCTGATTGAATGCAAAGTGTTCTCTGATTGGATGAGGTGGAGAGACGGGAGGTCGACGTCACACTCTCTGCCTTGTCCAATCAGGCAAGTGAAGGGCATCCTTCAGGCATGTTATTTAAATACTTCAACCCCAAGAAGATTTACCCCCCTTCATGATCAGGCCATTTTTTTGCGATACAGCACTGCATTACTTTAACTGACAATTGCGACGCTGTACACAAATAACATTTTTCTCTTTTTTTTCCCCACAAATAGAACTTTCTTTTGGTGGTATTTGATCCCCTAGGGAGTGCTTGCTAACTGTGTGAGGGGTGACTTAACTGGAGAAAAACAGAGATCCCTGTTTCTGCTTAGCAGAAAGACAGGATCTCCATCTTCCTCTCTGAAAGAACTGCGGTCTGCCTTGTTTACATAGGCAGACCCCTGTTCTGCCTCTCCTGTGAACGATTGGAGGGTCCTGGTGGACATTGCGTCCGCTGGACCCACTGATTGGCTCCCGCTGTGTCCAATCACAGTGGGAGTGGGTCATTGGCAGCGCACGTGCGCCCCCCAGACCTTGTGCACGAAATCACATACAGGTACGTGACTTTGAGCAGGAGGGCCGCCCTGCCCCAGTATATCTGCGTGGGGTGGTCCATAGGAGGTTAAAGGAAATGTGCCTTTTTAATGTTGTACTGTAGTCATTATTAACCACTTAAGCCCCAGAAGATTTTACCCCCTTCCTGACCAGGGGGTAATTTGCGATTCGGCACTGCGTGACTTTAACGGACAATTGCGCGGTCTTGCGACGCTGTACCTAAACGAATTTGACATCCTTTTTTCCCCACAAACAGAGCTTTCTTTTAGTGGTATTTGATCACCTGTGCGATTTTTTGATCATGCGCTATAAACAAAAAAAGAGCGACAATTTTGCAAAAATAACAATATTTTTCACATTTTTTTTATATGAAATTCCCCCCCAAAAAATGTAAAAATCAGAATTTTTTAACATTTTCAGCCAATTTGTTTTATGCTACATATGTTTGGTAAAAAAAAATCGCAAAAAAGCGTATTTTGATTGGTTTGCGCGAAAGTTATCGCGTTTACTAACAAAGGGAACGATTTTTGTCATTTTTGTTGTTTTTTTAACACGTAATGGCGGCGATCTGCTTTTTTTTTTTGCGGGACTGCGACATTGCGGCGGACAGATCGGACCCTTGACTGACATTTTTGACACTTTTGGGGATACCAGTGACATTACTGCAGTAATCAGTGCTATACATATGCACTGTTACTGTAAAATGACACTGGTAGTGAAGGGGTTAACTTTTTTTGAGAGGGAGGGGTGGTGTGTGTCCCTAGGGGCGTGATTCTAACTGTGATTTGCTGTGGCTTGAGCTGTAGAAACAGTGATCAACGGTCCTACATAGTAGAACCCTATGATCACCATTCTTACACAGGGGAGAATAACAGGCGGCTTGTTTACATCAGCCGCCTGCCTTTCTCCCTCTGCACCGACAATCGCGAGTGACCGGCGGACATCGGGTCCGTCGGTCACACGCGTGGGGGAGTCCGTGACCACACGGGAGCGGGAGCGGCCTCCGGTGGCGTGCGCTCGCTCCCCAGAGCCTCACAGGCTAGTGACGTACCCATACGTCACTTTGCCTGTGAGGGGTTGACCGCCGCAGTATATGTACTTGCGGCGGTCGGCAAGTGGTTAAGATCTCTGCTTCCCACCAAATGGCATATTTTTAAATGTTTTTTCTTTCCTTTGGTACATGTTCCCCAAAGCAGTGCCTGGTGCCTCATGCCATATGTTTTGACAATCCTTTGCCTATTAGACTAATAAAGGGCCATTAGTGTTAGTAACATGGCCCCAAAAACAATCAGGTTTGGATTCAGCACCTGAAATTTAATTTGGTTAAATTAACACAAATTTGAACCCTCGGCATTCATCTAACCACTAGTGAACATACAGCATAGCATACAATCATTTTGGTTCTTTAAGGGTGTGCTCACACTATTGCACTGCAAGAACATGCATTGGTGTGATGCAGGCCCATACATTTTGAATGAGATCTCAAAGCATTTTGACAATGAATGCGCGTTGCAGCACATCCAATGCATGTAAATGCAGTGTCATTCCTTTTTTGTGCACTGCCTTTGCCCCTCTCTTGTCATCTCTCTTTGGTCCCCATTCCCCTTCTGCTTTTCCTATGAGGAAGTCTTGAGGTCACACGACGAAACGCGTTAGAGGGCAGAGCTTATGACAACATCACTCTCCGAAGTCTGATACCGGCCATTTTACAGTTTCTCCTTGAAGGAGCTGTAAAGTCAGAAGGTTTTTTATCCTAATGCATTCTAGGCATTAAGATAAAAAGCCCTCTGTGTGTAGCATCCCACCTAATACTTACCTGAGCTTTATTCTGCTCCAGTGATGTCCATGAGTTCCTTGGCCGTCCGGGACTCTCCCTCCTGATTGGCTCCCACTGCTGTCAATGAAAGTCAGATAGCCAATCAGGGGAGAGAGGAGGTGGGGCCAAATGGCAACCCTGTATCTGAATGGACACACGGAGCTGCAGCTTCACTCGGGTGCCCCCATAGCAAGCTGCTTGGTGTGGGGGCACTCGACAGGAGGGAAGGGCCAGGGGCAGTGAAGAAGAACCTCCAAGAGGAGGCTAAGGGCTACTCTGTGCAAAACCAACTGCATAGAGGAGGTAAGTATAACATGTTGGTTATTAAAAAAAAAAAAAAAGAGAATTTACAATTATTTTAAGGGGGCCATTTGAATATATATTGAAATTGGTGTTTTATCTTGTGGACTGGAGTTTAGTGCACCTGCTAAACTTTAACTTTCTTTTGGTGGTATTTGATCGGTTTTTATTTTTTGCGCTATAAACAAAAAAAAACCCACAATTCTGAAGAAATTTTTTTTTTTACTTTCTGCCATGAAACACATTCAATAAAAAAAATGTAAAAAAATCGAATTTCTTAATCAATTTAGCCTTTGTACAGTATTATGCTACATGCTTTTGGTAAAAAAAGATAAAAAAAATCTCAATAGGCGTATATTGATTGGTTTGCGCAAAAGTTATCGCGTCTACAAACTATGGGATAGATTTATGGACTTATTATTTATTTATTTATTTTTTTAGTAATGGTGGCGATCAGCAATTTTTTAGCAGGACTGCGACATTACAGGGAACAAATCTGACACTAAAGGCCCGTACACACGTAGCGATTGTCGGCCATAAATATTCAGCCGCCGAACGACCGGCCGATTGTCGGCTTGTTAGTATGATGCTTCCGACAACCGACTGCGACTTTTCGGCCGAACAGAATCGGGTGTGCAGGCTATAAAATTTTTGTTGGCCGTCACCAGAACGGCCGATTGTTCGCCAGTCAGTACAGAATTCAGGCGACTAACAGCAGATTAGCAAGACTGGGCATGCTCAGAGAAGAAAAAACACACGGAAAGTTAACCATCACATAACATCACTTCTGCAGTCGGCTGTTGTTGGCCGACAAAATTCGTGTGCAGTCTTTAGCACTTTTCAACCGACAGGACAGCACCGGACAAAAGACGGCCGATCGTTCGGCCGACATTCGGTACGTGTGTACGGGGCTTTAGTGACACTTTTTGGGGCCCATTGACAACAATACAGTGGTCAGTGCTAAAAAAAAAAAAAAAATGCACTTTCACTGTACTATTGACACTGACAGGGTAGGGGTTAACACTTGGGGCAATCAAATAGTTAAGTGTGTTCCCTGGGAATGCTTTCTTACTGTGTGGGGGATGGTTTAACTGAAGGAAGACAGATATTTGTGTTCCTGCTTAGCAGAAACACAAGATCTCTGTCTTCCTTACTAGCAGAACGGTGATCCTCCTTGTTTACATAGGCAGACCGCCATTCTGCCTCTCTCAGAACAATCTGCAGGTGATGTTCGTCTGACCCACTGATTGGCCCCCACTGTGTCCGATCACAGCAGGAGCTGGGCTCCGGTAAAGCGCATGCGTGCGCCAGAGCCGAAGAAAAAATCATGTACAGGTATGTGATTTCCCGCTTAAGGGCCGCAAAATCCAGAAGCGGTTAACCATAACCACTTCCTACAAACTCAGCGGGGTGATGCCTGCAGCTAGAAGCATCATCCTGGTACCATTTTTTAGAGCAGGCGGTCGGCTTTTAGGTGGTAATAGCTGATGTGGCTCAGGAGCTGCTCGGTCGTTACCCTAGTGAACGGGAAGGGACCCCCCCTCTCCTCGCCTTCAGCGGCTCCCACCTCTGCTGGCTGGTTGAAGTCCCAAACAAAGCCAGAATCGGGTTTGATCGGGTCTCCGATGATATAACCCAGAAGTGGCGTTCATGACGTCATGTCCGGGTTACTCGGCGGTTAAAGGCGCCAAATTTAAAAAAGTGACAGTATTCAAAAATGCCGTTTTCAATACTTTGAAGTGCAGTGGATGGGTTTGGGATCTTTTAGACCCCCAATCCCTCCATAAAGAGTACCTGTCACTGCCTATTGCTGTCACAAGGGATGTTTACATTGCTTGTGACAGCAAAAAAAGTGATCAAATTTTTAAAAACCTATGCTAAAATTAAAAAATGAAATAAAATAAATAGGAAAAAATTTTTTAAAGCGCCCCCGTCGCCGTGAGCTTGCACACGAAAGAAAGCATATACGGAAGTCGCGCCCACAAATGAAAGCTCTGTTCAAACTACACATGTGAGGTATCGCCGTGATCGCCAGAGCGAGAGCAATAATTTTAAAAAGTGCTACTCTGTAACTCTAAACTGGCAACTATTAAATTTTTTTAAAGCATCGCCTATGGAGATTTTTATTGGCCGTAGTTTGTTGCCATTTCGCGGGTGTGCGCAATTTTAAACCACAACATGTTAGGTACCTATTTACTTGGCGTGACATCATCTTTCACAATATACAAAAAAAAAATAGACTAACTTTACTGTTTAGTTTTTTTTTAAATGCAGTGAAATGTATTTTTTCCCCAAAAATGGCATTTTGAAAGACCGCTGCGCAAATACAGGTTGACAAAAAATATTGCAACGACCGCCATTTTATTCTCCAGAGTCTTTGCAAAATATATATATATATATATATAAGCGCTGCGCAAACTGTTGGCACTATATAAATACTGTATAATAATAAATATATATATATATATATATATATATATATATATATATATATATATATATATATATATATATATATATATATATATATATATATATATATATATATATATATAATGTTTGGGGGTTCTAAGTAATTTTCTAGCAAAAAAATACAGATTTTAACTTGTAAACAACTTGTGTCAGAAATGGGCTTGGTTCAGAAGTGGTTAAACAAAGCGTGTCCAAAGCCACATTTTGAAGCATGTGTTAACCTCCCTGGCGGTATGATTCTTTTGGATTTTAGGTGCTGAAAGCGGTACCATTATTTTGCATGTAATTCTTGAGAATGAGCAGCCCAAACCAACTATTTACATATTTTTTTTTTTTTTTTTTTACTGTGCGTTCTTCTTTATAACATCTTGGGTATGATAAAGTTTGAGACACAAAATCATAAATTATAATATAATAAAAAACTATAAAAAAGTTAAAGTATGTATGTATACATATATATATATATATATATATATATACATATACTGTGTATATATATATATATATATATATATATATATATATATACATATATATACGTATATAAATATATATATATATATATACGTATATATATATATATATATATATATATATATATATATATATATATATATATATATATATATATATATATATATACATAAAAAGTACAGTAAAACTGCAGGAAAGGGCACTGGGGGGCAATGTAATGTGAATTTATTTTATTTTGAATTGTATCAGTGTGTTTGGTGTGTTTTACATTTGAATTTGCCGCCGGTTCCACCCCCCTGCGAACGTCACGTCGCAGGAGACAGAAGCCGGGGCACAGAGAGGATCGGGTGGAAGATCCGCCACCGCATACCGCTGAGATACATCGCTGGATCCCGGTGACAAGGTAAGAAACCTCTTTTACAGGATCCAGCGATGCTTCTGGCGGTACCCCCAGAGTAGCTTGGGGTTACCGCTTTTGGCTCTGAAATTTAACCCCGAGCCACACTCGGGAATACCGCTAAGAAGGTTAAAGAGCCCTAAAAAGTGATTGCCTTGGATCCACACCCTCTAAATCTGCGCCATGTTGAAGTGTACTAGGCCAGCTTCAGCTGGTCCCCTCCCATGCAATGCCCCTCTAACATGTTTCACCATTCCAAGGGCTTAGTTTTAGCGATAGAAGACCCATACAACTAAGCATGTGGAAGAGTAGAATGCGTTAGAGGGCCAGGGCATGGGAGGGGACCGGCTAAAGCGGATTTAGTACATTTCAGCACACCGCTGGTTTAGAATGTGCGGCTCCATGTTCCATGCACACTGTGCTAGTTTGAAAGTTTGCATTAACAGAAGTGAAAATTATTATATTTTGGCAAAGGCTTGTAAATATAAGAATGTCCAACATGCCAAGTGTAAAAAATACATTAAGCTCTCTATACATTTCATTAAATGAATAAACTATTCTTGAAGCCATGAGTTTGATCCACAATTCACAATACCTTCCTCAACATGTAACACATTTTCATGTTCTTTATGAAGCAGCTCTCTTGGTAAAGTGGTTGGATTTGACACAATGAAAATTAAAAGGTTTAGGAATAGCAGTCCCTTTAAATTGATCCTCTATTCAGAGCATTACCTTTAATGGCTGCTGTCGATTACAGAACTAAATGAAATACTTTAGCCATGGTGTATTATTTTTTATTATTCTATTTAAATAGAAAAGGCAATTTAGGATGGAAAAAAAAATGTTATAATCTTTTTAAATTTGAATGAGGAATTTTGTAGGAGCGGATTCTCTATACAATGCTGTATTTTCCGACAATGGAATATTTGAAAGTGCTTTATTCTTCTTGCAAGTTGTCTGTGGTATCATTTATAGATTTTTTTTTTCTTATTCCTTTATTTAAAGTTAAATCCTGGCCAAAACTTTTTTTTTTAAAGTGTTGGATAAAGCAGGGGAGGATTAGAATGGAAGGATTTGGGTGTGTCCCACTGGAACGATTTTGGGGTTGATTTACTAAAGGCGAATAGACTATGCACTCTGCAAGTGCAATTGCTCCAGAGCTTGGTAAATGAAGGGGAGCTCTGCTGACTTCCATCGACCAATCACGTGCGCAGTCTAATTGCTTTTAGTAAACCAACCCCTGTGTCTCAAGGGAAATCTTTCCAACATGGAAAAAAGCTTTTTTTTTTTTTTGTTTTGTTTTTTTGCTTTCTTTGGAAGTTCCCTAATGTGTTATTGCTGTATGTTGTTCCTTATTGAAATAAAAAAAGAGTTTTGGTTAGACTTTTAATAGATGTTTGCATCTTCTGTTAGTATTCCTTGGTATTATATAGACATAGACCCCGTTCACACTGAGGCGATCCGACTTGCCGGGGCGACCTGTGAAGTCGCGGTGCACAGCGCGCACCGCGACCTCGGAGCGACATGCACGGACTTCATATCATTGAAGTCAATGCAGGTCGCTCCAGGTCGCCCCAAAGTAGTACAGGACCCTTTTTCTAAGTCGGAGCGACTTGTGTCGCTCCTATTAGAACGGGTCCTGTGCTAATCTATGGCAGGCGACCCACCGCGACTTGTCAGGTGACCAAGTCGCCTGACAAGTCGCCCCAGTGTGAACCGGCTCTTTGGGGTTGATTTACTTAATTAACTTATTTATTTATTTATTTATTTAACTCTAATAAAAATAAAAAAAAATTAAAATAAATTGAATCTGGACACATGGGGGTTGATTTACTAAAGGCAAATAGACTACACACTTTGCCAAGTACAGTTGCACTCTGCAAGTGCAGCTGCTCCAGAGCTTAGTAAATGAGGTAAAGCATCACTTTGCAAACAATACCCAATCACATGCAAGGAAAAAAAAAAAAAAAAAAACAGCATTTTTGCTTGCACGTAATTGGATGATGAAAGTCAGCGGAACCCCTGCTCATTTACTAAACTCTGAAGCAACTGCTCTTGCAAAGTGCACAATCTATTTGCCTTTAGTAAATCAACCCCTTTGTCTTATTGTCTTACTGAAAAATACTGATTTATATGCATCATTTTGGTTATGAAAAATATTTAGGAATCCGCGTTCCCAGAAGGGATATTTCAGTTTCTGGTGGATACGTTGCCTGCTGGCTTTCTTTTTTCTCTAATGAATTTAAACACTGAGGTTGACCCACCAAACTCCCTGGCAATGTTCATGTCAATTCTCCTGTTAAATTATTTTATAGTACAAATAAATGAAATATCTAACCAAAAGAATGGCCAAATCCAAAATGACCCTTTCACTCCGTGCTCTACATATACCAAATAGTGATCAATCATCCAGTGGTGTATTTAGGTTGTGTGCTGCCCTAGGCCTGACTAAACTTGTGCACCCCCTAATTTAAATATGACCCACCCCTTCCTGTAAATGCCACACCCCGTCATCTGTAAACCACAGACCCCAACCACAGCCTATCAGTGCCGATCAGTCCAAGTCGCCTGACAAGTCGGAGTAGTGTGAACCGGCTCTTATCCCAGTGTTTACCTAATGCCTGGAAAGCTTCAGCATAGAAAGATTTGTCAATACGCCTGCACCATCCTAGGACAGCGTGCTTCACTTCCTCATCAGTGCTGAAATGCTGACCTTCAAGGAACTTTTTTAGGGTTCCAAACAGGTGGAAATCACACTGAGTGAGGTCCAGGGTGTAAGGGGGATGTGAAATAATGTGTCCAGGTTTTGTTATATATAATTATGCGATCCAAAAAACCCTGGCCTTTCCTGTCAAAGCGTTCCTTCAACACAGTGCGGTCTTCAACTCTTCTGTGTTGGTCAAAAGTGGAAAGCTGTCTTGATACCCAGTGTGTGCTAACCTTTCGAAAATGCAAATGTTTGTGAATGATTGTGTTCACTGTTCCCACAGAAAGATAAATCTCTTGTGCAATTTCACAACGGGTTATGCATCCATTATCCAGGATCAGGCATTCCAGGCACTGAATGTTCACAGGAATGACTGCTGTGGGTTGGGACAGACGTATGGCCATCTTGAAAATGTTTATGACATGTACATGTCTCTGTGGTGGAGGGTTTACCTAATGCCTGGAAAGCTTCAGCATAGAAAGATTTGTCAGTACGCCTGAACCATCCTAGGACAGCTTCACTTCCTCATCAGTGCTGAAATGCTGATCTTCAAGGAACTTTTGTAGGGTTCCAAACAGGTGGAAATCACTTGGAGTGAGGTCTGGGGTGTAAGGGGGATGTGAAAAAATGTGTCCAGGTTTTGTCACATGTAATGATGTGATCCAGAAAACCCTGGCCTTCGCTGTCAAAGTGTCCCTTCACTGCAGTGCAAACTTCAACTCTTCTGTGCCAGCGAAAAGCTGTCTTGGTACCCAGCGTATACTCACTTTTTGAAAATGCAAATGTCTGTGAATGATTGTTCACCGTTCCCACAGAAAGATTTGTCTCTTGTGCAATTTCATGACAAGTTATTCATCGATCATCCAGGATCAGACGTTCCACACGCTGAATGTTCACAGGAATGACTGCTGTGGGCTGGGAACCACCAAGGCCGGGGTCGTTACTGATGGACGTACGACCATCTTTGAAACCTTTACACCATTCAAATGTCTTACTGCAGCTAAGCGTCTCATCATCATACTGTGCTTGGCATCTTCTGTATGAATGTGCAGGCTTTATTTCTTCATTCACAAGAAACTTCCCCACCACACACTGTTCCATGCATGCACTAACACTGTTATCTGCTGTCTGTATTAATGGTCTCTGGACTGGCCCACAGCATGTTCTCTGCCTATTAGTAATAGGACACACTTGCCATTTACTACTGCATTTGGTACCGCCACACTAGCATCCCTTTTTATACCTGTAAAATAAAAAGTCCCAGTTTGACTTGAACACCCTGAGGAGGGGCAAAATGCCTTGGGAGGAGTTTCTGGTTCCAGTTTTTGGTGATGTCACTTCCTCCCCCTGAAGCACACGGTTCGGGGAGTCTACAGGATTATATGATTATACCTGCATGCATCTGTTTTTAACAAGTGACAGCAATGTTGTATGATTGTTTAAAATAAAAGATCTTGAGGGTGCGTGGCTTGGTGCATGGAGCGGTGAGACGTGTCTCGGCTCTGCTCCTGGTCCCTGAGACTTCCACAGGGCTTCTACATCTCCTAAATCACCTCCAACCTACCTCCAACCTCACAGATGGGCAAAAATAAGCCTAAGGACCCTAAGACGACTGGAGGGGGCCACCGGATTTCCGGATTTAGGGAACTTTTTCATCCATTCTTCGACTGCATCCTAGCACAAGCAGGCCTCCAAGATGGCACTGGCGCCGCCTTCCCCAACCCGGTCTGACTGCAGCCAACATGCAGGTGAGCTCACGTGGCCCCTCCACATCCCTGCACTGCTCTGACCGACTTACACGGTGGTCACACAGCCTCTCTCAAGCCTCCCTCTGTTCAGGGGATGGCTGGGACATGGAGACTCAAATGCGCTCCCTGCACAATTACATTAGATCCCTATGTACTAAAGCTGATTTCGAACATTGTGTTAAATGCATAAAGAAGACATACAGACAGGAGATCAATGATCTTAAGAGGAATCTAGGGGTGCGCATGGAGGACATTGAAAATACTTCTGACGGCTTATGTAATGCCTTACAATCACATGAGGAAACCCTAAATTCTCACACTGTTATGCTCCAACAAGTAATGTAGGATTATATTGAAAATAAGAACCACAGTAACAATATACGCATAACGGGAGTCCCTGAATCGGTTGAGCCCCAAAGCCTCACAGCTGCAGTTTTAGCCATTTTTTATCAACTATAGCAGCAACCCAAGGATACCCTACTAGATCTGGACAGGGTTCATAGAACATCAGGCCCGAGTAACCCCGATTTATCATATGTATGCGACACCCTATGTAGTGTTCACTTCTACAAATAAAAAGAGATCATGCAAGTAGCTAGTTCACAGGACTCTATCCTCTTTAATGATGTCCCTGTCATGTTATTGCCAGATCTGTCTCGCCAAATGCTGATTATGCGATGGGCGCTGAAACCACTTACACAATTGCTTCAGGACAGACACATCAAATATCAATGGCAATTCCCCTTTTAACTCCAAGTCCAACATGAAGTCGAAACAACCATCTTTGGCACATTTGGCGATCTCCCCAACTTCCTCAGCACATTGGAAGTGCCTCAAGTGTCCCTCCCGGCCTGGCCTTTTTCATCGACTACCCCAGGTCTTCCTTTTGCTCCTCAATGGCAGAAATATAACAAGAAGAATCATTCTAGATCATTATGCTCCTCTCTCTGGGATGCCCCCTGTTGTTCGGGACTTGCCCGGCCACTGCAGCTGAGCTTTATACCACTTTTTGCTCCTTATGGTGTTTTTCCTCTATTCTCTGGTTTGTTTTTCTTTTTCCCACAGATGGGTACCTAGGGCAATCCTCAAGATCCTGCTTACGCCTGACTGCATTTCCTTACTGCCTGTTTATGCAGATTCGTTGAGAATATATTGTACATATACCTGCCCAATGTTATACATGTCTTCTCTGTTTTGGAGATGTTTTACTCATGTTTTACCCACTTTAATAACTTAGCCCTTTGGCTGCTGGGGATCAGGGGTTGGACTGTGTGGACTGTGTGCCTTCCACGACACCCCCAATAGGCCCTTCAGTGCCCCAAAATGCATTAGTTAATGTTTCCATTATATGTTTTTTCGCTGCTCATGTTTTTGAGCCTTATAGACGTGTTACCACTTAATGGCTATCTTATACTTGCTTCAGATGGAACCCCGGTCTGTTACCTGAAGACATTTGGGATACGGGACTTCACCTGATGGCTCTTTACTCTTCCCCTTCCACTCTTCTTTCTACCTCTCCTCCTACCAGCCACTCATATAGTGGCTCTATGTCTTGAGCTCCCCGTGATCTGCTGCTTTTTTTCCTCTAAGAGGTTTCCTCCACAATATGTAATACATCCCCTCTCCCTACCTTTATGGCTGTTCATGATCATGTAACATTTTCCTCCTTCAATTGTAGGGGCTTCAATACCCCAGAGAAACGGGCCAAATCCTGTACCACTTTCACAAAACCCAGACTAAAATCCTACTCTTACAGGAGACTCATTTTCGCACTGATGCTGTCCCTGCAATACCTAATCGTTATTATCATTCCTGGCACCATAGTACCAACCCACAGGCTAAATCGAGGGGGGTGTCTAAAGCTTTTCACAAATCTTAGACTCATATATTGCTCCCTCTGGCCGCATTTTATTTCTCAAACTTGAATATCACTCTTCTGTTTTTACAGTACCTATCATTTATGGACCTAACCAAGAAAAGGGGCGCTTCCTGACGGCAGTCCTAGACAGACTGATTTCCTTTGGTGGACCTTGTCTCATATTGGGCGGTGACCTCAATGTAGCCCTCTCCGAAACACGTTGGATGTTTTTGGATGTTCTCTGTCGAATCCAGAGTCTTTTTCAAGCATGGATAGCAGAAAAATATTCCAATCTGTAAAGAAAAGCGCACGCAACCTCGGGCAATAACGCTTTAATAAAGGACAATAACACAGTACATTGGAATTGCACTCACACTTTTTCTTTAAGACAATCGCTTTACAGCATTCCAACAGGAGCTACTCACTCCTCCCGTCCCTCCAGATGGTGACTCTGCGGTCTCCTCATTCACGGCTGCCGCCGCTGTATCCCCGCTCTCCTTCACTTCCTGTGTTGCCTGGTCACCGGATGCCGGTTCTAGTGCGCCTGCACACTATACCGACGCGTTGTCCTTAGTAACAGCAGAGGCAGTGCACCCGTGCCTTGAATCCCCCACCTCGCAGCTCCGTACAACTTGTGGCTCCGGCTTTGGCTCTCCTGAGGCGCCGTAGATCACGTCGGTATAGTGTGCAGGCGCACTAGAACCGGCATCCGGTGACCAGGCAACACAGGAAGTGAAGGAGAGCGGGGATACAGCGGCGGCAGCCGTGAATGAGGAGACCGCAGAGTCACCATCTGGAGGGACGGGAGGAGTGAGTAGCTCCTGTTGGAATGCTGTAAAGCGATTGTCTTAAAGAAAAAGTGTGAGTGCAATTCCAATGTACTGTGTTATTGTCCTTTATTAAAGCGTTATTGCCCGAGGTTGCGTGCGCTTTTCTTTACAGATTTGAATTGTTTTGATCCGCCCCCCCCCCCCCCCCCAGTGGAGTGAGAGAGGAGCAGCAGCAACCAGGACATTTCAGCTAAAAAACATACAAACAAAGGAGGTGAACACATGGACAGCGCCATGGGCTGGTGAAGTACTCCTCTTTGTACTTGTTGTATATCAGCATGTGCAGGATCTGTCCTTTTTGATAGCAGAAAAATAACATCAGAAGTCACCATTTCACAACATGTCACACTTTCTATCTTTCTCACCATTTTCACTTTCATGGGCCTCTAGCCCACTGTGCATAACCTTCTTTGTGTACTGATTAATTTTTCAAATAAAATATGTTTTATTATAAACTTGTACAAATTCAATACATTTTTTGCCCATAAAGTCTCACTTTTGCTTGGTTTGAGGCACCAAATCCTAGCAATACAATTATAAGGGATGTCGGCAAAACGGTTTACCTACAGAATCACAACCCTACAAACATTTCCCAACTGCTTTCTACCATAAACTCCCTTGAGTGCACCCATAAATGGAACTTGAGCCCTTCTGTACTAGTGGACCTCTCAAATGCCCGCTGGGATCTTCTTTGCATACTTGATTTCCGATCACTTATTGTGCAAGATAAGGCCTGTAAACACCATTATTTATTTGCTAACAAATGCGGCCAACATCTTGCTAGAGTTTTACACCCACGACCCCCTAGACGCCCTAAACAGCTTATTCATAACTCTGCTGAAGAGAGAATATGCAATACTAAAAGGTATTTCACTAGCCTTTCAACAATACTACTCCAAACTTTACAATATTCCCCGGCCATCTGACAATAGCACACATACAACTATATCCTCTTCTATGGCTTCCTACATAGAGGAAACTGCGCTACCCACTATCGCTACCCAAGACACCTTGGATTTAGACAAATCTCTAGACGAAAGTGAATTCCTAGGAGCCATCAAAAACCTGAAAGAAAACAAATGCCCCGGCCCGGACAGGTTCTCCCCCAGATTGAATAAACTATTTGCACCCCTCCTAACCCCCTTACTAACCCAAGCTTTCAGCGCCATAGATTAATCCCACCCTCCTTCTAAAGTTCTGCTATCCGAAAAAATATATCTATTATCCCTAAACCCTAAAGACCCAGCCCAATGTAGTTGCTACCGACCAATCTCTCTACTTAATCTAGATATAAATCTTTTTGCAAAAGTCCTTGCCAACCGCCTCTCTCCCCTTCTACTGTCAATTATTCACAAGGACCAGGTGGGCTTCGTCCCTGGCCGGGAAGCCAGAGATAATACCATGAAAACTATCCCCCTTATCTCTTACATACAGAGACATGGGCCAAAGGCATGTTTACTCTCTTACGATGCCGAAAAAGTGTTTGACCGAGTGAAATGGAAGTTTTTACGCATGTGTCTGGAACAGCTTGGACTCGGTAACGCATTTGTAACTAAGATTATGTCTTTATATTCCCAACCTTCCGCTTCCGTTTTTGGATAATGGCTCCTCCTCTGACCCATTTATTATCTCAAATGGGACAAGACAGGGATGCCCCTTGTCACCATTACTATTCTTTATCATGATAGAACACCTGACCCGGGCTATTCATCAAAACGGTTCAATCATTGGCATTCAAACTCCATCCATACACCACAAAATCTCTTTCTATGCTGACGATCTATTAGTATACCTCCAACAACCCCATTCTTCCCTCCCATCCCTCCGTCATGAATTCCGGCGATTTGGGGAAGTCAGAAATTTCAAACTAAACATATCTAAAATGGAAGCCCTCAATATCTCCTTACCGTTGCATACAGTCTCCCAACTATGAACCAACTTCCCTTTCCAATGGTCCCATAAAGGCATCTCTTATTTAGGTGTCACTATCCCTTCCAACCTATTTAACTTATACAATCTGAACTATCCCCCCTTGCTCACCCACATTCGTAGGAACCTGGCCTCTTGGAATTCCTTGACCTTACCCTGGTTTGGGTAAAAACACGCTTAAATTGGACGCCCTGCAAAATTGCTTTATCTTTTCCAGACCATTCCTGTCCTTATACCGTAACAATTTTTTCTCTCTGCGCTCCATGTCCATACATTTTATTTGGAACAGAAGTATATCCCGACTGCGACATAAATGGTTGACATTCCCAAAGTCTCATGGAGGGGTTGGACTCCCAGACTTTGAACTCTATCATAGAGCTACCATCCTGGCATGGACTTTGGAATGGTTCCCCGTCCCATTCAGAAAGCCTCCATCATGGTTGAACAGGATCTCTCCCTCGTTGACCTAAGGGCCCTTTTATGGGGTTATAAACAGGATATGTCAAGACTCCAATCCTTGTCCCCCTTAAACTTAGCAGCCTTACATTTATGGTACAAGAGAGGACTTCAGACCCTCTTGTCCTCGGACCCTTCACCTCTTACTTCTCTATTTAAGAACCCCATCCTCCCTCAAGGAATGGGAACCTCTACTTTGGGAACAATGTCTAGAGCTTCATGGCCAGTGGCACGTGCTTTTATCCATCCAACTAATAGGCAAACTACCTCCCCGGGGGAAATTAGCGACTGGCTTCCTGCCCTCCACCTCTCCTCCTTTTGTGCAGGCCTATTCGCTTCCGCCCAGACTCATAGACCCTTAACCGAATATGAACGACTGTGCTCCCTACACGAAAAATGCCCAGACATCTACTATATTCAACATACCAGTTATTACATGCTTTATTGTATGATGAACTCCCCACATACACCTGGGTGTGGTCTGCAGACTTGGGAAAGGAGTTTACGGCCGGCGAGTGGCAGACTTCCTTCATCTTTACTGACAAATATGCGATCTCTAGTTACGCACAAGAGAAGAGTTATAAACTCCTTTCCAGATGGTATAAGGGCCCTCTATCACTACATAGGATTTTTTCATCCTCGCCGCCACCGGCAATCTGTTGGAGATGTGGCTCGGCTGATGGAAACTATCTCCATGTCTGGTGGGGCTGCAGCAGGATAGTGCCTTTCTGGAATTAAGCTTTTAAAGTTTATAACACTAGCTATAATGAATCTTTGAATTCCACACCTGAAATAGCGCTCCTGTTAATGCTCCCAGGCTCAATGATATCCCAGAAATGGAGCTTATTATGCTTTTTTTCAGTCTGCAGCTCGGCAACACCTCCTTCCTTGTCCCTGTGGGTTTTTACTGTCAATGTTGTAATGAGGATGGAGGAGATCTTAGCGATGGATAATGACTCACTTAAGAAGTTCAAATCCTCGTGGTTCGTTTAGCTTGATTTTTCCAGCTCTACTACCCTCAAACATATGCTATGACCTGACGACCTCCCCTGATCCCCTGATCTCCTGATTCCCTGATAAAACATGTTTATATGATCGATCTTACAGATAGCTCAAGACCACTCCCCCAATTGACCCCTCTTTTTTCAACTTTCCTTTTCTTTCCTTCCCTGCCACTCCCTCCCTACTCTTGCCCCCTACTAGTCCCATTTGTGTTGAAAATACATGTTTACAACGCATGTACTTAACTGTTTGTTGTAATCCTTTATTCTGGACTATGTCATATTGTTATTATTATTTTTTCTATATTTGTAAAACAATAAATATATATTTACCTCTAAAATTAAAGATCTTGCTACACTATGATGGGACTCCTCATCCAGATTATGTTCCCATGCATGGCAGAGCATTGTGGCCCAAATACAGTGGTACACATTGGAGTGGAGAGTAGGGGAGTGATCAGAATAGTGGAGTGAGAAGCACTAAGACCACAGGAGAGCTCACAAGGGGTTACCTCTAATGCCTGTTTGACACTTTATGCTGACCGCAGAGAGTCAAATTCAGCCAGTGAGTGTGGGAGCACTTGAGAGGGGCACACAGCACAAGGAGGTGGAATGTGGATGTGGTGGAAGAATATATAACTGCACAGTTTTGGTGGACATTTATGCACTTTAGATTATACATGCAGACATTTTTTTATTTATTTATGTATTCTTTGTAATATACTGCAGGGCCTTTTCTTCAGCTGGAACTTGGTGGAACTAAGTTCCACCACCTCTGGCTCAGGCCCTCTGCTCCCTGCTCACCACCATCACTTGTAAACACAGAAATCTGGCTTCTGTGTTTACACGTGACAGCTTGCCTACGAATGACTCCCACTGATCTGATCTCCTGAGCACCCCCCCGTGGAGTGCAGGATGGGGACAAGCGAGATGCAGGTGCCTGTGGTGCAGTGCATATCTGACAGCCCCACTGGATGATGTTCCCACTGCAATGAGACAGGCAGAGCCACCTACAGTGTGCAGGGAGGTACTAGAGTCGGCTGGGTGCTTCAGCTTAACACAGGTCAACACAAGTAAGACATGCGGAAGATGGTGGAGTTATATACTGTATATATATATATATATATATATATATATATATATATTTTTTTTTTTTTTATTTCTTCCTAGGTTTATTACTGCTTTAAATGTTACCATGATAGAATCACTTTGCTGTTTGTTCCTAGACAACTGAATGGCTGTTATATTAACTTCCTGTTCTATTGATTGTTTAGCAAGGTTATTGTTTAGATAGTTTATTGGATAATGTCACATCATATTGTATTTCAAAAGGGATATAAAAAGAAGAAATTATACTCCATAGAGCTGAAATGCACCTTCGGAAGTTTTTTCTCTTTTGTTATGATATATGAGGGAATATTTAAAGTGAAACTTAACTGTATCTGATCCGTACAAACTAAAAATGCTATTTAATTCATTCTTAATATTCAAAACAAACTCATGCATCCATCCATGTCTCCGTGCTTTATTTTGTTGAGAAATCCCTTTAAAAAACACCCCCTAGTATTTCTAGCCACAGCCATCTTGAATAAGGGCATATGATTCATGTACACTGTGTGTACAATTATTAGAGCAAGTTTTATTTTTTAAGGAATAATTTCATTATTGAACAACTACAGTGCTCTCTGTGAATCCAAAATGTTAATAGACCCCCAACCTGAATATTTAGGAAAGTAAAAGTGAGGTTTTGGCTTTTTTATGATAATATCTATGTGTGCACAATGATTAGGCAACTATTAGAGTCCATTCACACTGCCGCGACTTTTGAGGCGACTTGTGTGCCCTCAAGTCGCCCCAAGTCGCTTGACATACCAAAAGCAATGTTAATCAATGAGTGCCGTCTTAATTGGCACTACTGAAATTATTTCATTATTTGCAGGGATAGGGCTCCGCTCCTATCACACCTATATGTGTGTATGTGTATATATACATATATGTGTGTGTGTATATATACCCCTATACAGAAGTTCAGATGTCATGCCTGCCTCCAAAGACGCCCAAAAAATGCCCAATAAATGCCTGCAACAAAAATGCCCAGGTGTAAAAGGAGCGGAGCCCTATCCCTGTGCAACTAAAAAATCTAAGATTATCTTTTTTTTCTGGTTCTGGACAAACAATCTTTTTTTTCTGGTTCTAGAGTCCAGTGGGGAATGTGGGGAATGCCTGGCTAATAAATAAAACGCCCAAAAAATGCCCAATAAACGCCTACAACAAAAACGCCCAGGTGTAAAAGGAGCGGAGCCTGTGCTACAAAAAATTCTAAGAAAAATGATCTTTTTTTCTCGTTCTGGACATGCTACAGAGCTGAAACTTCACAGGTACACCTTTTAGACCCCCCAGACACTATTCCAAAGAAATCTAATTTTTTTTTTTCAATAATTTTTTCAATAATTGTCTCTCTATCAAAAACGACAATTTTTAAGAACTTTTTTTTTGTGTGATTGAGCATGAACCAGGACCCAGAACCATCATATTCTGATTGGCCAAATACAAAGTCGTCTATCATACAAGTCGTGCTGAAGTCGCGCTGAAAGTCACGCTAACAAGTCGCCCCTTATGAGGCGACTTAGAGGTCGCGGCAGTGTGAACCGGCTCTTAGTGTGCAGAATTGTTATGCAACAAGAAACTCAGAATTTACAAATAAACATTTCTGACATTTCAGTGACCAGTATAGCCACCCTTCTTTTCAATAACAGTCATAAGCCTTCCATTCATGGAGTGTGTCAGTTTCTTGATCTGTTGACTATCAACTTTTTGTGTAGCAGCAACCAGACATTTTTCAGAGAGGTGTACTGTTTTTCTTCACCATGAATCTCCCATTTAAGAAGGGGCCACAAGTTCTCAATAGGGTTTAGGTCAAATGAGGAAGGACGCCATGTCATTATTCTTTCATCATTAAGGCCTTTACTGACTGACCATGCAGTGGAGTACTTTGACGCATGCTATGGAGCATTGTCCTACATAAATATCATGGTCTTCTTGAAAGATGCAGACTTTTTCCTGTACCACTGCTTGAAGAATGGGTCTTCTAAAAACTGGCAGTAGGTTTGGGAGTTGATTTTGAGTCCAATCTTACCCCTAAAAGGTCCAACTAGCTCATCTTTATTAATACCAGCCCATACCAGTACCTCACCTCTACCTTGCTGGCGTGTGAGTCGAAATGGAAGTCTGTGCCCATTACTGATCCAGCCACAGGCCCGTCCATCTGGCCCATCAAGAGTCACCCTCATCTCATCAGTCCAAAAATCGGTCTTTAGATATTTCTTGGCCCAGTCTTCATGTCAGCCTTTGTGTCTGGGTTTCAGCCTTCCTTACCTTGGCCTTGTCTCTGAACACTGAACACCTTGTAGTTCTGGAATATGACAGCACTGGAGGCTAATGGGTTCCTGGTAGCCTCGCGTTTGATTCTTCTAAAATCTTTGGCAGTCAACTTTTTTCTCAACACGTTTCGTACGACCCTGTTGACTATTTGCAAAAAAAATATTTGATGGTTCTGTGATCACGCCCCAATATCTTAGCGATGTCAACAGTGCTGCATTCCTCTGAAAGACAATTTGCAACTTTTGACTTTTCAGAGTCAGTTAAATCTCCTTTTTGGCCCATTTTGCCTGAGGAAAAGAAGCTGCCTAATAATTATTAATTAGTTATGTTATTAATTAATAACTATTAATTAATTATAATTATGCACACCTTGATAAAGGGTGTTGATCTCCTTAGGCCACACCCTCCCCCATTAATATACATCACCTGGTATGCTTAAATCCAATACACATTCAAGTTTATACAGCTTGGAGTTGGACAATATGCATAAAAATGATGATTTGGACAAAATACTCACTTGCCTAATATTTGTGCACACAGTGTAGTATTTACTTCCTGGATTCCATCTGCCCTTAACTCAGGCATGCAGGCAGGAGGGTGTGCTTAGCTGACAAAGCACCTCCTCCAGATAAAAAAAAATAATAATAATGTCCATGAAAACTCCTCGAATATATGACATCATTTTGGCCTAGGTCAGAAACCAGGAAGCAATGGAAGAAATGTAAAATGTGAAAGTTTAAAACAAGTAAATATAATATACCTTCCTATCTATTTACTAATGCTAGCAGTATAAGGAATACAAATAGTTCATGTTGTTTGAGAGTGTTTAGTTATGCTTTAAAGACTTATGGTGGTGGTGAATCCGAACCTCATCCCTAATATGTTGAAGCTAACCAACTTTGTTAAAGTGATCCCTTTTTAGCAAGTCCCTAAAAAATTGTGCAAAATGTCAAATCATTTCTTACTCATAACACACTTTCACCACTTGCCGCCCGCCCACATTGCATCTGCGGCGGGCAAGCGGCACAGCCAGGGTAGGCGACTTTTTATTTTTTACTTTTTTTTATTACATACTGTCACCAATCAATATCCCTGATCACTGCCACACCAGTCATATGATGACGCTTTACTGCTCCGGTGACACTATGTAAAAACAAAATTGTAAAAAAAAAAAAACCCTGAACTTTATTTCATTTTTTCATTTTTCAAAAATTGTGACAAACAATTATAACTTCAGAAAACTCGCTATGCCTCTTACTAAAAACCTTTGACTGTCTACCTTCTAAAAACAGATGATTTGGGGGGTATTTGTACTATCCTGGCAGTCTAGGGCTTCATAAAATGAGACAGGCCGTTGGTACATCAGGATTGATCCATTTTCAAATATATATACCGTAGTTTGTAGACACTATAACGTTCACGCAGAGTAAATATTATGCACTGATTTGGATTATTTTTCCCAAAGAAATGAAGCAGAATAAATTTGGCCTAAATGTTTTAAGATTATTCATTTGAAAGAAAAAAAATGCATTTTTTTTTTCAAAATCTTTAGTATTTTTTCATTTATATTGCAAAAAATAATAACAATAATAATATTCCCAGTGGTGATAAAACACCACCAAAAGAACGCTCTATTTGTGTTTTAAAAAAATGATAAATGTTATTTGTGTACAGTGTTGCATGACTGAGCAATTGACAGTTAAAGTAGCAAAGGGCTGAATAGCAAAAAATGCCCTGGTTATGAAGGGGGTAAAACCTTCCAGAGGTCAAAAGGTTAGCAGACCATATAGGGGTTGATTTACTAATGGCAAATAGACTGTGCACTTCACAAAGTGCAGTTGCTCCAGAGCTTAGTAAATGAGGTAAAGCTTCACTTTGCAAAGAATATCCAATCACATGCAAGGAAAATAAAAAAACAGCTTTTTTGCTTACACATGATTGGATGATGGAATTTAGCAGATCTTCTCATATACTAAGCTCTGGAGCAAATGCTCTGAGTGCAACTGCACTTTGCAAAGTGCACAGTCTATTTGCCTAGTAAATCAACCCCATAGACTTTGCCCTCTGCAAGTGCAGTTGCTCCAGAGCTTAGTAAACGAGCAGAAGCTCTGCTGACTTCCATCATCCAATCATGTACAAGCAAAAAAGCTGTTCATTTTTTTCATTTTCCGTGCATATGATTGGATACTCTTTGCAAAGTAAAGCTTTATCTCATTTACGACTTTTTGGAGAAACTGCACTTGAAAAGTCCACAGTCTTTAGTAAATCAACCCCCATAGTACCAATATGAGAAAAACTGAAACTGTTGGGGGAATTTGTTGACCAGACCTGAGTCTGTGCCCCCCCCCCCCCCCGTTTCTAAACCTTTTTGTTCCCAGAGCCATTTTTATTTTGTGCACATGAACTAAAATGTCAATTCCATACATAAAAATGTCCATAAAACTCCAAAATATTATATATTTTGAAAATAATTATAGACTTTGTAGAATAAAATAGTTGTAGTTTATTAAATCTATATTTTCAATAAAAAAATATATTCAAATTAAAATTTAGTGCAGACAAACACACCATAATCTCCTTTTTTTTTTTTTTGGAAAATCCAAACAATTCAGTTATGTCGAGTAATTAAATACAACCTGCAAAATTGAACGCCAAGCACAAAACTTGGGTACCCAAAATTGTTCATGAACAACACTTTCAAAGCCTTCACAGCAATTTTTATATAATTTAGAGTTATGGCCCTAGAATTATGGATCTCGCTCCAGTTTGGTTCAGGATCCTAATATCTGTGATCCAATCATAATTTTTGTATGTGTGCACACCCATATGTGATAGAAAAAAAATATTTTTTATTCTCTGCTATATAATATTCCTAATAAAAAAAATCAATGTTTTTCATGATTTTAGGCCAATTTGTATTCTGCTACATATTTCTAGTTAAAAAAAAAAACCCAATAAACGTATTTTAATTGGTTTGCGCAAAAGTTATCGCATCTACAGACGATGATATATTTTTATGGAATTTATTTTTTCAATTTTCTTTTTACTAGTAATAGTGTCGATCAACGACTTATAGCGGGACTGCAACATTGTGGCGGACAAATCAGACATCTAACTGACAATTTTAAAACATTTTTGGGGACCAGTGACACTAATACAGTGATCAGTGCTAAAAAAAATATGCACTGTTACTGTAATAATGACACTGGCAGGGAAGGTGTTAACATCAGGAGAGATCAAAGGGTTAAATTTGACCCTAGGGGGTGCTTGCTAACTGTGTGGGGGAGGTGCTCTGGGGGAAGACATATGTTGGTGTTCCTGCTTAGCAGAAACACAAGATCTCTGTCTTCCTTCCAGTCAGAATGGTGATCTTCCTTGTTTACATAGGCAGACCGCTGTTCTGTGTCTTTCGGGAATGATCGTGGGTGGCAGGCGGACATCAGGTCCACCATACCCGCTGATTAGCTCCCCCTATGGCCAATCAGTGGGAGATCACTCCCCCGACAGCGGGCGCACACCCCCTGGAGCCTCTGCATGAAATGACGTACAGGTACGTGATTTTGCGCCAGGGAGCAGACTTGCCGCAGTAAAAGTACACTGGGCAGTCGGCAAGTGGTTCATGTATAATGCAGCTTAGAAATGTATCCACAATCACGATTATGGATCACAATCGTTGGCTTTACCCGAACATATATATAATCTTTATCTGTCCATCCCCAGAAACATGGAGGTGATAATACAAAACCATCAATGCATGAACAGTTTAGAATTCCATTCAGTCAATTAACCACTTCTGGACCAGAAGGATTTGCCCCTTTAATGACCAGGCCATTTTTTGTGCACTGTGTTACTTTAACGGAAAATTGTACGGTCGTGCAATGCTGTACTGAAATAAAATTGATGTCTTTTTTTCCCCACAAATAGAGCTTTCTTTTGGTGTTATTTGATCACCTGTGCGATTTTTATTTTTTGCGCTATAAACAAAGAAATGAGCGACATTTCTAAAAAAAAAAGAAATATTTTCATATTCTGCTATATAACATTCCCAAAAAAAATTATAAATAAAAAAATAAAAATGTTTCATCCTTTTAGGCCAATTTGTATTCTGCTACATATTTTTAATAAAAAAAAAAAAAAACAATAAGCGTATTTTGATTGGCTTGCGAAAAAGTTATCTCGTCTATAAACTAGGGTATAGATTTTTGTCATTTTTTTTTTTTTACTAGTAACAGCGGCGATCTGCGATTTTTAGCAGGACTGCGACATTGCGGCAGACAGATCGGACCCCTAACTGACATTTTTGACACTTTCGTGGGGACCAGTGACATTAATACATTAATCAGCGCTAAAAATATGCACTGTTACTGTAAAAATGACACTGGCAGGGAAGGGGTTAACCTAGGGGTAATCAAAGGGTTAAGTGTGAGCCTAGGGGAGTGTTTACTAACTGTGGGGGGAGGGACTTGTGAAATGATCACAGAGACCTGTGATCCTATATAGAAGGATCACAGGGGCTCTGTGATCTTTCCAGGGAGAAGAACGGTCAGCTGTGTTTACAACAAACCTGGAGGAAGTTTTGTCTGGAAAAAGACCCAAGGGCACCACATCCCAATTGAAGAAATAGGAAAACTCAACCACCCAAAGAGGGAGGGGAAGAGAAAAATGGGTTGGAGATTTTTTAGGTGCCAATAAACAAGTAAATCATTTAAAATGTACAAAATGTATTATTAAATTGTATTAAAATGCAAAAACAAAAACAGACAAATAAATCGAAAGACGTACAGTATTAAAATCAATTTTTGAGCTGCATATATAATCAATTCATATACAAATAAGTGTATCACGGAGTAGTAATCCAGACATGTTTTACCTAAACGGTTTCCTTAGGGGACAATTTCTGAGCTACTTGAGTGATGAAGCAAGTAGAAATTTTCAATATATTGTATCATACATTAGGTTGATTATGAATGGATCAAGGAGCGCTTCAAGAGGTTAAAAGGTCAACTATATATGCCTAAATATCCTTAGGTATACGATTTCCTGAATGAATACAGGAATGTCAGCAAATCCAGATTACCAAGATTTGCACCTTAGGCAGGGCCGGACTGGGTATGAAAACCAGCCCTGGAAAAAAAATGACATACCAGCCCCATAGCATTGCGTCATTATACCAGTGACACCCCTCAGTAAGCCCCCCCCACCTAGTACTGAGGGAGTAAGCCCCCCTCCATGTACAGATCCCTCAGTAAGCCCCTCTCCCAGTACAGACCCCTCAGTAAGCCCCCCACCTAGTACAGACCCCTCAGTAAGCCCCCTTCTCAGTACAGACCCCTCAGTAAGTTCCCCTCCCAGTACAGCCCCCAGTAAGCCCTCCTTCCAGCACAGACCCCTTAGTAAGCCCCCCTCCCAGTACAGACCCCTCAGTAAGCCCCCCTCCCAGTACAGATCCCTCAGTAAGCTCCCCTAGTACAGACCCCTCAGTAATCCCTCCCCTCACCTAGTACAGACCCCTCAGTAAGCCCCCTCCCAGGACAGACCCCTCAGTAAGCCCCCCTCACAGGACAGACCCCTCAGTAAACCCCCCTCCCAGTACAGACCCCTCAGTAAGCCCCTCCCAGGACAGACCCCTCAGTAAGCCCCCCTCCCAGGACAGACCCCTCAGTAAGCCCTTCTCCCAGTACAGACCCCTCAGTAAGCCCCCCCACCTAGTACAGACCCCTCAGTAAGCCCCCCTCCACCTAGTACAGACCCCTCAGTAAGCCCCCCCACCTAGTACAGACCACTTAGTAAGCCCCCCTTCCAGTAAAGACCGCTCAGTAAGCCCCCCTCCAAGTACAGACCCCTCAGTAAGCCCCCTGCCAGTACAGACCCCTCAGTAAACCCCCCCACCTAGTACAGACCCTTCAGTAAGCCCCCCTCCAAGTACAGACCCCTCAGTAAGCCCCCCTCCAAGTACAGACCCCTCAGTAAGCCCCCCTCCCAGTACAGACCCCTCAGTAAGGCCCCCTCTCAGTACAGACCCCTCAGTAAGCCCCCCTCCGTGTACAGATCCCTCAGTAAGCCCCTCTCAAAGTACAGACCCCTCAGTAAGCCCCCCTAGTACAGACCCCTCAGTAAGCCCCCCCCCAAGTAGTACAGACCCCCTCAGTAAGCCCCCTTCTCAGTACAGACCCTTCAGTAAGTTACCCTCCCAGTACAGACCCCCCAGTAAGCCCCCCTTCCAGCACAGACACCTTAGTAAGCCCCCCTACCAGTACAGACCCCTCAGTAAGCGCCCCCCTCCCAGTACAGACCCCATCAGTAAGCCCCCCTCCCAGTACAGACCCCTCAGTAAGCTCCCCCAGTACAGACCCCTCAGTAATCCCTCCCCTCACCTAGTACAGACCCCTGAGTAAGCCCCCTCCCAGTACAGACCCCTCAGTAAGCCCCCTTACAGCACAGACCCCTCAGTAAGCCCCCTCCCAGGACAGACCCCTCAGTAAGCTCCCACCTAGTACAGACCCCTCAGTAAGCCCCGCCACCTAGTACAGACCACTTAGTAAGCCTCCCTCCCAGTGCAGACCCCTCATTAAGCCCCCCTCCCAGTACAGACCCCTCAGTAAGCCCCCCTCCCAGTACAGACCCCTCAGTAAACCCCCCCCCCCACCCAGGACAGACCCTTCAGTAAGCCGCCCTCCAAGTACAGACCCCTCAGTAAGCCCCCCTCCCAGTACAGACCCCTCAGTAAGCCCCCCTCTCAGTACAGCCCCCTCAGTAAACCCCCTTCCCAGTACAGACCCCTTAATAAGCCCCCCTCTCAGTACAGACCCCTCAGTAAACCCCCCTCACAGTACAGACCCCTCAGTAAGCCCCCTCCCAGTACAGACCCCTCAGTAAGCCCCCCTCCCAGTACAGACCCCTCAGTAAGCCCCCCTCCAGGACAGACCCCTCAGTAAGCCCCCACCTTCACTCCCCAGTACAGTTGCAGTGTAAGTTGTGTGCCCCCCTCCAGCGGTATGGTGCTCACATACCTTCCTCCTGATGATGATCCCATGTCCAGGCCACTGCTGCTGGCGCATCTTGTCTGTGCGGGAGGGACTGCCGTCGGCGCTGTGACAGTCTTGCAGGCAGCCAGTCATCTTGATCCACCGCCGCGCAGCCGGCCGCCCCCCACGCCGGATGTGACGTCATGTCGCTCACAGCGGCTGACGTAGAAGACCGTCACTCTGGAGCTCAGCAGCGGCCGGGGCCGCTGCAGCGGCCATCATCACAGTGGCCGGCCCAGCCCCAATGCTTAAAAGTGCCCCTACCTTAAAGCTGCCCCAGGGCCGGCGGCCCACCGGGAAATTTCCTGGTATTTTGGTAGGCCAGTCCGGCCCTGACCTTATGTAGGAGAAGATTAATTCCCCAAAATTAGGCATAGCTTGGTTCAATATATATAATAGGGGACAGAGAGCTGCAGCTGGACATCCGTGTGTGGGGCGCCCTCACCGACACTGGATGCTGCAGCTTTCTGTAAATGTGCGGCGGGCAGTCTTAACCTCCTTAGCGGTATTTCCGAGTGTGTCTTGGGGTGGAATTTCAGTGCTATTAGCGGTAACCCCGAGCCACACTTGGGGTACCACCAGGGAGCATCGCTGGATCCTGGTAGAGGTTACTTACCTTGTCCCCGTGATCCCGCAATGTGTCCCTGCAGCATACAGCGGCCGGATCTTCCGCCCGATGCTGTGAGCCCCAGCTTCCGTCTCCTGTGACGTGACGCTCGCAGGGGGTGGAACCGGCGGCAAATTCAAATAGTAAAACACACCAAACACACTGATATATTGTAATCCTTTTGGATTACATTACTAAATAAAATAAATTGACATTAGTTTGCCCCTCAGTGCCCTTTCCTGCAGTTTTAACTTTTAACTACACTTTAACTTATTTGCAGTTTTTTATTATATTATAATTTATGATTTTGTGTTTCAAACTTTATCATACCCGAGATGTTATAAAGAAGAACGCACAGTAAAAAAAAAAATCATATGTAAATAGTTGGTTTGGGCTGCTCATTCTTAAGAATTACTAGCAAAATAATTGTACAGCTTTCAGCACCTAAAATCGGAAAGAATCATACCGCCAGGGAGGTTAATGTGGTTAATACTTTATAGCATTTATCGTACTTGCTCTAGATACTCCTACTCAAGATGATAGTAAAAGATGAGTAATAACTCATTATACTTTCTTACTGTAATTACACAATACTTTCCCTTTAAGATCATTCATGATTTATTCGTGCAGAAGCCCACTAAATCTCACCGAGGTGCATTGCATCACCAAGACTGGAGACAGTTCATAGCATTCATCTTAATATTTCACATTACAGCCGGGTGTTCTTCACAGCTCTGGCTAATGAAATTCCACGCCTGGAAAATAGGTCACAGCCTGTGACTTTAGGCCAGATAATTATTTGTTTTCTAATTAATTCCGCTGGATTCACAGTTCCTTTTTAATAGGAGAGAGAGCGCAGGTAAAATTGAATAAACTTGCAGGTTCCTTTAGAAGAGTAATGACTTATTGAAGTCTATACAAATAACACTATATAACAAAATATACTTAAACTGAAACAATTTATAGGAATTACTGCAGAAAATGCTTTAGGAAAATAATATCCATTATTCATTACACGGGCTGTGCTTAGGAAATTCTTCAATATTGTAAAAAATGCCTGTATAAAAAAACAGAATCTGTGGTTTGAGTCCTGGTTCACATATATGCAATGCGGGAACCCCTGAAAATCCATTGTGGGTTCCCGCATTGCATTCAACTCGCAGGCAGTTCACACTGCCCTATGCCAATCACTGGGGGGTGTCAATATAAAGTTAACCACTTCAGCAACCAAAGGATTTACCCCCTTAAAGCGGAGTTCCACCCAAATGTGGAACTTCCGCTCATTTGCTTCCTCCCCCCATCTGGTGCCACATTTGGCACCTTTCTGGGGGGGAGGGGGGAATGGATACCTGTTTTTGACAGGTACCCTTACCCACTTCCGGGAACGGCGCCACGGCAAAGTGAGGACCCCTCCTCCTACCCGCCGCCGCCGAGCCAATCCGAATGCGCAGCGTGCTTCGCGCATGCACAGTAGGGACCCGGCCATGTAGCCGCATGCCTTCACTGCCGGGTTCCCTGACCGGCAATGGCGGCGGTGCCGCCATCACTGGACTCCAGGACAGGTAAGTGTCCTAATATTAAAAGTCAGCAGCTACAGTATGTGTACAGTATGTGTAGCTGCTGACTTTCAATTTTTGGAGGGGGGGGGGGACTCCGCTTTAAAGACCAGGCCATTTTTTTGCGATTCGGCACTGCGGTACTTTAACAAAAAATTGCGCAGGCGTGCAAAGCTGTACCAAAATTCAATTGATGTCCTTATTTTTCCCACAAATAGACCTTTCTTTGGGGGTATTTGATTATTTGATTACCTGTTCGGTCTTTATATTTTGCACTATAAACATAAAAATAGCGACCATTTTGGAAAAAAACACAATATTTTTTACATTTTGCTATAAAACATTCCCAATGAAAAAATATAACAAATCTAATTTTTTTTATCAGTTTAGGCCAATATGTATTCTGCTACATCTTTTTGGTAAAAAAATAAATCCCAAAAAGCATATTTTAATTGGTTTGCGCAAACCTTATAGCGTTTACAAACTACGGGATAGATTTTTGGACTTTTAATTTTTTTTCTGTTTTTATTAGTAATGGCGGCGATCTGCGATTTTGCAGTGGACAGATCGGACCCCTAAGTGACATTTTTGACACTTTTTGGGGACCAGTGACATTAATACAGTAATCAGTGCTAAATGCACTGTTACTGTATAAATGACACTGGCAGGGAAGGGGTTAATACTGTGGCGTGATCAAAGGGGTTAATGTATGCCTAAAAATGCTTACTGATTGTGTGGGGGGAAGGGTCCTGTGACAGGCACAGAGAGATCGGAGTTTCAGCCTAGCTGATCTCTCTCCCTGCCTGTGTGACAGAAGACTCGCCTGCTTTGCTTACATGAGCAGGCGGGTCTTCAGTCAGTTTCTCTGGCGATTGCGGGAGGCCGGCGGTGATCGACGCTGCTCCTCCCACTACCTAACTCCCGCTGTGTGCGCATGCACATAATCATGTAGTACTAGTTGGGTGGTCAGCAACTGGTTAACGACACCCCCAGATCAGTTTGCATATCGCAGTGCGAACTGTCAGTTTAGACATGACACCCATGCGATCTGATTCTGGTGCAGACCCAAAAATGGTCCTGTGCGAATTGTGTCCGAATGCGATGCAAATTCAGCCATACAATCTGTATGGCTGAATTCGCATCGCACAGACATTGCATGTGATTTTCAGAGCAGTGAACTCCGAATCACATGCGATGCCTGTCATCGCACTCATGTGAATGGGGACTAAAGGTCTGGTATTCCTAATTTTAAAAAAAAATTAAAGCTATTGGGAGTTGATTTACTAAAACTGGAGAGTGCAAAATCTGGTACAGCTGTGCATGGTAGCCAATCAGCTTCTAACTTCAGCTTGTTCAGTTAACCACTTACCGACCAGCCGCCGCCTATATATGGCGGCAGTGTCCCGTGAATCGCCGTACCTGTACGGAGGTTTGCGTTAGTGATCCTGGGGATGCGCTCACTCGCTAGCAGGAAAGCCGATGCATGGGGCCGGCGTCTGCGATTGCTGTCGGGCACCCGCGATCGCTCCCTGTGAAGAGAGAACACAGCAGACCGTTGATCTTTCAGGAATCAATACAGGGCTCTTGTGTTCCTGCTATTTAGGAACACAGGCCTCTGTGTTGATTTCACAAGTACACACACAGTTAGAAAACACCCCCTAGGCTCACACTTAACCCTTTGATTACCCCTGGGTTAACCCCTTCCCTGCTAGTGTCATTATTACAGTAACAGTGCATATTTTTAGCACTGATTACTGTAGTAATGTCACTGGTACCCCCAAAAGTGTCAAAATGTCAGTTAGGGGTCTGATCTGTCCACTGCAATGTCGCAGTTCCGCTGAAAATCGCAGATCGCCGCCATTACTAGTAAAAGAAAAAAGAAATAAAAAGTACATAATTCTTTCCCTAGTTTGTAGACGCAATAACTTTTGCGCAAACCAATTAATATACACTTATTGGGATTTTTTTTAACCAAAAATATGTAGCAGAATACAAATTGGCCTAAAATGATGAAAAAATTAGATTTCTATTTTTTTTTTTTGGGGGGGGGGGGGATGTTATATAGCAGAAAGTTAAAATATTGTTTTTTTTTCTCCAGAATTGTCGCTCTTTTTTTTGTTTATAGCGTTAAAAATAAAAATCGCAGAGGTGATAAATACTACCAAAAGAAAGCTCTATTTGTGGGGAAAAAATGCATCAATTTTATTTGGGTACAGTGTCGCACGACCGAGCAATTGTCAGTTAAAGTAACGCAGTGCCGAATCGCAAAAAATGGCCTGGTCATTAAGGGGGAAAATCCTTCCGGTCTAGAAGTGGTTAAGACTACAACAGGCTGTGCCAATACATTAGGGTTGGCTTACTAAATGAAAAAAAAAATGCTCACTTACTTTGCAAAAAAAACATTGTTTAGTAAATGAGCAGAAGCTCTGCTGGCTTCCATCATCCAATCATATGCTAACAAAATATTATTTTTTAAATTTCCCTTGCATGTGATTGGGTATTCTTTGAAAAGTGAAATTTCACTACATTCACTAAGCTCCGGGGAAAATTTGTTTGCAAATTTAACAGCCTATTTGCCTTCAGTAAATCAACCTCATTATTTTCCACTATTGTTACCATCACCCTGAGGAATGAGAGTAACAGTTGATGGGGTCAATGCTTGTAGACAGTATGTGAATAAAGGAGGTTGCAGAAAATCCCCAGTACTGAAATATACCCAACGGTGAAAAAGGTGAAAAATGCATCTTATTAACCTTCCTAGCGGTATTCCCGAGCACTCACCACTCGTGGTACCACTAGGAAGATCGCTGGATCCTGGTAGAGGTTTTACTTACCTTTTCTCTGGGATCCAGCGAAGAATGCGGGCGGTATGCGGCGGCGGAGATTCCTCCCGATCGTTTATATATATATATATATATATATACATATATACAGTATATATATATATATATATATATATATACACATATATATACACACACACACAAGAATGCGGGCGGTATGCGGCGGCGGAGCTTCCTCCCGATCGTTTATATATATATATATATATATATATATATATATATATATATATATATATATATACACATATATACAGTATATATATATATATATATATATATATATATATATATATATATATATATACACATATATATACATATATATATATATATGTATATATATATATATACGTAATTCTTGTGAATGAGCAGCCCAAACCAACTGTATACATTATATATATATATATATATATATATATATATATATATATATACATATATATATATATAATATATGTATACATAAATAAATATATATATATATATATATATATATATATATATATATATATATATATATATATAAAATATATATAATAAATGTATACAGTTGGTTTGGGCTGCTCATTCACAAGAATTACATGCAAAATAATGGTACCGCTTTTAGCACCTAAAATCCAAAAGAATCATACCGCCAGGGAGGTTAAAATAAAAAAAAAATAAAAACTCTTGATGTATAGTGCAAACTAAAAGTCATCCAGTATGGTGTAAACTAAAAGTTCAACAGTTAACTTTTGCAGGTTTGCAGCTATTTTAATATCATTTTTTAAAGCATATCAGAAAACACTCAGGGGCAGTTCACACTGGAACACGGTGCGTTAAAGGCGCACTCTGTGCACATTTCCTGCACCACATGTAAATACACTGCCCTTGCGAGATGCACACACACAGGGCTGCTGTTAGAAATCATAGGGCACCAAACAGCCCCCACCCGCCCGAGGTGCAGAGGAACAGTGGCACTGACATTTAGACATGTGCAATTGGTTTAGTTCTGAATTTGTTTTCGGACAAATTTTGGCATATTCGTTCATTTCGGAGCATCTGAATGAACGAAAGACTCTTGACAAAAGCATACCAAAACGAATTGTCAGAGAGAAGGAAAATCTGAAAGAATGAAAATCCGAAAGAACGAAAATTCAAAAGCACAAAAATCTGAAAGAATGAAAATCCGAAAGAACGAAAATCCAAAAGAACACAAATCCGAAAAGAACACAAATCTGAAAGAACGGAAATCCAAAAGAATAAAATCCGAAAGAACACAAATCCGAAAGAACGAAAATCCGAAAGAACGAAAATCCGAAAGAACACAAATCCGAAAGAACACAAATCCGAAAGAACGGAAATCCGAAAGAATGAAAATCCGAAAGAACGAAAATCCGAAAGAATAAAAATCCGAAAGAACACAAACCTAAAAGAACACAAATCCGAAAGAACGGAAATCCGAAAGAATGAAAATCCGAAAGAACGAAAATCCGAAAGAACGAAAATCTGAAAGAATGAAAATCCGAAAGAATGAAAATCCGAAAGAACACAAATCTGAAAGAATGAATCCGAAAATACAAAAATCCAAAAGAACGAAAAACGATTCAACCTACGAGTTTAACAAATCGATTACATTCGGATAATTTCATTTTCGTATTTTCGTTCTCTCCGAATAATCATTATCACTGAATATAAAGAAATAATTGATGAATGAAGCTGTATGTATATTTCTTTTGGATATATTCAAATTCATTTGCTTTTCGGATGGGCAGTGTCAGTTGGTTATCTCTGGCCAATGAGCTTGTCCCTTATTCCCTTGTGTGTTTTTCTGTGTCAGATTGCATTCCATCCAGAGTCCAGAAAGGGTGTGGTGGGCCGGTGGCACTGTTCTGTTGGATTTGTTGGTTACAAATACAACCAATAATGTCTGAATAAACAAAGGGTCTGAGCCCGAAGTAACGAATGCCGTCTCTAAACAAATGATCAATAAAAATTAGGGGAAGGCGCCTGGCCCTTTAAAAGAATATAATAGAACCTGCTGCCCCTTTAATTGTTAAAAACAATATATAAGTATGAATCGTGGATAAAAAGGCGCTGGTAATCTTTTATGTTGCTGGATACAATTTTAAAGGTATCACGTATTTATAGGATTATTAAATTATGACATGAATTTGAAAAAATATGTGCTATGCATAAATTAGTGCAAGATATATTAAATAATAAATATCAAAGTGCTTAATAGTGCATCAACCTAAAATTACAGGTGTGGATTTTCACTAATATAAATGTCACATAAATATCACATAAATAAATTATTTAGTGCAACAAGCAGAAAGGTGCTTATTAGTGCATGCATAAATTACGTACCATAAAATGAATTATAATAAATAATCGTGCTTTCTAAAAAAAAGTGCTCAAAAAATATATATATATATATGTAAATTGTCTCTAAAATTCCGAACAATTCATGCAATCTGATTGTGCGTTTATATTCTTGATTCTAAGGTGCTCCAGGTGATGGGGTGTGTCACACGTGGCCTCTTACCAGCTTTCAACAGGTCGTAATGACCCCCAACGCCTGTGATCCCTTTTTCTGGGTGCATCAGACCTCTCCTCGATATCTTTTGGCTTGAATATCCTGCTCCTACATTAGGCGTGTATGGACCATATAGTCCGCATATAAAGATAAAAGATAGCCTCCAATAGTGAAATATTGTATGGTTTATTAAAAATACACTATAGGATCACAATTGGTCTCTTACTATTTGTTGTGCCCTCCTGGCACTGGGCAATTCGGCAGTATAAAATCGTTCGGGTATTGGGAAGATATTGTCCGAGGATCTGCAGCTTCCTCCTATCTCTCCTTTCCCTGTTTGTTTTGCGGCGGTCGACGTGCGTCCCTGCCACTGCTACGAATGCCTGAGTTTCCTGTTTCCGGGTTTAGCAATGGGCAGAGATCTGAAATTATGCTCTGCAGAGCTCAGTGCAGAGAGCTCTGAGAGCTGATTGGAGGGAAGGGACTCAGCCCCCTTTACACAGCACACAGGAAAAGAGCTGAGGCTGTCAATTGCAGGCTGTGTGCTGAAGCTCCCTTCCTTGTTACCTTTTTTTTTTTTTTTTTGATGTCAGGAAAACTTGTCAACAGTGACTCATGTTGATAGCAGAGGAAAGAGATGACACCTAATGCTCTTATTTGAGACAGGTACACACTATAGAGGGATATGCTTTTTCATATTTCATGTCTGAGGTTTACAACCACTTTAAACATAAGCTTTCTATCATGAACTTTTAAACACATTGAAAATACACTTACATTTCCCGGAATCAAATTTTATATTCATACTGATAATCAATATTCCTAATTCATCTTTATAATTAATAACAAAACAAACTGGCCAGCCCGATGCATTTTACACTATATTACAGGGTTGATATCTGTTTCTTTTATGTAAAAGAACAAAAGAAATGTTACCTTTGTGTATTTATTACAACCCATAACCTGTCAGTGAAAGTGAAAAATCAATTAAGTAAATTAGATACATTAATTACAAGAGATACAACAACACTGGTAATGAGTATTGCTCACTACTGGGCAACATCTGTTGTTAGACAATCAACCAATTAGTAAGTCCATTGTACTAATAAAGTTCAAGGGCGCATCCTACTGGTTGTGACTGAATAATATTTTGAAGGCACAGATCCAGGTATCCGTCCTTGAAGCCGTCACAGTAATTCCAATCTGGTGAGCCATTACTTCTAATGATATTCAGCAGTATATAAGGAAAAATAATGAGGTTACAGTACAGATAAGAGTGTAACGTTGTTAAAAAAGTAGAATACATGACATTGTTGTCTGTACATAAACACCAAATGCTTACAATTTCTAATGCATTTAAAAAAAAAACGACAGCTTAATAAAAAAAAAATAAAAATGGGCACACTCGATGGATCACTTGGTCTTTTCTATGTTTCAAAATTTCTAGAATCTGATTGACCATCATTGGCAATACCTTCCATTTGCTCCATTTTTAATGTACATCTATAACCATGTTTTATTTTTTTTGGATACATTTTTTTTAAATACTGTCTCAAAAAAAGGAGCTTTACCTTGTTTATTTTTTTACTGTCCAAGCTGAAAGTGAGGAAAAATCCCAAATGTCAATTGCCACTGGACGGTGAGTAGTGTTTTTCAATGGAGACACATTGTCCAAGATAGGATATCCCTTCTTTTAGAAAGATCACCTCTCACTTCATGTTGGGTCCTGAGACAGAAAGTGAAAGAAAATGTTCAAAAAAGGTACAAACTGTAAAAAAAAAAAAAAAAAAAAATTGGCTTTAGATATGCTTTAAGGCTTGAAGCCTTGAGGAGCATCAGCCAGGAACATCGTAAAAGCAAACAGTCCTTTTATTTTCAAAAATCAGGCAAACAGAAAAACAGCTTATTCTCAGCAAACACGAAATAAGGCCATCAATGGTTGGTTCAAAAATAAGGGATCGGCTCCCCACCAGTCGCTCTTGTCCATTACCAGGGTTTTGTGTAAACTCCTGTTTCAGGGCTCCCAAAGAGGATGTCTCCAAAGTTCGGCCACTGCGTCTCAGTCACAATCTAAGTAGTAGAACAATTCTCCTGCGCTCGAGTATAACATAGGCCGGAGGGAAGAGAGATACTTCAAACTTGAGTGGACAAGCTTGTGGTCTTGCTGCCCCTTCAGGATCAAGGGTATCCGAAACCAACTAAGAAACAACAACAAAAAAGAAAAAGGGCGCACTGACCTAGTGCATTACCACTAAAAATGTATTAAAAATATTAAAAAGTATACATTATACTCACAAAGCAGGTGTGTATAACCACACATCAACATAATACACATATAGTCTCCAAGGTACCCAAGGAAACGCACTGTGCTGAATGGTATGCAGTGTGCTGCATGAGGCTGCTGTGTCTAGGCTGACGCGTTTCAGGGGTGAACCCCCTTCCTCAGAGCCAAAAATAGTTGCTGCTATTGCAAAGGTAGTGTGGTTCAGCAGCAACTATTTTTGGCTCTGAGGAAGGGGGTTCGCCCCTGAAATGCGTCAGCCTAGCCACAGCAGCCTCATGCGGCACACTGCATACCATTCAGCACAGTGTGGTTCCTTGGCTACCTTGGAGACTATATGTGTATTATGTTGATGTGTGTCTATACACACCTGCTTTGTCAGTATAATGTATACTATTTAATATTTTTAATACATTTTTAGTGGTAATGCACTAGGTCGGTGCACCCTTTTTCTTTTTTGTTGTTGTTTCTCAGTCACAATCTAGCCAACATTGCTAACTTTGCTTTACTCCACCTTACAGACAGGTGCTGGCTGCCTCCTTCTTCCTCCCTGGACTCCCATGCAGACAAGTTAACATCTTCAGGACCAGTCCCAGTAATCAGGCTTTGGAGGTTCTTTCCTGCCTCAAAGGTCTCTGCGAACCTCCTAATTCCCAAAGAGGACTTATTAGTTCAGAGAGTACTGAAAGTCAGTCCTCTTCATTCCAACTGAACTATCCCAAAATACATAACAGTTGTCCTCCTTAAAGGGACCACAACCCAAGCAACAGGGAAACATACCTACCATCCAGGACAGAAAGGACCCAGGACCTGGCAACCTGTACAGGCTATACACATGTATTGTACATTATTATACCTGAGAAAAAATGACTAACATTCCTATATAATTGTATACAAATGTAAGCATTTTTAAGACTTTAGCACTTTTAAACAGCATCTTAAACATTATCCAATTAAATCCTCTATAAGGCTAAAAACAATTCAAAAGCCAGCAGGCAAATATTTTTCCTAAAAATTCTGTGGTGAGTAAAGGGTGTTATGCAAGACAGATTTTTAATACATATTGCAAATAGAAAATACAAAAATTAAAAATGATAGAAATAAATCACCTGCAACGATAGGTATCCCACGTGTGGAGATGCTGTTGTATTCATCCCAACAATAGTGCCGAACTTCTAAAGCTGAGACCTATAATTCCAGCTCTTACACAATGCATACAGTGAAGTAATAGGTAGGGTTGCTCACACTCCACCTCATCCACTCACAACTCTAGGTTTTTTTATTTTGAAGGAACAAGCCATTAGTCTGTTCTCCGGACCTCTCTGGACAACCCTATGCTGTTCAGGGCTAATAACTAATGAGCTGGAGGCATTATTTCCCCATCAGGTTCATTTCTATGTTTGACTGATAATGGACAGACTATGTTATGATTTGCTCCCCAGCAACTAATATTCAAAGGAACGCAATGTTTGGTGGTGGTGGAGCTTAATGGGTGATGTAAGAACAGCCGTTCCCCCATCAGGTTAGCTTCCCTTTGGTCTAACAGGGGGATGTAATGTTTGGAAGTAGAAAACGGGGGGCTCACATAACATTGCCATTATCCCAAATCATATCTACCAATAGGATTCCTCTATTTTGGTGGGACTATAAGGGGCAATTTAACAATTTATAAATTTAGAATACTACGTACAGAAAATACAATCATGTAAAAATACCAATATTTATTAAGACATATATTAAAAAGAAGCTCCCAAATGGAAGCAGAGAAACTAGAGTTTCCGTCACATAAGACAATAGAAAACATGTACAAGTACACACAATTCCCTTATTGAAAAGGGAAAGTCAATACTTAATTGATAAAACATCTAGAGATTTGTACAAAGTGGTAATTCCAGCTGTTCGTAGATGACTTTGCATCATACTTGTACATTGAGTACATATGTTGCTACTCCGAGCTGGAAACATCCAACGTGTTTCAAAACATTCAAACTTTGTCTTCATCAGGGATTATTTACCACTCTGTAATCATAAATTACCATGATTAAATTACAATTCTTCAATTGAATCAGTACAATAGTTTACAATCATATATAATAAACACCTACATTCAAATAGAGTTAAATTGCAGTATTGGCCCACAGACGACCTCTGAGCGGAGTGCATCTGTCCTCCCCAAATTGCACAAGAGCCTTATCGGGTATCTTTCACCAATTAGAATGTCCCCACTATATGTTTCCATATGAGAGAACAGGTGCGGTGATTCGCGGGAACCTGCCGACCTGCCGCCTTATAAATACGGTGGCTGGTCGGCAAGTTGTTAATATATGTCTTAATAAATATTGGTATTATTTTTAAAAGATTGTATTTTCTGTACATAGTTTTCAAAATGTATAAATTGTTTAATTGCCCGTTATAGTCCCACCAAAAAAGATGAATGTTTAGCAGCAGAGCCTGATTGTTAGAACAACACCTGATCATCAGGACCAATCTCTTTTGCACTGATGGCGGACCTACCGCTTTAAAGTTTAGTACCTGGGTGTAAGAAAAATGCCTAAGGATTATTAGGTCCACTTACCATTTGTTTAACAATTGGTCTACTGATTAAATATTTAGTGGTTATACACTATATTTTCAAAAGTATTGGGACACCTGCCTTTACACGTACATGAACTTTAATGGCATCCCAGTCTTAGTCCGTAGGGTTTAATATTGAGTTGGCCCACCCTTTGCAGCTATAACAGCTTCAACTCTTCTGGGAAGGCTGTCCACAAGGTTTAGGAGTGTGGGACTGTTTGACAATTCTTCCAGTAGCGTATTTGTGAGGCCAGGCGTTGATGTTAAACGAGAAGGCTAGTATATCTGCAAAGGGTGAGCCAACTCAGTATTGAACCCTACAGACAAAGACTGGGCTGCCATTAAAGTTCATGTGCACATGAACTTGAACAGTCGTCCCAATTCTTATGACAATATAGTGTATCTAGCTGTAATTAGTAATGAAATGTAAAGTCTATGGAATGGTGGAATTAGAGCAGTTCTCCATCAGTTCCGCCTTTTACTTGGTTAATAGCCCTATTGGTGCCTTTCAAAAGTGTTTTATGACTGGCTATTTCTGCATTATTATACAGGTGTGTAAGTTCCCTATAAGGTCCACTCCTTTCTCATTCCTCCCTTGATCAACACAAACACTCCCCTATGTGTTGATTGATGATGGGATATATATATATATATATATATATATATATATATATATATATATATATATATATATATATATATATATAGTTGGTGCTTGAGATATATTGTGTAATTTGCTCTTAGCTTATGAAGTGCTAGACATGGCTTAAAACAGAGCTGTTTAGGAGTTACCAAGTTACCATGCATTGTACTGCTGCTTTTATACAATAAAGTGAAAGAGCCTATGCTTTTTTTTTTAAACAGAAGACCTGAAAGCAGGTGTGGAAAATGTTTAGGCATTTGTAGAGTAGACTGCATATTTTGAAAAAAACATTTAAAAAAAGCTTGTGATTTAGGTCCCCTTTTCCTTATTGTAACAGTCTTTTTTTTTCATCTATATATTTCATCATATATCACTATGCAGGGCTGTCTTAACCACTTTACCACTAGAGGATTTTGCTGTCTTACGTCTGGGCCACTTTTTGCGATTCGGCGCTGTGCGATTTTAACTGACAATTGTGCGGTCGTGCGACGCCATACCCGAACGAAATTTACGTCCTTTTTTTCCCACAAACAGAAATTTCTTTTGGTGGTATTTGATCACCTGTGCAATTTTTACTTTTTGCGCTATAAACAAAAAAAGAGTGTAAATTTTGAAAAAACAACAATATTTTTCACATTTTTTTATATGAAATTCCCCCCAAAAAAATGTAAAAATCTAAATTTTTTTAAATTTTTGGCCAATTTGTTTTCTACTACCTATTTTTGGTAAAAAAATTCACAATAAGCGTATTTTGATTGGTTTGCGCAAAAGTTATTGCGTTTACTAACTAAGGGAAAGATTTCTGTCATTTTTGGTGTTTTTTTTTTAACGAGTAATGGCCGCGATCTGCGATTTTTTTTTGCGGGACTGCGACATTGGGGCAGACAGATCGGACCCTTGACTGACATTTTTGACACTATTGGGGGTACCAGTGACATTACTGCAGTATTCAGTGCTATATATATGCACTGTTACTGTTAAAATGACACTGGCAGGGAAGGGGTTAATTTTATTAGAGAGGGAGGGGTTAATGTATGCCTGGTGCTTACTGACGTGTGTGGGGGGAGGTGACTGTGTGACACAAGGACAGATCCAGGGTTCATCTATGCTGAACCCTGCAATCTGTCCCTGCCTGTCACTTAGGAGATCCGCCCGCTTGTGTTTACACAAGCGGGCGGATCTCCACACTAGATCCCCGACGATCGGGGAAGAGCAGCGGCGATCGCCACTGCTCCTCCCCTGGCCCGACTCCCACTGTGACTGAATACAGCGGGAGCGAGCCTCCGGCGCCGCCGAGAAAGGGGAGTGTCTGATCTACGTCGTCAGACGATAACAGACCACTTTGCCGCAGTACTATCAACGTAAGCAGATGGCAAGTGGTTAATGCTTGGGCACCCTTAGGCACTGTCCAGGGGCCCCAGATACATGGTAGCCAAATGATAATCTTGCATTATATCATACTTTCCAACTGTCCCGGATCTGCCAGGACTTTTTATTAAGCTATCCTGGGATGGCAGTGTCCCTGCAAGCATCCCAGAACCTGTACTGTGCCCTCCTGATTCCAGTATTATTCTCTATCTGCCCCCCCTGTACTGTGCCCTTCTGACCTCCCCTGTACTGTGCCCTCGTGATCCCAGTATTGTTCCCTTCTGACCCCCCCTGTACTGTGCCCTCGTGATCCCAGTATTGTTCCCTTCTGACCCCCCCCCCCCCCCGTACTGTGTCCATTATATTGATTAGTCTTTTATCCATGATGTGTTTTCCTATTGTTTAAAATTGATTTGATTGAAAGTACTAATAAATATATGTTTAATTCTATCAACTATTTATACTTTAATTCTAGAGAGTAGGCCTGTAAATTGGGGCAGGCTGGTAGGGGCCCCAGTGCATTATTTTGCCCAGGGGTCTATGATGCTAAGAGCACTAGACATGTGCATGACAAAAAAATATTGTTTTGTTATGTTTAGATTAGTTAATCTAGTTATTCAGTTACAATAAATTTGCTTGATTCGTTCATTTCATATTCGGGATTAGTATTCGCAATTTGTATTCGTAATTCATTTTATTTCTTTTTCAAATTTTCTTCAAATATACCGATTTTTTAAATTTTCAATTCAATTCGAATGGGGCAAAGTGAACAAACAAAAGAAAAATCTTCATCAAATGATTACAGTGACTCTTTAAATCATATTTGGCTTAACAAAAAAAGGATTATTTTGAAATTGTACTTTAATAACACACATAGTACGAATTCGACTGAAATTCAATGTAAAATTAGATTCGAATTTCAATTTGAATTTCCGCAATTCGGGGGAATTTAATTTAGTTATTCGGAGCATTCGATAAACTTTTTCTATACTGCAATTCGGTTAATCAGATATATCCAAATCTCCGAATAACTAAAAAATTGTCTGAATATTTATTCGGAACAAAAAGAACCACACATGTCAAATTGGGACAGCCCTGGCACTATGCATCCTGTGCAGTGCCTTACAATATAATGTTATATCAATGCTTGCATAATATCTTTAAAAAAGAAGGTATAGGAAAGGGGTTGTGTTGTTTTATTATTTTTTTTAGTAGACTGGACAGTACTGAGACAAAAAAAAGCCCTGCACAAAACACTTTGAATACTTTTCACAGAACAGAAGGCGTTCAGTGATTGGACTAGAGGAGAGGAGGGGCGGATGAACATCATGATCCCCCTCTTCCAAATACAGAATGCCTTCTGTGAAAAGAAATGTTTTAAATGGAAGAGGTGGAGTGCACGTCATCCATCATCCTTCACTGTATGCACAGTGACAGAAATTAGGCGCTTACACTAGATATAAGGAATGAAGACTTTTATATAGAACAAGAATAGACAATGTCTGCACTACTGCAATGTAACCAGCTGCTACCAATGGGAATGATATATGCAGATCCCTCAACACAAGTACAAATACAAGTGTAATAAATATAAAACCAAAAAAAAAAAAAAAATGTGCGCTACCCCCCCAAAATAAAAACCAAAAAATAATAATAATAAAGGCTGCTGCTATCACCTAAATGTGTTCCCACATCATCAAGATATAAAACATAAAACTTTGTGACAGCGCTGCTATAATTAAATCCAATAAATCATATAGGTAAAAACAGTAGCTATAGAAAAATGTTAAACAAAAAAAATAGCAGTGCAAAAGAGACGTATTATAATTGAAGGTGCAATCCAAGTGAACAAAAAATACACAGCATATAAATAAAATTCCAACAGTATTCCAATAGATCACATCAAACCTGCCCACCACTTGGGACCTCTACGCGTTACGCCACATCCCTCATGGCTTCAACCAGTTGAAGTAGTAGAGGTACCAAGCGGTGGGCAGTTTTGATGTGATCTATTGGAATGCTGCTGGAATTTTATTTAAATGCTGTGTCTTTTTTTAATAAATGTGAGTGTATTAATTGAAGCTGGGATTGTGCTTTATTGCATCCTCTAACCTAAGTACTGCACTATTGGAGATTGTCTCTTTTTTCCATATATGTCATTTTGGAGTACTGCCAAGTGGTGTGGAGCTGTATAGCGATTGGACGCCAGCGAGTACTTTCATATTTATGCTGTCCTGACCCCTAGTGGGTCTATAATGGGTGTGAGCAGACACTTCACCTGTTGATTGGAGCACAAGATCTTAAGGAGAGGACACACACCGAGTGATTTACACATTGCACTTTAAACAGAGACGTTGGACTTTTGCACTTGTTTGACATTTAGGAGTGCTTATTTTTGCATTTGCATTTTCAGATAGTTTCTAATATAAGCACCTTTAATGGATAGAGATGCCCCCTTTTTTGTACTATTTTTGCACAATAGGAGATGTTCACTTTGGATTGCACCTTCAATTATAATATGTCTCTTTTGCACTTCTATTTTTTCTCCTTTAATAATTTCTATAGCTACTGTTATTATTTATATGGTTTATTGGATTTAATTATAGCAGCACTATTACATAGTTGTATGTTTTACAAGTACAAGTGTGTTTGCAGGGCCAGTCATGGTCATACAACATCTTAAAGTGCAAAAAAAGTGCAGAAAAAAATACATGTATACATCAATACTTAATACCGTGTTTCCCCGAAAGTAAGACCTACCCTGAAAGTAAGACCTAGTGTTATTTTCGGGGAGGGCTGCAATATAAGCCCTACCCCAAAAATAAGCCCTAGTTTAGTGTATGAAAAATCCTAGGATGCACTTTATTAGTGTTTTAAATAATGTCCAGTGTGTGTTTTTGTAATATAATACTGTGAAATGCATTCCTTGCATCGCCGCTCTGCTCTCAGCTGATTCTGTCTTTCTCCTCTCATACCGTAGCTGTCAGAGGGGGATCCCAGCCCCTCCCCTCTGCAGTGCAACACAGAAGCGCTGGTATTCAATTCGAATTGTGGGAAATACCTTTGATACATCGGCCCTTCTGTGACCCCCAGCTGTCAGCGGGGGAGAAGAGGGCGGCAGATCAGCTGAGCCCGGAGCGGCGATGAAGAAGGTATTTCCCACTATTGTAATCAAATCTATCCTACGCTTCTGTGTAAACTGCAGAGGGGAGGGGCTGAGATCCCCCTCTGACAGCCACGGTATGAGAGAAGAAAGACAGGAGAGAGTGGGAGATTACTGAAGCTGAGCACAGAGCAGTAATGAAGGTATTTTACACTATTGTATTACAAAAACACACACTGGACATATATAAAACACTAATAAAGCGCATCCTAGGATTTTATATACACTAAACTAGGTTCACACAGGATTTTTGGCACGCAGAGAGGGAAGAGAGGGACAGCACATGAAAGTAAGACCTACCCCGAAAATAAGCCCTACTGTATCTTTTGGTGCCAAAATTAATATAAGACCCGGGCTTATTTTCAGGGAAACACGGTATAAATACTTAATATTGAACAAACTCAAATTCATCCATAACATAAAGTAGTGTACCAGGTGTTTGAATTATAATATCCATATAAATGCAGAATTAAATACATGCTTTCCACTTAAAAAAAAAAAAAAAACAATTTCATGATAGAAATTATATAATGTAAAAAATATAAAATGTCCACAGTGAATAGCGTCCACTTAATTTCTAAAACAAACAAAACTAAAAAAATTAAAACTATTACATAATGCAGCAGTATCCCCATATGTGGCACATCTATCATCACAGTGAATTGGGCTTTACAAAGAAAACCTCTAAAGAAAAAAATTTTTTTCCTGGAGTTCAGTTTGAAGGTATAAAAAGATTTAAAAAAATAAGTGGAAAAGATATCTGGAAAGTATTTACATTTTAAATTTAAACTTCACTTTTGCTATAAAACTGTATAGAACTCTTCTAGAGAGGTTGCTAAGATGTTAGGTAAATTTAGTTCTGTTTGGCTCCTCTGTAATCAGTGGAGCAGTTATTGATTTTTTTTTTGGCTGTTCTGGATTTCACAGGCTGTAGGTTTTATTCCTCTTCCCTGCCTTCTAGAAAGTTGTGGAGCGTAGGAATTGAGCAAGGCAAATGGGCAGCATGAATATTTACTTTGCTGCAGCCGATCCCTAGGTAGGTGTGTCCAGAAGGTGACTGATGAACACACAAATAGCCTGAGCCTTTGAACAGTGGTGTCTTCCTGTTCAAGCGATTCAATCTGTTCAGGTGGGGGGTGGCTACCTCCCGCCGTTCCACTGTTCATTGAGGTCCTGACTGTGGCAGAGCCAGGGGGCTTACATCTAAGAGGGTATCAGACACCCTGAGAGTTCACCTAGGGATCCAGTCTGCATAGCCTCACTGGGAGCTATCTCGAAGAAGCTTAGTGGGCACAGCTACCACCTGTCCTTGTGAGTACTGCTTTATTGCAAGATCCTAATGACTGTGTACTTTTGGAATTGTTGAACCATGTATTTCCTCTCCTAAGTGGTACGTACCGACCGGTTCCCTCTAGTTTTCTGGAAAGACGTTGAGCTAAGGAGAACCTCTCCTGAGAAGTTTATACTGTTTGCCTTTCCTAGTTTCCAATGGAAAAACTGTCCTCTGAACTGGAGTTAGGTAGCCCTCCCCCCCCCCCTTCCCTGAGGAGTACATACCTCTGACTTCTACTAGTCTCTAACGGGAAGATTGTGCTCTAAGCTGAGCAGAAAATCTGTTCTTGAAGTTTGCAAGATAGAGAAGTGTATCCTCCTATTTCTCCGATTGATTCTGGAGTATCCGATACTACCCTTCACCCCCCTGAGTTATTCAGCAATAAAATCACATAAAGACGTACCCTAGACTACTCTTTGTGGTAGCACTACAACTGCATAAAGACCCTTTTACACGGGTGAACCGATCAGGTCAGCCTGTCAGTTTTTAGGCAGCCTTGATTGGACTATCCATTGCACTGTATGGACCGATGAATATCAACGGACATGTGTCCATTGACACCCACCGACATCCAATCCAATCCTGTCCACTAAAAACAGATCAGACGACAGTCAGATAAAAATGGAAAGGTGTTCCAATTCCATCCAACCGCCGATAGAGGGAAGCTGGTTGTGTCTGTGTCCCCTCTGAATAAGTGGAATGGACACAGACATGTCCTCCGTCTGCTCAGTGGGGATCAGTGGACAAATTCCCTGCTGAGCAGGCGAACCCGCCTATCTGAAAGGAGCCTAACACTTAAGTGGTCATCCACATGGGTGCTGTGGCTCCTAAATGAACACCTTGCATATACTGTTGGAACTGCCTTGAGCTGCTGTCAGACAGCCCTTGTTTCTCTTTGGGGATGCAGCAGCTGTATGGACACAGACACCCCTCCCAATGTGAAAGGTGTACAGGGGTGGACAAGCAGCCCCAAATGCACCTCCAGGCAGCTCCAGCTGCATAACCAAGGTACACTTTTAGGCTATACATGCCATAGCGCCCATGTAAACGAGGTCAAAAGGATAAGCTTTCGTTCAACAAAAGTTCACTTATTTTGTTTTAGATTTCTGCTTGAATTAGGCTAATGTAGCTTATTGGCACAAGAATAGGTTTAAGATAGTTGACAGGAGCTTTAAATAAGCCTTTTAAATCCCATTGAACTCTTAAAAATGAGCAAGTTCCTCTTTAAAGAGGAACTTCACTCTCTCAATCAACACTGACTGTTTTTAATCCTTATGCTGCTAGCATTAGAAAATAGATATGAAAGTATATTATATTTACTTGTTTTAACTTTTTACATTTCTTCAGTTGCTTTCTTGCTTCTCGCCAAAATTATGTCATACATCCCCAGGGTTTTCATGGGCATTTGTTTTTTCCTTTAACCTGGTGGAGGGGAGGAGGGGCTTTCTCAGCTATGCACATTTGCATGCCCTAGCAAAGGGCAGATAGATTTGAGGAAGCAAATGCTAAATTAATCATCTGCCCTTAATCAAGATGGCCATGGCTAGAATGCTAGGGGGCTGTTTTTCAAACTGATTTCTCAACAAAATAATGCATGGAGATATGGATTGACGGATGCGTTTTCTTTGAATCGTAAATTTTTTTAAAATAATGTTTTCAGTTTGTGGTGCTCAGATGCAGTGTAGTTCCACTTTAACGACTTTATTTACTTCAATGCATTTTACCAATTATCCCAAATATCGGGAAATAAAAAGATTCTAAAATGTACTCATTCCTATGTGCTTCATTAGTAGGAAGCAGTTCGGTTTTTTCATGATTTTGCACTGTTCCCTGCTCTTACCTCTCTATTGATTAGTATGCCCTCTTTATCAGTTACACCTGTCTGTTCACCACCAACTATTCTTTCTGAGCTCCCTCTAGATTTTTCATAGTGTATGAGAATCCCAAAGCACCCACCATGAGCAAACTGTTGTTACTTATTAGAACCACAACATTGTGGCTCTATAAATCACATACTGTATATCATACAAATCATAATATATATATATATATATATGATGTTTCCTAAGAAACATTTGTTATTTTTCTCTGACCTGCAGACTTTTGATAGTCCTATGGTCCCCCTGTGAGCCAGGTTCAGCAAAGCCATCGAGAGTAGAGCTCTACCTGCCACCCCTCCCGGGTTTCTCACAGGTCGCCTTTTCCATCGGTAAAACCGTCGGTCACCCGGGTGATCCCTCTAGGTTTTTTCACCGTGTTCCCGGCGCCAGCAGCTCTCCTCCACAGGTTTCGGATTCAAGTTTCCCGCTGGAAGTGACGTCAGACGCGAGCGCCTCAAGCCTCGCGGCCGGAGCGGAAGGAGCCCGGCAACATCCGGTGACGTCAGTTCCAGTCACAATGCGGAAGAGGAAGGTGGAGGAGACGCCGGAACCGCTATCACGCGGCAGTGCAGACTCCCAAGCCGCAGGAGCTCGGACAGCTGCCAGGGAGATGAAGCCTTCTACTCACCCACCCGGGAAGGAAGAAGCGCTGGGCCAAGTAACGACAGCCAAACCCAGGTTGGACCCGGGTAAGTGCTGCAGTGCATCTAACTTTTTCCAAAGAAAAGTCTGCTGATGTTTTTGCTTTCCTTGAAATGCTTGATGTTCCCTCTCCCTGCCCATAGTAGGACTGTTTAAGTGTCCTTTTCTATGGGCCTCATACCTTTTCAAAAAATTGGAAGAGTGATACTAATTGATGTTGTATCCTGTCTTCCAGAGTCCCAGAGCGGTGTTCAGGAAACCTCTACTGCTTCACCTGTAGGGTTAGGATCTGTTGCCTCAAAAAAGTGTGGTAATTGTGCAGACAGATTACCTAGCTCCCACACAAAACCTTTTTGCTACAAATGCATTTATAAGCTGGCAGGGAGGGAATCATCAACCCTAATGAAGGACTTCCTAAAAACAGTCCAAGAGGAAATGCTGACAACAATCCAGACTGTCAAATCCTCCCTAGGGAACTCAGGATCCTCAACCTCTCCGGCAGGGGAAGGTACCTCTTCACAGGAGAGCCTTTCTGTTAGACCAGGACAGGTCAGCCAGTCCTTTCCTCAGAGTCTACCTTCAGGATTACAAAGAAATAGACAGGAGGAAGAGGATATAGACCGCTCAGTCTCCCAATCCAACTCAGAGGGAGAAGGAGACAGGGACTCAGAAGAAGCAGAATAAACAGAACCATCCAGGAATCTGTTTGGGCTGGATAACATGCAAGGGCTCCTTCAAGCAGTGTATGCCTCTGAAGAAATACCCGACTTGCAAAAAGGGACATCAGCCCAGGACAGGCTCTATAAGGGTCTAGGTAAGACTCCTTCTAGGGTTTTTCCCATCCAACAATCCCTCAAAGGGTTGGTTCTTCAGCAATGGCAGCGTCAAGAGACTAAGTTTAAGAAACCAGTGTCATGGAAACACAGATTCCCCTTTAAGGAGGAGGATATTGAACAGCTGATTAAAAGTCCCAAATTAGATGCACCCTTGGCTCAAGTGACCAAGAAATCTGACCTCTCCTTTGCTGACACAGGCAGTATCAAGGATGTCATGAATAGTGATGTCGCGAACATAAAATTCGCTGTTCGTGAACGGCGAACGCGAACATCGGCGAATGTTCGCGAACCGGCAAACATTGCGAACCGCCATAGACTTTAATAGGCAGGCGAATTTTAAAACCCACAGGGACTCTTTCTGGCCACAATAGTAATGGAAAAGTTGTTTCAAGGGGACAAACACCTGGACTGTGGCATGCCGGAGAGGGATCACACAAAAAAAAGTTCTTAAAAATTGTAATTTTTTGATAGAGAGCCAATTATTGGAAAAATTAAAAAAAAATAAAAATAAAACATTTCTTTGGATTTAGCATCTGGGGGGTCTAAAAAGTGTACCTGTGAAGTTTCAGCTCTGTAGCATGTCCGGAACCAGAAAAAAATACGAATTAGGGTTAGGGCTAGGGTTAGGGCTAGGGTTAGGGTTAGGGCTAGGGTTAGGGTTAGGTTTAGGGTTAGGGTTATTTTTATGGCTAGGCTTAGAGGGTTAGGGTTAAGGATAGAGGGTTAGGGTTATGGTTAGAGGGTTAGGGTTAGGTTTAGTGTTAGGGGCTAGGGTTAGGTTTACGGTGAGATACTTAGGGTTAGAGTTAGTAGCCCTACCCCTACCCCTCTAACTCTAACCCTAAGCACTAAAAATAACCCTAACCTTAGCCCTGACCCTAACCCTAGCCCTAACCCTAACCCTAACCCTAGCCCTAACCCTGGTTCTATTTTTTTTTCTGGTTCTGGACATGCTACAGAGCTGAAACTTCACAGGTACACTTTTTAGACCCCCCCAGACAATAAATCCAAAGAAATTTTTTTTTTAAGCTTTTTTTTTTTTTTTTTAAGTTTTCCAATAATTGGCTCTCTATCAAAAATGACAATTTTTAAAGCGGAGTTCCGGGCAGAGAAACTTTTTTTTTTTTTAACATACCCCCGGGACAGTCAGGGCTAGCACATTCCACAATGGCTAGCCTCTGATCTGTCCCGGTTCGCACTTACCTTTTAGAAGAAATACTTACTTAGAAGTTTTCTTCCACAGCGTTTCCATCTCTCTTGTGGGCAGCTGAAGCCGGCGCGGTCCTCTTCTCTGTCTTCTTCCGCGTCTTCGTGTCCCAGAATGCGCTGCACCGGCCCCTCTCGTCACTTCCGGTGCGGCGCCGCATTCCTAAACAGCTTCTGGGCATGCCCAGAAGCTGTTTAGCAGGGGAATGCGGCGTCGCCCGGAAATGACGAGCGGGGCCGGTGCGGCGCATTGATTCCTGGGAGCTATGACGTTCAGCTCCCAGGAATCATAGCGAGACAGGAAGTGACGGGGTGAGCCGCGGCTCCGAGGGAGGAAGCTGTCATAGGTGAGTATTTACGATCGTCAATTACAAGGTGAGTTTTAAAAAAAAAAAAAATCTAACTATCCAATTCCTTTTCAGGTTAGGCTGAACTAGCGGACGGGCACAAAAAAAATATCGTTTTTGTGCCCGGAACTCCGCTTTAAGAACTTTTTTTGTGTGATTTAGTGTCTAGGGGGTCTAAAAAGTGTACTTGTGAAGTCTCAGCTCTGTAGCATGTCCAGAACCAGAAAAAAATATAATTTTTCAGTAGAGCAGGGATGGTGGGAACCCCTTTTACACCTATATGATCTTTTTTTCCTGGTTCTGGACATGCTGCAGAGCTGAAACTTCACAGGTACACTTTTTAGACCCCCCAAACAATAAATCCAAAGACATTTTTTTTCTGTTAAGTTTTTTTTTTTTTTTTTCCAATAATTGGCTCTCTATCAAAAATGACAATTTTTAAGAACTTTTTTTGTGTGATTTAGTGTCTAGGGGGTCTAAAAAGTGTACATGTGAAGTTTCAGCTCTGTAGCATGTCCAGAACCAGAAAAAAAAAGATAATTTTTCAGTAGAGCAGGGATGGTGGGAACCCCTTTTACACCTATATGATCTTTTTTTCCTGGTTCTGGACATGCTGCAGAGCTGAAACTTCACAGGTACACTTTTTAGACCCCCCAAACAATAAATCCAAATACATTTTTTTTTTTGTTAAGTTTTTTTTTTTTTTCCAATAATTGGCTCTCTATCAAAAATGACAATTTTTAAGAACTTTTTTTGTGTAATTTAGTGTCTAGGGGGTCTAAAAAGTGTACCTGTGAAGTTTCAGCTCTGTAGCATGTCCAGAACCAGAAAAAAAAGATAATTTTTCAGTAGAGCAGGGATGGTGGGAACCCCTTTTACACCTATATGATCTTTTTTTTCTGGTTCTGGACATGCTACATATATATATATATATATATACATATATATATATATATATATATATATATATATATATATATATATATATACATATATTAAAAAAATACTCAAATACCAGCCCTCAAAGGGACTTTTGGGGACAATATATATATATATATATATATATATATATATATATATATATATATCACAGAACAAAAAAAATTACACAAATACCAGCCCTCAAAAGGGCTTTTGGGGACAATAGATATATATATATATCCAAAAAAAACCTCAAATACCAGCCCTAGGAAGGGCTTTTTGGGGTGCTGTCCTTACAGCAGGAGTGTACCAAGAACACTGGCTAACAAGACCGGGAACTGTCCCCAGCTATAACAGCAGCAGCAGCACCAGCACTTTCCCTGCTCTCAGTAACACAGAAATGATCTAAGATGGATGCTGCCCTTGCTTATTTATAGGAGGTGGGAGGGTGTGGGAGGGAGGTATGCTGATTGGCCTGGAATGTGTCTGCTGACTGTGATGTTCAGGGTCAAAGTTTGCCTCAATGATGATGTATAGGAGGCGGACCGAACATCGCATATGTTCGCCCGCAGCGGCGAACGCGAACATGCGAAGTTCGCCGGGAACTGTTCGCCGGCGAACAGTTCTGTACATCTCTAGTCATGAATAGGAAAGCGGAGTCTCTCCTAAGGAAGGCCTGGGAGTCCAATGCCTCTACCATGGCTCCAGCCTTGGCTGCCTCCTGTGTAGCAAGGAATACCTGCTGTTGGTTGGACAGGTTGAATAAGAACTTACCCCAGGAAAAGACTCAGGATTTACAGGACTCACTGTCCCTGATTGGGAAGGCAGTAGCCTACCTGGCGGATGCAGCTGTAGAGTCGGTAGTAGCCTCTGCTAAGACAGGTGCCCTCTTAAACTCAGCCAGAAGAGCCATCTGGCTGAAAGAATGGGAAGGGGACCTTACCTCAAAGACAAAGCTTTGTGCCTTGCCTTTTGAGGGGTCCTTATTATTTGGATCTGGACTAGACGAGGTCCTAGCCAGGTCCTCGGAAAGGGGGAAGAAATTTCCGGTAAAGAGGAAAGATGTTCCCAGGAAATTTTTTCAAGGCCCCCAGGAACAAAGTCAAAATAGACGGAAAAGGGAACCCAACAAGAGATGGGGGTTCAGGAAGGGAAAACAAAGGAATAGTTTGCTCTTTCCCTCCACCGCAGGTTCAAGAGACAACAAGTGAAGCCAGCGTCAAGGTGGGAGGCAGACCGAGCCAATTTCTCACTCAGTGGAAAGAAATTTCAGTCTCCCCATATATCTACACCCTCATTCAAGAAGGCTATTGCCTTCAATTCACTTCAATACCACCCACCACAATTACCTTAACTCAGGTCCCCAAGAAACCTCAAGTCAAAGAAGCTTTACTTCAGGGAATTCAAGAGCTTGCAGAGCAATTAGTAATAACTCCAGTCCCAGAGGATCAACTTCTCCAAGGGTTTTATTCCCATGTGTTTGTGGTCCCAAAAACATCAGGCAAATTCCGCCTAATAATAAACTTAAAAAAAAAAACTCAACAGGTTCCTGACGTATAAAAAATTTTCAATGGAAACAATCTATTCCGTACGGAAGAACTTGTTAAAGGATGTCTTCATGACCACCTTAGATCTCAGAGACGCTTATCTGCACGTTCCCATCCACCCAGAATATCAAAAATTCCTAAGGTTTGCCATAGAGAACGATGGGAAAACGACTCATTGGCAGTTCAGGGCACTACCCTTTGGTCTAGCCGCCAGCCCAAGGATATTTACGAAAGTCCTTGCAGAGGCGGTAGCACACCTACAAATGTTAGGGATTGCCCTGATCCCCTACTTGGACGACCTACTGATTTTTGGGAAATCAGAGATCCAGGTAAACCTAGATACCCATCGGGTGATAAATTTCTTGGAGAGCCTAGGATGGCTCATCAATCTGAAGAAGTCAGCCTTGGTACCATCCCAGCTACAGAATTTTCTAGGGTTCCTGGTAGACTCAAAGGCTCAAAAACTATTTCTACCCCAAGAGAAAAGGGACAAAATAGTCACCGCGGTCCAGGCGTTAGAGGACTCCCCATCCTGCTCCAGAAGAGAAGTTCTGAGAGTATTGGGTTTTATGTCAGCCAGTATACCAGCCTTGGTTTGGGCACAACTGCACGCAAGGGAACTTCTGTTTTTCCATCTGTCGTCTTGGGACAGAAGAACAGAGTCCTTGGACGAACAGGTCATCCTCACCCCACAGGTCCGGGAATCCCTGATATGGTGGAAAGAGCAGACCAACCTGGGGAAGGGCAGGCCCTGGGGACAATGGGACCCTGTAGAGATCACCACAGGCGCCAGTACCAAGGGCTGGGGTGCTCACATGGAAGGAGCTCAGGCACAGGGGATCTGGGAGTTGGCGACAACTCAAGCCTCCTCCAATTTCAGGGAGTTGAAAGCTGTAGGAGAGGCCTTGAAAGCCTTCAGAGAGAACATCCTCAACAGAGAGGTCCTCATACTTTCAGACAATACTACAATGGTAGTATACCTGAACAGGCAAGGAGGGACCAGATCCAGACCCCTCTTAGATCTAGCTACCACCATCCTAAGCTGGGCAGAGGAAAGAGTGGTCTCCCTAGTAGCAGTCCACATCAAAGGGGAAAACAACCTGCAAGTCGTCATCTTATTCAGGAGGGAGAGTGGGAGTTAGACCCCAGTTTGCCACAGAGCAGAACAAGAAAGTGGAAAAATTCTTCTCCCTTACTCGGACCAGAGGGATGACGGGGTTGGATGCACTGGCCCAACCTTGGCAATTCAGTCTGGCCTACGCCTTCCCCCCTCTGATGTTGATCCCGAGAGTTCTTCAGAAATTGAACCACTCAGGGGACCTCCGGTTGATTCTAATTGCCCCTTGGTGGCCAAGGAGGCCTTGGTTTGCCACTCTGAGGGCCGTGGCACTGGTTCCCCCATGGCACCTGCCGGTTTCACGAAACCTGTTATCCCAGGGACCGGTTTTATGTCCAAACCCGGAATTTTTTCAGTTAGCAGCTTGGCTACTGAAAGCCAACTCTTAATTTCAAAAGGTTGCTCACAGAGAGTGGTAGATACTCTCCTGTTGAGCAGGAAACCTGTTACCAAAAAAAAATACACTAAAGTATGGAAGATGTTTTGTACCTGGGGTAAGCAAAGAGGCTTTGCCTCCCCCTCTACCCCTGTAATCCTAGAGTTTCTACAGGACGGGGTGGATAAGGGTGTGGCCATTAACACCCTTAGGGTACAAATTGCTGCCCTCTCGGTTTTCCTTGACACCCGTCTGGGGAGAGAGCCACTAATAAAAAGATTTTTGTTAGCCAGACAAAGAGTTACTCCTTTGTTAAAGGACAGGTTCCCACCTTGGGACCTGACAAGAGTCCTAGAGGCGCTACCTAGGCCTCCCTTCGAACCTTTGGGAGAGATTCCCCTCAAAAGGTTGTCCCTTAAGTTGACGTTTTTACTGGCCATCACTTCAGCTAGAAGAGTAGGGGATCTCCAGGCACTCTCTATCAAAGAACCATTTATGACAGTATGCCCGGACAGGATAGTTCTAAGACCAGATCCTCTGTATTTACCGAAAGTGGCATCTCCTTTTCACAGAACACAGGAGATTATTTTACCTTCCTTCTGTGATAACCCAAAGAACAGTAAGGAGGAAAGGTTCCACTGTATTGACGTTAGAAGAGCTCTGCTCATCTATTTAGACAGGACAAGGAACTTCAGAAGGTCAAACCATCTTTTAGTCCTTCACTCTGGACCTAGGAAAGGGTTGCAGGCCTCTAAGCCTTCAATATCCAGATGGATCAGGCAGGCAATTACCATCGCTTATGAGGCATCAGGTGTCCCAGCTCCTGTTAAAATTAAAGCTCATTCTACAAGAGCCCTAGCAACATCTTGGGCCGAGAAGGCAGGAGCATCCTGGGAGCAGATCCGCAAGGCAGCCACTTGGTCCAGCCACGACACCTTCCTGAAACACTACAGGATAGAAGTTCTGTCTCAACAGGACCTAACCTTTGGACGCAAGGTCTTGCAGGCAGTAGTCCCACCCTAAGGTAGGCCGGGGGTAATCTAGTATCCTCTCATGTTTGGGCCGTCCTGGAAGGCGATTAGAGAAAACTTACCGTTAGTTTACCGGTAACGACTTTTCTGAAGAGCCTTCCAGGACGGCCGGCCTACCCGCCCTATCAAAGGGTGCAAACAAGTAAAACGGGGTAAGTACCTATGGATTGAAATGTTAACACTTCCCTCAAGAAATCTGGTTTTGGAAGATACTTTTTTACAACTGAGGATGGAGGGAAGGGTGGGGCCTTTTAACTATGTTTAATTGATTGTGTTTCCGGTAGGAGGAGCCTATCATCTCTCATGTTTGGGCTGTCCTGGAAGGCTCTTCAGAAAAGTAGTTACCGGTAAACTAACGGTAAGTTTTCGTTGCCGATGCTGATACTGATATTTTGGTCATTGCTTTTATCTTTAATTTGTACATATGTGAGTGGCATATTCAATAACATTTGTAAATGGAATTATGCTATGTGACATTATTTTACCCTTACATGAGCAATATTTGGAATATTGACAATATCGGCCAGTTCCGGGGCCGATACAGATATATGAGCAAAAGTCAATATCGGCCCTCGATTTATCGGCCTTGCCGATAATCGGTCAATCCCTAATATATATATATATATCTATATATATATATATAGATATATATATATATTTATATACAGATATATACAGATATATATATAGATAGATATAGATAGAGATAGAGATAGATAGAGATATAGAGGTATAGATAGATATAGATAGATATATATACACACACACAGTATATATACACATATTATATGTGTTATGTATACTTCCCCATACTTGTTTGTTACACATTTATATTAGGACACAGCCTGCCACCCAGTGGGCCTGCTTATACATTTACTTAGATAAATAGAGAACTGTGCCTGGAAAACTGGAAAACATTCAGTATACATTTGTATATATTGGTTCCAGATCTATAGCATGCACACGGTATGCCGTCACCTGGATGAACTGAGATAAACTACATACAGTACTTTCATTTAAATATCAAGCAATAACACTGTTGCCGCAAGCAAATGCATACTCACACTGAAAATGAAAGCGTGAAATATTCAAAGCCAGTAATATATCAGTTTACAATATTTATACTAGAGTCGCAAACAATGCAATGTATATATATTGTGCATAACAATAGGTTGTAACTTTTAAAACAGGGTACACTTTTAATAATAAAGTCCCTTAACCACTTAAAGGGATTGTAATGCAGAAGGCTTTCTTATCTTAATATATTCTATGCATTAGGATAGAAAAAAATCCATTTGTGTGCAGCAGCCCCCCTCAACCCCCCTAATACTTACCTGAGCCCTTCTTTATCCAGCTATGTTTCAAGAGTGTCTAAGCTGCCTAGGACTCCCCTCCTCATTGGCTGAAACAGCAGCGCAATTGGCACCCGCTGCTGTCAATCAAAATCATTCTGCCAATCAGGAGATAGAGGGGGCGGGGGCGGTTCACGGCTCCGTGTCTGAATGGACACACAGAGCTGCAGCTCGGCTTGGGTGCCCCCATAGCAAGCTGCTTCCTGTGGGGGCATTCAACAGGAGGGAGAGGACAGGAGCAATGAAGAGAAACCCAAGAAGAGGAGAATCTGGGCTGCTCTATGCAAAACCAACTGCACAGAGGAGGTAAGTATAACATGTTTGTTATTTAAAAATAAACACGACTTTACAATCACTTTAAGGTCCATCCTATAGCAGTTTTAGGGCTACAGGGTGACATCTCTGCGCCGCATCATATATATATATACCACCACCGGCTCACTCCCACCGCGGTTATACACATCGGGAACTGATCGGCGGGTATCACAGACTCGGTGTCCGCCTGCACCCGCCAATTGTGCGGTACAGAGGCAGAACAGCGATTTGTCAGGAGGGAAGGCATGGATCCTGTGTCTCTGCAAAGCAAGGACATGCATCTATGTCTTCCCCTAGTAAAAGCACCTCCCATAGTACACAGAAACACAGGCTAGGCACACTGTCAACCCTTTGATCGCCCTTGATGTTAACCCCTTCCCAGCCAGTGTCATTAGTACAGTGACAGTGCATATTTTTTAGCACTTATCAATGTCTTTATGGACCTTACATTGTGCACTGGTCCAAATCATTTGGTGGAAGGGGGATTATGGTTTGGGGTTGTTTTTCAGTGGTTGGGCTTGGTCTCTTAGTTCCAGTGAAGGAAACTGTTAAGGCATCAGCATACCAAGGCATTTTGGACATTTTTATGCTCCCACCTTTGTAGGACCAATTCCTGTTCCAACATGACTGCTCACCAGTGCACAAAGCAAGGTCCCTAAAGACATGGATGAGCAAGTTTTGGGTGGAGAAACTTGACTGGCCTGCACAGAGTCCTGACCTTAACCATATAGAACACCTTTGGGATGAATTAGAGCAGAGACTGCGACCCAGGCCTTCTCATCCAACATCAGTGCCTGACCTCACAAATGTGCTTCTGGAAGAATGGTCAAACATTCCCATAGACACACTCCTAAACCTTGAGGACAGCCTTCCCAGAAGAGTTGAAGCTGTTATAGCTGCAAAGGGTTGGCCAACTCAATATTGAACCCTTCGGACAGATCTCCAACATAGATATTACCTCAATCTCTCCAAGGTTTACACCAATCACTGTTCTAATCCACTCTATCTAAAACAAAAAAAAAAAAAAAAAAAAAGATTCACCTTTAGTTATACTTTAACCACTTTCCAACCGTATAACTTACATATACAACGGCAAGGTGTGTCTGCTGTGCCAGATCCCATACCTAGAACATGATTTTGCAATTCCAGGTAGGGGGGCGCGCATGCATGCCACTGGCGGCCCATTTCCACTGTGGTTATACACAGTGGGAGCTGATCTGTGGGTACTGCAGACTGGATGTCACCTGGCACCTGACGATCCTTAGGCATGGAGCAAGAGGAGCAGTCTGCCTATGTAAACAAGACAAATTGCCATTTTGACAGGAGCAGGGCCAGGGATCCTTGCCTTCCCTTATTAAAAGAACACTGGCTAGGCACACAGTTAACCCTTTGATCACCCCTGATGTTAACCCCTTCCCAGCCAGTGTCATTAGTACAGTGACCGTGCATATTTTTAGCACTGATCACTGTATTAGTGTCACTGGTCTTCACTAGTTCTGGTGACTTGAGGGTCCCCAAGGAATTCCCTTCATTTGCAGGGATTTCCTCTCACTTCTTGTTTGGCTATGGGACAGGAAGTGAAGGTAAATCTCTACAATGGAACACAGATGGCGAAAAAAAAAAAAAAATCTGACAATGGTTATAACCAGGGCTTTTTTTCAGCGGGAACGCGGGGGAACGCAGTTCCGGCACCTCCAGCACTGGATGTATGTAATAGAAAGGGTGCTGAGTTTGCTACAGTGTTTGTTGATGCTAGAGGATCTATTGTTGCTGGAGGGGATACATTTTTGTGGGGTGTTATTGTTGCTTGGGGGGTCTACTGTTGCTTCTGGGGGACCAATTATTTCTGGAAGGGATCTATTTTTATTGGGGGGAGGTCTATTGTTGCTTGTGGCAGATCTATTGTTGCTGGGGGGGTCAATTGCTGCTGGGAGGGATTTTCTGTTGAGGGAACAGTTTATTGTGTCAGGCTTCTGGAGGGTCTATTGATGCTGTCTACGGGAAGATCTATTGTTGCTGCTGGGGGTCTATTGTTGCTGGGGGTATTTTGTTGTGGGCGGTCCATTGCTGCTTGTGGGATCTACTGTTGCTGAGGGGGTCTTTTGTTTTTGGCTGCAGGGGGTCTATTATACTGCTATTCTTGGTATTATTAACACATTCTATACAAATTACCTAGTATCACAAAATAATACTTGGTTCTGTATTCTCTAAAAGGGGCAGTACTGGGAGGTGGGAAGGGGGTGGAACCAAGGAAAGGTGAACGGAGGAGGGTAGGGGTGGAGACAAGGGTAATTTCGAAAGGGGGAGTTCCTGCACCTATTCTCTGAGAAAAAAAGCCCTGGTTATAACCCTCCCTTAGGCCTCTTTCACACGGTCCGCCTCCGTAGGCGGATCCGTGTTGCTCAGCGGGGATCGATCCGCGATCCCCGCTGAGCCGGCGGATGACAGCTCCGTCTCCGCTTGCAGAGCGGAGAGGGAGGTGTCTCAGCCCCCGCTGCCCTCTATGGGGGATCGGATGAGAGCGGACCACTGAACGGATGGAAAAATAGGGTTTCAATCTGTCCAGATTTCATGGACAGGATCGGATACGGATGGCAGCGGGTGTCAGCGGAGGTGTCTCCGATGACATCCGCTACCCCATAGAGCTGCATGGAGGATCCAATCAGATCCGCCTAAAAAACTGACAGGCGGATCTGATCGGATCGCCCGTGTGAAAGAGCCCTTACTCTATCCAAAATGAAAAAAAAAAAAAAAGTTTTGCCTATAGTTCTATTTTAATATGATTTGGAAAGCCAAGCTTTGCCAAAATTGTAGATTTTAGTAATATACAATGAATGGTTTTTCATTCATAGAATATCATTCATGTGAATCTATGATGCATCCACATTGTACAAGGAAGCACATGACACTTCTAGACGCTTACAATCTTAGCTTCTTTTTGGAGCTGTCACTCTGCTTTGTTTGGCCAAAAACAACCCGCAGAAGAGAATGTAAATGCAGAAGACAGTTACGATTTTTTTCTTTTATAAGAGAGTGAAATCTATAATGTCATGCTTCCATAGTCCGCAGGCTGATTTTCCTCTCTTTTTTTATCCCTGGATCAATAAATTCTATCATGCAAGTACCAGAACAGAAAACAAGGTAAGCAATATGTCTACCTATTGTAGATTGGTCTGTCACAACTTTTCTTTTATATTTAATTTTATCTTGAAAAATTCGTAGTTTATGCAGACAGTCCTGATGTACACTAACAGTTACAGTATCTCACAAAAGTGAGTACACCCCTCACATTTCTGTAAATATTTTATTATATCTTTTCATGTGACATCACTGAAGAAATTACACTTTGCTACAATGTAAGGTAGTGAGTGTACAGCTTGTATAACAGTGTAAATTTGCTGTCCCCTCAAAATAACTCAACACACAGCCATTAACCACTTAAGCCCCGGAAGATTTTACCCCCTTCCTGACCAGGGCCTATTTTGCGATTCGGCACTGCGTGACTTTAACGGAAAATTGCGCGTTTGTGCGACACTGTACCTAAACGAATTTGACGTCCTTTTTTTTCCCACAAACAAACTTTCTTTTGGTGGTATTTGATCACCTGTGCGATTTTTACTTTTTGCGCTATAAACAAAAAAATAGCATAAATTTTGCAAAAATAACAATATTTTTCAAATTTTTTATATGAAATTCCCCCCAAAAAATGTAACTTTAACATTTTAGGCCAATTTGTTTTATGCTACATATGTTTGGTAAAAAAAAAATTGCAAAAAGCATATTTTGATTGGTTTGCGCAAAAGTTATTGTGTTTACTAACTAAGGGAAAGATTTTTGTCATTTTTGTTGTTTTTTTTTTAACGCGTAATGGCGGCGATCTGCAATTTTTTTTGCGGGTCTGCGACATTGCGGCGGACAGATCGGACCCTTGACTGACATTTTTGACACTTTTGGGGTTACCAGTGACATTACTACAGTAATCAGTGCTATACATATGCACTGTTACTGTAAAATGACACTGGCAGTGAAGGGGTTAACTTTATTTGAGAGGGAGGGGTTATGTGTGTCCCTAGGGGCGTGATTCTAACTGTGATTGGCTGTGTCTTGAGGTGTACGGTTCTATACCGTATGATCACTATTCATACACAGGGGAGAATGACAGGCGGCTTGTTTACATTAGCCGCCTGCCTTTCTCCTGCTCTAACAGACGATCGCGAGTGACCGGCAGACATCGGGTCCGCCGGGCACACGCACGTGGGGGGGTCCGTGACTGCGCGGGAGCGCACCTCCGGCGGCGCACGCTCGCTCCCTAGACCCTCACAGGCTAGCGACGTAGCCCTATGTCGCTTTGAATGTGAGGGGCTGACTGCCGACATTAATAGTCGTGCGGCGGTCGGCAAGTGGTTAATGTCTAAACCGCTGACAACAAATGTGAGTATACCCCTAAGTGAAAATGTCCAAATTGGGCCCAAATAGCCATTTTGGCTCCCTGGTGTCATGTGACTTGTTAGTGTTACAAGGTCTCAGGTGTGAATGGGGACCAGGGAAACTGCCTGCCACAGATCTATCTGGTATCACTGGAGGGCATCGCTTGGAAGGTTGGAAGGAGGCATCCATCTGTGCTTGAGCCTTGTGAGTAAAGACATTGGAAATATCTTGGGGACCTGTTGCTTTAGCTGCCTAGTATAGTCAGATGTAGGTCTGTCAAAGGGGATGCCGGCTGGTGTCCTGAAGAGCTCTGTCCAGATATTTGTCCACTAAAGCCTCGTACACACGCAACGAATTTCCGCTGACCGGTCGTCCGTCTTTTGTCCAGAGTGGTGTCTGTTGGTTGGAATGTGCTCTAGACTGCACATGAATTTTCCCGCACGACAGAATTCTACTTCAGAAGTGATGTCATGTGTTGGATTGCTTTCTATGTGTTCTTTCATCTCTGAGCATGCCTAGTCTTGCTCATAAGATTTTTCCCCATCGAAATCTGTACTAATGAGATGAAAATCGGATGTGTTTTGACGGTCGACAAAAATTATATAGCCTGCACACCAGGATTTTTTTGGCCGAAAAGTCGGAGTCGGTTGTCGGAAGCATCATACTAACAAGCCGAAAATCGGCAGCTCGGTCGTCGGACGAAATTTCCCGGCCGAATTTCTACTCGTGTGTACGGGGCTTTAGGAAAAGGGACTTTGCTCTACTGTCTCTACTACTACTTAAAGCGGAGTTCCAGCCATTTGACTCACCTGTCCAACGGTCCAGCGATGCGGCCGCCCGAAGCCTCGATCCTCTCCCTCGGCGCCGGCATCACTGCTGTGGGCACCCGGCTGTGACAGTTTGCGGCTTCACAGCCGGGTACCCACTGCGCATGCGCGAGTCGCGCTGCGCGCCGTGATTGGCCGGCAATCTTCTGGGACCTCTGACATGTCCCAGAAGATTGCAGGGAGGGAGGGGGAGAGGAGAACTTCCGCTCAGGGCGTCGCGGCGCTCCGAGCGGAAGTGGGAACGGGTACCTGTCAAAACGAGGTACCCGCTCCCCCCCAAAAACATGACATGCCAAATGTGGCATGTCAGGGGGGTAGGACCACCTAAAGCGGAAGTTCCACTTTTGGGTGGAACTTCGCTTTAAGCAGAAAGGAAGAATACCTCCCTAGTTGTACATAGTTCTTATCTTTGAGTATCCCACCACATCCCTCATCCAAGTTCTCCTAAAATAAAATAACAAAAACATCCCCTAGACTGGTTTCTTTGGAGAAAGAGTGAATGAGCTTATTGCGTGCCTGGCTGCAGGGCTGAAGTTGAGAAGACCTGGACAGTAATTCCTGTGGCTCCTACGGGAGTAGCGCTACATCAATAATGGGAAAAAGATCAGCTGCAGGAAGCCCACAGACCTGACTAGTGTAGAACAGATGTCACTATAAAACCTGGCTGAACGGTCAACCCACCACCCACTTGCACCCTTTCACCTTTACCTTATCCCAATAATCGAGACGACACCGTGAGTGGAATAAAATTGGCCATAGCAGCCCTTTTATTAACCAATTCCAAATTAAATTAACATAAATTAACATAAAGGAAAAAAACATTCCTTAAAACAGAAACGTCAAAAAACAGTTAAAGCTTTTGTTGGTCTTTGAGGCCCCCCATTTAATGTTTAGATAAATACTACACTGCGGGCACACTTAAACATACTAGGCCTCCAGCCGCAAAACGCCAGCTCTGAGACAACACTCTACCCGCAGTGTACCCATTTTCCTTCCAGTCAAACTGACATCAACTGGAACGCACCAGAGGGAACCTACCACCAGTGGGTCCCGAACTATTACCTTGACTTAAAGGTTCTTGCACCTGCCAGCAAAGACCAACAAAAAACGCCACAGCTGCCACGACATCCCAGGCAAACCTGTCAAAACAAAGAAAAAGAACAAACCCCCACCAAGAAACCAGAACAAATAGATTTAAAACAATGGGGAGGGAGCGAGGGACGCTGCTTTTACCGAGTGAGGGGACTTTTTTGGCGCCCCAGCAGATCCCACCTCTTCCTGCCTGCCAGCCCCACTTCCCCCTAAAGCTTAAACCTAAACAACCTAGCCCCCCCCCCCCCCATAAACACACCCTGTCTAAACTTGTGCCTACTAATTTAACCCATACCACTCCCCTGTCCACCTAGTCATGCTGGCCCTACACTATTCTCTCCGCTCTTGCTCCGGGCCTTACTTTCTTTTTTACTAGACCTTTGCCCTTTGCTTGGCTTTTGTGGGCATAACTCCCATAGTTCGAATCTTCTTCAGCAGCTCTTATTTTATACTACATTCCCCATTTCATATTAGACTGGAATTCATATGTAGGTGAACTTGCAAGAATAGGAATACGGGTTGTGCCATTGTTGACTAACATTTATACCTGTAGACCTAGAGGCTTTGATCCTGATTCTACCAGAAAAGCTGAAAGATCTGAGCATGTACCAGGCTGCTGGCAGACTAGCCAGTAAATTAAGGATTGGGACGACAACTGTCAGTCATCAAACCATCAATGGCAGCTCTCTCCTCACGGGTTCACATTATTGACCCTTTCCCCTGCTTTTTAACAAAGTCTTTGAATTAATTAGGTTTCATCCTATAGATATTTTTTTAATGTTAAGGTATCTGAAAACCATGTATTGTGACTTAACATAAAATATTTTTATTTTGTCCTTGCTAGTTAAAAGAAAAAAATAAATTATAATTCCTTTCAATTTGCTGTTTGATGTGTTTTTCTTTGATTCAGCATTTTCAAAAGATAAATTCTGTGTCAAAGCATAATTGCACAGCATAGTGAAGTGAGATGAATCATTATTCAAGCTTCCCTGACCTCAAGTTTTGGCAGAGCTGTCATGACTTGGGAATAAAATTAATACAAACAATATAATATGGAGCTTTCTGCCACATTGCTATTGCTGGTCTTACAAAAATAATAACTACTTTTCTCGCCAAGGGTGCTTTCAGTGAATCATCTCTTCCATGTTACCACGGTGTCACCAATCCCAAAGGGATAAGTGGTAATTGATCCATAATAAATAAAAGTAGATCACAAATAAAAAGGGCAAATATAGCATACTAACCCACTCTGGATACAGGACCAAATCTGATTTCTAGTAGCTTAATTGCACTACTAAAATCTCATAATATTGATCTCTTTGCTTGTATCGCGTTACATTTAATGGGAGCTGCTACACAAAAGATTTTCTGTAGTGTATTTTTGTGATTGATCTTCCATGATCATGCAATGTCTTACTTTAATCATGCAGCAAAAACTATTAGAAATTAATCCCCTTTATTCTTCCCCAGAGATTTTAATGGAAACAGAGATTAATTGCCCAATAGCCACTCATTTAGGAGATTCTAGAGCAAATTTTCCCATTCAAAAATACCTATGGGGTTCATCTCATGAGTATAATCTCCTAACAATTGCCCTACATTATTCTGTACTTGCACAAAAAAACAAAAAAAAAAACAAAACAAAATTGAAGCTCAACTGAACTTTTAGTTTAACCACTTGCCGACCTCCCGCCCGCCCGCCCGTCGCGGTTTTACCGCAGCAGGCTAACTCAGCTGCGTGAAATGATATAGGGGTACTTTGGTTCTGGGAGTGGAGCTGGGGGGGGGGGGTGAGTGTGTTTTGTCCCAACTAGGCAGTGGGGATGTGGATCCATGGGTCCGTCGGCTGTAACTGCCTCCGTGCACCCGCGATCATTCCCTGCTGAGAGAGGACAGTCAGCTGTTGTAAACACAGCTGACTGTTCTTCTCTCTGGAATGATCACAGAGTGCCTGTGATCCTTCTATATAGGATCACAGGTCTCTATGATCATTTCACAAGTCCCTCCCCCCACAGTTAGAAAACACTCCCCTAGGCTCACAATTAATCCTGTGATCACCCCTAGGTTAACCCCTTCTCTGCCAGTGCCATTATTACAGTAACAGTGCATATTTTTAGCATTGATTACCGTAGTAATGTCACTGGTCCCACAAAAGTGTCAAAAATGTCAGTTAGGGGTCCGATCTGTCCTGCTAAAAATCGCAGATCGCCGCCATTACTAGTAAAAAAAAAAAAAAATAAATAAAAACAACATAAATCTTTCCCCTAGTTTGTAGACGCGATAAATTTTGCTCAAACCAATCAAAATATGCTTATTGTGATTTTATTAACCAATAATATATAGCAGAAGACAAATTGACCTAAAAGGATGAACAATTTTGATTTTCTTTTTTTGGGAATGTTATATAGCAGTGAAAAATATTGTTTTTTTTTTTTTCAGAATTGTCGCTCTTTTCTTGTTATAGCACAAAAAATGAAAACTGCAGAGGTGATCAAATACCACCAAAAGAAAGCTCTATTTGTGGGGAAAAAAAAGGACATCAATTGCATTTCGATATAGTGTTGCACGACCGCACATTAAAGTAACGCAGTGCCCAATCGCAAAAAAATGGCCTGGTCATTAAGGGGGCAAATCCTTCCGGTCCAGAACTTGTTAAATCGGCTAAATACATTCTAAATGCATCAAAAGAAAAGGTTTGCAAAGGTTGCAGTTTGTTTTCTTTAGAAACCAGCCACAGCTTGACTGCTCTGATTGGACTACTTTACTACTACTCTTTGTTATTCAAGTGACTTAGCCATTTTCAAACTCAAAATATTGAACAAGAAAACAGCCACAGCCTAAGCAGAAAAGCCTGTCATTTGCCAACATGCTCTCTGTATAGAAGCAATCATTTCATTGCACAGGTCCACATAGACATTAAGGGCCCTTATCTAAAGTATACTGGCAGGGGACAGGCTTTTCTACTTAGGTTTTGGCTGGCCTATAAAGAAAATGATCTTTAACCGCTTACTGACCGCATAACTTACAAATACTGCGGCAAGGTGGCTCTGCTGCACAGGATCACTTACCTAATACTTGATCCTGCATAGCTGGGTCTGGGGAGCGTGTGCACGCTGCCGGAAGCCCACTTCCGCTGTGATTATGATCGTCAGGTACAGCGGACTCGATGTTGATACAGTGGCAGAACGGTGATCTGCCTATGTAAACAAGGCAGATTGTCGTTTTGTCAGTACAGAAGGCATGGATGCTGTGTTCCTGTAAAGCAGGGACACCGATACATGCCTTACACTAGTAAAAGTACCTCCCACACTACACTGAAACACCAGCTAGGCACTGTACTAATGACCCCTTCCCAGGCCAGTGTCATTAGTACAGTGACAATGCATATTTTTTTATCACTGATCACTGTATTAGTGTCACTAATGCCTAAAAAGGATCAGTTAGGGCATAATTCACTAAGAAGAAGGTGAAGAAATGGTCGCTCTACATTTAATTACTCCCAATTAAAACAATTGAGACCTCAACTGGGCGAAAATGCGAACAGAAAAGCCGCATACAAATACGCAAATGTGCATTAGTGAATACCAAATCAGCATAGTCGCAGTTCTATAACTGGCAATTGCCAACAACTTTCCTATATGGAACTGCACTGCAGTATTTAGCTATGATCATGTGTGTACATGTATGCCAATAAACCATTCTTATATGGCATGTGCTCTATCTCGTGTGCGGCTATTTATTTATTTTACAATTATTGTGCATAGTTTGTTTTCTTCTTTTGCTAATGAATGCTGTTCTGAATGATTATTACAGAGTAGGGATGAGCTTCAAGTTCGAGTCAAACGTTAGTTAGACTCGAACATTCACTGTTCGCCCATTCGTGGAATGACAAACAAATGTGCTTCTTCGCGGGAACTTTGAGCGCTCGCATCCATAATGCATCCATAATGCATATATATATATATATATATATATATATATATATATATATTTCTCTTACGTCCTCCGACAGTAGCCGCCTCCTCTAAGTCATCACAATTGGGTATTGTCCACCTATCTGTAGGAATAGCTAGGCATATAGACTTAGTCAAAAGACAAAAGGCATTAGCATGTACACACCCACGGGGGCTGTCCCATCTGGTCAATACCCCCCCTGCATCACCACTTCCAACTCAGTTTTAGTTTGCCTAGCATCAGGAATAGTTCAGGCTCCCTTGTGCTGGGGCTTCAGTCTCAGCCTTCCTAAATCTTTTCTTTGATTTTCTTTTAAATGTCAGTTTTTTTCTCTCACTTTACTAGCTGTTTATTTTTGTCAGCTTTAGTGTTAGTTTATTCTTCGGATGAAGATAGATCATGCGGTGCTGGGATTCGGACTGGCCGCCCTGGTTCTCCAGGGCACAGAGGGTCAGATGGACCCCCAGCCCGCCATCGAGCGTTCAGCTATGGTTCGCCCTGGCATTAAGAACGACCCTTCCCTGTTCGCTGCAGGGATGCAGCCGTGAGGTGGCTACCTCACAGGACTCGTCTGCGCTGCTGCAGCGTCATGTCCCTGGCTCACGGCACTCCCTGTCAGGAGAGGACAGAGGTTTATCCGTGCATAGAGGCTCCCCCACGCCATCGGGTACAGGTAAGTACTTTTCCGTGTGGGGCCTCTGTCTGGGGTGGCAGTCTTGCTGTGTTGCTGTGTGTCCTCATGTCTGTGCCTGTGTGACTCCCTGTGCGATCCCTGCGGGGTTCGCTTTGTGCAGATCTGTATGTTTTTGCTGGGGGTCCCTGTCCCTGTGTCACCTTAGGTGCATGTTTGGGGGTACAGACTTGAGTGTTGTGCGGCGACCGCTGCAGGGGTATGTTTGCGCGGTCCGCCATGTTTTTTACTGCACATGGATATGGCCCCTCTGGGGCGAGTATACAGATCGTTTTGGCGCCCTCCGCCGCCATTTTGTGGGCTGTAGAACGATCGGTTCGGCCGCATGTCGGCGGCCATCTTAGTGTAGCCTCCAATGCATTTCCTATGGGCAGCCATTTTCCCTGAGGTCTGGCTTATAGCCAGCCCCTTCCAGCAGCATTTCCTTTTCCTCTCAGGCAGCAAGGACACAGGTAGCAACGCTCTGCGGGCTCTGCAGTGTATCTCTCTCAGTCTTCTTCTGTATACTGCTTCTGGCTCAGTTTTCTTTCTCCTTTTGAGGGTCTTCATAGCTGTGACAGTAGCGGTGGGCTGCGCACTCCGCAGCGCTATTTAAGGGGACAGTACACTATTTTTATGCACTGTAATTTTTTCTTGTCTTGAGCCATGGATTCTCATGAAAGCAAGTTTCCTCCAGCTTTAGTGGGGGGCCCCAGTTCTCCTGTGGCTCCGCTGCGACCTGATCTGGCTGCTGTGGTTGCGACTTTAGTGGCAAATATGGAAATGCTGATGTCTGAACGGGCTGCGAGAAAACGGCCCAGGCTGTCTCTCTCTTCTGATTCAGATGGGGATATGGCTGCTGCTGCGGGCGTGCCCTTTTCAGGGTCCCGCTCATCCCTGGACCCCCGGGGTCTGAGGGGGAGGCTGAAATTGAGGGTGTTGACACATCCTCCCCAGGGTCACCTGAAGAACGGGCGACCATGGATGAGTTGATTGTTTCTGTAAAGGAAACCTTGCATTTAGAGGATGAGCCCACTCCTCCGGGCGTTGTGTCCTCTTTTGGGATGCACAGGACCCGCAAGTCTGCGCAGGTTTTTCCCTGCCCAGCTGAATTTCATTACACTGTTAATGAAATGTGGCGCACGTTAAAACGTCCATTCGTGGTGCCTAGTCGGTTCAAATTACTTTATCCTTTTGCGCCGGCTACGGAATCGCGATAGTGTGTGCCTCTACAGGTAGATCACACTGTGGCCGTGCTGAACAAGGCTACCTTGGTTCCTACTGAGGATACTCCGGTTTTCTGGGATCCCACGGCCCGGCGGTTGGAGTCTCTAGCCCGCCATTCCTATACGGTGGCGGGTTCGTTGCTCAAACCCGTTTTCGCGTCCGTTATGGTGGCTCAGGCGGTAGCTGATTGGATCAAGGTGCTTTGAAGCACCCTAGTGTCTGATGACGTGCCGCCTGCACGACTGGAAATGGTGGACCAGATCCACCAAGGAGTCATGTATTTGTGTGATGCAGCCTTAAATGAGGACCCCTTGGTGGCTCGCCTCTCGAGTGTCGCGGTGCTGAACCGGCGACTGATATGGCTGAATAGCTGGTCGGCTGACCAGTCCTCACGGAAAACAGTTGCTGATTTTCCCTATGCTGGCTCTCGCCTTTTTGGCGAGGCGTTGGATACCCTGGTGAAAGGCGTCACGGGGGGCAAGAGCACTATGCTGCCCCAGAACCCGAAGAACAAGTCTTTCCAAGGCAAGCGGGGTTCTGTGCCTAGATCCAATCAGGGGTCCTTTCGTGCCTTTCGGAACCAATCCAAGGGCAAGCCCTTCAAGGCCCAGAGCAACCAGAAGAAGCCCTGGGCGGGTAAGCAGAGGCCGGCAATGCCGGCTCGGCGGGACAATCTGCCTCTGCCTGAAGGGGCGCCCTCACCCATTTTAGGGGTGGGGGGACATTTGCGCGGTTTCCTCCAACCTTGGCTGTTCCGGATATCGGACAGGTGGGTCCAGGAAATCGTTTGATCAGGATACAAGATCGAATTCCTTTCCAGGCCGGCGGACAGATTCTTTCCCTCCAATCTCCATCTGCTTCCGGGGCGTCTGCAGGATTTGCATCGGGCGGTGCAGGACCTGCTTGCTCAGGGAGTGATTGTCCCGGTGCCTCATCGGGACAGGTTTCGGGGGTTTTATTCGAATCTGTTCACTGTGCCCAGGAAGGAGGGCAAAGTGCGTCCTATTCTGGACCTGAAAGCACTGAACCGCTTCGTGCGTGTTAGAAAGTTTCGAATGGAGTCTCTCCGTTCGGTTGAGGCCTCCTTGAGTCCGGGAGAATTCCTGGCTTCGATAGATCTGAAGGATGCGTATCTGCACATTCCCATTTTCGAGGGTCATCAGCGGTACCTTCGGTTTGCTATCGCAGAGGACCACTACCAGTTTGTGGCATTACCTTTTGGTCTCGCTTCGGCACCAAGGGTGTTTACCAAGGTGTTGGCACCGGTCCTGGGCCTGCTTCGGGCCCAGGGCATTGCGGTCCTGGGGTACCTGGATGATCTGCTTCTGAGATCGAGGGCCAGCCAGGACCTTGTGCGCGATCTGTCCATCACGGTGCAGACGCTCCAGGAGTTCGGATGGACCATCAACGTTCAGAAATCAGCATTGTCTCCATCACTTCACCTTCCCTACCTGGGAATGGTTCTGGACTCTGCTCAGGCAAAGGTGTTCTTGCCGGAGGACAAGCTCCGGACTTTGCGGGACGAACTCAGGTCCCTCAGGGACAATCCGTCCTCATCACTCAGGACCTGCATGCGGGGCCTGGGGCTGATGGTGTCGGCCTTCGAGGCGATTCCTTTTGCCCAGTTCCACACGCGGGCTCTCCAGACGGAGATCCTGGCCAGGTGGAACAGACTTCCTCAGTCCTTGGATCTGGATGTCTCTTTGAGTCGCCAGACCAGATTGGCTCTTCTGTGGTGGATCCAGTACCCGGCGGTGGCGGAAGGCAAGTCCTTCCGCCCGGTGGTGTGGACAGTGGTTACCACGGACGCCAGCCTGTCGGGCTGGGGTGGAGTCCTGGGCAACCTGTCTGCCCAGGGCACTTGGTCGGAGGAGGAATCCTCCCTCCCGATAAATGTGCTGGAACTACGAGCGATAAAACTCTGTCTCTTCCAGTGGTCGGACCGTCTCCAGGGCCTGCCTGTTCGCGTACAGATGGACAATGCTACAGCGGTGGCTTACATCAACCACCAGGGGGGCACCAGGAGTGCTCGAGCGGCCCGGGAGGTGACCGATATTCTGTCTTGGGCCGAGACTCATGTCCCGGCGATCTCGGCAGTTCACATTCCGGGTGTGGACAATTGGCAGGCCGACTATCTGAGCCGCCAGACCCTGGACCAGGGGGAATGGTCCCTTCCCCCGGAGGTTTTTCAGATGCTGTGTGCGAAATGCTGATCCCCAGATGTGGATCTGTTCGCATCCCGGCTAAACCGAAAGGTGGAAAGCTTCGTGGCAAGAACGCGCGATCCGTTGGAGGACGCCTCGGATGCGTTGGTGGCCCCTTGGCATCAGTATCGTCTGATGTACGCCTTTCCTCCGATTCAGTTGCTATCCCGGTTCCTTCGCAGATTGGCCTCGGAACCGCACATGGTGATTCTGGTGGCACCGGACTGGCCTCGCCGGTCCTGGTATGCCGACGTTGTTCATCTGTCAGTGGCGCCTTCGTGGCGTCTGCCTCTGCGGGAAGATCTTCTGTCTCAAGGTCCGATCTTCCATCCTGCTTTACAGTCGCTGGCTTTAAGGGCCTGGCTGTTGAGACCCAGGTCTTGAAGGACAAGGGTCTATCCTCTGAGGTTATCCCTACCTTGATCAAGGCTAGGAAATCTTCCTCTGGTAAGATCTATTACCGTACCTGGAAAGCCTACTTCACCTGGTGTGAGTCCAGGGGGTTTTCCCCTCGTTCTTACTCGGTGTCGAGAATCTTGGCTTTCCTCCAGTCTGGAGTGGATCAGCGCCTGGCGCTGGCCACAATAAAGGGCCAGGTGTCAGCACTGGCGGTCCTTTTCCAACGCCCTGTGGCGTCTCATTCTTTGGTGCGCACATTCATTCAAGGTGTGCGACATTTGGCTCCTCCCAGGAAGGAGCCTTTACCTCCATGGGACTTGAACTTGGTTCTGTCCGCATTACAGCGTGCTCCCTTTGAAAATATCAGGGAGATATCGTTGCCTCTGCTGTCGAAGAAGGTTGCTTTTCTTGTGGCGATCAATTCGGCTCGCAGAGTGTCGGAGCTGGCGGCGTTGTCTTGCCGCTCCCCTTACTTGATAATTCACAGGGATAAGGTGGTTTTGCGACCACCCCCATCCTTCCTTCCCAAGGTGATTTCTGATTATCACCTTAATGAGGACATTGTCCTGCCTTCGCTTTGTACGAAGCCTAAACATCCAAAGGAGATTGCCTTGCATTCCTTGGATGTTGTCAGGGCGATCAGGGTTTACCTGTCGTCTACGGAGTCCTTTCGGAAGACGGATTCCCTCTTTGTCCTTCCTGAGGGACCTCGGAAGGGCATGGCTGCGTCCGCAGCGACTATTGCCAAATGGATCAGACAGACCATTGAACAGGCTTACGCCTTGAAGGAACGGGTTCCGCCCTTCCCTATTAAGGTGCACTCTACCAGGTCTTTGAGTACTTCCTGGGCCTATTGGCATCGGGCCTCGGTGGCCCAGGTGTGCAAGGCGACGACTTGGTCGTCGGTGCACACCTTTTCCAAGTTCTACAAAGTAGACGTTGTGGCATCAGCTGATGCTTCTTTTGGCCGCAAAGTTCTCAGTGCGGCTGTGCCATGATGGGCCCTTGATTTTTTCTCTGGGTCCCTGGCTGTTGGCATTTGCTTTCCTGGGCTGTTGTTCCTGTTAAGCTTTGTTTTTTTGCTGTTGCCCAGTTGGTTCTTACAGTGCATGTAAGATTCCTTTCTCTGATGTGGGTCCTGCGTTGCCTTTTCTACGGTTGCATCTCCCACCCCTCATGTCTATACTGCTTTGGGACATCCCAATTGTGATGACTTAGAGGAGGCGGCGACTGTCGGAGGACGTAAGAGAAAACGGAATTTTTGTAAAATCTTACCTGTAAAATTCCTTTCTCTGAGTCCTCCGACAGTCGCCGCCCCCGCCCCTCTTTTTGGGGTTCTTATTACCTACTGCTATGCTACCAAACTGAGTTGGGAGTGGTGATGCAGGGGGGGTATTGACCAGATGGGACAGCCCCCGTGGGTGTGTACATGCTAATGCCTTTTGTCTTTTGACTAAGTCTATATGCCTAGCTATTCCTACGGATAGGTGGACAATACCCAATTGTGATGACTTAGAGGAGGCGGCGACTGTCGGAGTACTCAGAGAAAGGAATTTTACAGGTAAGATTTTACAAAAATTCCGTTATATATATATATAGGGCACTTGCGTACATATTAGGCCATTCAGTATCTATTGGTCAGTTCAGTATAGATCATACATTGATATCTATATATAGGCCACTTGAGTATATCTATCAGGCCATTCAGTATCTATCAGTTAGTTCAGTACAGACCATACATTGATCTTTATATATATATATATATATATATATATATATTGTAACAGGAAGTCAGCTAAATCTGGGAATGTAGTCACAGGAAGGAGATACATTTCCACCTGATTTAGAAAGTCCATTAATTAATTTAGGGTGTTGGCTACAGAGCTAGCCAGCAGGAAGTTGAAAGGCCTTCACCTGTTCAGAATGAGGGAGTTAAGGCTCTATAATTTGTTCAGAGAAATTCCTATTGTTTGCTGCCTCCAGAAGCTGTGTCCTGAAGCCATGTGGGCTGGGAGCAGGAGGACAGTCAGCGTGTGCCTCCCGACAGGATGTGTGGGCCTGGGAGAAGACCCCCCGGAGTGATGTGTGCCCGGGACGGTAACCAAGGGTGAATACGTCTCAAAGGTGAGAAGACGAACTGTTGATGTGAAAGAAACAAAGGACTGTGTTGCCCTGTGAAGCTATTATAAAAGGACTATTGAGTGTCCGCTGTAGGACAAGGAAGTCTGCCCGACGGTAGGTTGGAGACAGACACTTAGGCAGGTTCCAGTTGTGAGAAGGTAGCCGCCCACAGAGGCAAGGATTTATTTTCTGTTTTATTTTATTTTGGATGTTTTGCTGCATACAGCCTGGTGAAGAAAACACCATTTAATAAACCACACTGTTTGTTTGCAAGCACTTGTCGGCTACCTCTCTGGGAAAACGCACCCCCCAAGGGGTCATCCACACCCGCCACCGAGCTAATCCCTTACATATGGTGGAGGTATGCAGTGGGCATAAGCAGAGATCCCTGCAAGGAAGTGCAAATGTTTGATGAACTTTATCTGGTGCATGAGATTGCACAATCTATGTGTGCAGGAGAGAAGATCCTGACAGAAAAAAAAAAAAAAAAAAGTGTTTTAAAGAGACAGCGGTCTCAAAATTATTTGATGAACTTTGTTGTGTCTGGTGCAAGTGACTGCACAAACTGTGTGTGCAGGAAAAGAGATCTTGCAAGAGAGAGAGTAAAACTACATGTGTTAAAGAGACAGTGGTCTGAAAAAATTTTGCTGGACTGTGAAAAATTTGTTTGTGGAGTTATTGAAGATGGGGCGTTCAAAACGCCTGAAGAATGCAAAGATAGATGAAATGAGAGACCGGATTCTATGGATGGAGGGGATGTTGCCGTCTGAACCAGCCCCATCTATGCCTAAAGAGAGTCTACTAAAGAGGAAGGTTGTTGTCCCTAGCAACACTGATGAAACTGCTATGGAGACGCAGTGTGCTCAGATGAAAAGTAAGCTCAAAATGGAGGAGATGTTGAAACAACTGATTATATCAAATACAGCTCAACAGCAGGCAAATGCAGCTCAACAGCAGGCAAATGCGGATTTTCAGCGGAGCTTTGCAGCTCAACAAAAGGCTCATCAAGAGAGCATGGCAGGCTGGAAACAGAGACGCCAGCAGCCAATGGAGGCCATCGGTTTGGAGGAAACCGAGTATGTGTGCAGGGCTGAGTTGGATGCCTTGCAACGGAAAATGGAAGAAAAGGAACAAGCCTTGGAATTGCTTAAAATGGAGCATAGAAACTTGCAGGAAATGAATGAACTACTCAAGTCTCATGTGTTACAGTGGGAAGAATCCACTGCTCTTCTTTTGGTCGAGTTGCAAAAACACAGAGAGACTATAATGGAGAAAGATACCATCCTCATGGAAAAGGAAAGTGAAATTCAGACTTTGCAGAAGCAAAGTATGGCTGATATGTTGGAGTTGCGTAATCAGCTGGAAAAAAGTCTTCAGTCTTTGGGAGCTACAAAAATAGACCTGCAGGAGTCGCAGGAACAGAATGTCGCTCTGAAAACGACATTGTCTCTCAGCGACAACGAGAAAAGTGAAAGAGAGGCTAAATTACTGAGTACTGTGTATGAGCTCACTACTTCGAGCAATGTGGTAAATGAATTACGTGCAGACTGTGAAAGTTGGAAAGGTGAAGCCCAACGTTTCCAGCAGCAGTTAAAGGAGAAAGAAGCCTGTGTGGCAGAATTACAGTCTCATTCCCAGAAACTAGCCAATGAGGTGAAGGCTCTTATGCAGGGAAAAGAAGATTGTGAACATAAGAGGGAAAAAGTAGAGGCACAGCTTCTGGAATCGCAAGTCAAGGTGTCAGAAGGTGACCGATTGTGTGCTAAGCTGTCAGAGAAGGCAAACCGACTGCAGGTTGAGTTGGACAATGTTACAAATCAGCTTTCTCAAGCAGACAGCAAATCTAGAGAAATTGCGGAAGATTTTTCTATCTTGGAATCGCAGCTGCAAGACACGCAGGAACTCTTACAGGAAGAGAGGTGTCAAAGGCTGAGTTTTAGCACAAAGCTCAAACAAATGGAAGATGAGAAAAATGGCTTCCTGGAACAATTAAAAGAGGAGGCGGAAGCAAAGAAAAACCTATCAGAGCAAGTCGCAACATTGCAAGCTCAGATAGCGGATATGAAAAAACGCATGGAAGAAAGCATTGGTTCATTACAGTGTGTTGAAGATGTGAAAAAGAAGTTTGATCAGATGCTTGGTGAAGAGAAGACTGTGTCTGCAAAATATGCAGAAGAACGCGCACGTGCAGAAACGGAGGTGCGTGATAACGAGAGCAAAGCCCTGTTCTTGGCTCGCTCTTTGGAGGAAGCTCTAGAGTGTAAGGCTGAACTAGAAAGTGTTAAACAGCTGCGTACAGAAATGGAAGAATTGGTCAGCTCCAAGGATGATGTTGTGAAAAGCGTTCAGGAGCTAGAAAAGTCTAAGCGAGCCTTAGAACAGCAAGTAGAAGAGATGAAGATTCCGTTGCAGGAACTGGAAGAGGAATTCCAGGCAACAGAGGATCTGTCCCAAAGAGGGGATAGTGTGCCTGATGCAGTTTTTAAAAGGATCAGTGTTTTGGGGTCTGTCCTGAGTGAGCCTCAGAAATGTGACGACATGTGGCTTGAATCACCCCTTTGGAATAAACCGTTCCTTCAAAAACTTCAAGCATTGGAAAATGTATCATTAGAACTTCAGCAAACAAAGGAGCTGAGTAAGAAATGTGGTGATTTCTCAGTTCAGGCTGAAAACCTAGTGGAGAAAACTAAGGCTGTTGGTGAAAACGTGAAGCAAATGAATAAGTGCCTTTCAGGGAGTGTTTCCAAAATGGAACTGGTGAAAGACGGGTGGCAGAAGTTTGATCGTGATCTTGAGATGCATTCCATGTGGAATTCAGATAGAGAAAAAGAACTAGGTGACCTTGAGCGGTCAAATAGTTCAGCAGAAAGTGCATTGAAGAAACCTGTAAAAGAATGTGTTGCAGTTCCATGCTTCTTCACTGATGCAGAGAGGAGGTCTATAATGGATACCACCCAGATCGCTGGGTTCAACTGTGTTGTTGCCTTTGACCCCTATGTTGGTGGAAGGAAAGTTGATGATGTTCTGGTTGGCTACTTCTGTGAAGAGTTTGGCAAGAAATATAAACTGAATATCAAATCAAATAGTAGGCCTTTACTGGGACTCGCTCAGGAGGGCGAAAAGTTTAAGAAGTTGATGAGTGCAAATGCTTCAGATCTGCCTATGAATATGAAATGTTTGAATGATATTGATATCTCTGGGAAAAGGAACAGGGGTCACTTTGAAGAAATGTGTGACAGCCTGTTGTCTCAATTGGAAAATCCTCTGCACAGCATCTTAGAGCAAGCAAAGCTCAAGAAGGAAGATCATTCCCTTTTACAACAAAAAGTCAATGATTGTGTACAGCTGTATGGAGAGGCAACTCAAGTCACAGAGGGATGTCAAGAGTCCCTACTTGGAACAAAGCTTAGTGAAGCAAAGGTTCTCAAAGTTTTGTGGAAAACATTTATGGATTGCAGAGAGAGGCGTCTTAAGAATGTTGAAGACATTAAGACTAGCCCAATTGAGTTGCCTATGGATCACGGTCCTCCGTGGTGGATTGGACAGACGGTTATGAGGGACAAGCTGTCTGACATTTATGAGAAAGCTGTCAATGAAGATGACAGAAACGAGAAGGAGCGAAATGATGCCAAAAATGCAGTTGAAGAATGTGTATATGAGATGAGAGACAAACTGTGTGGCATTTATGAGAAATCCGTCAATGAAGATGACAAAACAGTTTCATCCGGAAGCTTGAGGATAATAGGAGGCTTATCAGTGAGTCAGCAGTGCTTGACACATGCGTGCCTGGAAATCTGTGTCCCAACCCTAGGGTTGAAACAAGAGGGGGGGGTATGTAACAGGAAGTCAGCTAAATCTGGGAATGTAGTCACAGGAAGGAGATACATTTCCACCTGATTTAGAAAGTCCATTAATTAATTTAGGGTGTTGGCTACAGAGCTAGCCAGCAGGAAGTTGAAAGGCCTTCACCTGTTCAGAATGAGGGAGTTAAGGCTCTATAATTTGTTCAGAGAAATTCCTATTGTTTGCTGCCTCCAGAAGCTGTGTCCTGAAGCCATGTGGGCTGGGAGCAGGAGGACAGTCAGCGTGTGCCTCCCGACAGGATGTGTGGGCCTGGGAGAAGACCCCCCGGAGTGATGTGTGCCCGGGACGGTAACCAAGGGTGAATACGTCTCAAAGGTGAGAAGACGAACTGTTGATGTGAAAGAAACAAAGGACTGTGTTGCCCTGTGAAGCTATTATAAAAGGACTATTGAGTGTCCGCTGTAGGACAAGGAAGTCTGCCCGACGGTAGGTTGGAGACAGACACTTAGGCAGGTTCCAGTTGTGAGAAGGTAGCCGCCCACAGAGGCAAGGATTTATTTTCTGTTTTATTTTATTTTGGATGTTTTGCTGCATACAGCCTGGTGAAGAAAACACCATTTAATAAACCACACTGTTTGTTTGCAAGCACTTGTCGGCTACCTCTCTGGGAAAACGCACCCCCCAAGGGGTCATCCACACCCGCCACCGAGCTAATCCCTTACAATATATATATATATATACATACATACAGGGCACTTGCGCAGATATTAGGTAATACAGTATCTATTGGTCAGTTCAGTATAGACCATACATTGATCTTTATATATATATATATATATATATATATATATATACACAGGGCACTTGCGTAGATATTAGGTCATTCAGTATCTATCGGTCAGTTCAGTATAGACCATACATTGATCTCTATATATATATATATATACTGTATATATACGGGGCACTTGCGTAGGGATGCGCAGCAATTTAAATGCTGTGATGTTGGTTCCCAGGTTGATGAATGGAATAACGTGAGCCTAGTGATAGAAGGTGACAATTACAGACAAGAAACTAGCAGTCATGTTGCCACAGCTGCAGCATGCTGCCAAGTTTGCTCCATTGACGAGGAGGGAGAGGATGAAGAGGTCACTGACTGTACTTGAGTGCTTAAGAGAATACAGGCAGAAAGTGAGGAGGAGGAGGAGTTAGCACAACTCCAACAAGGCAGGATGTGCTCCAGGGGCCACCATAGGAGTAGCCAACCTATTGCATCACAGAACAGAGCTCCACAAGTGCAGGGTGCTGCAAACTCCCCGCGGACTTCAAAAAGTTCATTAGTGTGGGCTTTTTTCAACACGTGCAGTAGACCGCACGTTGCTGTTTGCAACATCTGTCTGAAGCGTATCAAGCATGGCCAGAACATCAGCTGCTTGGGCACCACATGCTTGACAAGAAATATGACTACCTGCCATTCAGTCTGTTGGCAACAGCACCTAAAAGAGCCACAAGATAAAAACAAGCATACTTCATCTTGCTCCTCATCTGGGATCTCTAACCCTACTATACCTCATGCCTTTTCAAAAAACTGCATTGAGGGGGATGATGGTATAGCAATGAGTGCCACAGATACTTGCACCCAATCTGCTAGCAGTACACCACCACTTTATTTGACCAGCAGGCAAATTTCACTACCCCAGTTGCTGAACTGTAGAAAAAAATACTGTCCCAGCCATCCACATGCTCAGCGTCTTATTGCTAGCTTGGCCAAATTTCTAGCACTACAATTGCTGCCTTTTCATCTGGTAGACTCTGCTCCCTTTCACGAATTTGTGAAATGTGCTGTACCACAGTGGCAGGTACCAAAAAGACATTTCTTTTCGCATAAGGCTATTCCGGCTCTCTACCATTATGTGGAAGGTAGTGTTTTGTCCTCCTTGGACAGAGCAGTCAGCAGGAAGGTTCACATTACACCTGACTCTTGGTCCAGCAGGCTTGGATAGGGACATTACATTTTCTTCACGGGGCACTGGATAACTTTGATGGCAGCTAGGAAGGATGCAGGACAGGGTTCAGTGCTGCAGCTTGTTTTGCCACCATGCCTCCAAAAAGCTGGTGCTGGTTCTGCCACATCTGGCTACTCCACCTTCTCCACCTCCTCCTCATCCTCTTCTTCTTCCTCTATGTCCTCTTCTGCTGAATTGTCCTCTAAAGCAGCAGTGCTCCCTAAGCGTTCAAGGGGCTACGCAAGCAGTCAGGCTAAAAGATGCCCTGCAGTGCTTCAGTTGGTCTGTCTAGGGGATAGGAGTCACACCGGGGCAGAGATTCTGTCAGCTCTGCAGGGGCAGGCTCAGAGATGGTTGACATCACGACAGCTTGAGCTTGACAGTTTGACAGCTCTTTTATAGGGCTCTGACGTCACCAGTGCTCCATAATCCACTGCTCAGGTGCAGTGAATAAATTACCACGTGACCTCCGAGATCGTATGCCGGACAGAGCGGCATCACCTGGGTGTCACGTACGGCAAGTGGGTGAGAGACAGAGTGGTATCGGGTGGGTGGGAGCTGGAGCGAGTGGGAGATGGAGTGGGTGAGAGACAGATTGGGTGAGAGACGGAATGGTAGCGAGTGGGTGCCGGAGGGAGCGGTATCACCCGGGTATCACGTACGGCAACTGGGTGAGAGATACCGATCTGCCAGCAGATCTGCTAATGTGGAATTGCTTATATCTTTTGTACATATGTGAGTGGCATATTCAATAACATTTCTAAATGGAATTATGCTATGTGAAATAATTTTACCCTTACATGAGCATCACCACCTAATGGTTGGAGGAGGAAAAGACTAGTCTCGGACGCTGACATAGGATGTGCACAATATTGGCCCATATCGGCCTATACCGATACGTTGTGACCAATATATCGGCCCTGAAAAAAAACATATCGGTCTATCCCTAGTTCTTTAGTCCTCAGCAGCACCTAGGGCTGTTAGGTTTATGCAACCATCAGCAGCAGCTCCATCATATGATGTATGATTATCTAGGGGCAAGAGCAGACTTGGAGACCTTTCCAACTGAGCATCCACTGGGTTACTGGGTCTTGAGGATGGACCAATGGCCAGAACTTGCTCAATATGCAATGGAGCTACTAGCCTGTCCTGCTTCCAGCATGCTTTCCGAACAGAAATGCGGTGCTGCTGGAGGTTTTGTGATAGACAAAAGAGTGTGTCTATCCACAGACTCTATTGACCAGCTGACTTTTATCAAAATGAATCAGTCCTTTATCAACAGCAGCTATCAAGCCCCTGATGCTGATGTAATTAATTGAATTTGCTAGGGGTGTGCCATCCCTTGAAGACTGCATATACTGCCTAACCTATTCCTCAATTTTGATTCTGTTAGCTTCCAACAAGGTTTTTTGTTTAGGTCACCACCAACACCCAAGGCCTAATTTTTCTGCACTTGTTTGACAGGTGCATACAATTTAAATTTCATATGTAATATTTAACAGCAGGCTCTGTCCCTGTTCCCTGCGCCCAGCAAGAATAACTGTGAGGGGTTACAGTGTTCAGGCACTACCAACATCAAAGGCCCAATTTTTCTGCACCTGTTTGACAAATGCATGCGATTTCAAATTTGTATAGAATTTTTACCAGCAGGGCCCATTCCTGCGCCTAGCAAGAGTAACTGTGAGGGGTTATGGTGTTCAGGCATCATCACCAACACCAAAGGCCCAATTTCAGTTTCAGTTCCTGCCGATAGTAACCTTCCAGGTCCCCATCATTCCAGCAGGTTTGCATAGCCGACACCCAACCTTGGCCAGGTCAGATGACAGCAAAGCACCCCCACTATATCACTGATAAGAACACATACAACACTTGATCTTTGCCAATTTCAAATTCATATGGAATTTCTACCAGCAGGGCCCGTTCCTGCGCCCAGCAAGTGTAACTGCGAGGAGTTGCGGTGTTCAGGCACCACCAACACCCAAGGCCCGATTTGTCTGCAACCCTATGACAAGTACATGCAATTTAAAATTTGTATGGAATTTTTACTAGCAGGTCCCGTTCCTGTGCCCAGCAATAGTAACTGCGAGGGGTTACGGTGTTCAGGCACCACCAACTTCAAGACCCAATTTTTCTGCACCTGTAAGACAAGTACATGCAATTTCAAATTTGTATGGAATTTTTACCAGCAGGGCCCGTTCCTGCACCCAGCAAGAGTAACTGCGAGGGGTTACGGTGTTCAGGCACCACCAACACCAAAGGCCCAATATTTTTTCACCTGTATGACAAGTACATGCAATATGAAATTTTGTATGTATATTTGCCAATGACATTTTTTCCTTTAGAAATGTCAGTATTGCGGCAGCAGGCTACATAAATCGTACAGATGAGCTACTTTACAGGCACATTAAGGGGACTCCCCAGGAATTTTTAATTTTTATAGTTCCACTTTAAGCCTCATTAAAATCAGTAAATCACTGCTTCTTTAAAAACTATCTTTTTTTAAAAAATGTTTGCATTGGTACATGTTCCCCAGGTCAGAATATTGACCCCCATACACTTTTTTGGGCAATAACTTGCATTTAAGTCTTTAAAATGAGGATTTTTGACGTTCGAGTCCCATAGACTTCAATGGAGTTTGTTTGTTCGAACAAACTTTTCCCCTGTTTGCGGTGTTCTGCTGCGAACAGAACAGGGGGGTGTTCGGCTCATCACTACTTGCTATGTGTATACTTGATACATATCTCCCTTTTGGATTAGGCTATGCAGTTGTTTTTTATTTTTACATATTTTTTTACATTTTTTTGTATGAATACATTTTGTGGGGTCGCAACCCCCCTATGTTTTTAAAGGTTTATCACATAATTTGTCCATGTATTCCATGTAAGTCCACTTTTGTCTTTTAATTGGTTCTATAATATTTAATAGGATATAGGGGATTCACTAGATATCAAGATAAAGCCCATTTCTTCTGCTATTAAACACAACCAAACTAGTCTCAACTCTTTTTTTTTTTTTTTCAAGAAAATAAACTTTTATTGAGCACATAAATGATCCAAGGTGCAAACAGTAACAGAAGAAGGTACAAAACGCAATTGGCATACAGAATATACAGAAGGGTTCAGAACTTCGATCAACGCATAAAAGCTCAGGTACCAAAAAAATGCAAAAATAGTAGAGTGAGCACATTGCAAACATCTTAGCTCAATCACATCATAACTGTCGAGACAACTTTGACACATACAGGAAAGTAAGCACAATGTGTAGGGTCAGGAGTAGTAAACTAACAAACCAAGGAACTAATGGTGGGAAAGGGAAAGGGGAAAGAGCACCACTGAAGAGCAACCTAGATCAGAACATAGCACCAGCATTAGAAATACCCTGCTTATCCCATCAAGAGTCTGTCCATCACCAGTTGGGGCGGGGCCCGGGTCGGATCATCCAACCATGGTTGCCACAAGGCGGAAAACTTCTTATGCGCCCTACGATGTAGGTAGGTAACTTTTTCTCTAATCAACAGTTTGTTAACCTGGTCAATCCACTGCGCCGTCGTTGGGACCCTGGAGGAAATCCAATATCTCGCAATTAGCTTGCGCGCCACATAGAGCAGTCTAAGTACCGCCGTATGGGCATGCGGGGTTAATGTTTCATCCTCCAGTGCCCCAAGTAGACACACAATCGGATCTCTAGGCAATGTAAAACGATAGACTCCGGATATGGAGTCAATGACCTCGCCCCAATATCTAAACAGTTTGGGACACCTCCAAAGCATATGGATCAGCGTTCCCTGGTCCCTGTTACATTTGGGACAGGTATCACTGTCCCTACGCCCCCATCTGAACAACTGGACCGGAGTGCGATATGCCCTGTGAAACAAAAATAAGTGAGAAACCTTCTGCGACGCTGACACCGAGACCAGTGGGATCGAGGAGAGACACAGCTCCCATGTCTCACCATCAATAGGGCCCAGGTCCCTCTCCCACCCAGCTCGGGCCGGAAGAGAGGCCGGGTTCTGCATGGCGGCCAGCAAAGTGATGTAGACCCGAGAGATCATACCTCGTTTGTCAATAGACCTAAAAACATCCATCGTCAGTGAATGTTCCACCAGTCGAAGGGGGACCGTCCGTGACTGGACATCTAAAGCATGCCGCAGCTGAAGGTATCTAAAGAACAACTGCCTAGGGACCTGAAACTCACTCTGGAGTTCCCGAAAAGACCTCAAAACCCCATCTCCGCGGTAAATCTGTGCAAAGAAAGCCAGTCCCCGGGACTCCCAGCACCCCACTCCCTCCAACCCAGACAACTCCCGATAATTGGAGTTCCTCCACAGTAAGGTACTATGGAAGAACCCCTGTATTCGCAGCATTTTCCGCACAGAGTGCCATAAAGTAAGGAGAAGCCTGACAGTCGGGAGCGAGACCTGCAAATGCGTGAAACCAGCGTCCAAATGCGCAAATGCAGTGTACGGGGAGCCAGGGGGAACCAGGAGAGCCCAGATGGGATCCGCAGGATCAGGCAAATCCCAACCTCCCAGATGCTGAACCTGAGAGGCAAGGAAGTACACCCTAGGATTAGGGACTGCCAGACCCCCACTGTCCTTACTCATCTGAAGTGTAGTCAGTCTAATACGGGCCACCCGTTTCCTCCAGATTAGATCGCGAAACAAGGATTCCACACGCAGGAACCAGCGTCTCGGGATCCAGAGAGGGGCGTTGTGGAGTACATAGAGGAGCTGAGGGGCCCAAATCATCTTTACCAGATTGACCCGTCCCGCCACCGACAGAGGGAGTTTACACCAAGCGGTACATTTAAGTCTAAATTTATGAAGCAGGGGCACTAGGTTAAGTTCCAAATAACGGCCGACACCTGAACACCCAGGTAGCGGAACTGGTCAACCACTCGGACATCCCTAGCCCTTTCCGGCAGGGGGGCCAAGATGGGGTCCAAAGGCATAAGGACCGACTTATCCCAGTTTATTGAGAACCCGGAAAAGGAGCCGAAAAAGTCAATCAAATCCATGACCTCGCTCAGCGACCTCCCCGTGTCCCCCAGATAAAGGAGGGTATCGTCGGCATATAGGGAAACCACGTCCTCATGAGGGCCCCGTCGGAAGCCAACAATCTCCGGATGAGTCCGGAGACGAGCCGCGAGCAGCTCTAAGGCCATGGCAAACAACAAAGGCGAAAGTGGACACCCCTGCCGAGTGCCCCGGAACAAACAGAAGGGTTCCGACAGGTCCCCGTTGACCCTAAGTCTGGCTCTAGGATTGGCATACAACAATTTAACCCAACTAATAAAGGTGTCCCCCACTCCAAAACGCCTCAGCACCGCCCACAGGTAAGGCCACTCGACGCTGTCGAAGGCCTTAGCTGCGTCTAACGAAAAGATTGCTCTATTACCAGGATTATCCACAGGGAGCTGAAGGTTAAGAAACAGGCGTCGCAGGTTCAGAGCCGTAGCTCTCGTGGGGATAAAGCCCGATTGGTCCCTGTGGATAATGCTCTGCACTACTGCGGACAGTCTAGTGGCCAGTATTTTAGCTAATAGTTTAACGTCCGAGGTCAACAAGGAGATAGGCCTATAAGAGTCGGCTAGCATAGGATCCTTTCCAGGCTTGGGGATCAGTACCACAATGGCTTCGCACATAGAGTCAGGCAGGGTCCCTCTCCGGAAAGCGTCATTGAACACCCTCAAGAGCACCGGGACCAGCTGCTCAGAGTATCGGCCATACACCTCAGATGGCAGGCCGTCCGCACCCGGGGACTTGCCCCGTGGGGCGGCCTTTAGTGCCATTAGAATCTCGTCCGCAGTTAAAGGAGCATCCGGGCCCTCCGCCTCCCGGGCAGAGAGCACCGGCAGGTCGCAGGTGTCCAGAAAATCCTCCACCACCCGCTGCGGGGCCGACACCTTAGAGGAGTAGAGATCCGAGTAGAACTCACGTAGGACCCTAGATATCTCAGGAGTGGAGCTCAGCAGGGCCCCCGAAGGGTCCCGCAGAGTGGTAATAAATGCCGCTGGCTGTTGGGAGCGAACCAGCATAGCCAATACATGACCAGTACTCTCCCCCTCCTCAAAATGCTTCTGCTGTAGGAAAAAACGCTTATTTTCAGCCCGTTGCAAAACCACCGTCTTGGAGAGGGACTGGGCTGCCAACCAGGAGCGTTGAGACTCCTCCGAAGGGTCATTAACATAAGCCGCCTCCGCCCTGGTCACCTCTTCCAGTACGGTGTTCTCCCATTCCTTAGTAGAAGATTTAATGCTATTTATCAGATAACTAAACTGCCCCCTCAGGAAGGCCTTAGCAGAGTCCCACACCACCCCCAATGCAGCCGTATCCAAATTAATCGTCAGAAAGGAAGTTAGTAACTGGGGTATGGGGTCAGGACTAGGAAATAGCGTGAGCCAGAAAGGGTTCAGTTTCCAAAGGGGTCTCCCCGAGCTAGACGGCAGAGACAGGCTGATCCGGAGCGGAGCATGATCCGAAACCAATCTCGGGCCATACTCAGCCCCAACCTCCAGCGGCAAGAGGGCCGGATTGCCGAACCCCATATCAATGCGGGAGAGGCCAGACCGTGCAGCCGAGTAGCAAGAGTACACCCGGTCACCCGGATGCCCCATCCGCCAAACATCCGTCAGTCCCAACTCCCCCATCAACCGAGCAAAGGGAGACCCATTGCCGATCGACTGAGGGGGCCCGGAGCGAGGGGTAAATCTGTCCCAATGGGGGTCCAGGGTGGCATTAAAGTCACCAACAACCAGCAGAGGGACCGCAGGAAGGCCAGCAATCCTCTCCGCCAGCAAACCAATGATCCCAGCCGAAAACGGCGGAGGCACATACACCGCAATTATTGCGCAGGACAGACCCCCAACAGTACACACCAGCATAACAAATCTACCCTCGGGGTCAGCATAGGATGATGAGCAGGCAAAATTAACCCCCCGCCTTATCAGCAGACTCACACCCCTGGAATATGTAGAGTAACTAGAATGGTATTGATGTGGGTACAAGCCAGGGGCCAAACTGGGAGGGGGGTCAGCAGCTAGGTGGGTCTCCTGCAAGCAAACAACGTCCGCTTTCAGTCTTTTCAGATTATGGAGGACAGCAGTTCTCTTCAGCGGATTGTTCAGGCCACGCACATTCCAGGAAACGCAGCATAAAGTATCAGCCATGGTCATTCCAGGGGTATGATGGACACGAAAGGATGTTGAAGCAGCGGAAGTCACTACATCTCAGGACAACAAAAAGGGGCAAGAAGGGACGTGGAACAGAGGGGGCATCAGCCAGGCACTGCGAACAGCAAGGGGTAGTCCAAGTCTCCAGCAGGCACAGAGAAGGCTCCAGGCATCCGGGCAGGAGGCCCAAACAGGGGCAGCAGGGTTGCAATAGTCATCTCCAGTGGTGAGGAAGAGGGTGCAAAACAGGACAAACAGGTGCGGGGAGGGGTAACAGTCAACAGAAGGTTCGGGATCCTTAGAGCGCCCACCGCCAACATGGTTCAGTGAGAGTAGGTCATCGGCAAAGTCCGTCCAACCAGGACCCATAGGGGGGAAAATGGTGGGAGACGCAGCTGGCATAGCAGTCTCCACTAGAACAGCGTTCAAGACCACCAAAGGTGGTAACTGTAGTCCGGGTAAATAGGGCAGCCTCCGCCCATATAGGGGTATCACGGGGACCACCCGATCAGCAACAGTAGATGCAGGTCACAGCTAGGCCACAGGTTAGGCCTCAAGGATCCCCCGGCCGTGGAGACCGGTCGGGGCGCTGCGCCCGCCCCTCCACCTCCACCCACTGTGCCGCAGCCGACGGGCTTTCAAAGAATTTCACTCCATCCCGCGCCACCACTCGCAGCTCAGCAGGATAAAGCATAGCGTATTGCAAATTCATCTCTCTCAACCTCCTCTTCACCTCTCCAAACCTCGCTCTCTGCCTCTGCACCTCTGCGGAGTAGTCCGGGAAAAGAGAGATCTTGGAGTTGTCCATCGCCAACTTGTCCTGTAGGCTCCGGGCCTTGGTTAGGATAACATCTCTGTCCTTAAAATTAAGCAATTTAAAAATGAAAGTGCGGGGAGGCGCTCCAGGAGGGAGGGGGCACATGGGGACTCGGTGCGCTCTTTCCACGGAGAACATGGGAGTGAAAGAATCCCGGCCAAAAGTTTCCAGCAGCCAATTCTCAATAAATGCAACAGGGTTCTTCCCCTCAGCCCTCTCTGGGATGCCAATAGCTCGCACATTATTGCGTCTCATCCGATTCTCAAGGTCCTCCAACCTGGCCGCCTGTTGGGCAGCCAGAAGTGCAGTATTTTTAACCTCCCTCTGAAGGGGGGGTAAATCATCCTCGATGGAGCTGACCCTGCCCTCCACAGCCGCAGTGCGTTCCCTGAGCTTCTGCATATCATGCCTTATGAAAGTGATTTCAGCCTTAACACCCCTCAGCTCTACAGTAAGAGCAGCAAGGGAGGTGTTACTGGTGGTGACTCAGCATCAGGCATAGGGGAGGAGGACTGGAAGTTACCTGCAGTGTCCCAGGCAGAAAGGTGCGCAGAGATGTCACCCAGCGGGGCTGTGTCGTCGGCATCTGACTGCGGAGGAGAAGAGATAGCAGGAGCGGTCGTCACACTAGGGGCCGATTTTGTGGCAGGCTTCGAGAAGAGCTTCTGGGCAGCCTCCTTATGTGAAGGCTTCTGTGTGCCTCGCTGCGGCTGGGCGCCATCTTGGGCTTGGCGGTCAGGAGCATGGCGGCCGGTCGTCTGCCGAGATGACATGTTGCAGCGGCTCGAGGGACCCACCTGACAGACCAGGAGCTCCGGGGATCACAGAGGGACGAGTCCTGCGAAAAAGATCGGATCGACCGGGTGTCCAAAAGGATGATAGCACAGGATGTTCGGCGGAGCGAGAGCTTCACACGTCCGGCTACATCCGCTGCTCGGCCACGCCCCCCAGTCTCAACTCTTTGCAAGGCTCCAGAAAAAGAGGATGTAAGGGACTGCTCACCATGTAAAAGCCTCACAACCGTTTATTGAAACTTACAGCACACAGAATAATGCACTCAATGTTGAAAACCCCAACGTATTTCACTTGGTCAGAAGCTTACTCATAGGATAAATATGGCTTACTCTATGAGTAAGCTCCTGACTGAGTAAAACATGTTAGTGGGCTTGAGAATTGGGTGGACTAGTCTGTGTGCTGTACGATTCAATAAACTGTTTTGAAGCTTTTATATGGTGATCAGTTCCCTCTGCTTTTTCTGCAGACTTGCATACTGATGACTATAAGAACTGGCTCCCATTGTCAGTGGTAGCCCAGGGATTTGGTGCCTGAGCAGAATATATATTATACATACATAATCTTTACTCTTTCCTCTCAGTACCACTTCCAAGACTAAGCATCGACAGGCCAAATTTAGTCAGAATTGGAAGATACGTACAAGGGCTCAGTGATTTCCCCAAGGGACAACTAAAGTTATTCCATTATGCCCACCATATCCCTGCTAGGCTTTATATTATACAGTAGGTCTAAGAATCTTCTCAGTTTTCTTTCAAGGATGTGGAAAAATTGCTGATTTCTCTCTCTGTTTTAGGACCTCTCACTGTGTCCAAGGCTTCTTCTGGTTAACGGTCAAGGACTTTATCACCTCAGCCCTGGGACTTCCCAAATTCTCTCACCCTAAAAACTGCCTACTAGGTATTATTGGGCAACAAATTTCAAAACATGTTAAAATGCTACTGCCTGTCTATTTTTATGCTAGAAAGTTAATCCTTCCAACATGAAAGAAATCCCCCCTCCATTGAAAAAAAATTATTAATAATATTCTACCACTATATACTGTAAAATTACTTCTGAACTCAGGAAAAAAAAAAAATCACAGCTCTTTGAAAATGTTTGGGGTACATGGGTTACATCTGCCCATACACTACTTGCTACTCTGGAACATGGTCTTTGAGTTAACCCTATATATGTCTATACCATATTCTTGGCATTGAATACTGTTATTGTGATGTTATTGTACCTGTTTTGATATACTACTAGTCGCCTCTAGTGTTGAGCGAACACGGACTGTATTATTCGTGTTCGTACCGAATAATTGGATTTTTTTTACCCGAACACGGACACGGACACTTTACTGTATGTTCGGGTAAAAATCCTTGTTCGGTCGTTTTATTTCCGGGTTTTGCATGCTTTGGCGCTCTTTTCATGGCGGGCTTTCAACAGCCAATCAACAATCGTTTAACTGGTGTGCCTTAAGCCATCCCAGCCATGCCTGCAAATGTCTTAGTAGCTGTGATTGGCCGTCTGAAGCATGTGACCAAGTCTTTATAAGTTCGAGGCAGCCGCCGCAGCAGCGTCATTCTGCTGCTTAGCTAAGGGACAGAGCACACATCAATGTGCTGGCTGCTGATTAGGGAAAGATAGGCAGGAAAAAAACATTTGTGTCCGGATAGAATTGAGGGACAGGTCGGAGTGTTTAGGCAGGGCGAGTTGTAGGCATTTTAGGGATAGAGTCTGCTGAATTATAGGGTCAGTGTCTTCTACAAACTACAATCGATATTGCTGTGTGGGGGGTGGGGTGAATCTGCACTCAATCCTGATCTACGATCTCTTCTCAATCCTGTTAGGGACAGAGTCTGCTGAATTTTAGGGAAACTGTGTTCTACAAACTACAATCGATATTGCTGTGTGGTGTGGGATTGGAGATAGGCAGGTGTCAGTGATCCACATCCATTTTTCTGTGTGTGAGCTGCAGTGAACACAATCTTTTTGGGCTGCAGTGAACACAATCTTTTTGGGCTGCAGTGAACACAATCTTTTTGGGCTGCAGTGAACACAATCTTTTTGGGGTGCAGTGAACAAAATCTTTTTGGGGTGCAGTGAACACAATCCTTTTTGGTGTGCAGTGAACACAATCTTTGTGGGGTGCAGTGAACAAAATCCTTTGTGGGGTGCAGTGAACACAATCTTTTTGGGGTGCAGTGAACAAAATCCTTTTTGGGGTGCAGTGAACAACATCCTTTTTGGGGTGCAGTGAACACAATCTTTTTGGGGTGCAGTGAACAAAATCCTTTGTGGGGTGCAGTGAACACAATCTTTTTGGGGTGCAGTGAACACAATCTTTTTGGGGTGGAGTGAACAACATCCTTTTTGGGGTGCAGTGAACAAAATCCTTTTTGGGGTGCAGTGAACAAAATCATTTTTGGGGTGCAGTGAACACAATCTTTTTGGGGTGCAGTGAACACAATCTTTGTGGGGTGCAGTGAACACAATCTTTTTGGGGTGGAGTGAACAACATCCTTTTTGGGGTGCAGTGAACAACATCCTTTTTGGGGTGCAGTGAACACAATCTTTTTGGGGTGCAGTGAACACAATCTTTGTGGGGTACAGTGAACAGAATCTTTGTGGGGTGCAGTGAACACAATCTTTGGGGGGTACAGTGAACACAATCTTTTTGGGGTGCAGTGAACACAATCTTTGTGGGGTGCAGTGAACACAATCTTTGTGGGGTGGAGTGAACAAAATCATTTTTGGGGTGCAGTGAACAACATCCTTTTTGGGGTGCAGTGATCAAAATCCTTTTTGGGGTGCAGTGAACACAATCTTTTTGGGGTGCAGTGAACAAAATCCTTTGTGGGGTGCAGTGAACAGAATCTTTGTGGGGTGCAGTGAACACAATCTTTGGGGGGGTACAGTGAACACAATCTTTTTGGGGTGCAGTGAACACAATCTTTGTGGGGTACAGTGAACAGAATCTTTGTGGGGTGCAGTGAACACAATCTTTGGGGGGTACAGTGAACACAATCTTTTTGGGGTGCAGTGAACACAATCTTTGGGGGGTACAGTGAACACAATCTTTTTGGGGTGCAGTGAACACAATCTTTGTGGGGTGCAGTGAACACAATCTTTGGGGGGGTACAGTGAACACAATCTTTTTGGGGTGCAGTGAACAACATCCTTTTAGGGTGCAGTGAACACAATCTTTGTGGGGTGCAGTGAACAACATCCTTTTAGGGTGCAGTGAACACAATCTTTGTGGGGTACAGTGAACAGAATCTTTGTGGGGTGCAGTGAACACAATCTTTGGGGGGTACAGTGAACACAATCTTTGTGAGGTGCAGTGAACACAATCTTTGTGGGGTGCAGTGAACACAATCATTGTGGGGTGCAGTGAACTCAATCTTTGTGGGGTACAGTGAACACAATCTCATACTTCTGAAGATTTGAGGGTGCTGCCTGTTCCATACTCCCCCTACTCCTCATCTAGCCTTTTAGGGGTACAAACAATAGTAATTGGGGCCTAGTGTGGTTGTGTACGTGTGATATACATACACTTTTTTTGGATCATATTTTCTATTCCGCTATTTAATCAAAAACCTTTGGGGATCAGTTAAATTGGGGGATAGTCTGTGTTGGTACGTGTGAGAGAGATCCACCTTTCCAAGTTGTTGGGGTTCATCTCATACTTCTGAAGGTTTGAGGGTGCTGCCTGTTCCATACTCCCCCTACTCCTAGCCTTTTAGGGGTACAAACAATAGTAATTGGGGCCTAGTGTGGTTGTGTACGTGTGATATACATACACTTTTTTTGGATCATATTTTCTATTCCGCTATTTAATCAAAAACCTTTGGGGATCAGTTAAATTGGGGGATAGTCTGTGTTGGTACGTGTGAGAGAGATCCACCTTTCCAAGTTTTTGGGGTTCATCTCATACTTCTGAAGATTTGAGGGTGCTGCCTGTTCCATACCCCCCCTACTCCTCATCTAGCCTTTTAGGGGTACAAACAATAGTAATTGGGGCCTAGTGTGGTTGTGTACGTGTGATATACATACACTTTTTTTGGATCATATTTTCTATTCCGCTATTTAATCAAAAACCTTTGGGGATCAGTTAAATTGGGGGATAGTCTGTGTTGGTACGTGTGAGAGAGATCCACCTTTCCAAGTTGTTGGGGTTCATCTCATACTTCTGAAGGTTTGAGGGTGCTGCCTGTTCCATACTCCCCCTACTCCTAGCCTTTTAGGGGTACAAACAATAGTAATTGGGGCCTAGTGTGGTTGTGTACGTGTGATATACATACACTTTTTTTGGATCATATTTTCTATTCCGCTATTTAATCAAAAACCTTTGGGGATCAGTTAAATTGGGGGATAGTCTGTGTTGGTACGTGTGAGAGAGATCCACCTTTCCAAGTTGTTGGGGTTCATCTCATACTTCTGAAGGTTTGAGGGTGCTGCCTGTTCCATACCCCCCCTACTCCTCATCTAGCCTTTTAGGGGTACAAACAATAGTAATTGGGGCCTAGTGTGGTTGTGTACGTGTGATATACATACACTTTTTTTGGATCATATTTTCTATTCCGCTATTTAATCAAAAACCTTTGGGGATCAGTTAAATTGGGGGATAGTCTGTGTTGGTACGTGTGAGAGAGATCCACCTTTCCAAGTTGTTGGGGTTCATCTCATACTTCTGAAGGTTTGAGGGTGCTGCCTGTTCCATACTCCCCCTACTCCTCATCTAGCCTTTTAGGGGTACAAACAATAGTAATTGGGGCCCAGTGTGGTTGTGTACGTGTGATATACATACACTTTTTTTGGATCATATTTTCTATTCCGCTATTTAATCAAAAACCTTTGGGGATCAGTTAAATTGGGGGATAGTCTGTGTTGGTACGTGTGAGAGAGATCCACCTTTCCAAGTTGTTGGGGTTCATCTCATACTTCTGAAGGTTTGAGGGTGCTGCCTGTTCCATACCCCCCCTACTCCTCATCTAGCCTTTTAGGGGTACAAACAATAGTAATTGGGGCCTAGTGTGGATGTGTACGTGTGATATACATACACTTTTTTTGGATCATATTTTCTATTCCGCTATTTAATCAAAAACCTTTGGGGATCAGTTAAATTGGGGGATAGTGTGTGTTGGTACGTGTGAGAGAGATCCACCTTTCCAAGTTGTTGGGGTTCATCTCATACTTCTGAAGGTTTGAGGGTGCTGCCTGTTCCATACCCCCCCTACTCCTCATCTAGCCTTTTAGGGGTACAAACAATAGTAATTGGGGCCTAGTGTGGTTGTGTACGTGTGATATACATACACTTTTTTTGGATCATATTTTCTATTCCGCTATTTAATCAAAAACCTTTGGGGATCAGTTAAATTGGGGGATAGTCTGTGTTGGTACGTGTGAGAGAGATCCACCTTTCCAAGTTGTTGGGGTTCATCTCATACTTCTGAAGGTTTGAGGGTGCTGCCTGTTCCATACTCCCCCTACTCCTAGCCTTTTAGGGGTACAAACAATAGTAATTGGGGCCTAGTGTGGTTGTGTACGTGTGATATACATACACTTTTTTTGGATCATATTTTCTATTCCGCTATTTAATCAAAAACCTTTGGGGATCAGTTAAATTGGGGGATAGTCTGTGTTGGTACGTGTGAGAGAGATCCACCTTTCCAAGTTGTTGGGGTTCATCTCATACTTCTGAAGGTTTGAGGGTGCTGCCTGTTCCATACCCCCCCTACTCCTCATCTAGCCTTTTAGGGGTACAAACAATAGTAATTGGGGCCTAGTGTGGTTGTGTACGTGTGATATACATACACTTTTTTTGGATCATATTTTCTATTCCGCTATTTAATCAAAAACCTTTGGGGATCAGTTAAATTGGGGGATAGTCTGTGTTGGTACGTGTGAGAGAGATCCACCTTTCCAAGTTGTTGGGGTTCATCTCATACTTCTGAAGGTTTGAGGGTGCTGCCTGTTCCATACCCCCCCTACTCCTCATCTAGCCTTTTAGGGGTACAAACAATAGTAATTGGGGCCTAGTGTGGTTGTGTACGTGTGATATACATACACTTTTTTTGGATCATATTTTCTATTCCGCTATTTAATCAAAAACCTTTGGGGATCAGTTAAATTGGGGGATAGTCTGTGTTGGTACGTGTGAGAGAGATCCACCTTTCCAAGTTTTTGGGGTTCATCTCATACTTCTGAAGATTTGAGGGTGCTGCCTGTTCCATACCCCCCCTACTCCTCATCTAGCCTTTTAGGGGTACAAACAATAGTAATTGGGGCCTAGTGTGGTTGTGTACGTGTGATATACATACACTTTTTTTGGATCATATTTTCTATTCCGCTATTTAATCAAAAACCTTTGGGGATCAGTTAAATTGGGGGATAGTCTGTGTTGGTACGTGTGAGAGAGATCCACCTTTCCAAGTTGTTGGGGTTCATCTCATACTTCTGAAGGTTTGAGGGTGCTGCCTGTTCCATACCCCCCCTACTCCTCATCTAGCCTTTTAGGGGTACAAACAATAGTAATTGGGGCCTAGTGTGGTTGTGTACGTGTGATATACATACACTTTTTTTGGATCATATTTTCTATTCCGCTATTTAATCAAAAACCTTTGGGGATCAGTTAAATTGGGGGATAGTCTGTGTTGGTACGTGTGAGAGAGATCCACCTTTCCAAGTTGTTGGGGTTCATCTCATACTTCTGAAGGTTTGAGGGTGCTGCCTGTTCCATACTCCCCCTACTCCTCATCTAGCCTTTTAGGGGTACAAACAATAGTAATTGGGGCCTAGTGTGGTTGTGTACGTGTGATATACATACACTTTTTTTGGATCATATTTTCTATTCCGCTATTTAATCAAAAACCTTTGGGGATCAGTTAAATTGGGGGATAGTCTGTGTTGGTACGTGTGAGAGAGATCCACCTTTCCAAGTTGTTGGGGTTCATCTCATACTTCTGAAGGTTTGAGGGTGCTGCCTGTTCCATACCCCCCCTACTCCTCATCTAGCCTTTTAGGGGTACAAACAATAGTAATTGGGGCCTAGTGTGGTTGTGTACGTGTGATATACATACACTTTTTTTGGATCATATTTTCTATTCCGCTATTTAATCAAAAACCTTTGGGGATCAGTTAAATTGGGGGATAGTCTGTGTTGGTACGTGTGAGAGAGATCCACCTTTCCAAGTTGTTGGGGTTCATCTCATACTTCTGAAGGTTTGAGGGTGCTGCCTGTTCCATACTCCCCCTACTCCTAGCCTTTTAGGGGTACAAACAATAGTAATTGGGGCCTAGTGTGGTTGTGTACGTGTGATATACATACACTTTTTTTGGATCATATTTTCTATTCCGCTATTTAATCAAAAACCTTTGGGGATCAGTTAAATTGGGGGATAGTCTGTGTTGGTACGTGTGAGAGAGATCCACCTTTCCAAGTTGTTGGGGTTCATCTCATACTTCTGAAGGTTTGAGGGTGCTGCCTGTTCCATACCCCCCCTACTCCTCATCTAGCCTTTTAGGGGTACAAACAATAGTAATTGGGGCCTAGTGTGGTTGTGTACGTGTGATATACATACACTTTTTTTGGATCATATTTTCTATTCCGCTATTTAATCAAAAACCTTTGGGGATCAGTTAAATTGGGGGATAGTCTGTGTTGGTACGTGTGAGAGAGATCCACCTTTCCAAGTTGTTGGGGTTCATCTCATACTTCTGAAGGTTTGAGGGTGCTGCCTGTTCCATACTCCCCCTACTCCTAGCCTTTTAGGGGTACAAACAATAGTAATTGGGGCCTAGTGTGGTTGTGTACGTGTGATATACAAACACTTTTTTTGGATCATATTTTCTATTCCGCTATTTAATCAAAAACCTTTGGGGATCAGTTAAATTGGGGGATAGTCTGTGTTGGTACGTGTGAGAGAGATCCACCTTTCCAAGTTTTTGGGGTTCATCTCATACTTCTGAAGATTTGAGGGTGCTGCCTGTTCCATACCCCCCCTACTCCTCATCTAGCCTTTTAGGGGTACAAACAATAGTAATTGGGGCCTAGTGTGGTTGTGTACGTGTGATATACATACACTTTTTTTGGATCATATTTTCTATTCCGCTATTTAATCAAAAACCTTTGGGGATCAGTTAAATTGGGGGATAGTCTGTGTTGGTACGTGTGAGAGAGATCCACCTTTCCAAGTTGTTGGGGTTCATCTCATACTTCTGAAGGTTTGAGGGTGCTGCCTGTTCCATACCCCCCCTACTCCTCATCTAGCCTTTTAGGGGTACAAACAATAGTAATTGGGGCCTAGTGTGGTTGTGTACGTGTGATATACATACACTTTTTTTGGATCATATTTTCTATTCCGCTATTTAATCAAAAACCTTTGGGGATCAGTTAAATTGGGGGATAGTCTGTGTTGGTACGTGTGAGAGAGATCCACCTTTCCAAGTTGTTGGGGTTCATCTCATACTTCTGAAGGTTTGAGGGTGCTGCCTGTTCCATACTCCCCCTACTCCTAGCCTTTTAGGGGTACAAACAATAGTAATTGGGGCCTAGTGTGGTTGTGTACGTGTGATATACATACACTTTTTTTGGATCATATTTTCTATTCCGCTATTTAATCAAAAACCTTTGGGGATCAGTTAAATTGGGGGATAGTCTGTGTTGGTACGTGTGAGAGAGATCCACCTTTCCAAGTTGTTGGGGTTCATCTCATACTTCTGAAGGTTTGAGGGTGCTGCCTGTTCCATACCCCCCCTACTCCTCATCTAGCCTTTTAGGGGTACAAACAATAGTAATTGGGGCCTAGTGTGGTTGTGTACGTGTGATATACATACACTTTTTTTGGATCATATTTTCTATTCCGCTATTTAATCAAAAACCTTTGGGGATCAGTTAAATTGGGGGATAGTCTGTGTTGGTACGTGTGAGAGAGATCCACCTTTCCAAGTTGTTGGGGTTCATCTCATACTTCTGAAGGTTTGAGGGTGCTGCCTGTTCCATACCCCCCCTACTCCTCATCTAGCCTTTTAGGGGTACAAACAATAGTAATTGGGGCCTAGTGTGGTTGTGTACGTGTGATATACATACACTTTTTTTGGATCATATTTTCTATTCCGCTATTTAATCAAAAACCTTTGGGGATCAGTTAAATTGGGGGATAGTCTGTGTTGGTACGTGTGAGAGAGATCCACCTTTCCAAGTTGTTGGGGTTCATCTCATACTTCTGAAGGTTTGAGGGTGCTGCCTGTTCCATACCCCCCTACTCCTCATCTAGCCTTTTAGGGGTACAAACAATAGTAATTGGGGCCTAGTGTGGTTGTGTACGTGTGATATACATACACTTTTTTTGGATCATATTTTCTATTCCGCTATTTAATCAAAAACCTTTGGGGATCAGTTAAATTGGGGGATAGTCTGTGTTGGTACGTGTGAGAGAGATCCACCTTTCCAAGTTTTTGGGGTTCATCTCATACTTCTGAAGATTTGAGGGTGCTGCCTGTTCCATACCCCCCCTACTCCTCATCTAGCCTTTTAGGGGTACAAACAATAGTAATTGGGGCCTAGTGTGGTTGTGTACGTGTGATATACATACACTTTTTTTGGATCATATTTTCTATTCCGCTATTTAATCAAAAACCTTTGGGGATCAGTTAAATTGGGGGATAGTCTGTGTTGGTACGTGTGAGAGAGATCCACCTTTCCAAGTTGTTGGGGTTCATCTCATACTTCTGAAGGTTTGAGGGTGCTGCCTGTTCCATACCCCCCCTACTCCTCATCTAGCCTTTTAGGGGTACAAACAATAGTAATTGGGGCCTAGTGTGGTTGTGTACGTGTGATATACATACACTTTTTTTGGATCATATTTTCTATTCCGCTATTTAATCAAAAACCTTTGGGGATCAGTTAAATTGGGGGATAGTCTGTGTTGGTACGTGTGAGAGAGATCCACCTTTCCAAGTTGTTGGGGTTCATCTCATACTTCTGAAGGTTTGAGGGTGCTGCCTGTTCCATACTCCCCCTACTCCTAGCCTTTTAGGGGTACAAACAATAGTAATTGGGGCCTAGTGTGGTTGTGTACGTGTGATATACATACACTTTTTTTGGATCATATTTTCTATTCCGCTATTTAATCAAAAACCTTTGGGGATCAGTTAAATTGGGGGATAGTCTGTGTTGGTACGTGTGAGAGAGATCCACCTTTCCAAGTTGTTGGGGTTCATCTCATACTTCTGAAGGTTTGAGGGTGCTGCCTGTTCCATACCCCCCCTACTCCTCATCTAGCCTTTTAGGGGTACAAACAATAGTAATTGGGGCCTAGTGTGGTTGTGTACGTGTGATATACATACACTTTTTTTGGATCATATTTTCTATTCCGCTATTTAATCAAAAACCTTTGGGGATCAGTTAAATTGGGGGATAGTCTGTGTTGGTACGTGTGAGAGAGATCCACCTTTCCAAGTTGTTGGGGTTCATCTCATACTTCTGAAGGTTTGAGGGTGCTGCCTGTTCCATACCCCCCCTACTCCTCATCTAGCATTTTAGGGGTACAAACAATAGTAATTGGGGCCTAGTGTGGTTGTGTACGTGTGATATACATACACTTTTTTTGGATCATATTTTCTATTCCGCTATTTAATCAAAAACCTTTGGGGATCAGTTAAATTGGGGGATAGTCTGTGTTGGTACGTGTGAGAGAGATCCACCTTTCCAAGTTGTTGGGGTTCATCTCATACTTCTGAAGGTTTGAGGGTGCTGCCTGTTCCATACTCCCCCTACTCCTAGCCTTTTAGGGGTACAAACAATAGTAATTGGGGCCTAGTGTGGTTGTGTACGTGTGATATACATACACTTTTTTTGGATCATATTTTCTATTCCGCTATTTAATCAAAAACCTTTGGGGATCAGTTAAATTGGGGGATAGTCTGTGTTGGTACGTGTGAGAGAGATCCACCTTTCCAAGTTGTTGGGGTTCATCTCATACTTCTGAAGGTTTGAGGGTGCTGCCTGTTCCATACCCCCCCTACTCCTCATCTAGCCTTTTAGGGGTACAAACAATAGTAATTGGGGCCTAGTGTGGTTGTGTACGTGTGATATACATACACTTTTTTTGGATCATATTTTCTATTCCGCTATTTAATCAAAAACCTTTGGGGATCAGTTAAATTGGGGGATAGTCTGTGTTGGTACGTGTGAGAGAGATCCACCTTTCCAAGTTTTTGGGGTTCATCTCATACTTCTGAAGATTTGAGGGTGCTGCCTGTTCCATACCCCCCCTACTCCTCATCTAGCCTTTTAGGGGTACAAACAATAGTAATTGGGGCCTAGTGTGGTTGTGTACGTGTGATATACATACACTTTTTTTGGATCATATTTTCTATTCCGCTATTTAATCAAAAACCTTTGGGGATCAGTTAAATTGGGGGATAGTCTGTGTTGGTACGTGTGAGAGAGATCCACCTTTCCAAGTTGTTGGGGTTCATCTCATACTTCTGAAGGTTTGAGGGTGCTGCCTGTTCCATACCCCCCCTACTCCTCATCTAGCCTTTTAGGGGTACAAACAATAGTAATTGGGGCCTAGTGTGGTTGTGTACGTGTGATATACATACACTTTTTTTGGATCATATTTTCTATTCCGCTATTTAATCAAAAACCTTTGGGGATCAGTTAAATTGGGGGATAGTCTGTGTTGGTACGTGTGAGAGAGATCCACCTTTCCAAGTTGTTGGGGTTCATCTCATACTTCTGAAGGTTTGAGGGTGCTGCCTGTTCCATACTCCCCCTACTCCTAGCCTTTTAGGGGTACAAACAATAGTAATTGGGGCCTAGTGTGGTTGTGTACGTGTGATATACATACACTTTTTTTGGATCATATTTTCTATTCCGCTATTTAATCAAAAACCTTTGGGGATCAGTTAAATTGGGGGATAGTCTGTGTTGGTACGTGTGAGAGAGATCCACCTTTCCAAGTTGTTGGGGTTCATCTCATACTTCTGAAGGTTTGAGGGTGCTGCCTGTTCCATACCCCCCCTACTCCTCATCTAGCCTTTTAGGGGTACAAACAATAGTAATTGGGGCCTAGTGTGGTTGTGTACGTGTGATATACATACACTTTTTTTGGATCATATTTTCTATTCCGCTATTTAATCAAAAACCTTTGGGGATCAGTTAAATTGGGGGATAGTCTGTGTTGGTACGTGTGAGAGAGATCCACCTTTCCAAGTTGTTGGGGTTCATCTCATACTTCTGAAGGTTTGAGGGTGCTGCCTGTTCCATACCCCCCCTACTCCTCATCTAGCCTTTTAGGGGTACAAACAATAGTAATTGGGGCCTAGTGTGGTTGTGTACGTGTGATATACATACACTTTTTTTGGATCATATTTTCTATTCCGCTATTTAATCAAAAACCTTTGGGGATCAGTTAAATTGGGGGATAGTCTGTGTTGGTACGTGTGAGAGAGATCCACCTTTCCAAGTTGTTGGGGTTCATCTCATACTTCTGAAGGTTTGAGGGTGCTGCCTGTTCCATACCCCCCCTACTCCTCATCTAGCCTTTTAGGGGTACAAACAATAGTAATTGGGGCCTAGTGTGGTTGTGTACGTGTGATATACATACACTTTTTTTGGATCATATTTTCTATTCCGCTTTTTAATCAAAAACCTTTGGGGATCAGTTAAATTGGGGGATAGTCTGTGTTGGTACGTGTGAGAGAGATCCACCTTTCCAAGTTGTTGGGGTTCATCTCATACTTCTGAAGGTTTGAGGGTGCTGCCTGTTCCATACTCCCCCTACTCCTCATCTAGCCTTTTAGGGGTACAAACAATAGTAATTGGGGCCTAGTGTGGTTGTGTACGTGTGATATACATACACTTTTTTTGGATCATATTTTCTATTCCGCTATTTAATCAAAAACCTTTGGGGATCAGTTAAATTGGGGGATAGTCTGTGTTGGTACGTGTGAGAGAGATCCACCTTTCCAAGTTGTTGGGGTTCATCTCATACTTCTGAAGGTTTGAGGGTGCTGCCTGTTCCATACCCCCCCTACTCCTCATCTAGCCTTTTAGGGGTACAAACAATAGTAATTGGGGCCTAGTGTGGTTGTGTACGTGTGATATACATACACTTTTTTTGGATCATATTTTCTATTCCGCTATTTAATCAAAAACCTTTGGGGATCAGTTAAATTGGGGGATAGTCTGTGTTGGTACGTGTGAGAGAGATCCACCTTTCCAAGTTGTTGGGGTTCATCTCATACTTCTGAAGGTTTGAGGGTGCTGCCTGTTCCATACTCCCCCTACTCCTCATCTAGCCTTTTAGGGGTACAAACAATAGTAATTGGGGCCCAGTGTGGTTGTGTACGTGTGATATACATACACTTTTTTTGGATCATATTTTCTATTCCGCTATTTAATCAAAAACCTTTGGGGATCAGTTAAATTGGGGGATAGTCTGTGTTGGTACGTGTGAGAGAGATCCACCTTTCCAAGTTGTTGGGGTTCATCTCATACTTCTGAAGGTTTGAGGGTGCTGCCTGTTCCATACCCCCCCTACTCCTCATCTAGCCTTTTAGGGGTACAAACAATAGTAATTGGGGCCTAGTGTGGTTGTGTACGTGTGATATACATACACTTTTTTTGGATCATATTTTCTATTCCGCTATTTAATCAAAAACCTTTGGGGATCAGTTAAATTGGGGGATAGTCTGTGTTGGTACGTGTGAGAGAGATCCACCTTTCCAAGTTGTTGGGGTTCATCTCATACTTCTGAAGGTTTGAGGGTGCTGCCTGTTCCATACCCCCCCTACTCCTCATCTAGCCTTTTAGGGGTACAAACAATAGTAATTGGGGCCTAGTGTGGTTGTGTACGTGTGATATACATACACTTTTTTTGGATCATATTTTCTATTCCGCTATTTAATCAAAAACCTTTGGGGATCAGTTAAATTGGGGGATAGTCTGTGTTGGTACGTGTGAGAGAGATCCACCTTTCCAAGTTGTTGGGGTTCATCTCATACTTCTGAAGGTTTGAGGGTGCTGCCTGTTCCATACTCCCCCTACTCCTCATCTAGCCTTTTAGGGGTACAAACAATAGTAATTGGGGCCCAGTGTGGTTGTGTACGTGTGATATACATACACTTTTTTTGGATCATATTTTCTATTCCGCTATTTAATCAAAAACCTTTGGGGATCAGTTAAATTGGGGGATAGTCTGTGTTGGTACGTGTGAGAGAGATCCACCTTTCCAAGTTGTTGGGGTTCATCTCATACTTCTGAAGGTTTGAGGGTGCTGCCTGTTCCATACCCCCCCTACTCCTCATCTAGCCTTTTAGGGGTACAAACAATAGTAATTGGGGCCTAGTGTGGTTGTGTACGTGTGATATACATACACTTTTTTTGGATCATATTTTCTATTCCGCTATTTAATCAAAAACCTTTGGGGATCAGTTAAATTGGGGGATAGTCTGTGTTGGTACGTGTGAGAGAGATCCACCTTTCCAAGTTGTTGGGGTTCATCTCATACTTCTGAAGGTTTGAGGGTGCTGCCTGTTCCATACCCCCCCTACTCCTCATCTAGCCTTTTAGGGGTACAAACAATAGTAATTGGGGCCTAGTGTGGTTGTGTACGTGTGATATACATACACTTTTTTTGGATCATATTTTCTATTCCGCTATTTAATCAAAAACCTTTGGGGATCAGTTAAATTGGGGGATAGTCTGTGTTGGTACGTGTGAGAGAGATCCACCTTTCCAAGTTTTTGGGGTTCATCTCATACTTCTGAAGATTTGAGGGTGCTGCATGTTCCATACTCCTCTTCCTCATCCTCCCTTTAGGGTAGGAAAAAATTTAATCGGGCCTAGTCTGTGTTTGTACGTGTGAGATACACAGTTTTTTATCCTATTCCGCTATTCAATACACACCCTTTTGGTGTAAAAAACATTAAATTGCGGCATAGTTTGCATATTTGACATTTGCATATATTGTGCCTTGTTGCGCTGTTTTGGGTACTCCACCAACATGGCCAGTGGCAATGACGCCATTCTCAGCTTAACTATCCCACTTCTATGCCTCCTTGAAAAAACAATTTGGGCGATGATGGAAGAGGATGTGGCACAGGATGAGGAGGAGGAGGAGGAGGATGAAGAGGTAACATTTCAAAGGCTTTCAGGGCAGTCATTCGCAAGGGGCTCCGAGGGTGGGTTCCTGCACACACAAACGCCAGGGACACAATTGTCCAGCAGGGGCACAGTTCTGGAGGATGAGGAGGATGAGGAGGAGGAGGAGCTGGAGGAGGAGATGGAACCATGTTCACAGCAGGGTGGCACCCAGGCCAGCTCATGGCCATCACTGGTGCGTGGCTGGGGGGATACAGAGGACACGGACGATACACCTCCCACAGAGGACAGCCTTTCGTCGCCTCTGGGCAGCCTGGCACACATGAGCGATTACATGCTGCAGTGTCTCCACAACGACCGCCGAGTTGCCCACATTCTAACTTGTGCTGATTACTGGGTGGCCACGCTGCTGGATCCCCGTTACAAGGACAACGTACCGTCCTTAATTCACTCACTGGAGCGCGATCGCAAGATGCGCGAGTACAAGCGCACGCTGGTAGACGCCATGCTGCTGGCATTCCCATCTGACAGCGGGGCCACAGTGGAAGCACAAGGCAGAGGAGGAGGAGGAGGAGGTCGCCAACGCAACCAGGGCACCGCCAGCACCTCAGAAGGCAGGGTTAGCATGGCCGAAATGTGGAAAAGCTTTGTCAGCACGCCACAACAAACAGCAGCACCAGCAGCTCAGATGGAACGTCTTAGCAGGAGGCAGCATTTTACCAACATGGTGGAGCAGTATGTGTGCACACGCCTACATGTAGTGAATGACGGGTCTGCCCCCTTCAACTTCTGGGTCTCCAAATTGGGCACATGGCCTGAGCTTGCCCTTTACGCCTTGGAGGTGCTGGCGTGCCCTGCAGCCAGTGTATTATCTGAACGGGTATTTAGCACGGCTGGGGGCGTTATAACAGACAAGCGCAGCCGCCTGTCCAGAGACAATGTGGACAAGCTCACGTTCATTAAAATGAACCAGGCATGGATCCCACGGGACTTTTCCGTACCTTATGCAGAATAGCAATGGATACCGACCTTACCCACCCATTGTTCCATTTTTGCTCTTTCTCACTCTTTTGGGGTGTACCCTCATTTAAAATTTTTGAAAAGAAGCAGTGTTGGCTACCTCGTCCTCCTCCTCAGGGCCAGATTAATGTAGGGGCTATTGGAGCTGCAGCTCCAGGCCCCTACCTTTTATATAGGCCCCGGGTTGGCCATATTCACTGTTACCGCTCTTCTGTCACTTGTAAACACAGAAGTCTGGCTTCTATGCTCGCTTCCCCAGGCAGCACCCTCAGAACCTCCCCACACAGCGTGAAGGCCGGACAAGGAGGGACAGTTGGCGATGCATGGATGTGTTTATGGGCTTCAGAGACAGCATCCCATGTTGAATTAGGCATGCATGGCTGCACCCTTCCTCCTCTGGGTGCATGGCAAGGCACGGCCCTTAAGGCCCTTCAAAATCCTCAGCACCAAGCCCATGATGCTGTTAATCCGGCCCTGGTCCTCCTCCACCGCCGCTTCCACCTACACCGCCCATAGGTGTGCGCAGCCTATTGCATTAAGGTGTGCACCCCAAAGTTGAAATACACATGCATGTGTTTGCCAGCAGGGAGAGTAATGTATCGGGGCCATGTACCTGTAGGCAAGGAGAAATAGAGCAGAGCAGGTCCCAGGGAGATCTTTCCCATCTCCTCACTGGCAATGCTATGTGCCCTAGGTGATTAGGGTGTGCCCAGGCACACCCAGCACACCCTGTGCGCACGCCTATGTCACCGCCACATCCACCACCACCTCAACCTCCCTCCTACTCCATATGGGCCTCGTCCTTCAGAGATGAAGAAGAACATTGTTTTATTTTTCTGTTTTTTTTTGTTGTTTTAAGTTATTTCCCTATCCACATTTGTTTGCAGAGCACTTGCCATGCTCTTAATTACGTTTTGCTGCCATTTGCAGCACTCTAGCCCTTTCCTTTGGTGTTTTAGAGCCATTTTAGTGCCTTAAAGTTCGGGTCCCCATTGACTTCAATGGGGTTCGGTGTCCGGGAAAAGTTCGGTAAAAGTCCGGGACACGGACCCGGACTTTTTTTTAAAGTTCGGCCGAACCCGTCGAACACGGACATCTAGGTGTCCGCTCAACCCTAGTCGCCTCTGTAAGACAAGATGTGAGAGATTGTTAAGAATGTTGTGTATATTATCATTAATACCTTTATAGACTATCAATAAAATATATCTTAAAAAAGAATATTCAGCACCGTGTGAACTCTCCAACACTTTGAAACAGCACTTAGAGATCCACTGACGCACTTCTGCATCACATGATCCTAGTCACAATCACGACTAAAGCCCCGTACACACGTCTAATATTAGCTGAAATCAGCCAGGACAGTAGAAAGCGGCCAACATTTGGCCTGGGTGTACAGGTCTTTGTTCGACAGAAGCGGATCTAACCTTCTACTTCTGTGGAACGAGCATGCTGGAAAAACAGCAACCGCGGCCAATGGCTGCGAGCGCTAGCTGGTGTGTTCTGGTGGAGGGGCGGTCCCCTGTCAGATCACAATAGCACAGTGGGGAAATCCCTGCACTAACATTGCATAGTCCGTACAGTGAGCTCCCCAGTTTTTTTTTTTTTTTTTCAGCCCGCTGGGTTGAACAAAAATAACTGCCTCTGTGTACACATGCATAAGACCCTGTGAAACAGAAACTCATCAGAGGGTTGCTTTTTCTATTGTATCTTGCCAACAAAGTAGGCTGTATTCAGTGCACTCAAAACAAAACCAGAAAAATTCCCAGCTCAACTCACCAACCATTCTGCTTAACAACCGAATTAACCTGTCTAACAGTATGTAGTAAAAACAGGGGTTTAATAAACACACATTTGCAAACGCATGCGTAAGCTGCATTGCCACTTCACGGCACCCTGTATTACCTGCAGTCCTAACTCCTGGAAGCACATGCATTCTAATGGATGGATAGGAGGCAGGTGGGTCTGGAGGAAGCCCAGTCCTCCTTAAAGGCAAAGGGGTACCCTAAGCACCCAGCATATAGCACAATGGCAGCAAAGGTGTCCAGTGTCCCCCCCACCAGTATACATGTGCTTCCATTGTGGAGACTCTTATAAATTTGCAGGAGTTAGGACTGCAGGTAACACAGGGTGCCATGATGTAGCCTTGCAGATTACTCATGCGTTTGCAAATGTGTGCTATTGTTAGATAGGTTCATTCAGTTGATAAGCAGACTGGTTGGTGAGTTGAGCTGGGAATTTTCCTGGTTTTGTTTTGCATGCGCAGCCCTTCCATATGCTCCTTGCTGGGAAGGCCAGTTATAGATGGGGACAGGGGCCATTTTGTTTGTTGTATTCAGTGCACTACCAAGGGTGAATGGTCTCCATAAGGGGGAGCTGTATGCTTTTTTACTTGAAATGTTTGAGGTTTTACCCTTCCCCAAATTATCCAAAATGCAATGTTTATCTAGATTTGGCTGAATGCCCATATATAACAAAGCATAATTTAAAAGCAGGTAACAATGAAATATATACTGTTTCTGTACCTCTTGATATAAAAAGCATATACACGTTTTGTATTTGCTTGTCTCTGTCTATTGACTCAGATACTCAAAAGAGGCCATATACAGTCTACCAAACCGCGCTTGACTTTTTATTACTTTCTGAACAGTCCCGTAGGGACAAAATGTCCTTGCTGCAACACTGCTCAACACTAATGCCTGGTAACAGTTGTTTCTGCCAGTAATGGATCATGTTGGCACTTAAATTTAAAATTAATCTTCTTTTTTATCCTCTTTTTAACAGTATTAAAACTTGGTCAACAATGCCTCCATCAGACCCTTTTTACCCTTATCTAAAATGATTAGACGTGATTAAACATCACATTTGTTTAGCCAGGACTTCTTTTGTTTGATAAAGAAAATTAATTATTAGGATAGAAGTCCCATTATATGAAGTGACATGCTTTGTCAAGGAAAAAGCTTCATCATCTCTGCCCAAGTTTAAACTGCCAAATTGTTATACGTGCCATAGACAAAATGAACCTGCAGTAGCTCCATGTTAACATCTTGGAGCCTATAATGTGTATCACTGTATGCTGGACAAGTGGACGTGTGGAGTGGAAGTGATACTCATATTAAAATGTATGTCTACCTTTTTTCTACCATCTCCTGGTAAATGTTTTATTTATCTCATCCTAAATCCTATTTCATTTTCACCTTTTCTAACAATTTCATTTCCCTATGTTCTAAACTTGAGGGCTCAAAATCAAATGTTCTGGTTGTGCTAAAGTAGGTGTATTTGTGCATTGAGGTGCACAGGGCTTTTTTCTTTTTTTAGAGAAAAGGTGCCTGAACTTATTCCCCTCCCCTAGGCCACGCTTGTCTCTGCCCCCTACCCATGCCTAGAACCGCTCATTTTCTCCACCCCCTACATGCCGCCTAGCAATGCCCCCTTTAGAGATTTCAGCATTTACCAAATTAAGCTCAGAGGCACTTCTAGACGATTTCAGCAGGCCCATATACAGCAAAGGGACAGGCTCATATCCAGCAAGAGACATCCCCACATCCCCCAAAAACATGTCCCCATATCCAACAAAAACATCTCCCCATATCCAACAAAGAGACAGACAGACAGACAGACACATATCCAGCAAAGAGACCTCCCCATATCCAGCAAAGAGACAGCCCCACATCCAGCAAGAGACCTCCCCATATCCAGCAAAGAGACAGCCCCACATCCAGCAAGAGACATACCCATATCCAACAAAGAGACTGGCCCATATCCAGAAAAAGACATCCCATCCAGCAAACAGACAGCCAAGTCAAGCAAAGAGACAGCCCAGTCCAGCAAAGAGACAGCCTCATTCAGCAAAGAAACTGACCGGTTAAGCAAAGAGACTGCCCATCCCAGCAAAGAGACAGCTTACATCCAGCTAAGAGACATCCCCATATCCAGCAAAGAGACATCCTCATATTCAGCAAAGGGACATCTCAATCCAGCAAAGAGACAGGCCCATATCCAGAAAGAGAAATCCTCACCCAGCAAATGGACAACCCCATTCAGCTAAAAGACTGCCCAGTCCAGCAAAGAGATGACCCCATTCAGCTAAGAGACTTCCCAGTCCAGCTAAGAGACAGGCCAATACCCAGCAAGAGACAGTCCCACATCCCACAAAGACACATCTCCATATCCCACAAATAGACATCCCCAAATCCAGAAAATAGACAGGTCCATATCCAGAAAGAGACATTCTCATCCAGCAAAGAGACAGCCACGTCCAGCAAAGAGACTGCTCAGTCCAGCAAAGAGACTGCCAAGACCAGCAAAGATACTACCTGATCCAGCAAAGAGATTGCCTAATCCAGCAAAGAGACTGCCCAGTCCAGTAAAGAGACTGCTCAGCCCAGCAAAGAGACTGCCAAGACCAGTAAAGAGACTGGCCAATCCAGCAAAGAGACTGCCTAATCCAGCAAAGAGACTGCCCAGTTCAGTAAAGAGACTTCCCATTCCAGAAAAGAGACTGCCCAGTCCAGAAACGAGACTGCCCTATCTAGCAAAAAAGACTGCCCCGTCTAGCAAAAAGACTGCCCCATTTAGCAAAGAGACAGTCCCAGGCACAGCACAGTCTCGATCAGCAGCATTGTCAATTTAACAGGAAACATCTAGACCACAGTAAACACTTGCACTGCAGCAAGAACATTTAGCAGAGCAGTCAGCCAGGAGGAAAACAGGCTACCCACATGTTTTGTTTATACTTCATCTGTCAGCAATGGTATAAAGCATTGAAAAGTTATTTACAAATTAATTTTTTATTTTTTTTTCTTCATTGTGCACTTTTTTTTGAATGTGAAACATGCAAATATATGTTAAAGGTGTAAAATTATTAATGAACGAAGCAAATAAAAAAAAAAAGGTTTAATTTTAAATAGTTTATAAAATAGAAGTGAATGAAACAAAAAAAATCAGTAGGACAATACTTATTAAATGAAGAAGAATAAAGAGTTAATTAAAGCAGAGTTCCGGCCACAGAATCATTTTTTTTTATCAATACCTCCCAAACTGTCACCCCCCCCCTTCATACATCAACTAATCCTGTTTTTTACAGTATAATAATCGATTGGCAATTAGAAAATCTTACTTTATAAAAAGTCTCCTGAGCGCCGCCATCTTTGTCCGGGTTCCCCCGAAGCCGCTGTGTTAATGAATGCCCTGCTTCCTGGTTCGAGAAGGAGAGGGGCCGATGAATGCAGCGCGAAATCTCGCGCATGCCCAGTACTATGCGATCGGCATAGTATAGGGATGCCTATCATCGCGTTATTTCCTGTTTGGAAATAACGCGATGAGAGGAGCGGCCGGCTGCCTACGTCACTGCCCATTGCATCCTGGGAGTGATGAGTAAGAGCTCCCAGGACGCATTGCGGGACAGGAAGTGACGGCGCGGCCGCGGCCGAGGAAGGAGGAAGTGGATGTAAAGGTGAGTATATTTTCCTCTGTAATAAGGTAAGTAAAAAAAAAAAAGGTATCTTTCCCCCTTCTCTTTATCTGTAAGTACCCCCTAATTAAGGTCATCAAAAAGTCCCCTTTTTTTTTTTCTTGTGTGAGTGTGTTCGTTGTTGTTCGTTATTTGGTTCGTCTTTAGTTAACAAATAGGGCAATCTGGAAGGGACGGGTAATGTGAGAATTTACTTAATTATAAGTCGAGACAGATGATGTTTTAGGAAGGTATTTAATTTTATGGGACCCTCCGGTAGAGGTACAAGAGGGTGCCGTGATGATGACCTGTATTCCCTTTTGCCTTTCTTTTTCTGCTGATCAATGGAATGTTGATGGTATCTTGATAATTTGTTTTGGCATGTATGTAACTGCTGTTCCAAAGTATGCCTTTCTGTGTTTTTGGTTTCTGTTTATTTTGAAAAAAAAAAAAAAAAAGCCAGGAATATCGAATTCTTGCTCAGGTAAGGATAAGGAAGCGGGTGCCATAAAATCTAAAGGCATGATTTTGTGGCCGAAACTCCGCTTTAAGGCTAAATATAGTAAATGAAGCATTAATAAGGGGTTGAACAAAGGACCATTTAATAAAAAAATTAAAAAAAAGTTTTTTACTTGACAGGTTGATTTAAACTGACTTCATCTGCAGATCGAAGTTCATCCCTTTAATCTTTAGATGAAGAAAAACAGCAAGATACAAAAAAAACATTGTTTAGTTTTATCTTTTGGCTGAGCGGCTGAGCAAGGTTGCCCGGCTGCTTTTTTCTTTATTTTTTGACAGCTTCAATTGCCGGAACTTTGATTACACTTCAGCTGTCAAATGGGGAACCCCACGGACAGCTGAATGAGTCATAGGCTGTTAAGGACACCGTGGCCCCCCCGATAATTGCCGGCTTTTTTTTTTTTCTTTTATATTTCAGCTGTCAGTGGGGGGATCCCACTGTCAGCTGAAAGAACCAAGCTTGCAAATATCGGTTTCAAGTATCGGAGCATTTGCAGGAGTATTGATACTCGTGCAAATTCTTATTATTGGCACCAATACCGGTATTGGCAACCCTAATCTAAAAAATATTACTAAACCATCTAGCTTCCAGTTTTCTTGTCAAAGCTTGAAGTAGTTGTAAAGGCAGAAGGTTTTTTTTCCTAATGCATTCTATGCATTAAGATAAAAAGCCTTCTGTGTGCAGCAGCCCCCCTCCGCCCCCACCTTAAAATATTATTAACTTCTTTTTTTTTTGTTTAAAAATCCCAAACATGTTATACTTACCTCCTCTGTGCAGTGGGTTTGCACAGAGCATTACTGATCCTCCTTATCTCAGGTTCCTCACTGGCACGCCTGGCCCCTCCCTCCTGTCAAGTGCCCCCAAGGCAAGCAGTTTGCTATGGGGGCATCCGAGCCAAGCCGCTGCTCTGTGTGTCCATTCAGAAACGGAGTCACGGCTTGGCCCTGCCCCTCTCTCTCCTCATTGGCTCACTGACCTTGCTTGCCAATGGCACCCACTGTGTGTCACAACCAATGAGGAGGGAGAGTATTTTTTTTTAGAAGACCCATTATGGGGCTTTGGTGCAATATCAAGGGTCTAAACAGACTCCTGATGTTTCACTTTTGAGAAAGAGAAAGGGACTGAGGAGTGAGGACAGAGATTCCCAGTCCCTTGCAGTAAACATAGTTTACTATGCTTCAGTTAAGAATGAAGACAGGAGCTATACAGATCACTCCCTGTGTTTATTCAGAAAAGACAGGCTGGTTAATGAAATGTTTATCAGCCCCTTCCCCACTCCTGAGAGGAGAGGAGAGAAGAGGAGAGGAGAGGAGAGGAGGGAAGCTTGCAACACTGTGGGGGGTGGTGTTGGGGTGGAAAGCAGGGGAAATCAGCACCACATAGGGTGATTAGGGTGTGCCCAGGTACACCCTAGCACACCCTGTGTGTAAGCCTATGGGCTCAGGTAAGTGTCAAGGGGGCTGCACACAGAAGGTTTTTTATCTTAATTCACAGATTGCATTAAGATAAAAAAAAAAAACCCCTTCTGCCTTTAGAACCACTTTATTTGAACAAGCTGAAGATAGAAACTGATTGGCTCCCATGCACAGCTGCACCTGATGTTGCACTCTCCAATTTTAGGAAAGAAACCCCAGTATATTTGAGTTTACCAGTCCTTAGCTGTGGTGTCTGCATTCGTTTTCTTTTCAGTCTATTTTCCTACATTTTCAATTAGTGATCCCACCAGTAACACACTTCCTGTCCAAGAGTGACATCACAATAGTGAATAGTAATCCTATTTTTATTTTTTATTTTAACCACATCCCGCCCGCCCTATAGGCGTTTGACGTCGGGATTGTGGTTTTATTATCCTGACCGGATGTCATATGACGGCGGCAGGATAATACGCTCTGCGCGCCCCCCGGGGGCTCGCAGATCGGCGATCGGTGACGCGAGGTGTCAGTCTGACTCCCTGCATCTCCAATCTCGGTAAAGAGCCTACTTATGTAGGCTCTTTACCATGTGACCAGCCGTGTCCAATCATGACTGGTCACATAGTAAACAGGAAGAGCCGTTGATCGGTTTTCCTCAGTACGTGCCTGACAGGCACGAGTAAAGGAGCGCCGATCGGTGGCTCCCCTGATAGGGGGGGGGGGGGTCAGCACTGGTAATCAGATCATTGATTACCAGTGCAGACCCTCGGTGGGGGTGCCACTAGAACCACCAGGGATGCCCACCCATGACCCCAGGGATGACCACCATGACCCCAGGGATGCCCACTATGGCCACCAGGGATGGCAATCAGGGCTCAGGGAGCCCCCCATTGCCCTCCCCATCAGTGCTGCCCGCCAGTGCCCTCCCTATCAGTGCTGCCCACCAGTGCCCATCATTGCCATCTATCAGTGTCGCCCACCAGTGCCCATTATTGCCCACCAGTGCCGCCTATCAGTCCCCATTAGTGCCCATCAGTGCCGCTCATCAGTGCCGATCAGTGCTGCCTATCAGTGCCCATCAGTGCCCACCACTGCCGCCTATCAGTGCCCATTAGTGCCCATCAGTGCCACCTATCAGTGCCCATCAGTGCCACCTATCAGTGCCCATCAATGCCGCCTATCAGTGCCCAGCAGTGCCGCCTATCAGTGCCCACCAATGCTGCATATCAGTGCTACCTATCAGTGCCACATATCAGTGCCTATCAGTGCCACCTATCAGTGCCACCCCATCAGTGCCTGCTCATCAATGCCTGTCAGTGCAGTCTCATCAGTGCTCATCATTGTATAACATAAACAAAAAAACTTTTTTTTTCAAACTTTTCGGTCTTTTTTTATTTGTTTAGCAAAAAGGAAAAAACCCAGAGGTGATCAAATATGACCAAAAGAAAGCTCTATTTGTGGGGGGAAAATGACATTTGGTGTAGGTACAGTGTTGCATGACCGCGCAATTGTCATTCAAAATGCAACAGCGCTAAAAGGGGAAAATTGGCCTGGGCAGGAAGGGGGTGAAAGTGCCCTGTATTGAAGTGGTTAAATAACAAACATATTAAACGGTTTTGCACAGAGCAGCACCAATCCTCCTTTTCTTGGGTCTCCCCGCTGGCACTCCTGGCACCTCCCCCCATCAAGTGCCCACCATAGCAAGCCAATCACTTGTTCAGCCCCCCACTCCAACCTCCCTGCAGCAGGAGCCAATACCCAGTAAGAAGAGAGCCAAGGCAGCTGCTGCTCTAGTGCAGGATCGAGAGCGGGCTCAGGTAAGTTTGAGGGGGGGGGCTGGAAGGGGGGGGGAGCTGCATGTAGAAATTTTTTTTTTTTTTAACCATAAAGCAGAGAATGCTGTAGGGCTCGTTTACACCATCTGTAGAGATGTGTGGTTTTCTGCAGCAGAAAACCACATCTTTCTGCAAGACCCACAGGAATTGTTTTCCTATGTGTCTGTTCACACCAAAATTTAGGTGTGATGTCCAGTGCAAAACCGTGTGGGATTTTGCAGTATGTCTGCAGTTTTCCTCACAGCTCTTGAACGCAGGCAATGTGGACAGCACCGCTCTGCATTAACCCTGTGTGACAGGGGGACAGGTGCTCTTTGTCTGTACTGCCCGCTTCTTATCGGATGTTGATTTTAATCATGTTGCTGCTCAGTTCTGTGATGGTGGAAAGGGGGATGTTGCTGACACTGATTGCGAGGGACAGATAAGAGGACACTATTGGGGGGGACAGATGACGGGGTTACTGATGGTGGGGGACAAACGAGGGGGTTATTGATGGCAGGGGACATATGAGGGGTCACTGATGGTGGGGGACAGATGAGGAGTCACTGATAATGGGAGACAGATGAGGGGTCACTAATGGGGAACAGATGAAGGGTCACTGATGATGGGGGACAGATGAGGGAGTTACTGATGGCGGGGGGGGGCCAGATGAGGGAGTTACTGAAGGCGGGGGAACAGATGAGGGGGTCACTGATGGTGGAGGACAGATGAGAGGTCACTGATGATAGGTGTTAGATGAGGGGGGTCACCGATGGGGAACAGATGAGGGAGTCACTGATGGCGGGGACAGATGAGGGGGTCACTGATGGTGGGGGACAGATGAGAGGTCACTGATGATGGGGGACAGATGAGGGGTCACTGATGGGGAACAGATGAGGGGTCCCTGATGAAGGGGGACAGATGAGGGAGTCACTGAATGCTGGGGAAAAAGGAGGGGGTCACTAATGGTGAGGGACAGATGAGGAGTCACTGATGATGGGGACAGATGAGGAGTCATTGATGGGAAACAGATGAGGGGTCACTGATGATGGGGGACAGATGAGGGGGTTACTGATTGTGGGGGACAGATGACGGGTCACTGATGATGGGGGAAAGATGAGGGGGTCACTGACGGGAAACAGATGAGGGGTAGCTGATGATGGGGGACAGATGAGGGGGTCACTGATGGTGGGGGACAGATGAGGGGGTCACTGATGGTGGGGGACAGTGGAGGGGTCACTGATTAGGAACAGTTGAGGGGTCCATGATGAAGGGGGACAGATGGGGAATCCCTGAATGCTGGGGTAAAAGGAAGGGGTCACTGATGGTTGGGCACAGATGAGGCATCAGTGATGATGGGGGACAGATGAGGGGTCACTGATAGGGAACAAATGAGGGGTCACTGATGATCGGGGACACATTGGGGGTCATTGATGGTGGGGGACAGATGAGGGGTCACTGATAGGGAACAGATGAGGGCTGGCTGATGATGGGGGACAGATAAGGGGGTTACTGATGGTGGGGGACAGATGAAGGGTCACTGATGATGGGGGAAAGATGAGGGGTCACTGATGGTGGGAAACAATTTAGGGGGCACTGATGATGGGGGACAGAGAAGGAAGCACTAATGGTGGGGGATACTGATGGTGGGGAACAAATAAGGGGGAGACTGATGGCAGGAGATAGATGAAGGGAGACTGATGGTGGGGGATAGATGAGGGAAACACTGTTGGTGGGGGTGCCTGGTGATCTGATGGGGGAAAACTGATGTGGGAGCTCTAATGAGGAGTCACTGATGAAGGGAGTACTGATGAGGGGATGATGACACTGGATGTGATGTCAGTCTGTGCATAAAAAAAGGAGGTACATGAAAACTGATGTGAAAGTGCATAAAAACTGACTGAAACACGCATGAAAACCGATGTCTCTGGAAATGAAATCTGCACGGTTTTCCCATAGGTTTTTACATAAGTATGGTGTAAACAAGTCCTACAGGTATAAAAAAAAAATCTGCCTTTAGAAACACTTTAAGAAAGCCTTTCAAATGGGCTGGGAGTACTTCAAGGCACTTAAAAAATGTCCCTGCACTGTTTTCTTCAACACAGTGCACCACAATGCACAGATGGTTCACATCTATTGGCATTCTATGGCTTGTACATTAGGGTGCCATTCAAAGCTTGCATATTACTGCAATGCACAGATCTAAGCAGACCCACAACGTTTTATTAATGTGGATGTAAACCCTCACATATACCCAGTGAAGTGAACAGCCTCAGATGATACACAGAGATGAAACAAATCTCCCTACATAGGATTTACTTGTATATCTGCTGTCTTCCCTTTTCTACACTTTGAAAAGTGCAGATCTTGTTAGAAAACATTTTTCAACATTCAGCATTAGGTGGGGAGTCGGGGCTTACACTGTGTGAGAGCTGATTGGAGAAAAGGGACCCCCCCCCCCTTTCACATAGGCAGAGGAATGAAGGAACATGCAGAGCTGTAGTCTGAATAGACCAGCTCTCTGTTAATCTACCTCTAAGCTTCCACCCCAACACAAATTTGCAGCTGCTTTTATCTCATGTGTCGGAGAACTTGTCAGATGCTGATAACAGAGGAACAGAGCACCAGAGACAAACAGCACTTAGAACTTTGGAGAGAGATACATGAATACTACAGATATATATGTGCCTAGGTCAGATTTTATGAATTGGGTTTACAACCACTTTAAGCTGCTATTATTTTTTTTTCATTCTTTACTTTTTTCCATTATCTTTTCCATCTCTGTTCTCCTTTAACCCCTTAATTTATGTAGCAGAATTTTATAGGGTGTTTCTCCCTTTCCCAATTTTTTGATTTTAAGAACCATACTAGTAAAGCTTTTGGGTTTTTTGTGTATGTGTGTGGGGAGGGGGGGATAGGTATTTTACATTTTAGCTACACCACCACATATCTTTGCACTTTACTTCATCTACACACAGACTAAACTGGAGGCCAGCCATTTAAGCAAATAGATTCTCTGTAGTTGCTTTGCCCATAGACCTTTTCATGTGGCCCTCGCACCTCTCCTATGGCTGCAGTAGAATTCCAACCCTCCTTTGGGCCTCCTCCAGACCTTGCACTTTCTGCTTCCCAGCTGTGCCCCTAGCTTTTTCCCAGCAGCAACACCAGGTAAGGGGGTGCAATTTGGTGTAACAGAGGATTGGGGGGGAGGACTCTTGACATCTGATGTAAGGGGGTTGGAATACTCTGGACATCTAGTATAACAGATACAACTGGCCTTTTGAGGGCAATCATAATGCAGATGCGGCCCTCGATGAAGTTGAGTTTGACACCCCTGAGTACAACTAAAGGCAACATTTTTTTTAGTTTTGGACAGAGTGGAGATGGGTTAGAACACTTGTCAGTTTTTATTGCTGTCTGTGCCCCTGTTAAGGAGAGTCACCTTCTCTATTTGTCCTGTTTACCATTATCATTGAAAGTGAAAGTAAAAGAAAATCCCAAATTTTGGGTTGTCCCAGAAAAGTAATAAAGGGGAAATCTTCCAATGGGGACACTAGTTCTGGTGACCTGGGGGGTCCCCAAGGAATTCCCTTAATTTGCAGGGATTTCCTCTCACTTCCTCTTTGGCTATTGGACAGGAAGTGAAGGGGAATCCCAGCAAATGGGACATGAAAGGCGAAAAAAAATCTGACAGGGGTTATAACCCTTTCTTACTATATCTAAAATGAAAATAAAAGGTTTTGCCTATAGTTCTACTTTAACTCACACACCTGATACTTCATTACCCCCTTAGTGGTGGCCGATGATGCATATAAACTGCCCCCTCCAAGACTCCATACCCATGAATAAGCTCCAGTGGGCGGAATGAAACGAACTGAGGGCGTGGCCTGGGGTCAAGGCTGAAACTGCCCCTTGGCTCCCAAGATCTTTTGCTTTTATCTGTCATTGTCTGGCGCTTGGGCGGGCTCCTTCCCGGCCAACACTCACAGCAGCAGGCACAGGATTACATTTCCTATCAGCCTGAGCGGCTCACATACACACCATGGGTCCACTTTAAGCTGCTACCATGGGAATGAATGGGGCAACCATCTGAGTACAGTCATGGCTAATATTATAATGAATTATTATTGTTATTTTTATTATTATGTTATTTCACAAATATTGGAAAAAATAATTAAATACATATAAAAAGAAAAATATTCAATTTAAAATTAAATGAGTTTTGCTGAAGAATTGGTACATAATTTAATATACAAAGACAAGACAATAATAATAGCGGTAAAATAATAATGAAACATTGTAAAGATTGGTGTAATGCATTCTTCTGAAGGTGGCAATTAGCAGTGGAATTCATGTGGATGTGTGGGTAGTGGGTACATGTATGATTAAATAGACTTTTATTCGAAAACCAAATGAAAAAAGTTTTCCTTTAATATAAAAGAAACCTAATCTAAAATTGCTTGAAGCCTGGAACAGCAAAGCTTCGTTCTTAATTAAATTACTCACAAAGTAGCTCTTCAATTTTATAAAGTACATATTATTTATATTCACTTTATATTCTTCGGTCATACAGAGTCATTAATTTTACAGAAATCTTAATGTGTTCCATTCCATGTGATTGGTGATATCGGGAATTTAGCTAAATTTGATAATGAAATTATTTCATTCTTGACTTCCTGGAAACATCTGAACTCCTGGAACACAGGTCAGCCTAAACAGATTAAAGCTCACTTATTGTACATGTTCATAAATTATAACAATATATTTTTTCTGCACATCATCAATACATGACCAAACTATCTCATTATTATTGTGTTTCTCTTTTTCATAATTTTGAGCCTTCATTATATTTGTATTGCTATCTTTGTCACTACTGGAGAAATCACTTTATTTCATGTCAGGACAGTAAGTAAAGGAAAAAAATATAAAGAAAAAAAACCATACAAAAACACATTTTAATGGAGTATTTTTGTTGTTGTCCTTGCCTTCTACATCTACATCTTATCTTGGGGACAAAAAAAAAGTCAAAATCTTTACAGACAGAAATAAAAACCTATGTATACCAAAAAAATGTGATGCACTATCCCTTAAAGGTGAAGTGAAATCAACATGTGTACAGATGCTACTCCTTTATAGGAGAGTCATATACACTATATTACCAAAAGTATTGGGATACCTACCTTTACACCCACATACATTTTAATGGCATCCCAGTCTTAGTCTGTAGGGTTCAATATTGAGTTGGCCCACCCTTTGCAGTTATAACAGCTTCAACTCTTCTGGGAAGGCTGTCCACAAGGTTTAGGAGCGTATCTATGGGAATGTTTGACCATTCCTCCAGAAGCACATTTGTGAGGTCAGGCACTGATGTTGGACAGGAGAAAAAAAACAAAGAATTCCCAGCTCAATTCAAATTCACCAACCAGTTTGCTGCTTAACCGAATTATCCTGTCTAACAGTATGCGTTACTAACAGGGGTTTAGTTAGCACACATTTGCAAACGCATGTTTAAGCTGCAAGGCCCCTTCACTGCACCCTATATTACCTGCAGTCCTAACTCCTGTACATTTTTGAGAGTCTCCACAATGGAAGCACTTGCATTCTAATGGGTAGATAGGGGGGCAGGTGGGAATGGAGGTAACCCAACCCTCCTTAAAGACACTTGGGGGCACAGTGGATGCCCAGCTCATAGCACAATGGCAGCAAAGGCATCCAGTGTGTCCACTCACCAGTATACATCAATAACAAACAAAATGGCCCCTGCTCTCACCTATAAATGGCCTTCATAGCAAAGAGCACATGGAAGGGCAACGCATGTGAGAAAAAAAAATAATAATTCCCAGCTCAATTCACCAACCAGTTTGCTGACCAACCAAATGAACCTGTCTAACAGTATGCCTTAAAAACAGGGAAGGCCTGGCTTGCAGTCTCCACTCTAATTCATCCCAAAGGTCTTCTATCAGGTTGAGGTCAGGACCCTATGCAAGCTGGTCAAGTTCCTCCACCCCAAACTTGCTGATCCATACACACTTACTGTACATTTAATGTAGCCTGAAATAATTATGTTAAAAAAATTCACAACATTTTTGTTTTAATTAAAATGTAAAAAAGACTTAAAGTAAAACCTAGTGGATTGGATTGTTGGAGAGACCTTAGCAGAAAAGTAGAATGATTATTTTGATTTTTCTGTGTTTATATCTAATAACATGAAATGTGGAATTACTGTTGCATGTGTCTGTTAGTGGAATGTGTACAAAAGAAAATAGTGGACACAGATCTAATCTGATCACCAATCAGGCATGTTTTCTTATTTTTAGACCATTGAATGAGAACCAATCTATTTTAGAGTAAGTACAACCAAGTACGTTTTGGACTAGTCCAATTATATACCTAAAGAAGAATGTGCAATCTCATCAATCACAGATCCTCAAGACTTTTTTAATTTTCGGCCAACTGTATCACATTCACAGTGCTGCCCCAATATTTTGGCACCACCTTTAATAGCACAAAATGTATATACCGTACATCCTGTAGACTAAAAAAAAAAAAAAATGTAACATAAGGAAAACTGCTGGCGAAAGCGTTCCTATATTGTTTGTAACCCTAAAGTAAAGAGTAATTGTAGTGTCAAAAAGAATCCCAAAACCAGTGCACAGTCTGCAAGCTTGCAAGAAAATAATTAATCACTCCAAAAGCAAACTATACAGTTTTTATATATAAGTTTTTTGTCTTTTTTATATTGTTTTCAATTAATTATTTTGGGGTAATTTTACCCCAAAATGTAATAAGAATTGTATTTAATATTTATTTTTAAATCTTTAAAAGAATGTTGCATATGACTTTTCATCCAAAAGATAAGAACAACAACAACAATAAAATAAGAATAATAATTCCAGGATAAAAAGATACAAATATAAAAATGCGTTTATAATAAAAATCACAACATGAATGTTATGACTGAATCATATTTACTGCTAAATAAAACTGCAAAGAATATAGATACTGATCATAATTGCATTTCTCTTCAAATAATATATTTTTATTTTAATAAATAAAAAGTCTTAATTGTCTGTATTTAATAGCATAACTCCTAAAGTTTAAAAAGAGCTGAAACAATGTATGTTTTCTCCAGTTTTAAAGAATTCTTTAACAGACAAGAGTATAAATCATTTAACTACTTTTTCTATTCCAAAGTATTGATTTGAGGTGCCTCTTATTGCAGAGTAATTGCATTAGCTATTGTGCTAAACATTTCCAGAAGCATTCTCTGGGCATTTTAAAGACTGAAGCACATATTTATCAAGCAAAGAATAACTGTTAATAAAAGGTTTTTGCAACTAAAATAAAATAAATGTTGGACAAGCAAGGCATGTCTGTTTTGAAAGTATTTATATTTAGTCCTAAAATAGTTGATTATTTATATATTTGTATTTTTGTTTCTTGGGCAATTTTTTTTATATTGTACATGCAAATAGTATTAAATTGAATTAGCAGCAGTGGCTATAAGTGGCTATCAAACTATTTATTGTGTTCATTTTTTCTTGGTAAAGTGTTATATGTAGCACCTCCCCCCCAACCCGGGTTTTAGCCATTCACACTTCCAAAAGAATAAATGCAGCAGCAGTAGCCAGGTTTCTGTATGTCTTAATGGTGACTCTTACCATTTCATAATTTTAATCAACAGCAGACACCCAACAAGGTGTAGCACTCACCCCAAAAGAAGCTTCTTGGTGTATTAGGTCCTTTCTGCCCTGCACCTGTGATGGCACGCCCTTACCTGGAACCAAGAACACCGGAATGCCTTGAAAGATTAAATTAACTTTATTTAAGGCCTAGACAGGAATGAGTTACTTATGAACAATAGTTTACAGTTTTTTTTTTTACTTATTGGATACATACTTTTATTTCATGAAAGATCCTGCAAGTACAGTAAAATACCTGTTAATCTAACAAATACACAGTTTTTCATTTCCTATTGTGACGTGACACATAGTATTTTTGTTGACTAGTGCTAATTTTTCTGTAGTCCGAAATTCTAACTAGGGAGACCTATTCGACTCCTTGAGATCCCCAAAAGTGTGTATGAGGCAGAGAACTGCTCTGAATTTGACGTCAACAGATATTTTCTCCATCGTTCATTGACAGACGCAGCCCCATATCTTCCCAGCCATTGGATTATGTTTCTCCCATCAGGATTAGAACACTAGGTAGGAAAAAGCTTTCACCACGCCTATGGGGCTGTCCCTGTAGGCATAACCCCACACACTCTGCTAAAGCCCTTAGTTTGTTTCTGCCTAGTTTACGAGTAGGACCCATTTGCCTGCTGGGACTTCGGTCTTAGCTGTTATTTTTTGGGAACCTTTTTTGTACTTTAATTAGAGTTCCTGGAGAACTACAAGCAACAGCTGGCTGGGTTTAGGACTGGATATTCTAGATCCTTAACCTCCCTGGCGGTATGATTCTTTTGGATTTTAGGTGCTGAAAGCGGTACCATTATTTTAGGTGCTGAAAGCATGTAATTCTTGTGAATGAGCAGCCCAAACCAACTGTATACATTTATTATACATATTATATATATATATATATATATATATATATATGTATACATATATTATGTATACATATATTATATATATATATATATATATATATATACGTATATATATATATATATATATATATATATATATATATATATATATATATATATATATAATGTATACAGTTGGTTTGGGCTGCTCATTCACAAGAATTACGTGTGTATATATATATATATATATATATACGTGTGTATATATATATATATATATATATATATATATATATATATATATATAATATGTGTGTGTGTATATATATATATATATATATATATATATATATATATATATATATATATGTATATGTGTATATATATATACGTATATATATACTGTATATATATGTATATATATATATATACTGTATATATATGTATATATATATATATATATATATACATATATTTACATAAAAAGTACAGTAAAACTGCAGGAAAGGGCACTGGGGGGTAATGTAATGTGATTTTATTTTATTTTGAACGATATCAGTGTGTTTGGTGCATTTTACATTCGAATTTGCCGCCGGTTCCACCCCCCGGCGGACGTCACGTCGCCGGAGACGGAAGCCGGGGCTCGCAGACGATCGGGAGAGAGCTCCGCCGCCGCACACCGCTCGCAGACATCGCTGGATCCCGGAGAAAAGGTAAGTAAAACCTCCTCCAGCATCCAGCGATCTTCCTAGCGCTACCCCGAGTGTGACTCGGGGTTACCGCTTTTGGCACTAAAATCTTACCCCGAGTCACACTCGGGAATACCGCTAGGAAGGTTAAGGTCTCCCAGCCTGGCCAGTGAGCATGATCAGGTTATAGTCCAGCATTAGGCCTCGCTACGACAGACCCCGATGGATGGGGACGAGCCCCCCTCGAGTGGACCACCTTGCTGGGACACGAACGACCTGGAATGCCTTGAGTCGCAGCGTACCCCTTGGCTAGCAGCACCCCCATCCCGGGTGGGAGATGGTCTGTTCGGAGTGGCACCCACCTGATTCTGTGGTATGGTGAGTAAGTGTCCCCCCCCCCAATTCTCTAGCGGTCCCAAGGTGGATGTGGGCCCCCTCCATGGAATAGTCTGACCCTTAGTTCCTCTGGCCTCTCGGGTATGCCATGCCCCCTCCCCTTACCTACCCCCCCCCCCCCCATACAGTAGTCACTGAAGAGTCAGGTTCCTCCTTTCCCTGTGAAGGCGCATTCTACTAGAGCGCTGAGTGCCTCTTGGGCTTTTTGCCGTCAGGCGTCAGTGATGCAAGCTTGCAAGGCGGCAACTTGGTCGTCAGTGCACACGTTTACAAAATTTTACAAGGTAGATGTGTTGGCATCTTCGGATGCCTCTTTTGGCCACAAGGTTTTGCAAGCTGCTGTGTAAAATTAACTTTTTTTTTTTTTTTTTCCCTTTTGAGGGCATATGTTGTTTTTAGGTGAGCTCCAATTGTTCCTGGTTGAGCTCCATGTCACCTGGTTGGCTACGTTCTAGCCTTTGGGAAATTACGTTCTTCTTTTTCTTTTTTTTTCCCACCCCTCATGACAATACTGCTTTGGGATGAGGCACCTTATTAAGCAACACAGTTCACAGGGTGTCACTGTTTGTTCACCATGTCTGCTCGGGAAGCAGCTGGCACAAAAACATGCACTAGGCAGGTGAGAGAGAGCAATCCCAGCTTTTAATGCAGATAAACAACAATTAAACACAGTACAGCACCACTGTACAAAAGGCTTTTGAAATACCTACACAGCCAACCTACTATCCATTACAGAGATACCCTACCTAGCCACTGGGCAGTGGGACCATGCAGAGAGTCTGTTGGTGATGATGAGGCCCTTAAGTTGGAGTGCTTGGTGGCCAGAAGCTTCTCACCAAAGGTAACTCTAGTTGTGTTGCTGAGCCATCTGTTGGTGGCCAGTGAAAGGTTCCTCCCTCTTGGGCAAGTGGTCTACAGATTTAGCAGGTAGTACCAGCTGGAACTCATAGTTAGTTGGTCAGGTTGAAAAAGGACACAAGTCCATCTTGTTCAACCATGGCAACAGATGTCACTCTAGATAACTGGAACACTGAAATGCAGGATATGGCTGGAGCACTCTGGAGAAACAGTGCAGCACATAAAGATAAGCCTATCTACTACTGCTTTCGTCCCTCCCAAGTAGTTTATAATGGTAATCACTTGCCTCATTTGAGCAGGTGTCAATGATAATTCTAATGAGCAAACTTATACATATTCTAGGCAAAGCTGGGTTCACTCATGGCTGACATCTAGATGGGAGTGGGTGGCTGCGCTGTCTTACACAGGTTTAATATTGTTTTCATGTCTATATTACTTTTATCTTTGCTCCTAGCTGAGATTTTTTTTATGTAGGATACCCCTTATAGGAGATTTTACTTCAGGTTTTATTTTACCTATCAAGTTTTCTTTTTCTGTTGATGGGGAACATTCACATTTAGAATTATGGTAAACCACTTGCTTGTCCCTTTTTTCAAAGGGTTTATGTTTAAACATTTTCACCATGTATTTTTTATTGGTATGACTTAATGCGATTTTTTAGTATTATTTTTAATAAATGGTTCCTTTATATCCCCTTTCTCACCCAAAAGTACTTTCATGTTTTATACATGCGATTTATGTGGATTCCTGTTAGCTCGCCCTCTCTGTCCTACATCATGCAGCCCCAGTGGATGTGCATTGGCCCCCAGGATGTATCCTCATCAGGGTAAAGGGTGGACGAACAGTGTGTTGGCAGCCCTATTCTTTCAACCTTCTATATTAATATTAATAATAACAATCATTATTTGTGTTTATCTATTAACAGTAAGTAGGTATACCATTGACTGTATAGTATGGCAGGGTGTTAATACTACATTCGTACTATCTGGATAATCTGATTGATGGACTTAATAATGTGATTGCTTCCTAGACATGGCATACCTCTGCTTTATAAGTAGTGAATGGGCTTTAAAGCAAGCCTTCACTAACCTATGTAGCTGTGGGCACTGTGGAGCAATTAATTCTCAAGTTTCGCATTAGAGAAAAAAATGTGGTTCTAAAGTCCAAACATATTTTACCTCAAGGCATTCCCTGCAATAAGGTAAAAAAAAATGACCCTTACCTGACTCTTGTCACCACTCCAGTGCTGTCTGAGCTGCATCATCGCCCTTCACTTCTTGGTCTCACAGGTGACATAGAGGTCAGCTGCTGCTGTCAGTCAAAGTCCTGTGAGAAGGGAGCAAGGACATGGCTTACTGGCATGGTGTGTGTTTATGGACAAACACAGCCCAGCTTCATAGCAAGCCTACATGGATGCCTCCCTAGCACCTCACTTCCTAAGCAGGTATCCAGAGGAGGGAGGAGCAGACAGGGCAGATGAAGGACTTCCAGAAGAGGAGGTAAAGGACATCTCTGTGCAATATTGTTGCGCAGAGTAGGTACGCTTAAAATCTTTTTTATTTTAACAAAAAAAAAATATATATATATCCTTTAGTATTACTTTATTTAGCTCTGCTGTCAGCTTAGGTCATTTGTTACCCTCTCAACATTGACTTGACAGTTCTCCAGAATTGTATTGTCATTCTATTAATTAAAGGCAGAGTAAAAGTTCTGGTAAAGGGGAGTAAAATGGAGCAGAGAAACAATTTCACTTCTGTTATGAAATTTGAGGATATATTTCCCCACAATGTCTTCAGCTACAGAGGTCAGTAAGGGTTGTTTTAAAGGTCATGTACTGTTTGTTAAGATATGTAAATACTTGTCCATAACCTGGCTAAAAGTTCACTTTACGTTCAAAAATAATAAACCTTCTATATCAAAATAACTTAGTCACTAAGCTTTGTGGAATTGGAACATATGCCTTCTAGTCATGTAAAAGATGCCACCACCCAGATAAAGTGTGCTTTCAATTATCCAGACATTTCATGAAGGACCTCAAGGCATCTCTTCACTTTCTAAGTAGTCTATTTGATTCACCCATTTCACCTTGGCCTTTCCTGTGTTTATAGAGTCTTAGTTTATCCTATTGAATTAATTAATGGAAGATGATATTTGGTAATAATAATGATGGTGGTGAAAATCATGATACAATTGATGATGGGGTAGAGGTGCTGAGAATGATAATGACATGAAAGTAGATGCTTATAATCTTGGATAACAATATCAATGATGATAGATAATGATAACGTTCTGAATAATGGTGATAATCTTGGATAAAAATATTGATGATGATGGATAATGATGATGTTGAGGATAATGGTGATAAATAGCGATGATGCTAGATAATGATGATGCTTCATGTTTACTATAATTTTTGAATATAATGATCGTAATGACGATGATCATGAAAAAGTCTGATATTTTCAGTGCATTGCCTTTTCAGATGATAAGCACAAAGACAAACTTTACTTCATTACTTGGTTGTAAAAAAAAGGGATTTTGTTAGTATAAAAACAAAGTCATAGGTAAAAGTTGAGTAAAATTCGGGTGAATGAATGCTGGACTCCAAAAACAGCAGACAGCTAAACACACATTGTATCTCTGTCCATCCAGTCCTGAGATTTACATGGCTCTGCCACACAGATCAGCTAGGAGGGTGACATCACTTTCTATGCTACAGGTAATTAACTCCTCTGTGCTTAAGGGTAAAACAAATAGAAATGCCTAAGCCCAATTTTGCAATTTTACATTTGTAAGTAAAACCGTACATATCATCACAACTACTTTGTGCATCCAAGTGGATTATACCTTATTTTTTTTTAGGAAAAATTCAAATTTAATATGGGGCTTAAATTGTAATGGATATCTCCTGATTTTTTTTTTATAATCAAAGGAAAACTGTCCCAAAAGAGTAAAAAAATATATATTTTTTAAAAAAATGTAACTGTATATTTCTTGCTACTACCACATAACCTACCACCAAAGAACAACTCAAAAAATATTCTTCTGCTCCTGATGATCACAGTAATACCACGTATGTGTATGTTTGTTGTTTGTAACCATAGTACAGCCCAGAAACAATGCATGTTGCTTTTTTTTTTTTTATAACCCTACCTAAAACACACTGACACTAACTGATACTAATTTAAAAAAAAATAAAAATCCTGTCCAAAAAACACTGACCTTGACCTATGACCTTTGAGTCTGACCTTGACCCAAACACTAAGCCTGGCACTGACCTAGATCAAACCTTCATCTAGGTATTTTTATTTTAAAATTGTTATTTATTTATTTGTTTATTTATTTCTAAATATACACACACATTTTTATTTTCCTATCTCTGGCAAGGACAGAGAGTGATACAATATATCTCTCTCATCCATTCACACAGACAGAAAACACAGGGACGGGCCACTCAGAGCCTATCACAGCAATCAGGTGATCTGGAATTGGACATTCCAGGTCCCGATTATTAGAACTGGGCCAAGGGCTTTTGGTGAGACCCCGGCCTCTGTGCTGGAAGTGCCATGTGGTGCACTCCCAGCACAAAAATGATATGCAAATATGTGGCCGTATGGAAAAAAAAGCCCATTTCAGTGGGACTTCATTATTGCATACAGTCGGCATGAAGGGCTTAATATACAGTAAAAGCGTTCTTTTTGCATATGAAGTAGATAAGACATACTCTGAGACCCACTGTTGCCACATCCCTAGGTAATGGCAGTAAAAAGAAGAAAGGAGGCAAGTGAGAAAATCCCACAAATGGGATTTCTCAACCTCTCCAGTAGGTTGGGACTTTATAGGCTATAGGTAGGTGCTGATCTTGATGGGAACAAAATGCAACAATCGTTTTTGTTAAAAAAAAATTATATCATTTATTACATCTATACGTACAAAAGTGTTCAATAAAACATAATAAGTACATGCATATAAGTCATAAGACAAAGTTGGTTAACCACTGGATCCCCAAATGCCTCTACTGACTAGGGCAACTAATATGAGGTATATACCAGATCATGATAAATCATGATATAAGATCATAACACATATGGGGTTCTCTTGTGGTATAGCGATTCCACGTATACCACAAGAGAACCCCATATGTGTTATGATCTTATATCATAATTTATCATGATCTGGTATATACCTCATATTAGTTGCCCTAGTCAGTAGAGGCATTTGGGGATCCAATGGTTAACCAACTTTGTCTTATGACTTATATGCATGTACTTATTATGTTTTATTGAACACTTTTGTACGTATAGATGTAATAAATGATATAATTTTTTTTTTAACAAAAACAATTGTTGCATTTTGTTCCCATCAAGATCAGCACCTACCTATGGCCTATAAAGTCCCAACCTACTCGAGAGGTTGAGAAATCCCATTTGTGGGATTTTCTCACTTCCCTCCTCTCTTCTTTTTACAGTGTTCTTTTTGCACCTTCAGCCTACTGATTGGACAGTGAAAGAGCAGCAGCAAACCAATGAAGTAATATTTCCTCTCCCTGCTCCAATCATTATGTTCCTTGTCAGCCAACTCCTGACTGACGCCCAGTGCTGCTGCTTCAACACAAGAGATTGCAAGATGCTGCTTTAAAGTCAAATTCAATTACTTGCAATATCTGCGATCTCTGAGGACGTCACAGGAAGTGACGAAACACGTTAGATTGGAACGCATAGCGTAATTACGTCACATCAGGTGGAACGCAAGCCGGAAGCTCCGCTTGCCACTCTGCAGAGAGGACATGCAGCTCGCTAGCTTACCGCTGACAGACGTTTTTTATTACCTGTACAAATTTTACATGCTTTTAACCCACATTGTGGGTAAAAAACATTTAACCTTACTACACCATCTGGAGCATGTTCTTCTCCCACATACCCTTGGTTTGCTTGCCTTGGTGAAAGGAGGAACCCTGTACCAGCCCACTGGAAAACTAAAGGGGAACCCATCCCAGCCCAGGGGGCAATTAAGCGTGAGGGGTCCAAATTGCATAAGGCAAGAAGGACCCATTGGATCTGGTAAGTCATTTAATTTACCCACACCACGGTGAAACAAATCGATGTCACAGAATTTATGGATATCCACTTTTGAGCACCTGCACTTTTGAACCTACTGGATAAACACAATCCCTCGAGGCCTTTATTATTTGAAGTGTTTGGGCACAACAGTCACTTACTTTGGACTTGATATATTCATATTTGATCATTCACTATATGTTTATTACCATTATATATTGATTAATTTGTAATATTTTTATTTGATAAAGTCACTGATGTAAATTAGGACATTTATCACTTGTCATATATTATTTGCCTATTTTCTAACAATTTGTCAGTTTGTTGAACCATTACTTGATTTCACCACTAGGGTTACATTCAGCAAGCTCTGTAGCCGGCCTTACTATTAAGGCTAAATTTTCACTTGCAATAGCTGCATTAAAAAAATAAAAATGGAATTCCCACATGACCACAATCTGTAAATTAATGCGCTCAGGCATGGTGCATCGTACTATAAGAATGATAGTCTACATTTTATTTCTGACCCAGGAGTGGGCACCTGTTTGCACACTTAATCCTGAAAGTGGACTCTTACTTACTCTAACTTACAACTGCTGGTATCAGGCTAGCCAATGGGAACCAATCAATGTGGATGATGTAATGATCATACAGTATATGTGAGTGGCTACTGTTATTTTTGCTTTTGTGCTACATTTTAATAAAGATACTTTCCATTTTATTGTGAATTGATGGTGACTGTCTAACAAGAGGTTGGGAGAAGATTCTGGGGTGCTTGGCGTTATCCATTTGAGGCTGCACCGAGATCCTTGCTGGTCCGTTATCAAGCGTTTGTGATCTTTCAGTTCTGGTGAGTTTGCACTGCATGTGGGGTGGAGGTAGTGTGCACTCACTGTGTCTATTCATCACTGGTGATATACTGCACCATGATATTCTTTTCCCTTCTCTTTTTATCTGCATACACTTGATTGGACTTCTCATCTGAGGATTACTATCACATGTAACATCAGACGGATTTTATCCAGGGAGCCACTCTGATCCCGTGTTCTGTGTCATATCGTTTGGTCTTCTGGGACTGACGGATATATTTTATAACTGCTCAAGCGCTGCAGTACTCATATTATCCTTCTCCGTATTGCTGTAGCCAAGCACCTAGCTACACATGTAACATTTTGATAAGCAAGTTATGCCTTTCAATTACTCTGCACCTGTTCTTGGGCCAAAAGATATGCCCTCATTAGCTGGTAAAATGGTGTTGGACACTGTGGAACCCCAACACTAACTTTAACAACTTAAGCCCCGGAAGATTTTACCCCCTTCCTGACCAGGGTTTTTTTTTGCGATTTTTTTTTTTTTTTTTACTGCGTGACTTTAACGGACAATTGCGTGGTCGTGCCATACTGTACCTAAACAAATTTCATGTTCTTTTTTTCCCACAAACAGAGCTTTCTTTTGGTGGTATTTTATCACCTGTGCGATTTTTTTTTTTTTTTTTGATCATGCGCTATAAACAAAAAAAGAGCGTAAATTTTGCAAAAATAACAATATTTTCACTTTTTTTTATATGAAATTCCCCCCCAAAAAAATGTAAAAATCTAAATTTTTTAACATTTTCAGCCAATTTGTTTTATGCGACATATGTTTGGTAAAAAAAATCGCAAAAAGCGTATTTTGATTGGTTTGCGCAAAAGTTATCACGTTTACTAACAAAGGGAAAGATTTTTGTCATTTTTGGTGGGTTTTTTTTAACGAGTAATGGGGGCGATCTGCGATTTTTTTTTTTTTTTTTGCGGTACTGCGACATTGCGGCAGACAGATCGGACCCTTGACTGACATTTTTGACACTTTTGGGGGTACCAGTGACATTACTGCAGTAATCAGTGCTATACATATGCACTGTTATTGTAAAAATGACACTGGCAGGGAAGGGGTTAACTGTATTGGAGAGGGAGGGGTTAAGTGTGTCCTAGGGGCGTGTTTCTAACTGTGATGGGACATGTCTCCTATTGTAAAAACAGAGATCTCCATTTTTACACAGGGGAGAATGACAGGCAGCTTGTTTACATAAGCCACCCGCCTTTCTCCCGCTCTACCGATGATCGTAGTGTGACCGGCGGACATCGGGTCCGCCGGTCACACGCCCGGACTCCTCAGTGAACGAGCCTCAGCGGGCGCGCGCTCGTCCGCTATTGGCTCAAAACCCGGTGACAGGCTAGCGACGTAGATCTACGTCACTCTGCCTGGACGGGGCTGACTGCCGCAGTAAATATACTGTGCGCAGTCGGCAAGCGGTTAAAGCTATCGCTAAACTTAACGCCATGATCACCATGTTAGTGCTGACATAGTGATCACATGGTTTTGCTGATAAACAAGCGGATAGTTATCCTTTTTCTTGTTTTCTGACCCGAAACAATTATGCAGGTCATGAATTATGAACTCATTCTGACTTCAACGTCTGCATGCTTGGGTCAGTAACTAATTGCATAGCTAAGCCAGAGACATCCATGTGTTCTCCAAAGGAGCTCATCATGGCTTCCTACATCTACATGATTCATTTACATTATTTTTTTTGCCTTTACATTATGTTATATCTAGAATTTTTGCCTTTACATTACTTTCTGATAAAACAGCTACAGTGTCTCAAGTCTCAATATTAACATTGTAATTAAAATGTTACTAAACCCAGATCCTGCATTCACTATATTGGGTCTCCTACAGTACACAGAACATGGAAATGTAATTATTTTAGTAAATATAAACTGATAAATACATTTTCTCATCAGCAGTATATGGCAATTAGAGCAATCTTGTGACTTGTATCAGTGAGTGCTGATAGTTTGTAGGAGGAGTTCTCATTTCTCCCATAATTGTCCTATCAGGCTTTAAGACCCTTAATTCTCTGTCTAAACATGTCTGGACAGTGCTGATTGGCCCTGTGCTTGTTACATGTACCCTCCCAAAAAAAAAAAAAAATCATCCATCAATCAAGATGTGACATCCCACCCACTGTGTTCTTTTTTTAGTTGCTGGGCATGGAGGAGGAGGGAGGGGTTGGGCTGTCATTTAGGATTTGTATACACGCCCACGTGTGTGATGTTAATACCATGTGACCTGAATAGCTCAGCTTAAATCAGGAAGTACTCTCTGAGCAATATAGACCAAACTGAGCATGTGCAGCTGAACTACACTCACTGTGCTTATCTGGACTTGTCCAGAGTGAATGTGCAGAAGGGGGAAGATCTGTATACAGGATCACACGGCCTTTTTACACAATGCAGAGGATGAATCACTTACGTTACATAGGGAGTATAACAAACATGCTATTCTGCATCTATAGACAGATTTTACTGGTGTGGGTTTAGTAACACTTTAATTCAAATGCTACTGAACAACATTTGAAATTAAGTCTTTCGGATAAATTATATGTTAAGATATTAGTTTAACCACTTAAGGACCGCCCCCACATACATGTACTGCGGCAGGGCGGTCCTTAAGCGCAAAATCACCTACCTGTACGTGATTTTTTTTCTATCGGCTCTGGGGCACACGCACTGCTGGAGCCGCGTTCCCACTGTGATTGGACACAGCGGAAGCTAATCAGCAGGTCCGGTGGCTGCGATGGCAGCCGGCCACTCGTGATCATTCGGAAGAATGACAAAACGGTGGTCTGCCTATGTAAACAAGGCAGACCGTCGTCCTGTCAGACAGGAAGAGAGAGATCTTGTGTTCCTAGTAATCAGGAACACGGGTCTCTCTCTTCCTGCAGTCAGTCCATCCCCCACACAGATAGAAAGCACTCCCTAGGAGTACACTTAGCCCTTTGATCGCCCCTGATGTTAACCCATTCCCTGCCAGTGTCATTTATACAGTGACAGTGTATTTTTTTTTAGCACTGATCACTGTAATGGTGTCTTGTCTCCAAAAAGTGTCACTTATGTGTCTGATTTGTCTGCCGCAATGTCGCAGTCCTGCTAAAAATCGACGATCACCGCATTTACTAATAAAAACAATAACAAAAACCCAGAAAGTCCATAAATCTATCCCATAGTTAGTGAACGCTATAACTTTTGTACAAACCAATCAATATACGCTTTTCGGGATTTTTTTTTTAACAAAAATATGTAGCGGAACATAAACTTACCTAAACTGATAAAGAAATTTGATTTTTTAAATTTTATTTTTGGATATGTTTTATAGCAGAAAGTAAAAAATTGTGTTTTTCTTTTCAAAACTGTTGCACTTTTGTTGTTTATAGTGCAAAAATTAAAAACCACAGAAGTGAACAAATGCCACCAAAAGAAAGCTCTATTTGAGGGGAAAAAAAGACATATTTTTTTTTTTTTTGCCACCATTAGAGTTAAAAACAATAAAAAAATAAATAGTCCATAAATCTATCCCATAGTTTGTAAATGCTATAACTTTTGCGCAAACCAATCAATATAAACTTTTTGGGATTTTTTTTTTTACCAAAAATATGTAGCAGAATACAAACTTGCCTAAACTTATAAAAAAAATTAGATTTTTAAAATTTTATTATTGGATATGTTTTATAGCAGAAAGTAAAAAATATAGGTTTTTTTCAAAACTGTTGCTCTTTTTTTGTTTCTAGCGCAAAAAATAAAAACCGCAGGGGTGATCAAATACCACCAAAAGAAAGCTCTCTTTAAAGGAAAAAAAGGACATCAATTTTATTTTTCACCGCCATTACTAATAAAAACAATAAAAAAATAAATAGTCCATAAATCTATCCCATAGTTTGTAAACGCTATAACTTTTGCGCAAACCAATCAATATAAACTTTTGGGATTTTTTATTTACCAAAAATATTTAGTGGAATACAAACTTGCCTAAACTTATAAGGAAATTTGATTTTTGAAATTTTATTATTGGATATCTTTTATAGCAGAAAGTAAAAAAATATAGTTTTTTTTTCAAAACTTTCGCTCTTTTTTCGTTTATAGCACAAAAAATAAAAACCGCAGTGGTGATCAAATACCATCAAAAGACTTTTGCGCAAACCAATCAATATACGCTTTTTGGGATTTTTTTTTTACCAAAAATATGTAGCGGAATACAAACTTGCCTAAACTGATAAAGAAATTTGATTTTTTAAATGTTATTATTGGATATGTTTTATAGCAGAAAGTAAAAAATATTGTTTTTTTTTTTCAAAACTGTCGCTCTCCTTTTGTTTATGGCACAAAAAATAAAAACCGCAGAGGTGATCAAATACCACCAAAAGAAAGCGTTATTTGTGGGGAAAAAAAGGACATCAATTTTATTTTTCACCGCCTTTACTAATAAAAACAAAAAAAAATAAATAGTCCATAAATCTATCCCATAGTTTGTAAACGCTATAACTTTTGCGCAAGCCAATCAATATAAACTTTTTGGGATTTTGTTTTTACCAAAAATATGTAGCATAATACAAACTTGCCTAATTAGATTTTTAAATTTTATTATTGGATATCTTTTATAGCAGAAAGTAAAAAATAAAATTGATGCCCTTTTTTCCCACAATTAGAGCTTTCTTTTGGTGGTATTTAATCACCACTGCGGTTTTTATCTTTTGCTCTATAAACAAAAGAAGAGCGACAGTTTTGAAAAAAAAACAATATTTTTTAATTTCTGCTTTAAAAGATATCTAATAATACAATTTAAAAAATCTAATTTCTTTATCAGTTTAGGCAACTTTGTATTTTGCTACATATTTTTGGTAAAAAAATTACCAAAAAGTATACATTGATTGGTTTGCGCAAAAGTCTTTTGATGGTATTTGATAACCTCTTCTGTTTTTAATTTTTGCTTTATAAACAAAAGAAGAGCGACAGTTTTGAAAAAAAAAAAAAAAAAAACAATATTTTTTGCCGCCATTACTAATAAAAAAATTAAAAAGTCCATAAATCTATCCCATAGTTTGTAAACGCTATAACTTTTGTGCAAACCAATCAATATACGCTTTTTGGGATTTTTTTTACCAAAAATATGTAGCAGAATACAAACTTGCATAAACTGATAAAGAAATTTGATTTTTTAAATTGTATTTTTTTTTATAGCGGAAAGTAAAAAATAGATATTTTTTTAAGTTTGATTTTTTAATTTTTTTTATTTTTTATAGCAGAAAATAAATAATATTGTTTTTTTTTTTTTCAAAACTGTCGCTCTTCTTTTTGTTTATAGTGCAAAAATAAAAACCGTAGAGGTAATCAAATACCACCAAAAAAAAAGCTCTCTTTGTGGGAAAAAGGACATCAATTTTATTTGGGTAAAACGTCGCACGACCACGCAATTGTCAGTTAAAGCAGTGCAGTGCCGTATCGCAAAAAAAAAAAAAAAAAAGGCCTGGTCATTCAGGAGGTAAAACCTTCAAGGGCTGAATGGCTAATGGCATTGCTCATTTTGTTCTATTAAACTTAGCTTTTCAGGATAAAGTTTCAAATAAGAGCAACATTGCCATAAAAAAGGAAAGTTTTGCAGAGGGAGTTCTAAGAAAATAAAATCCACTTATCACTCATCTTTCCTTTTCAGTCTAAACCAATAGACATAATAGCTATTCTAACCAAAATGCTGTAATGTTATCATAATGGAAACATAAACCGAGAAACCAGTTTTATGACTGGAGTTATAAATGATAAAGTGAACAGACAGCCTTTGAAATAGTCTTGGATTACAGCTCAGGCACAAGTAGTAAACATTACATGCTTTACAAATACACTCATAAAATGGATCAGTTTAAAAGCTTTTCACAGGGAAGAAAAGAGCTGCTAAATAATCTTACCAGAGGGCTCATAAAGATATCAAATGAAGTAATATGTCTGATAATGGCCATATTGGTAGCAAATAAGTGATAGGGGTTCTGAAACCTTAATGCTTTATGCATTTATATACCAATAAATCTGAAAGAGTTATGTGTGTTTGTTTGTTTGTTTACTGCCCAATAGAAAATTCTTTGACTCACCCTGAATTTCAGTCTAACTTATTAGAAGTTTGGATTTAGGGTAGGGTGAACAGACATCCCCGGTTTCCTGGGACAGTCTCCAGATTGAGGACACTGTCCCCGGTCAAAGTCTGTCCCCGGTTTCCTGGGACAGTCTCCAGATTGAGGACACTGTCCCCGGTCAAAGTCTGTCCCCGGTTTCCTGGGACAGTCTCCAGATTGAGGACACTGTCCCCGGTCAAAGTCTGTCCCCGGTTTCCTGGGACAGTCTCCAGATTGAGGACACTGTCCCCGGTCAAAGTCTGTCCCCGGTTTCCTGGGACAGTCTCCAGATTGAGGACACTGTCCCCAGTAAAAGTCTGTCCCCGGTTTCCTCGGACAGTGCCTAGATTGAGGACACTGTCCCTGGTCAAAGTCTGTCCCCGGTTTCCTGGGACAGTCCCCGGATTGAGGACACTGTCCCCGGTCAAAGTCTGCCCCGGTTTCCTGGGACAGTCCCCGGATTGAGGACACTGTCTCCGGTCAAAGTCTGTCCCCGGTTTCCTGGGACAGTCCCCGGATTGAGGACACTGTCCCCGGTCAAAGTCTGTCCCCGGTTTTGTCACTGGATTCAGGGCCGGACTAATGTAGACAGGGCACCCCATGCTGGCTGAAAAACAGCCTGGTGTCTCAGATGCAGACGCCCCCTGCTGGACAATCTCACTTCCGCTTCTGCTGCTGTTCAGTGGAGGAGAGGCAGAGACAAAAATTAACTGTGTAATGGGAGATTAGCAAATGGGGGGTCTGTTTGTACACAGATGAGGGGTCAGAGATGGAGAGTTTAGCTGTTGTGGGGGAAGGGCTAAGAGGTGGCTGCAGAGATAATCTGTGAGAGAAGGGTGCAGAGGTGAGCTATGGATGTGGGGGCAGAAGTGTCCTCTGTGCATAGCAAACCTCTGTACCCTGTATCCCTAAAACCCTCCTGTATATTATGTAGTCCTGTGCCCGGTGCTCTGTGTATTATCCGGTCCTGTACCCAGCTCTCTGTGTACTATGCAATCCTGTACGCAGCGCTCTGTGTACTATGCAGTCCTCTACTTAGCGCTCTGTGTATTATGCAGTCCTGTATCCAGCACTCTGTGTATTATGTAGTCCTGTGCCCAGTGCTCTGTGGATTATGTACTTCTTTTGGTGGTAATTGATCACCTGTGCGATTTTTTAAATTTTTTGCTTTATAAACAAAAAAAAAGCGACAATTCAGAAAAAAAAACAATATTTTTAACTTCCTGCTATATAACATTCCCCCAAAAAAAATGTAAAAATCTAATTTTTTCATCCTTTTGAGCCAGTTTGTATTCTGCTACATATTTTTGGTAAATAAAATCCCAATAAGCATATTTTGATTGGTTTGCGCAAAAGGTGTTGCGTCTACAACCTAGGGGAAAGATTTATGTAATTTTTATTTATTTTATTTTTTTTACTAGTAATGGCGGCGATCTGTGACATTGGGGTGGACAGATCGGACCCCTAACTGACATTTATGACACTTTCGGGGGGACCAGTGACATTACTACAGTAATCAGTGCTAAAAATATGCACTGTTACTGCAATAATGGCACTGGCAAGGAAGGGGTTAACCCAGGGGTGATCAAAGGGTTAAATGTATGCCTAGGGGGTGTTTTCTAACTGTGAGGGGGATGGGCTTGTGAAATCAACACAGAAACCTGTGATCCTAAATAGGAGGATTACAGGCTCTCTGTGTTCATGCCAGAGAGAACAACAGTCAGCTGTGCTTACAACAGCAGACCGTCGTTCTCTCTCAGCGGGGAGTGATCGTGGGTGCTAAGGGGCAATCGCGGCCGCTGGTCCCGTGGATCGGCTTTCTAATGGGGGCAGGCGTGCACCTCCGGCGGCACGCGCGCGCCCCCCCGGAGCGCTCCCGTGAACTGCCGTACAGGTACAGTGGTTCGCGCAGCCGAGCCAGTGGTCGGCAAGTGATTAATAAAGTACATGATTGATTGCATTGTTAAAACTAAACTCAAAGAAAATGCTGAATACAAAGATTGAATACAATACAGATGAAATGTTTACTAGCCAATGCACTTATTTTTCTGGCCATGCAGGCATGCGATTTAGAAAGCTCTGCAACACAGTCAGAATTGATTACAAGTTGTTGAAGAAATACAGCCGTGTCCTCACTTTACCCAAAAAACTGGTGATTGGACAGTGAAGGGAAATAGACAGATTGATGAGTTCATCTCTCTGCTCAATCTCTTCTCTCCTCCTCTCATTATGTTCCTTGTCATCACATGTGCATACAGCACACATAAGTGGCTCAGAGTTTTGCTCCGCTCTCTGCAAGTCTAGATGCTGATGTATACCTGGCTGCATTCATTTGTGCTTTCTTTTTTTTTTAATCAATCAATCAATTTTTATTAGAGTTTTATGCAAAATAGTTACAAAACTGGCCCATTTGTGCTTTTTTTATATCTGTAAAGAGATCATCTGTAAAAGAGAGTTTATTTTAATTCCAATAATCATAAGAAAATCAAAAGCTGCTTGACCACACAAGAGAAAGGAGAGCAGCGCCATCTAAGTGCAGTATAAAAGACGCATTTAACCACTTGCGCCCCGCCCACCGTACATTTACTGCGGCACTCTACCGCTGCTACGTCGCTCGCTCAGGAGACTGTAGGGGGCAAGCGCGCGCCGGCGGCGGCGCGCTCCCGCCCTCACTCCTTACCTGGGGAGCCAGCGCGTGTGACCGGCAGCTCCAAAGTCCGCCGGCCACTTGCGATCTCCCACAGCAGAGAGAGAGAAGGACAGACAGCTGATGTAAACACAGCCGTCTGTCATTCTCCCTGAAGTGATCACAGAGCCCATGTGATCCTGCTATATAGGATCACATGTCTCTGTGATTACTTCACAAGCCACGCCCCTCACAGTTAGAATCACGCCCCTAGGGATACATTTAACCCCATTGATCACCAGTACAGTTAATCCCTTCCCTGCCAGTGTCATTTTTACAGTAACAGTGCATGTTTTTAGCACTGATTACTGTAGTAATGTCACTGGTCCCCTTAAAAGTGTCAAATGTCAGTTAGGGGTCCGATCTGTCCACCGCAATGTCGCAGTCCCGCAAAAAAAAATTTGCAGATCGCCGCAATTACTAGTAAAAAAAAAAAAAAAAAACAATAAAAATGACCCGCAGTTAGTAGACGCGATAACTTATGCGTAAACCAATCAAAATACGCTTATTGCGATTTTTTTTTAATCAAAAATATGTAGCAGAAAACAAATTGGCCTAAAATGTTAAAAAATTTAGATTTTTTTTTTTTTTGAGAATTTCACATAAAAAAATGTGAAAAATGTTGTTTTTTCAAAATTGCGCTCCTTTTTTGTTTAAAGCGCAAAAAATAAAAATCGCACAGGTGATCAAATACCACCAAAAGAAAGCTCTGTTTGTGGGAAAAAAAGGTCATCAATTTGGTTTGGGTACAGCGTCGCACGACCATGCAATTGTCCGTTAAAGTCATGCAGTGCCAAATCGCAAAATAGAGCCTGGTCATTGAGCAGCCAAATCCTCCGGGGCTAAAGTGGTTAATAACAACAGACAAATGCAAACTCACAGGATGGGCATCATAAACCAGCATGTAAAGGGTTCATCCACTCCAGTGGGAGGACGAGCAGCAGGGATCCGGGGATCCAGGGAATCTTTGCTGGTTTCGGCTGTGCTGGTGGCTCCCAGCACTTCCGGGTATGCAGTGTCCCTCAGTGCTGACTTCACTTCTGGGTAGAAGGTGGAGTGGGAGGTGCGCGCATTCAAAGCATGCGTGCTCCGAAAATCAAAGTGAAAAAATGATGGCGCAGGCTAGTCCATTTTGCTGAAATTTCATTGCAGCAACTCAAGACGGTACTCAGTAGTTTGTATGGCCCCCCACGTGCTTCTGACAACCCTAGGGCATGCTCCTAATGAGATGACAGATGGGTTCCTGGGGTATTTTCTTCCAGATCTGGACCAGGGCATCACTGAGCTTATGAACAGACTGAGGTGCAACCAGGCAACGTCACATTGACCGAAACATAATGTCCCAGAGGTGTTCTATTGGATTTAGGTCAGGGGAGCATGGGGGCCATTCAATGGTATCAATTCCTTCATCATCCACGAACTGGCTGCATACTCTCGCCACATGAGGCCGGGCATTGCCGTGCATCAAGAGGAACCCAGGACCCACTGCACCAGGGTAGGGTCTGACAATGGGTCCAAGAATTTCATTCCGATACATAATGGCAGTCAGGGTGCCATTGTCTAGCCTGTAGAGGTCTGTGTGTCCCTCCATGGATATGACTCCCCAGACCATCACTGACCCACCACCAAACTGGTCATGCTGAAGAATGTTACAGGCAGCATAATGTTCTCCGCGGCTTCTCCAGAGCCTTTCACGTCTGTCACATGTGCTCAGGGTGAACCTGCTCTCATTTGTGAAAAGCACAGGGCGCCAGTGACAGACTTGCCAATTCTGGTGTTTAATGGCCAATGCCAATCAAGTTCCTGGTGCTGGGCCATGGGCACAGAGCCCACTAGAGAAAGTCGGGCCCTCAGGGAACCCTTATGCAGTCTGTTTCTGATTGTTTGGTCAGAGACATTCACACCAGTAGGCTGCTGGAGCTCTTGCAGTGCTCATCCTGTTCCTCCTTGCACAAAGGAGCAGATACCGGTCCTGCTGATGGGTTAAGGACCTTCTACAGACCTGTCCAGCTCTCCTAGAGTAACTGCCTGTCTCCTGGACACTCCTCCATGCTCTTGAGACACAGCAAACCTTCTGGCAATGGTACATATTGATGTGCCATCCTGGAGGAATTGGACTGCTGTGCAGCCTCTATAGGGTTCAGGTATTAAATGCAAAACTGGTGAAAACAGTCAGAAAAGATAAGCAGGGAAAATAAATGTCTGTGGCCTCCACCTGTAAAACCATTCCGGTTTTGGAGGTGGTTTCATTGTTGCCCATCTAGTGCACTTGTTGTTAATTTCATTAACACCAAAGCATCTGAAACTGATTAACAACCCCCTTCCCTACTTAATTGACCAGATCAATATGCCAGGAGTTTAATTGACGATGCTATACTCTGATTAAAAAGTGTTCCTTTAATTATTTTGAGCAGTGTATACAGTATCTCACAAAAGTGAGTACACCCCTCACATTTCTGTAAATATTTTATTATATCTTTTCGTGTGACAACACTGAAGAAATGAGACTTTGCTATAATGTAAAGTAGTGAGTGTACAGCTTGTATAACAGTGTAAATTTTCTGTCCCCTCAAAATAACTCAATGCACAGCCATTAATGTCTATACCACTGGCAACAAAAGTGAGTACACCCCTAATTGAAAATGTCCAAACTGGGCCCAAAGTGTCAATATTTTGTGTGGTCACCATTATTTTCCAGCACTGCCTTAATCTTCTTGGTCATGGATTTCACCAGAGCTTCACAGGTTGCTACTGGAGTTCTCTTACACTCCTCCATTACGACATCACAGAGCTGGTTGATGTTAGAGACCTTGTGCTGATCCACCTTCCATTTGAGGATGCCCCTCAGATGCTTAGTAGGGTTTAGGTCTGGAGACATGCTTGGCCAGTACATCACCTTTACCCTCAGCTTCTTTAGCAAGGCAGTGGTCATCTTGGAGGTGTGTTTGGGGTCTTTCTCATGTTGGAATATTTCCCTGCAGCCCAGTCTCCAAAGGGAGGGGATCATGCTCTGCTTCAGTATGTCACAGTACATGTTGGCATTCATGATTAATTCAATGAACTGTAGCTCCCCAGTGCTGGCAGCACTCATGCAGCCCCAGACCATGACACTCCCCCCACCATGCTTGACTGTAGGCAAGACACACTTGTCTTTGTACTCCTCACCTGGTTGCTGCCACACACGCTTGACACCATCTGAACCAAATAGGTTTATCTTGGTCTCATCAAACCAGAGCACATGGTTCCAGTAATCCATGTCCTTAGTCTGCTTGTCTTCAGCAAACTGTTTGCAGGCTTTCTTGTGCATCATCTTTAGAAGAGGCTTCCTTCTGAGATGACAGCCATGCAGATCAATTTGATGCAGTGTGCGGCGTATGGTCTGAGCACTGACAGGCTGACCCCCCACCCCTTCAATCTCTGCAGCAATGCTGGCAGCACTCATACATCGATTTCCCAAAGACAACCTCTGGATATGACGCTGAGCACGTGAACTCAACTTATTTGGTTGACCATGGCGAAGCCTGTTCTGAGTGGAACCTGTCCTGTTAAACCACTGTATGATCTTGCCCACCATCTTGGCAATCTTCTTATAGCCTAGGCCATCTTTATGTAGAGCAACAATTCTTTTTTTCAGATCCTCAGAGTTCTTTGCCATGCTGAACTTCCAGTGACCAGTATGAGAGAGTGAGAGCGATAACACCAAATTTATCACACCTGCTCCCCATTCACGCCTGAGACCTTGTAACACTAATGAGTCACATGACACTGGGGAAGGAAAATGGCTAATTGGGCCCAATTTGGACATTTTCACTTAGGGGTGTACTCTCTTTTTTTGCCAGCGTTTTAGACATTAATGGCTGTGTGTTGAGTTATTTTGAGGGGACAGAAAATTTACACTGTTATACAAGCTGTACACTCACTACTTTACATTATAGCAAAGTCTCATTTCTTCAGTGTTGTCACACGAAAAGATATAATAAAATATTTACAGAAATGTGAGGGGTGTACTCACTTTTGTGAGATACTGTATATTGTGAGGGGGCTAGCTCAGCAGCAGGTGTGCGAGTGACCCCCCTGGATGAGTTCACTACATGAAATTAGGCACAGCAAACAGCATTGCAGGTGAAAAAGACAAAAGTGCAGTTTATTTACACTATATACAAGGTAAAAATGGCACCATAAACAAAAAGAAACCTGAAAATAAACCCTTGCCAACTTGGCAAATTACTACACACACAGGTTCCCGGGCTATCAACTAGGTGCAGCCTTGTGCTGCCCTCAGCACCTATCTCCCTGTCTAAGAGGATTGCCCCATAGGCTATGTCTCACCGCACAGGATATATATATATATATATATATATATATATATATATATATATATATATATATATATATATATATATACACACACGCATATATATACACACATATATATATATATAATATATATACATATATATATATATACACACATATATATATATATATATATACACACACATATATATATATATATATATATATATATATATATATATATATATATATATATATATATATATATATATATATATACAGTGGGTACGGAAAGTATTCAGACCCCCTTAAATTTTTCACTCTTTGTTATATTGCAGCCATTTGCTAAAATCATTTAAGTTCATTCTTCTTCCTCATGAATGTACACATAGCACCCCATACTGACAGAAAAACACAGAATTGTTGACATTGTTGCAGATTTATTAAAAAAGAAAAACTGAAATATCACATGGTCCTAAGTATTCAGACCCTTTGCTGTGACACTCATATATTTAACTCAGGTGCTTTCCATTTCTTCTGATCATCCTTGAGATGGTTCTACACCTTCATTTGAGTCCAGCTGTGTTTGATTATACTGACTGGACTTGATTAGGAAAGCCACACACCTGTCTATATAAGACCTTCCAGATCACAATGCATGTCAGAGCAAATGAGAATCATGAGGTCAAATGAACTGCCTGAAGAGCTCAGAGACAGAATTGTGGCAAGGCACAGATCTGGCCAAGGTTACAAAAAGATTTTTGCTGCACTTAAGGTTCCTAAGAGCACAGTGGCCTCCATAATCCTCAAATGGAAGACGTTTGGGACGACCAGAACCCTTCCTAGAGCTGGCCGTCCATCCAAACTGAGCTATCGGGGCAGAAGAGCCTTGGTGAGAGAGGTAAAGAAGAACCCAAAGATCACTGTGGCTGAGCTCCAGAGATGCAGTCAGGAGATGGGAGAAAGTTGTAGAAAGTCAACCATCACTGCAGCCCTCCACCAGTCGGGGCTTTATGGCAGAGTGGCCCGACGGAAGCCTCTCCTCAGTGTAAGACACATGAAAGCCCGCATGGAGTTTGCTAAAAAAACACCTGAAGGACTCCAAGATGGTGAGAAATAAGATTCTCTGGTCTGATGAGACCAAAATAGAACTTTTTGGCCTTAATTCTAAGCGGTATGTGTGGAGAAAACCAGGCACTGCTCATCACCTGTCCAATACAGTCCCAACAGTGAAGCATGGTGGTGGCAGCATCATGCTGTGGGGGTGTTTTTCAGCTGCAGGGACAGGACGACTGGTTGCAATCGAGGGAAAGATGAATGCGGCCAAGTACAGGGATATCCTGGACAAAAACCTTCTCCAGAGTGCTCTGGACCTCAGACTGGGCCGAAGGTTTACCTTCCAACAAGACAATGACCCTAAGCACACAGCTAAAATAACGAAGGAGTGGCTTCACAACAACTCCGTGACTGTTCTCGAATGGCCCAGCCAGAGCCCTGACTTAAACCCAATTGAGCATCTCTGGAGAGACCTAAAAATGGCTGTCCACCAACGTTTACCATCCAACCTGACAGAACTGGAGAGGATCTGCAAGGAGGAATGGCAGAGGATCCCCAAATCCAGGTGTGAAAGACTTGTTGCATCTTTCCCAAAAAGACTCCTGGCTGTATTAGATCAAAAGGGGGCTTCTACTAAATACTGAGCAAAGGGTCTGAATACTTAGGACCATGTGATATTTCAGTTTTTCTTTTTTAATAAATCTGCAACAATGTCAACAATTCTGTGTTTTTCTGTCAGTATGGGGTGCTATGTGTACATTCATGAGGAAGAAGAATGAACTTAAATGATTTTAGCAAATGGCTGCAATATAACAAAGAGTGAAAAATTTAAGGGGGTCTGAATACTTTCCGTACCCACTGTATATATATATATATATATATATATATATATATATATATACATACATACATACAGGGGTGATGTAACAATCTTTTGCTTCCGCTGTGTGATAAGGCATTGCGCCACCATAGACGCCATCGCACCATGATTGGCTAGTGGGGATAACAATGAATGGGTACAGTGGACCCGATAATTGCCAGCCATCCCCTAGGGAGGCAGAACAGCGATCTGCCTATGTAAACAAGGCCGATCACTGTTCTGGAAGGGTACAAGATGGAGATCTTGTTTTCCTGCCAAGCAGGAACCCGGATCTTTGTCTTCCCCCAGTTAGTGCATCCCCCCTACAGTTAGCTCAAACCAATCAACCTATGCTTATTGTTATTTTATCATCAAAAATATGTAGCAGAATATATACTGGCCTAAATTTATGAAGAAATTCGATTTTTTAAATTTTTTTTTTTTATTGGCTGTGTTTTATAGCAGAAAGTAAAAAATATATATATTTTTTTCAAAATTGTATCACTTTTTTTGTTTTTAATAGCGCAATAAATTAGAAAACCCACAGAGGTAATAAATTACCACCAAAAGAAAGCTGTTTGTGGAAAAAAAAGGACATCAATTTTATTTGGGTACAGTTTTGCACAACTGCTCAATTGCCTGTTAAAGTAGCGCAGTGCCGTATTGCAAAAAATGGCCTTGTCATTAAGGGGGTAAAACCTTCCAGTCCAGAACCGGTTAATACGGTGGATATCAGAATTCTCCAGAGCCATGAATGTATTTTTAACTACCAACAAGAAACCAGAAAACAAACTGTTTACACAGCATATTTGACTTTGAAATTGCTACCGTAACCCTAACAATTGATTACCCCAAGAGTATTGATTGATCGTGTTTATAAAAACATATGTTCCTATGGTTCAGTTTCTTTTTTTTTTTTCTTATACAAAAACAGCTTTTAGGAAAATGGTCACATTCATTATCAAGAAAATATTCATTTTTTTTAGAAAGTACTGTGCTGTTCTTTTCCTTATCTAAAACCATCTGCTAAGTATCCGAATCCAAATGGTAATGTTCAGATTTAACAACAAGAAAATGCCATTTCAAATAGATGTACTGTATCAGATAACAATGACTCAGATAATAAATAATTCATAGGCAAAAAAAATGTCATGCTAACGTATGGATTGCCCTGGTTTCTGGGGAAAAAAATAAAAAATCTTCATAGTTTCAAGTTAGAATAAAATAATTAGACTTTATTTATTCTGAAGTTGTTGTCATGTTTACTAATTGGTTAGTAAAATAGAAAACAGCGATGATGTACATTTTTATTTTACTGAATAAATTAAATATATTACAACTTTTATTTGCTTCAAAGGAAAAAAAATGCATTACAGAAAACAGTCCTACCAATCAAGTCTTTTCGAGCAAATGTAATGACCACTGCCTTTGTAAAAGCTTTTTTTTTTTTTTTAAGAAGTAATTTATGGTCTCATCAGTGTACTTTAGTTTACAAGGCTGCTTTAGCTCTGGAACCATATTGCTTTGAGCATTCTACTATTTATATCTTATGTGGTCACTATTTAACCTTTCATCACATGCATGTGTAGCACTGACCCCGTAGGGACTGCTGAATAATAACCCCCTGGTTACTAACACACGGTTATAAGCAAATACAGTTCTTACATTCCTCTTGGCTCTTCACTTCAATAAACAGTCCAGGGGTATTGGGTTTTTTTTTTTGCGGTTTCATTTGTATTGGGGATAGGAGAAGGAAATAGTGGGATACTCCAATGTAACTATTCACAATGTCTGAGGACTTCTATCTCCACAACTCCACCTGTAGATATGGAACAGCCAGGCTGTTAATTCATCCTGCAACTTTAGATGAATGGGGTTAAGTCTCTTGCTTTCTTTATCCTCTCTCACAAGATGACTTGGTGAACAGTATCTTATCTTCAGAATACTCTATCTAGCCAGGGCTGTCTTTAACACAGGGCAAAAGGGGCAGCTGCCCCGGGTCTAGTCATTGTTGTGGGGCCCAGAGCAGCTGCCCCTTGAGCCCCCAAATAGTTGATAAGTGAATTCAAGAGGGCCCAAGAAAATTTTTGCCCAGGGTCCAATCAAGAATAAAGACGGCCCTGTATCTAGCATCCTCTCTCTGCTGACACCCGTCCACTGACTATCCTATGAGCAGGGGTGGAGGGGGAAGGAGTGTAGGACTTCTGATGGTGTACAATTGTACCACGCTGACACAGCTCTTGGGAGGCAGAAGCAATTCCAACTGGTAGACAAGGAAGGAGAAAGGCATCTCTGAATGTAGCAGATAACACTTTATTACACAAAACAATGAGCCGACTTACACTGAAGATGATATGTGTCCTCACGACTCGGGGTCTCTTCCTGGTCCGCGGCTTGTCCTGTCCTCCGACTGTCCAGCAGCAGGGGAATGACGCCAATGGGGGAGCCCAATCAGAAGTGACGAATCAATGCGAGGCTGATGAAGGAGCACATCTGCGCATGCTCCGAAATGCGTTACCGCCCGCCCACGTCACCAAGCTCAGTGCGGTCCAAAAGCAAGGCATGCATTCCACCGCAGCCTTGCATTGATTCACGGCTCCTGATTGGGCTCCCCCATTGGCGTCATCTCCCCGCTGCTGGATAGTCGGAGGAGGGGACAAGCCGTGGACCAGGAAGAGACCCCGAGTCATGAGGACACATGTCATCTTCAGTGTAAGTCTGCTCATTGTTTTGTGTAATAAAGTGTTTTCTGCTACACTCAGAGACGCCTTTCTCCTTTCTTGTCTGCCAGTTGTGCATTATGAAAGCCCTACTAATAAGGAGGCCCCCAGGTACCATCTCCCCAGATCCAAAGAGCCTGGTATAAATTAGGAGTTAACCCCATGCTAGGTTTCTTTTTATAGTTGGGGGGTCCTCATCTAGTATAAGGATTTGGTATAGATGAATGGAATCCCTGTCCGGTTTGTTTACAGACAGAACTGGGAGGCTGGGTGCTGTCATTTTGCCAGACATTTAAAACCTTCCTATCTGGGAAGAATGACAGCTGGGCAGTGGCTTTACTGTTCTGAATAGACATCATGTGACGTCCTCTCAGAAAGCCCCACACAGTGACCACCAGACACAGCCGATGACTAATTGGTCTACCGACTCACTGCTGGGACCATGTGAGGCCAATCACAGCAGGTCACGTTGTAAGCAATGGATTGCTTCTTTTCATGCTATCCATTGTGTTGGTAGCTGTGATTGGTTAATGTGATTACATGGTACAGACATGGCCAATCACAGCTGATCTGTATCTTGACCAATCAGGGCTAACCACAGCAAAACAAACTAAATTAATCCATTTCATTAAGTAAAATGCTTGCATATAGAAATGTAATTCACTGATATAAGCAAACATAATGTATGGGAAAAAAAAAAAAGCTTGATCATTTCTCCAGAGAAGTATAATGCTACTATGGTAACAGTGTGTTAAAATAAAATCGTAAAAAAGAAAATAATACAAATAAAAAAAATGGAAAAATAAATATTACATGTTTTTGTCATACTGTCACCAGTTAGTGTCCCTAATCACAGCTACACCCATCATATGATGAAGCTGTACTGCACTGGTGACAGTATGTAAAAAAAAAATGAATTTTTTTTTTATTTCATTTCTTTACATTCCAAAAAATGATGACAAAAAAATTACAAATTCAAAAGACTCGCCATACCTCTAACTAAATACCTTGGACTTTTTACTTTCCAAAAAGGGTCATTTGGGGAGTATTTGTGCTGTCCTGACATTTTAGGACCTTGTGAAATGAGGTAGTTTCATGCAGTACATCAGGATTAACCAATTTTCAGATATAAACCATAGTTTGTGGACTCTATAACTTTCCTGCAGACTAATAAATATACACTGATTTGGGTTATTTTCACCAAAGAAATTTAGCAGAATAGATTGATGTCTAAATTTATGAAGAACAGATATTTATTTGCAAAATGTTATAACAAAATCAAAGAAAAACGTGTTTGTTTTTTGTTAATTTTCAGCCTTTTTAATTTATTTAGCAAGAATTAAAAAACTCAGTGGTGATTAAATGCCACCAAAAGAAAGCTTGAGTTGTGTGAACAAAATTATGAAAAAATGTAGTTTGGGTGGAGTGTTGCATAACTGCGCAAATGTTATTCAAAGTGTAACAGCGCTGAAAGCTGTAAATTGGCCTGGGCAGGAGGGGGTAAAAGTGCCTGGTATTGAAGTGCTTTTTTTCATTGTAAATGTCAGCTTTGCTTTAATAGGTTGTATACATCACACAGATATGCCAATTCACAGGCAGGTCAGGGCATCTCTTAGGCATGTTATTTATTGGACTGTTGCATTTTTAATGTTTCACTTTAAGCATTACTAAAATACTAAAATGCCAAACCTACCTTGAAACCAGGTATAACAGTCAGGGGTCAGTCTTGGAGACCAGTAGCCATAGCAGTAGAGAGGCTCCCACCAACCAGCTGGATAAGTACACAAGCAGGTCACCCTGGTGGATGATTCAGGCTTACCTGAGGTGTGGGGTCTAAGCACTTACCGGTGTTCACCAGAGCTCCTGATGGTGGAGCTGGATTTTGCTGCATATTAGTACAAGGTCAAGGTCCTCAGGATGGCTCCACCAGGAGGTTAGCAAGCCGGAGTCCAGTAGCAGATATAGCAGGTAGGAATCAAGCAGAAGCGTAGGCAGCAAACAAGCCAAATGTCGGTAATGAGTGGTTGCAGGTTGGGGATCAAGCAGAAGCGTAGGCAGCAGAGAAGCCAAATGTTGGTAATGAGTGGTTGCAGGTTGGAGATCAAGCAGAAGCATAGTCGAGGAACAAGCCAAAAGATGATAACGAATAGCTGCAGGTTGGAATCAAGTGGCAGTCGAGGAACAAGCCACAAGTCAGTAACGAGTGGTAGTGGAGATAAGGACAGCTGCAGGTAGCAAAGGAGCAAGATATCAGCTGGAGAAAGAACACAATAATCTGGCAAACAAGAAGTGCACAGGCACGGCTTGAATAGGAAGTTCATGGGAAGATCAAGGAGTTCAAGGTTCACCAGAAACAAGGTGCAAGGCAAGATTATCCAATAAATCAGACAGGATTCTGGTCAGCATTTTGGGTAGCTTGGCAAGAAAAGCCAATGCTGGATGCAGTGGAGGTCATAAGATCGGGTCACAAGACTCACATGTACGCTCCTAGCTCTCGGTCTTTATAAATTTGTATTGCAACAATTCTGACTTCTCATATTCATTGTCTAAAAATGTACCAGAAAGTTGGCTTAGTTTGTTGCAATTAATTATCGCTTCATCTATTTTTTTTTTTTTTTATACCTGCAGTAGTTTATTATGTTATTCCTTATAAAAATCATTTACAGTAGATCCCATGTTGTAATTCACATTTTTTTAAGAAGACAGAATTTACTATATTAAATCACATTGAGTGATTACGTATCACTGGCTCTGATCTATTGCTTCATGTCTTCTTTCATAATAAATCATATATTTATTTAACAATCAAGGAAGGATAATCACCTGATGCAAGAAATACATTTCTAACTTTGAGTGTTTCTCCAAGGTTTTGAATCTGCAAATCTTTATTGAATGCTTTGTTTCATAATCTAAGTGCAACACTTCAACTTCCCTCTGCCCACTCCAGAACCCTAGAGTACATAAGGACAGTCTGAGCTGAGTTGTCATGGTTGATTTATAATAGATGTATTTTGCAGTAGACGGGAAAAGTGGAACATAATGTGAGATTCATGTTCGATCACCTGAAGTGGTTGTAAAGTCAAAAGGTTTTTTATCTTGAAGCATTCTATGCATTAAGATAGAAAAACCTTCTGTGTGCAGCAGCCCTCCAGCACCCCCTAGTACTAACCTGAGCCCCATCTTCTTCCAGCAATGTCCACAAAATCCTCAGCCGTCTAGGACTCTTCTCCTGCTAAGACACAGAAGTTGTGCCATTGGCTCCCACTGCTGTCAATCAAAGTCAGTTAGCCAATCAGGGGAGAGAGGGGTGGAGCAGAAACTGGGCTCAGTTTATGATTGGACACAGGGAGCTGTGTCCCCGTACCAAGCTGCTTGCTGTGGGGGCACTTGCCAGGACCAGGGAAGCTGGACCCAAGAAAAGGAGGATCTGGGCCTCTTTGTGCAAAAACTACTGCACAGAGGAGGTAAGTATTACATGTTTGTTATTTTAAGAGAAAAAAAACGAGACTTTACAATCACTTACAATTGTTGCATTCTTCCTTTCCTGAAAACTCTTGAAATCTTTGAGAAAGAGATGATTTAGTTAAAAGGACAAGTTCATCTTTTTTAGAAAAATCCAAAGTGCCCCATTCCCTAGCCCCTCTTTTGATCCAAAAGGTGAACTTCTTCTTTAAAGCAGTAATAAACCAAAAGCAAACACAAATTATATTGCAGATTACCAATTCTTAGATGTGGTGGCTGCATTAATTTTATTTTTTTAGGCTTTCTCCTCGTGTGCATCTGTGGATCCAGTTAGTAATCTGTTTTTCAAAAGAACAAGCTCTCATGCAGTTACAAGGATGATAAAAACCATTTACCACTGACAGGGGTGCTTACCATGATCTTTTATTTATTGTAAAACCTTTATTCCGAAAGGAAAAAATATATATTTTGCTGTAACTGTTTATCCATGGCCATGTCAGCTGAAGTGTTTAGATAGTGCTCTGCCTCCGAGGGAGAGGTGAAAGAGATGTGTTTGCCAGTGGCTGGTTGGATATGAAGAACAGCTGGTTATGCCAAAGTGAATTTGATATGATTACTGTAGATCAGCCTTTTTTAACCAGGGTGCCCAGGCACCCTGGGGGGGCCTTAAGGTTTCTTCAGGGGTGCCTTGGCAAAATGCCTAAAAATTGATCGAAAATTATTTACAAGCCAGCAGGTGGATGGATCCTGCCTGTTGGTTACACAAATCCACAGGTTTTCATTATGCACCATTACGACTTTCTAGACACTGGCATCCTAACAACCAATGACATCATCAGTTGATAAGATGGATGTCTGTTGCCTCCACAGCATTCTTGTTTGATACTCCTGCATCCCTCTCCCTTAGCACTGGGGTGGCAATAGCTTATTGATGGAGATAAAGTGAGGGAGAAGAGAAATATTGGAATACTAGTCACTAGCGGTGTGCAAAAGTGTATTTGCTTTGGAAGAACAAATCACCTCTAACGTTGGGTGTCCTAAGTGTGGATGATGCTGTATTGTGTAAGGCTATTAGAATAGTTTTTTTACATTTTAGAATGGGGTGCCTCCAGACTGTCCCTTAGCACTGGGGTGGCAATAGCTTATTGATGGAGATAAAGTGAGGGAGAAGAGAAATATTGGAATACTAGTCACTAGCGGTGTGCAAAAGTGTATTTGCTTTGGAAGAACAAATCACCTCTAACGTTGGGTGTCCTAAGTGTGGATGATGCTGAATTGTGTAAAGCTATTAGAATAGTTTTCTTACATTTTAGAATGGGGTGCCTCCAGACTGTCCATAATTTTAAAGGGTGCCTTAAGATTGTCTATAAATTTTAATGGGTGACTAGACTAAAAAAAGGTAAAGAAACAGTGCTGTAGAGAGTGGAGCAGATAGACAAGAAGGCCTTGCGTTGGCGCATCACCTTAATGTCAGAGGAAAAATCTGCAAACAGTAGCAGTGGATGGTCATCAAGAAAGAGGTTCCGTAGATGCCAATATTTTGGGAGAATGGCGTGCTTGTCAGCATAGTTGAGGTCGCGGACTATTACCGGTCTAGGTTTAGAGCTGAATTTGGAAGGTTGACCAATGCGGTTGGCGTGTTCCACCATGCAGAGAGAACTTGCTGCTACGTAATGGTAGTGGAGCAGAGGTTTTAACTAGCATAGCAGCCATATAGAATTATGGCAACCCTATGATGCGCAAATTGTTGTGCCCAGACCGATTCTCGAGGTCATCTACCTTCTCCTGTAGTTCCCTGTGGACATTGGAGATTCTGGCCACTGCTGTGAAGACCGCTGTAGCTTCATCCTCAATGGAGGAGATCTGCTCCTCAGTCTGTGTGATCCTCTGGGCTTGGAGCTGCAGGTCTCCATGAAGCTGCTCCAGATCCTTAAACACAGCCTGGTCCACACCTTCTGTGTGGGGGGTGAGGAGCCCAACCACTGCCTGTGTATTCATAGCTGGAGAAGCAGAATCCACTGCCGTCTGTGCTGTTGGTATCTAGGGCTGCTGACTGTCTGCCTGGTCTCCTGAGTCAGGGTTTGCAGCGGGCGCCATCTTGGCTGCAGAGAGCTTGTGTCCCCCCAGGAAGGGCGAGAAGCCGATGCTGATTGTGGGAGCTATTGCTCAATGAATCGGTCCATGGGGTTCCCACGGACTGCAGAGTAAACCCCAGGTGCTGCCTGGCGTAAAAGGCAGATTTCAGAGGAGCGCAACAGGAGCAGTATCAGCCTAGCTCCTCTCCATGCGGCTTTAGAACTGGAAGTGTTGCTGTAACTACTTACAACAAATTAGCTGCAGTTCAACTTCAATGTATTACTGTATCTAAATCTGCTAGTACATATTATACTCTCCTCCCCCCATATTAACAATGCTGCTCTCAAAAGATGCCCCATATTCTCCTTCAACCAGAGTGGGGGCACTCTAATACAGAAGGTGTGATGCTGCTCCAGATCACCAGGGGAAAACAGAGGGGGAAAAGCCTAAAACAAGAAAACAAATGCAGCCACCACATCTAAAGATTGGTAAGCTGCAATATTTTACATTTTTGGTTTTGGGTTTAATATCACTTTAAAATCTATAAAGGCACCATGTATGGTGCCCAATAACTACTGTAACAAAGTATTTGCAGTAATGAAAGTAGGTTCTCTCTCTCTCTAACTGAATATACTTTATTGATAAAAACAAGTATACATTTTAAGTGAAGTATTCTGGCCTTCTCCTGCTTTTTAAAGAGGGTTTATACTTTCAAGAAGAAAGTGAAAATTTCCTCCAATGAATAATCAGTAACTAGCTGTTTTCTGGTTGTAAAGAAAAGCAGTGCTGTCTGTACACTTGGAAAGGCTGAGGATTTTAAAGCGGATTTCCACCCAAAAGTGGAAACTTTGCTTATCTGCCCCCCCCCCACATTTGGCACCTTTAAGGGGGGTGGGGGAACGGGTACCTGTTTTTGATAGGTACCCATCCCCACTTTTATAAGACTCTGCCGTGGCAAGGTCCCTTGGAGGTCTGGCCCCCCTCCCCTTCCTCCGCCGATGAGCCAGTTAGAAAGCACAGCGCGCTTTACGCATGAGCAGTAGGGAACCTGCTGTGAAGCTAAAAGGCTTTACTGTTAGTTTCCATTACCACGAATGGCAGCGGCAGAATCCGAGAGGAGAAACGCAAGTTGGCTGGGTTGCCAACATAGCAGGATCCCTGGACAGGTAAGTGTCCTTATATTAAAAGTCAGCAGCTGCAGTGTTTGTAGCTGCTGAATTTTAATTTTTCCATGGGGGGGGGAACTCCGCTTTAGGTATCATAGAGTTCAATAAGCTTCATTCTTTGAAAAAGGACAAGTTGCTCTGGCTCCTCTAGCAACCTTTTTCAGAGTATCTGTGAGTCAAAATGGGGTGAACCCTGTTGGTCATTAAATTATTTTCCAAAAGATAATTTCAAAGCATATTAAGTAACCCTTTTACTACTGTATAGAGTCAAAAGAGCAAATAGTAATACACCCTGATGATACCCACTGATGGGGAGGTACTCTATGGAAGGAAAAAGTATTTGGGAGATCTAGATCACACTAACTTAGCCCTGAAATGGCTAAAAAGCGCTGTTTGACCAAACCTAATTGTGAGTTCACACACATAGAGGTGAGGATACTTCTAAAAGGAGGGGGGTGCATGAGTGTGATGGCACATCTGCTTTGATTCTGGAGCACCTTAAGGAGAAAGAAGTGATATTTATGTGGATAGTGATTTACTGGTGGGGATTTGTTATATATTGTTTATGCACAGAGAATGTATTTATGTTTTTATAGCTTTGCACAGCGTGGCGCATATGTTGTTTTGATTCGATTTGTGCTCAGCTTTATAGGATTGTGAACAGTGCCAGCAGCGTCTTACTAGCTGTGAACACACATAGTAGCTCGCAAGGTTTTTCTTTTTATTCTCAATCATGCCACCTACAAGCTACATGGTTCTCTTTTGTGCAACATTTTGTCGCCATTTGAAGAGGCATCCAGAATTGTGAGCTGTGATGACACAGGGATTAGCAACACAGTCCCTCTGCATGGTATATTAAACCAGGCTCCTGTCTCCTGTCTGAAGGCCAACAGGATGATTTGCCTTCTCCCTCCACCTCTGCGAGGCAGATTTTGCAGGAGGTAGAGAGGGGTTCTTCACCCACTCAATCCTTATTGTATCTGGGTGGGTGAGATTATTAAGAACACCGTTGTTCTTAATGAAACAGGGGACTCAGCATCCTCTACTGCAGACAATTTGTGGTGAATGATTGTACAATGACTCCCGGATTTGCACCATGAAGATAAGGGACCATTACAAGGGAAACATTATGTAACGTTCATGCGTTTTTGTTAGTGGATGGATTTTCAGCTGCAGAATTATTACACTCAGTAGCCTTGTAGAGAATCTGTTGAACAAACATATCCAACTCTCAGGACTTCATCACCGTGTACAGCCTGTTATATACCATATATATTAATAGATGTTTAGTGGAGGGATAGAATATATGAGGATATATAGATGAGAGACAGGCTATTATATGGTGAGCACTAGAAGTAGTAATAAGAGAGTTGTAGGTGATGGTGAAGCAGATAGGTTCTAATGTCAAGTATAGTGCAGATGGTAAGAGGACACAGATGGAGTATACTTAGACAGAGTAACCTAGTGCAAGGATAGTTGAAGGTAGTCCCAAGAGCTAACAGTCTATGCAGATGATAGTGAATAGATAGATACAGATAGTCTTGGTAATTGCAGTAGATGACAGTAGGAGATTGGTTAGTAAGAATCCCTTGCGGGGTACTTATCACTTAGAAAGGTTTAGTAGTAACAGTGTCCATTGGAGAAGGGTGATCCCGTAGCGAGATACGGATCACCAGCGAGGTTTCCGGCTTCAGGTTCAGCGAGGGAGAATGTCAGCAGCTCCGACTTCACAGGAAGAGGTGCGGTGAGCATGTGGTTTGAACGAGCGATGAGTGGAAGCAAACCGGCGATTGAAATAGCCGCTCATAGCGGCGCTCTGCAATGATGTCATCCGGTCTTAAAGGTATATGCGTCTCTTGTTATACAAGATGGGACGCAATTAGCAGAGGAGAAATATGGAGACAAGGGTACCAGAGGTACCAGAACATTACAGTACCCCCCCCCCTTAAGGCCGGCTCCGGAAGGCCTCTAGAACTGTTTTTTCCGGATATTTCGAGTGGAAATTGCGAATCAGTCTAGGGGCATGGATATCGGAGGTATCCAGCCAGGTGTCGTCTTGGGGCCCATAGTTCTTCCATCGTACAAGATACTGGAGTCTTCTTCTATGAAAACGGGAATCCAAAATTTCTTTTATCTCAAATTCTTCTCCACCTTCCACTTGTACAGGAGGTGGAGGTGAGATAGTAGGCCTTATTCCTTGGTTAGGAACATGGGGCTTCAGTAGAGACACATGGAAGACAGGATGTATCTTGAGATCTACTGGCAATGTGAGTTGTACTGCAGCTTTTCCAATAAGCTTCTCTATTGGAAAAGGTCCCAGAAATAGAGGTCCAAGTTTTTTACTAGGAATTTTTAGTCTCAGATTTTTTGTAGAAAGCCAAACAAGATCCCCAATGGCATATTGGGGAGAGGGTTTCCTACGGAGGTCGTAGTACTTTTTTTGTTGGCTATGAGCATGGGATATGGTATTGTTGAGTAATCCCAGAGAATCCTTTATCTGGGCAAGATAATCAGATGCTACTGGATTACTTGATGGCAAGATACGTGGAGGTAGGAGTGTGGGATGAAACCCATAATTCAGGTAAAACGGACTTTGCTTAGTAGTGCTATGAGTAGCGTTGTTATAGGCGAATTCCACCAGCGGGAGGAGATCTGCCCAATCGTCTTGTAGATACGAAGTATAGCAACGCAGGTACTGTTCAATGCACTGGTTAACTCTCTCTGTCTGTCCGTTGGTCTGAGGGTGGTAGGGAGAAGTAAGGTTACGCTCTATTCGCAGTATCTGACATAGAGCTAGTCAAAACTTTGAGATGAATTGTGAACCACGGTCAGACAGCAGTGTTTTTGGAATACCATGTAACTTAAAGACATGTTTTACAAGTAATTCCGCTGTTTGTTTGGATGATGGTAGTTTTCGAATAGGAGTGAAATGTGCCATCTTGGTCAGATGGTCCACTGACACCAAGATGGTGTTGAATCCTTTGGAAGGTGGTAGTTCCACTATGAAGTCTAAGGATACTACTTCCCACGGAACCTGGGGTATCGGTAAACTACAAAGTAACCCCGATGGTTTCGTGTTGTCAATTTTAGACCTTGCACAGATATCACAAGATGAAACAAACTTTTTTACGGTTGTCTTCATGTCTGGCCACCAAAATTGCCTAGTGAGTAGATTGAGAGTTTTAGTCATACCCATATGTCCTGCCATAGGTACATCATGCGACAATTCTAAGATCTTGGTTCTCATAGTAGGGGGTATGTATAATTTATCGTTGTAGTAGAGAAAGCCTTCTGCGTCAGCAGTTAGTTGTGGTGGAGGTGAGTCCAATCCTATGCTGTGCAAAATCTCCTCCTTCAGGGAGCGAACGACACCGATAATACGTTCAAGTGGTATTATAGGAACTGAGGGAACCTCAGTACAATCTTTCTCGGCTAGTCGTGAAAGTGCATCCGCTTTTTTATTTTTGTCTGCGGGCGTGTAAGTCACTAAAAAATTTAATCTCAGAAAGAATAACGACCACCGTACCTGCCGGTGGGAAAGAGTTCTATTAGTTTGAAGGTATTGAAGGTTTTTGTGATCAGTATATATCAGAATTGGCAATTGAGTGCCCTCAAGTAGATGTCGCCAATTCTCTAACGCCAGTTTTATGGCTAATAACTCCTTCTCACCTACTGGGTAGTTCACCTCAGGGCTGCTTAATGACTTTGAGAAGAAAGCAACTGGGTGAAGAGGTGAGGTGTTTGTTGGTCGTTGTGAGAGAACTGCTCCTACTGCCATATTTGACGCATCTACCTCCAAGATGTATTAAAGGGATGGGTCTGGATGGCATAGTATGGGGGCAGTAGTAAATCTTGATTTCAGCAGAGAGAATGCTCCACTTGCTTCTTTTGTCCAAATAAATGGTTTCTTCGTGCTTGTAAGTTGTGTGAGAGGTTTCACAATCGCCGAGAAGTTCTTAATGAATTTCCTATAGTAATTAGAGAATCCTAGGAACCTTTGTAATGCTTTGCGAGTGGTTGGCACAGGCCAATCCAGAATGCAGGATATTTTGCTCATGTCCATTTTGATTCCACTTTTAGATATAATATATCCTAGGAATAGTACTTCCTCTTTATGAAACAAACATTTCTTTGATTTAACATATAAGTTATGGGCAAGTAGTCTTGACAACACAAGTCTCGCATGTTTGATGTGCTCAGGTAAGGAATGAGAATAGATAAGTATATCGTCTCAACATCAGATCTTCTTGAAAAGCACTGTCTTATTATCATCTATAAGTATGCAGCTCAATAGAACAGAGGGACTAATCTGAAAAAAGTGCGAGACTATGCTTATTTAAGCGAGAGGGGAAATCCCCTAGAACCCTCCTGCGTTGGATCATAAAATCAGCCTTCCTTGAAGCACTGTTAAATTATCACCCAGGAGTATATGGCTTAAGAGTCAATGAGACTGTTGAGAAAAAATGTGCGGGACTCTGTTTACCAAAGTATGAGGGGAAACCCCTATAGAATTGCACTACATTTGATTTCATTCCTAGCCCTTCGTGAAAGTATCAGCATATTTTTATCTATGAGTTTATAGTTTGATGAGTCAGAGGGATGGTTCTGAAAATTGTGCGGGACGCTGCTTACTTATGGTAGAGGGGAAACCCCCCAGGATTTTATTTCACATGATCTCAATATCAGCCCTCCTTGAAAGTACTGCTGAATTATCTTTCATGAGTGTATAGCTTAAGAATTGTCGGGACTGTTTGGAAAAAATGTGTGGGACTCTGCTTACTTATATAACTTAAGAGCTAATGTGACTGTGATGGAAAAGTGGTGTGGGACCTTGCTTGCTTGAGTGCGAGGGAAACCCTCCAGAGAGGTTGTACGTTTATTTCTCAACATCAGCTCTTCTTAAAAAGCACTGTCTTATTATCATCTATGAGTATGCAGCTTAATAGAACAGAGGGACTAATCTGAAGAAAGTGCGGGATTATGCTTACTTAAGCGAGAGGGGAAATCCCCTAGAACCCCCCTGCGTTGGATCCTAAAATCAGCCTTTCTTGAAGCACTGCTAAATTATCACCCAGGGGTATATAGCTTAAGAGTTAACGAGACTGTTGAGAAAAAATGTGCGGGAATCTGTTTACCAAAGTATGAGGGGAAACCCCTATAGAACTGCACTACACTTGATCTCATTCCCAGCCCTTCGTGAAAGCATCTGTATATTTTCATTTATGAGTTTACAGTTTAATGAGTCAGAGGGATGGTTCTGAAAATTGTGCGGGACACTGCTTACTTATGGTAGAGGGGAAACCCCCCAGGACTTTATTGCACAGGATTTCAATATCAGCCCTCCTTGGAAGTACTGCTAGATTATCTTTCATGAGTGTATAGCTTAAGAATTATCGGGACTGTTTGGAAAAAATGTGTGGGACTCTGCTTACTTAGGGAGGGGGGAAACCCCCCAGAACCCTCCTTTATTGGATATAATATACCGGCCCTCTCTGAAAGCAAAGACATATTGTCATCTATGAGTATAAGGTCTAAGAGAAGGCAGGTTTGTGTTGAAAAGGTTCGGGACTCTGCCTGTTTGAATGAGAGGGGAAACCCCCCAGAATCCTTATATGACCAATCTCAAATATCAGCTTTCTTAGAAAGCACTGCTACAGTATTTATTTACAAGTGTATGCTTAAGAGCTAGTTGAACGGTTCTGGAAAAAGTGTGGGACTCTACTCACTTGGGTGAGGGTGGAAACCCCCCCAGATCTTACTTACGCACATTGAGAAATGTGCGGGAATCTGAGTACTTAAGTGAGAGGGGAAACCACCAAAATTTTCATATGTTTGACTTCAACAACAGCTTCCCCTGGTAGCACAGCTATATTATCATGCGTGAGTGTATAGCTTAAGAACTAGTGAGACTGTCGTGCAAAAAGTGTGGGACCTCTCTTACTTGAACCACTGAATAAATGTATATGATATTTAGTTCATACTGAAAATAGAGACATAAGAGGAAGCTATACTGAGGGCTTATTCCCCAGAGCCGAATCCACAATGAGAGGTAAACCGGCAAAGGAAGTGGCAGGGAAGCCTCCAAAAACCACAGCAAGCCCAGGAACAATTAAAAAATATATGACACCTGAGGGAAAAGGTCAAAACACACAGCCAGAGGATCAACCGGTTGTTAGACCCAAACAAAATACAGAGGGAACCAAGAAAACTAAGAATCAAAAGCATATAGGAGTAAGTGGAGAAGAAAGCTTACAAGTGTCAAGAGAAAGCAGTATAACAATAGAGGATGGAGACATGAATAGAGAAGATGAATTCAATGAAAAAGATTATCCACCATCAAAATCAGAAATGCGGGAAATGTTTGCCAGCCTTGAAAGATCCATCAAAGCCGAGATGGCCACATTACATGTCGACTTTGGGCATATTCTGGGCAGAGTAGAAGAAACAGAAGAAAAGGTGGAGTCCCAAGGAAAAGAACTAAAAAATCTAAAAGAGCAAATGAGAAAAATGAAAATGGAGCAGAGAAATATGTTATACAAAATCGAAGACCAGGAGAATAGAAATCGAAGAAAAAATCTGAGAATAAGAGGATTACCAGAGAAAGGGCCAACAGAAAATTTAGAAGAAACCCTGGAGAAGTTATTTAACCCTCTGCTGGGAAAGGCGACCAAAGATAAAATTGAGTTTGAGAGAATTCATAGGTTGCGTAAACCAACCAACCTACCAAAAGAGAAAACAAGAGATGTGATTGTAAGATTCCATAAATATGAGACAAGGGCCCAGATCTGGGGGAAAATGAGAAGAAGACCGGAATTAAAATATGACTGGGAGGACATTCAGATTTTCCCAGACCTGGCAAAAGAGACAATTAATAGAAAACGCATTCTTAGACCAATGATAGAAATATTAAAGAAAAAAGATATACAATACTTTTGGAACTTCCCAGCAGGCCTAGGAGTGAGAAGAGATGGGAGGACAGTACTCCTTAGATACCCAGAGGAAACCAAAGACTTTTGTGAAGCAGTAAAAATCCCACTTATGGATATTCCAGGCTGGACCGACCAGGAGTGCCCAGAGGAAGAAGTTGATGAAGGAGAATTGAATCAGTGGAAACAGAAGAAAAAGATGAAAACAAAAGGATGAAAAAGGACTGGGGGGACCGGGGGGATTGGGGGAGGGGGGAGGGCTGGCGGGAGAAGGGGAGGAGGGGAGGAGGAGCAAGTAAGAATAAAAAACGGGTGGCCCTATGGAGATCAGCGGGCCGTCACCATTAGACCCTATGGTAGGGAAGATGGGAGGGAACGGTGACCACTAGCAGAGCTCGACCTCGGCCACAAGTCAATTGGAAAGGGAGGAAGGAGAATTGACAACCCTGATGGAGGGACCGGGAATAGTTGGGGGAGGGGAGGGTAGGGGTGGGAAGAGGAAAGGGGAAGAAAGAGGGAAAAAGAAGTTAATAGATCAAAACGTCTCCTATAAGAAAATACAAGAATTAAGAGAACCCACAAGACAAGAAAAATCAGAGGGATTAATGCCATCTCTTAGGGATCCCTGGTGTTGGTTGAACAGTTTTTATGGCCACTTTAGAGTTGAAGAGATGATAGAGAAAGACAGTAATGAAGATTAAGAAACAATGGCTATAGTTAACATATTATCTTACAATGTCCGAGGTTTAAACTCTCCAGAAAAAAGGAAAAAAATTTTAAAAGAAATTAGTTATTTGAAAGCAGATTTGACATTCTTACAGGAGACTCATTTATCTCATGCATCTAATATCAGATTGTATTCTAAGAGCCATCCTACCTGGTATTACGCGGACTCACCCCGGAGGAAGTCCAAGGGAGTAGCCATTGGCATTTCTAGGGGCCTTGGATTTGTTCTAGAGTCGAGAAAGGTAGACCCAGAGGGAAGATACCTCTTTTTAAGAGGAAAAATAGGAGATGAAGATTTGACCCTAGTAAATATATATAGCCCTAATGAGAGACAAGTAGACTTCCTAGGTAAAGTACTGGGAAAATTAATGGAGTTTAAAAAAAGAGGAGTCATACTGGCAGGGGACCTCAATCTCTGCCTTGACCCTAAAGTAGATACCACATCAAAAACCCTACGGATAAATAAAGTACAGGCAAAGAAAATAAAGGAAAAATTATTTACAAATCAACTGGCAGATATTTGGAGAATTCTCCATCCGAAAGATAGAGATTATACATGTTACTCAAGTGTACATGGAACATACTCAAGATTGGATTATATACTAATCGAACATAGGTGGATCGAAAGGGTAAGCGAGGCAGAGATTGGGGTCAAGACTTGGTCGGACCATACCCCCATTATGGTAAAAATAAAAATGGCGAAAGAGCGACCTAGGATGGATGCTTGGAAAATAAATGGGGAGATTTTTGGAGATAAAAAGTGGGAAAAAGAAATAGTGAAAGAGTTGGAATTCTATTTTCAAATAAACGATACAAAAGATGCACCAAAAGACATAGTATGGGAAGCTCATAAGGCTTATATGAGGGGCATATTTATCTCAAAGGGGACCCAAAGGAAAAAAGAAAGAATAAAAGATAAGATTAGGCTAATGACAGAAGTACATCAATTAGAGCAAAAACATAAAAATACACAAGATATATTAATAAATAATTTACTTGAGGTGAAGAGAGAAGAATTGAAAGATCTGCTAGAACAGGAAATAAAGCAGGAAATGAAAAGATGTATAAAAGAAAAATACATTGAAAGTAATAAGGTTGGGAAAAACCTAGCAAAAATCCTGAAAAAGAAGAAAGGAAAAAATTTTGTAGATAAAATTAAAAATAAAAATGGGGAAATAATTCAAACAACGACAGGAATAGCCAAAGAATTCCAAAACTACTATGCTAATCTTTATGCAGTAAAGAAAGGTGAGATACAGGGGAATGAAACAGAAAGGAGGGAGAAAATCAAAAAATACCTTGTAGATGCAGGACTGACAAAGATAGATGAGGAAAAGTTAACATTCTTAGAAAGACCAATCTCAGAACAAGAAATAGAGAGAGCCATTAAAGAAACGAGCCTAGGTAAAAGCCCAGGACCGGATGGGTTTACCATAGGTTATTATAAAAAATTTAAGGACATTTTAATCCCAAGATTTAAAGAATATATAAACGGAATAGGGACTCAGTACGAGATGAGTAAAGAGGCCCTGTCAGCATCAATCACAGTTATACGGAAAGAGGGAAAAGACCCGTTACTATGTTCTCATTTTAGACCCATCTCCCTACTTAATGTTGATACTAAATTATTCACAAAAATTTTGGCCACTAGAATGAAGAACTTAATGGGGGAGTGGATACACAATGATCAAGTAGGATTCATCCCGGGAAGACAGGGACGGGACAATGGGATAAAAACTATACTGTTGATAGACCATATGGTAAAAAGCAGAGCTCCCAGTCTACTCCTGTCAATAGATGCGGAAAAAGCATTTGACAGGGTAGACTGGGAGTTCATGATAAACACCCTAGTGGAGTTGGGAATAAAACCTAGAATGCTGGCCTGGATCAAAACTTTGTATAATCAACCAACTGCAAAGGTAAAGGTCAATGGAACTTTGTCAGACTCGTTTAAAATGCTCAATGGAACAAGACAAGGATGTCCCTTGTCTCCGATGTTATTTGTCTTATCTTTGGAATCACTACTGGCAACTATTAGAAATAGTGTGGACATCGGGGGCATAAAGGTGGGACAAGTGGAGCATAAGGTATCTGCCTTTGCAGATGATATCCTGCTTTACATAAGTAATCCGAGGATCACTTTGCCCAACATAATTAAAATAATGAAACAATATGGAGAACTATCCAATTTAAAAATTAATCAAAAAAAATCAGAAATATTAAATATTAATATCCCTAAACAAGAAGATGAGATGTTAAAAAAAGAATTTCAGTTCAACTGGAGAAAAGATGAGATTAAATATTTAGGGATAAAATTAACCCCAACTCCAGAAAAACTCTACAAAACAAATTTTCTAGAACTTCTGAATGAAGTAAGATCAGAATTAAATAGATTATCCCCGAGAATCTTTTCCTGGATAGGGAGAATAAATACGATAAAAATGATAATCCTGCCCAAAATTATATATAAATTCCAGATGATTCCGATTTCATTACCTCAAGTATTTTTTAAAACACTTAAAAGATTAATATTCCGCTTTATTTGGAAATACAAAAAGCCAAGGGTAAAGTACACTACACTATGTAAAGGTAAGGGACAAGGGGGATTAGCCCTACCCGACTTTAAAAATTTTTATTTTGCAGCAATACTCACAAGGGTGATAGAATGGACAAAAAAAAATAATGATAGAAATTGGGTGGTAATAGAAAGCACGATGAGTGGTACACACCTAGCAAAAGTTATATGGATACCTGAGAGATTCAGAAATCTGGACACTAACACGCATATAATCACAAGACATGCTATTAAGGTTTGGGATAATATACATAAAAAAGAAAATTGGAAACACAATTCACCACTGATCCCGTTACAGGGCACAACATTTTTTGCACCAGGGGAAGAGAAGGAATTAGGTAAATGGATAGAAGAAGGAGAAGCACAATTAGGGGATATAGTAGAGAAGGGGAAAATTATAACCTTGGCGGAGCTGAAACAAAGGAAAGAAAACTGGAAGATAAATGAGTGGAGGTACATCCAACTAAAGCACTTCACATTGTCACTACCGCAGCCATTGAGAGATATAAACGACCTCCGCCCTTTTGAGCAATTATGTCTTAAGGATAAGATGATAAATAATATTTCGAATGTGTATAAAATACTGTTAACAATAACAAAAGAGAGAGGAATATCATTAAAAGAAAAATGGGAAAGAGAAAAAAAAAAAAGTATATCGTCCAAATATACTACCACACAAACATCAAGCAAGTCTCGGAATATCTCATTTATAAACCGTTGGAAGGCTGCGGGAGCATTACATAGCCCAAATGGCATTACAAGGTACTCAAACAGTCCGTATCTGGTTCTGAATGCCGTCTTCCATTCATCCCCTTTACGGATTTGAATTAAATTGTATGCCCCTTTTAGGTCCAATTTTGAAAAGAAAGAAGCCCCACGCACCTGTTCGATAAGTTCAGGAATAAGGGGTAAAGGATAACGATCCTTTATTGTGATGGCATTTAATTGTCTGAAATCAATGATAGGCCTAAGGCTAGAGTCCTTATTGCGGACGAAGAAGAGCCCAGCAGGAGGAAGTAGAAGGTCGGATGAATCCTTTTGCCAAGTTCTCATCCAGATATTCCTTAAGATGAGAGAGCTCATCCTGTGAGAGAGGATAAACATGTCCGAAAGGCAACTTGCTATTAGGGAGTAGATCGATACAACAATCATAGTCCCTATGGGGAGGTAGCATTTGGGCGTTTTTCTCAAGGAAAACCTCCGATAAATCCTGATAACACTTGGGAATCATGTCATCCGGCAGTACAGACAGGATCCTATCATGTGTGGGGAGGTTACACGTCGTCTCACAATAGTGAGAAGAGAAAGCTAATGTTCTTGTTTTCCAATCGATGATTGGTTGATGTATGTGTAACCAGGGAAGTCCAAAAATGATTGGAAAATGTGGTGAAGTTAATACATCAAAGGTGGTGGTCTCCACATGAGACTCGTCAACAGTTACAAGGAGTGCCTGTGTCTGACTGGTGATAGGATCAGAGGATAAAGGGGTACCGTTAATAAAACTAACGGAGACAGGTTTGGGTTTTGAAACAATAGGTATTTTATTAAGGGAGACAAAACAAATGTCAATGTAGTTTCCACAAGATCCGGTGTCAATCATAGCCTTGGTGGTGATCCTAGTTTGGTCCCACTGCAATGTTAATTGAACAAAAAGATAAGGATTAGAAAAGGAAGTTGTGAGTCCCCCTAACAAGACATTTGAACACTCACCCTCTTTCCTGCGGACAAGAGGACAGTCGTTTACCAAATGATTCGGGGATGCGCAGTACATGCAAAGATGTTCGGTTTTCCTCCTGGCACGTTCAGAAAGGGTCAGAGGTGGGCGTATCATTCCTACTTCCATAGGAGTAGGGTCAGCAGGCAACATCCGAGAAGGACTGGAAAATGGTGAGCCCATCTTCTCAGCCTTTCTTTCTCGTAGTCGTCTGTCAATATTGATACTGGTCTGTATCAGTCCCTCTAGAGTGCCAGGTAAATCCGCTCGGGCGAGCTCGTCTTTGACGGCCTCAGATAAGCCGAGTCTAAACTGCGTTCGCAAAGATGTGTCGTTCCACCCTGAATCAGGGGACCATCTTTTAAAATTCGCCACGAAATCTTCAACAGGTCTTCTTCCTTGTTTTAAGGCCCGTAATTGGGTATCAGCGGTACTCTGCTTGTTGGGGTCTTCATATAAACTAGCAAGTTGTGCTAGAAATAAGGGATAAGAATTAAGGAGTGGATCATCCTTTTCAAAGAGAGCATCTGCCCAGGCCCGGGGTTCACCCGTTAAATAGGAGATGATGGTACAAACCTTAATTTGGTCAGTGGTGTAGGTTAGAGGTTTTAACAAAAAAAACAATCGACATACGTTTTTAAATTCACGGAATTTGCTCCGATCACCAGAAAACACTATAGGAGGGTTTATCTTAGGCTCACGGGGCTGAGCAACAGGAGGCTGTGTGAGACGGCCAAGCTGCTGTCTCAAGGTCTGATTTTCATTTTGTACCTCTGTAAGCGCAAGGATCAATGCATCTACTTGCTGTTTTAATTGTAGTACATGAGTGGATAATTCTGCTGAATCCATATTTTTTTTTTAAAGGCTCGTTCAATCTGTAACGTTCATGCGTTTTTGTTAGTGGATGGATTTTCAGCTGCAGAATTATTACACTCAGTAGCCTTGTAGAGAATCTGTTGAACAAACATATCCAACTCTCAGGACTTCATCACCGTGTACAGCCTGTTATATACCATATATATTAATAGATGTTTAGTGAAGGGATAGAATATATGAGGATATATAGATGAGAGACAGGCTATTATATGGTGAGCACTAGAAGTAGTAATAGGAGAGTTGTAGGTGATGGTGAAGCAGATAGGTTCTAATGTCAAGTATAGTGCAGATGGTAAGAGGACACAGATGGAGTATACTTAGACAGAGTAACCTAGTGCAAGGATAGTTGAAGGTAGTCCCAAGAGCTAACAGTCTATGCAGATGATAGTGACTAGATAGATACAGATAGTCTTGGTAATTGCAGTAGATGACAGTAGGAGATTGGTTAGTAAGAATCCCTTGCGGGGTACTTATCACTTAGAAAGGTTTAGTAGTAACAGTGTCCATTGGAGAAGGGTGATCCCGTAGCGAGATACGGATCACCAGCGAGGTTTCCGGCTTCAGGTTCAGCGAGGGAGAATGTCAGCAGCTCCGACTTCACAGGAAGAGGTGCGGTGAGCATGTGGTTTGAACGAGCGATGAGTGGAAGCAAACCGGCGATTGAAATAGCCGCTCATAGCGGCGCTCGGCAATGATGTCATCCGGTCTTAAAGGTATATGCGTCTCTTGTTATACAAGATGGGACTCAATTAGCAGAGGAGAAATATGGAGACAAGGGTACCAGAGGTACCAGAACTTTTACACATTACAGATCTCAGGTTACCTTCCCAGAAGGAGCAAATAATGTACCATGTTGAAGAGGTGCTGAAAAAGATCCTCCGAATTACATTTCCAAATAGTGGCAGGATCCCATTAAATGCCCAGCATTCCTCAGATTCTCAGATTGCTGAAAGGAGAGGTAATGGTAAAGGTAACTGTCTCGGTCATGGTTTTAAGTTGTTTTTTTAACCACATCAGTCCCATGAAGCACCTATAAATAATGATTGCAGACTACTTGAGGTCCACAGCTGATGCAGACACTCTTCAAATTTAGGATCCCAAGAACTATTGGATGTTCAGGCTGGACCACTGGCCAAACATTGCATGGCACATAGTGGTCAGTGTGCTGTCTGAAAGGTCCTTTAATGCATAGTAATGATAGTTTAGGGGCAGGGAGACAAATCAGTTTGCTCCCTTAACACTGTGAATCTCACGTTTATAAAAAATGATCCCCTCCTGGATTAGCAGTGATTACAAAACTCCTGCATCTGATGCTACTGACTAATGTTTTGTTTGTAATCTAGTTAAAAAAAATATATAACCTTACCAGAAAATGCCACTACTACTGCCACCTTTAACAACTTTTGCATCTTCTCCTAGCCTACCACATTTACTAGCCCCTGCCTCCACTGCTGGCCTGCCACCATTACCAGTCTCATGCCACCACTCCTTGCCTGCCAACATTACCACCTCCTGTCACCTTTGCTAGCCTGCCACCATTTCCAGCTCTTGCCATCTCTGCTGGCCTGCCATCATTACCAACTCTTGCCATGTGAAAGGCCAGCTCTTGCCATACCTGCTGGCCTGCCAACATTACCAGCTCCTGTCAACTTTGCTAGCCTGCCACCATTTCCAGCTCTTGCCATGTGAATGGCCAGCTCTTGCCATCCCTGCTGGCCTGCCATCATTACCAGCTCTTGCCACCTCTACTGGATTGTCACTGTTACTAGCTCCTGTCATCTCTGCTGGCCTGCCACCATTACCAGCTCCTGTGGCCTCTCCTGCCCTAGTTTGGGCAGGACAGTGGCTTAATTAGTAAGCACTTCCACCTAGCTGCACTAGAATGGTCAATTCGAATTACAACCATGGCACTACCTACCTGGAGTTTGCATGTTTGCCCTTTCCCTGCGTGGATTTCCACCGGTTACTCTGGCCTCCTTCCACTCTCAAAAGACAAGCTGGTAGGTTAATTGGCTTCTGTCTAAATTGGCCCCAGTATGTGTATGAATGTGAGTTATAGACCTTAGATTGTAAGCTCCTTGAGGGGAGTGCTGTGTAAATTGACAGCGTTATATAAGTACCTGTAATTAAATAAATTGCTGCCTGCTTACATGCTCACTAGAGAATGTGCAAATTTTTAGCCATTTTTGAAATAAAATATTCAAATTTTTAATTCAGGATAAAAAGGGCCTTGTCTCTCCATTTCAAAATGCAGCCTAATGAAGCTAATGAATAGGCCACTGGGTGCCAAGTATGCACGCTAATTCATATCTGCACGTGTGCGTGTGCATGTACGTTTGCAAGTGCCCGCACAAATGCGAGCATGATGAACTGGAACCATACATCTATTGGTTCTTTGCCTAGAAGTATTAGCATGTGAGCAATGTACGTGCATGAATATGAGCATAAACCCGCACTGGTTTTATAGTGCTGGAAATCTGATTTACTCACCATCAAATGTACAATATTTCTGGCTATTGTCTCTAAAATATTATACATAATTCTTATTTTATATAAAACCTGCGTCATCTATGCCCCTTACATTGCAGCCTAATCAATCTGCATGCATACTCTCCATTGAGTCTGTATAATTTGTCTGGCTAATGTCTCTGAAATTATACATTTAGGATAAAAATTGCCTTATATCAGTGATGGCGAACCTTGGAACCCCGAATGCTTTGGAACTTTATTTCCTATGATGCTCATGCACTCTGCAGTGTAGTTGTGTATCATGGGAAATGTAGTTCAAAAACATCTGGGGTGCCAAGGTTCCCCATCACTGCCTTATATGTAAATATGATGAGCGCTATGTAGGTAACTGCTAATAAGTGGTCACATGGATAAAAACAGGGTGAGCAGCACACAACTGTATAGATTATATTTTGTATGTGTGCATGGTAATAAGTCCAAGATAGAGTCCATATGGGGGAATGAGGTGGATATGGATAATGGTTGATTGGCAGCCAGCTCATGTGGGTCTGTCTGGGTGGATGGCTGGGGTCCGCAGCGCCTCACGTTGATGGAAGCGCTGGACAGTATAGCCGTGTAGACATTGTTGGATCGAAAAAGATATATTCAGTGTCCCCAGACATTTTAGAGAATTTCACAAACAATCCTCTGCAGGTCTCCGTGTCTGGGTCATAGACTCCATCCCCCAATAATCTCCCTCAAGCAGAGCGTTTCAAACGTCTCTGTGAAAGGGAGGCTTTTTGGATATATACCCTTGACACCATGTTGCCAATGAGCATGAACGAAGATTTAGAGATCCAGTCCATCCTGTAACCATCCTCCCCTTATATCTCTCCCCCCTCCCCCATAACTCTTTAAAAACCGGCCTCCCCCCCCCCTTTTTTTCCTCCCCTTACACATAATGAACCATGTTCATCAGTCCAACAACATCTACACATCTATAGTGTCTATTACAGCCTATTTTTTTTTTTTTTTTTTTTTCAATATGTTTATTGAGAATTGTGTAAGAAAACATACATGACATGAACAAGCAATAAGACATTTTCTTTTTTTTTTTTAGTTCATATAAATAGAAAAAAGGTTAACATCAAAGTGAGTACTAACAGTATAGTACGTGTAATCTGAGGCCCAGAGGCCTGTCCGTAAACTGAGGTAAGCATAAATCAGAGTGAGCAATGTATAACAGGAACTTTGCAAGTAGTGGGTATAGTATCTGGGTTGGGGTGTAACAACAAAGGCACTTCATTCACATATAGGAAGGTTTACAAATGCGGAAGCCTGGGAGGAAGTGAAGCAGGGCTAGTTAAGCGATCAGAGGTGAAGCAGGTAGTGTAGAAAGATGAAGAAGCAAGTTAAGGGATGAGGAAGAGGGCATTGTTGGAATGTATCAGGGGAGCTGTGAAAAAATGTATTGATTAGAAGGTTTCGTCCCGACCACCTCCAGGGTGTTTGAGGGGCCTGCTTGATCATTTGAATTGTTGAACAGAAAAGGCAGCATGTGTAGGGACATTTCCTCCGAAGGGAGGGAGTATGTCATGAATTGATGCCATCTGTCCAAAAATTTCTTCATATTCCTGGAGTGTTGACCGATGAAGTCCAGTTTTTCCAGTCAGAAGAGTTTCATAAGGGCCTGTTTCACCATGGCCAGCTGGGGGGGGGGGGGGGGTGGATCCAAGAGAGCATTATAGTTCTGCGTCCGGCTAGGAGACATATATGAGCCCATTTTGGGATTGTAGTAGGAGTCAATAGGATTCATAGGAAGCTGCCATGAATATGTCTGCTTAGAGGAAACGCGTCAGCAACGTCAGAATTGCCATCAGTTTCTGTATTCCCTGCTATGTCCATTGGATGCTTGTAAGTGTATCTTTGGCTTTTTATTAATAAAAGTTTAAGCAGTTTTACACTATGTCGGCTTTGTCTGGCTTGTTCCTCCATGTATTACTGTGAGAGATCCGCAGCTTCCATATGAGACGCTCTGGCCACCTTCCTTAACATCCAGTGTTCCAGCCATCTTTGGGGGTTTACAGTATTAACAGCTTGTATGGCCCATATATTATAGGGTATTTTTGGTTAATACCCTCCGGTGAGCGCATTCATTGTTCTTTTTGGTGTGGGGATCCCTGTCACGGGTCACCGTCACTTATGAATTTGGATGTACACGCTTTCTTTTTTCACTTGGGACTCACTATATGAACCTTTTATTTATATATATATATATGGAAACACATTTAATCACTGGATTTAGCGCTGCACTTTTTTATACATTTTATTTCACAACTTATGTCAGTTGGTGTGCTAGCAGCTTTTGTTGTATTTGGTTAGCGCAGTTTGATTTAATATTATTTTCATTAATTATGCTGTAAAATCCAAGGTTTTACTGTACCACCAAAAGAAAGCTCTATTTGTGGGAAAAAAAGGACGTCAGTTTTATTTGGGTGCAGCGTTGCACGACCGCGCAATTTATTGTTAAAATAATGCAGTGCGAAATCGCAAAAAAATGGCCTGGTCATTAAAGGGGCAAATCCTTCCGGTCCAAAAGTGGTTAAAGTTATTTCCATTATGGTTACCTTCTAAAGTTGAACGATTTTATAAAACAGGATTATTTAATAACACCATTCAAATTCCAATGACAGTATGCAAAGTTCAGAGACCCACAGCAATCAATCAAGGTTCAGCTTATAGCTATGAGACCTGTAAAATAGTTTCACTTTGGCTGCTTTGGGTTACTGCAGTTTGCCAATTTGTCCTTGCTTGTCAAATAAGCTTGAATATTATAAAGTTGTTACTCTCTAGTTGGCAATGCAAGCTCTAGTATTCTCTTAGATCCTGAAAACAGCACTAGGCAGATATATTATTATATACCAAACCTCTGCAGTCATTTTTTTGTATAGAATTATCTTTTCTACTCCAGCAAAGTACATTTGTATTCCAGCATCATTCAAATTATTTGGATACCTAATAAAACATTTATTTGGAATGAATATTTAAACATATTTCTACTAGTTATGCCTTGGGTCTACGAGAAAGAAATGGTCTCGCTACCACAATGTGTTCTGCTGTATTTTAGGTGGACTGAATAATCTTAGGAAGTCAAATATTCACGGTTCTCTCTCAAAATGAGACATTTCAGTTGGCTTGGTCACACAGTTCAGCAATATGGAGTTTGTTACTTGAAGCTGATAGAAGAACAAAAGAAACGTAATTAGAAAACTGGCTTATCTTTTTTTTCGGAAGTGTATTTCAGGGAATGTAAGATTTTTATTTTTTTCTCCTTTTACATCCATACTTCTGCAACCTCTACCAACAGATGATTTGTAGCAGACACAAAAGCATTACATATTATGGGTCGTGGGGTCTCTCAAACAGATGCAACTTGAAATGGACTACGTGTTTCTTTTTCAACAGCCATTAAGATATATCTGTGATTATTCTTTGAAGCTACCCCGAGGTCATCTTGTCCTTTCCCCATGATATGTGATCAGGGGAGAGCTGGGAAATTTGGCCTGGGGAGGAAAACACAACTAGCTGTCCTTTTCTTGGTAGGAACCATTTCCTGTAGGCTAAAAAAGATTGCACTGGTTGAATTTATTTTTCTGTAATTCAGCTAAGGATTTATTCTGGATTGTATTGCACTTTGTGATACTTTCAATAAAAGTTGGTAAGGGAAAAAATATTGAACCATGCAAAGGGCACTGCAGTGTTGCAGCGATTGATGACCATTGTGATAAGTGGTTGACATCTTGTGGTTGACAAGTGGTTGACAAGTGACATCTTAACCACTTAAGCCCCAGAGGATTTGGCTGCTAAAAGACCAGGGAGTTTTTTTGCGATTTTTTACTGCGTGACTTTAACGAACAATTGCGCGGTCGTGCGACGCTGTACCTAAACAAATTTGACGTCCTTTTTTTCCCACAAACAGAGCTTTCTTTTGGTGGTATTTGATCACCTGTGCGATTTTTTGATCATGCGCTATAAACAAAAAAAGAGCATCAATTTTGCAAAAATAACAATATTTTTCACATTTTTTTATATGAAATTCCCCCCCAAAAAAATGTAAAAATCAAAATTTTTTAACATTTTCGGCCAATTTGTTTTATGCTACATATGTTTGGTAAAAAAAATCGCAAAAAGCGTATTTTGATTGGTTTGCGCAAAATTTATCGCGTTTACTAACAAAGGGAAAAATCTTTGTCATTTTTGGTGTTTTTTTTAACGCGTAATGGCGGCGATCTGCGATTTTTTTTGCGGTACTGCGACATTGCGGCAGACAGATCAGACCCTTGACTGCCATTTTTGACACTTTTGGGGTTACCAGTGACATAACTGCAGTAATCAGTGCTATACATATGCACTGTTACTGCAAAAATTACATTGGCAGGGAAGGGGTTAACTGTATTGGAGAGGGAGGGGTTAAGTGTGTCCTAGGGGCGTGTTTCTAACTGTAAAGGGACATGGCTATTGGTGTAAAAACAAAGATCAACGGTCCTACATAGTAAAACCGTCTGATCTTCATTTTTACACCAGGGAGAATGGCAGGCGGCTTGTTTACACCTTTCTCCCTTCACCGGAGCGATCGTGAGTGACCGGCGGACGATCGGGTCCGCCGGTCACACGCACTGACTTGTCAGTAAACGAGCCGGGGCGGGCGCGCGCCTCGGCGGGCGTGCGCCCGCCCGCAATTGGCTTACAAGTCAGTGACAGGCGAGTGACGTACCCCTACGTCACTCTGCCTGGCCGGGGCTGACCGCCGCAGTATATAGTCGTGCGGCGGTCGGCAACCGGTTAAAGTGTAAGGACGGCCATAAATGGGTCGAACTTTGAAATCATTTTCTTTCGAAAATCTTATCTAAGAATTTTTGTTTGAATTTTGCACTTTTAGTTGGCCGCAGCAACAGCCTATTTTCGTGCAGTCATTGAATTTGAGTGGTGGGGCATGTTGGAAATTTTTTGAAAAACGAATGATTTTCTAATGAACGCAACACATTTCACAGTTTTACGTTTTTATATCATTGACTTCTTTTGCAGCTCTCTGCATTTGTTCACATAACATGCAAGAACCCCAAAGGGAGCTGGTAATGGAAGACTTATTTCAGCATGGCACTATGATCACAGGTCTGAACAAATAGCTATAGTATATGCAGCAGCTGTGATTGACGTTTGGTAGTAATCTGGCTCAATGGGGGCATATCTTCTTTGAGGGTAAAAGGTCAAACATGTGCAGGTCCAGGGAAGAAATTACCCCCCGCCCCTCAATCCAGTACAGTGACTTTATGGTACCAATCTGATTGAGGGCTAAATGGGGGAATATCTCCTGTGAGGGCAACAGAGCAAAAATGCACTGGTCCAACTTACCCCCTGACCCTCAATCCAGTCCAGTGACTTTTGGTACCAATCTGATTGAGGGCTAAATGGGGGGATATCTTGTTTTAGGGTAAAAGATCAAACATATGCTGGTCCCGGGGGGGAAATTACCCCCTGCCCCTCAATCCAGTCCAGTGACTTTTGGTACCAATCTGATTGAGGGCTAAATGGGGAAATATCTTCTTTGAGGGTAAAAGGCCAAACATGTGCTGATCCAGGGGAAAAATCCCCCCCCTGCCCCTCAATCCAGGCCAGTGACTTTATGGTACCACTCTAATTGGGGGCTAAATGGGGGAAAATCTTGTTTGAGTGTAAAAGGTCAAACATGTGCTGGTCCAGGGGGGAAATTACCCCCTGCACCTCAATTCAGTCCAGTGACTTTTGGTACCAATCTGATTGAGGGCTAAATGGGGGAATGCAAACAGAAGGAGCAATGCTACTACCCATACAGCTCACCAATAAATGAGCTCCCGGGTGCCCGATCCACAGCCGTTTAACTGAGTACATATGTAGAAAGATGATCCGCACACTGGTAGTTGCTCTTAAAAAATCTTCATCTTTATTCAGGAACCACAGAACACAACTGCTGATAAGATCAGTTGACGCGTTTCTGCCTATAAGGCCTTAGTCATAACTACATTTAGACACAAAACTTTGAAATATATAATGACTCTACATATCACAGGCTCCACCCATTCATTGTCCTAATTAATTGCAGACAATTAGCAAAAATTAGAATCAGTTGTAGTATATACTAAGGAAACCCATGTATGTGCCACTTAATATCCACAAACTACACAATGATAGTATACATAGATAAAAATGAAAAAAAAAAAAAAAATCAATGCAAATAATAAAGAAAATGGGGGAATCTCACCTTTGAGGACAACAGGACAAACATTTGCTGGTCCAGGGAAAAACTTACCCCCTGCCCCTTAATCCAGTCCAGTGACTTTTGGTACCAATCTGATTGAGGGCTAAATGGAGGAATATTTTCTTTGAAGGCCAAAAATGTGCTGGTTCGGGGGGGGGGGGTTATTACCCCCACCCCTCAAACCAGTCCAGTGACTTTGGTACCAATCTGATTGAGGGATACATGGGGGAATATCCTCTTAGGGCAAACACTCCAACTTACTGTAACTTTATTCGTTAATGTTTGATGTAGGTTTTCTGTTTTTTATTTTCATAGCTAAGACTTACTTCTTTTTTTTTTTTTTTTTTGGTGCTTCCGTCTTGTGTTTGTATAGTAGTTTGGAAGGATCTGCAACTCAGTTACTGAACCCCGATTATTACGATCTGATGGAACTTTGCCTTGTGTTTTGGTAAATGTAGCATGTGCTGTTCAGATGTGGCATTTAGATGCATCCCAACTGCTTCTCTTTCCCTATACAAGGCAAAGGAAGGGTTTAGGGCTTCTGGGACCGGTTCATAATTTCCATGTATGTGACATCTTTGGCATGTGGGGATAACCTGTATCATCATTCCGTCAAAGCAATTGCTCCCTTGATTGTTGTCTACAAGGAGATTGCAGACTTGGAAGTAGATGGCTACCCAATCTTACAGTAACTGCAGCTGGTAATCGGTTAGCCTATTGGTGATCGAAAAGCACATCTTTCAGCTTCTTACCATAACGTGGAAGGTGCTTTTATAGTGTGACATACACCTGGGAGACTTTCCTCCTAGTGAGATAGGTAGTAGGTAGGTAGAGGAAGTTTGCATCTAAGCAATTGGATTATCATCTCCAGCAGCTCCTGCTATCTTTCTTACAGTTGGGAATTATTCAAAGGATAGCCCACCCAATAAAAAAGAAAGAGCAGTGTTTTAGACAATGTTTTGTTTATTAATTTTTCTAAGCAGGTAGATAAAGCGTGCGCTATTCAAATGTTTCCCTGTCTCAGGCCGTTGTGGCCGCTTTGTCCCTAACAAACCTTCTCCCATTTTGCCTGGTGTCAAAGTTTGCTATTACTGTAATTTTCTGACTGGTACTGGCTGAACAGAAACCCAGAAGAGTAATAATTAGCCAGGGCAGAGGACATGCACACAGCAAAGACATTTATGTTTATATTGTGTAGTGATGATTACTATGACCCAATGTTTTTTTTTTTTTTTTTTTCATATGAACTATTCATTCACATCATACTTTCTATTGCTGGCATTAGGCAATCATCTTCTTGCAAAATATTACATGGATTCTATTCATAAGTTCTATTTGCCTATAAATAATTCTTATTTAAGTGTGTTGTACAGTACGCAGTACAAATGTGTTAAACCACTTAAAGGTGATTGAATTGCCAGCATCAGCGAGACACTTTGCAAAGCATAAGTGTTCTCACAGCCGGAATGCAAATGAGCATGTAAAGTACTTCACAAAAAGGATTAACCTTAGAAGTACCTTGCACTATTATTAAATATTGAATATAGATTAAGGAAAGAGTAAAATAAAATAACAAAAACAAATATGAAAAAATATTTAATACACTGAATTGTTTTTTAATTGTTCTCAAGGGGTAAGATAGATAGATAGATAGATAGATAGATAGATAGATAGATAGATAGATAGATAGATAGATAGATAGATAGATAGATAGATAGATAGATAGATAGATAGATAGATAGATAGATAGATAGATAGATAGATAGATAGATAGATAGATAGATAGATAGATAGATAGATAGATAGATAGATAGATAGATAGATAGATAGATAGATAGATAGATAGAAGAGATGGGCCGAACACCCCCCGGTTTGGTTCACACCAGAACAGCAAAACATCGCAAAAAGTTCAGCCCCGAACACCGAACCCCATTGAAGTCTATAGGGCACAAACCTAAAAAATCAAAACCAAAAAAAAGTTATTTACGGCTGCAAGCAATTGGCGTCACCCGGCAATTCAAAATAAAAAAATGTAGAAAATGGTACAGGGTCCCCCCAGTATGGGTTTTAAGGTAAAGCCAACGTCAATTTAAAAAAAAAACAAAGTAGGGTCCCCCCCAAAATCCATACCAGACCCTTACCTGAGCATGCAGCCCAGGAAGGCAGGAAAGGGGGGGGGTGACCGAGTGCCCCCCTCCTGAACCATACCAGGCCACATGCCCTCAACATTGGGGGATGCTTTGGGGCAGGGGAGCTCTGCCTCCCAAACCCAAAGCACCTTGTTGCCATGTTGATAGAGACAAGGGCCTCTTCCCGAAAACCCTGGGCTGTGGTTGTTGGAGTCTGCAGGCAGGTAGCTTATTGAAATCAGGAAGTTCCCTTTAACAAGTGGAGCCCCCAGATCCCAGCCCCCTTTGTAAATGAGTATGGGGTACTGTGCTGCCACGCAGCTTTAACTGTCTAGCAGTTGTTATTACATGTTATGTTATGCTATGTTATTGGTATCTTCCTAGCACCTCTGCTGTTTCTGGCTAGATGGTTTCTCCCATCTCCATTTTCCTGCTGTAACTGCCATTTTGTTTAGTTGTTTTGAGGAGACTGCAGAGTGTGGAAGCTGTGTAACTTCATTGTAAATTTACCTATGGAAAAGCCTCTATGTTTATGCCTTTGCTAACTTGAAGCATAAAGAAGCATTGGAGAACACCTCTGGAGTTTTTATTCATTGAGTAAACTATCTGTTAAAGCCATCATTCAACCTGCTGCACACACTTACAGACTGGGTATCTACAAGAGGGTCACAGGTACAATCGATGCTGAGACAGAACAGTAAATTTACAGGAGTACACAGCTTCAAAAAGTAAATTTCCAGGAATACACAGCTTCAGAGAGTACAGTTCCAAAAAGTACTTGAAGTAAATGTCCATGGTAATATACAGCTTCAGAACTGTAAGTACCAAACTTGTCTGTGAGTCACCAGAAGCATTACTCTGCATATGAAACCAGCCACCTATTACTGCTTCATTACTGTTACAGCCTTCTGAGGTGATCCAGTTTGAACTAGTTCCAGCACTAGCCACTATTGTAACAAAAAATACCTCAGCCAGCCTGCTTAATAACAGAAGTCACTACTTACAGAGCTGAGCTCTGGCAGATTTCTAACAAGACACCAGAAATACAGTACTTATTATGTCTGACAGAGATCTCACAGAGTTACCTGCATTTAGTCAAGATAAAGCAGACTCCTCACTTCATTCTGCTCGTCCTGTCAGAGCCCCTCATCCATCCTTGAAGGCAAGGGAGGTTTATGAAGCAAGTAAGGAAGAAACCTCTAGTAGCCTGACTGCATTATGGGAAAAGACTTTAAGTTGTATAACAGCCACTAATGTAACTAGCAACAATTCTGAGCAATTGAACACTGCTCTCTCAAGGGTTAAGAAGGCATTTGAGAATTATAAAAGAATTTCTGAGAAGTACTATTCCCTATTGTCACATTCCAACATAGAGGAAGCTGCATTGGAATTAAAGGACTTTACTTCTAATGACCAGCAGAGGCATAGTACATATCTTGAAGCAAAGGCACAGATAGAAGGGAGATTGGCACAGCTATATGAGACTATACCCTGTAACTCTGCTTCTTCAAGACACTCAGGAAAATCTTCTAGGTCTGCCCGCTCATATCATAAATCTTCTTCTAAGTCATTGCGGTCCTGCTCTATAAGGTCAATACTGAGCGACCAAATACTCAAAGCTCGCCAAAAGGTTGCAGTAGCCCAGGTTCAAGCCGCCTGCTCTGAAAAAGAAGCAGCCATCAAGGCAGAAGCTAAATGCAAGGAAGAAGAAGCTAAATGCAAGGAAGCAGAAGCTAAATGCAAGGAAGCAGAAGCTAAACGCATTCAGGCAAGAATACAAGCAGAAACAGAGGCTCAGCTAGAAATTCTTCAGAAGAACAGAGAAAAGGAAGTAGCTTTAGCAGAGTTATCTGTCTTGGAACAAGCCCTATTGGAAGAAGAAGGAGCAGCTTGTACCAGCTTGGCTGCTTTTCAAGACCCTGTGGAAAGGACCCTACAGTTTGTCTTAACTCAGAACCACGACAATACAGTCCCACCTACAGTTGGAGATTCTTCTCATAATCATCAAGCAAGTGGATCAGAAGGCAATGTGTCGCCAAAGCAAGCTGGTCAACTAGACACACCTACTAACAGAGACCCTCCACAACTACCGCACGTCACAAAATCAAGTGAATCAACCTACGCAGCTCATGTGCCACCACAACCCTATGTGCATAGAGATTACAAGGGCACAGCAGAAGACTACAGAATGAACTCTATACCCCCTTTGATACAGCTCTCTTTGACTTCAAATGCTCAGAGACCTTCAGACGACAGACCCTTACCTAAATTAAACCCATCTGCAACACCTTTCTCTCTACCTACCAGCCAACATCAGATACCAACCATGGTCCAAGACGGCGCACCATCAGTAGACCCTGTGGCTATAAAAACTGAAAGCACTGACATTGCAGAGTTCAGCAAGTATATGATTCGACGAGAGTTGATTACAACTGGACTGTCTAGATTTGATGACCGCCCAGAGAACTACAGGAGTTGGAGATCTACATTTAAGGCGGTAACCAAGAACTTGGACATTGAACCTCAAGCAGAACTTGACTTACTAATAAAGTGGTTGGGGCGTCAATCTTCAGAACAAGTAAAGAGACTTAAATCTGTCTACATTTATAACTTTAAAGCAGGCCTTGATGCTGCCTGGGAACGTCTAGAACAAGACTATGGGAGCCCCGAAGTCATTGAATCTGCCTTATTCCAGAGACTTAACGACTTTCCTAAAATCTCTGTTAAGGACAATCATAAGCTTAGAGAGTTAGGTGACCTCCTTCAAGAACTTGAAATTGCTAAGTTAGATCCTAGTTTACCAGGTCTCAGCTATTTAGACACTGCTCAGGGCGTAAATCCTATTGTAGCAAAGTTGCCTAGTTATCTTCAGGGAAAGTGGACTAGTGTAGGATCAAAGTATAAGTATGAGCATCGTGTTTCCTTCCCTCCCTTTTCTTATTTTTCAGAGTTCGTGCGGAAGGTTGCAAGATCCAAGAATGACCCAAGCTTCTTCTATCCAGATACAACCACCATTCCTTTAAGTACTTCAAGGGGTATTGCCACCAACAGTAAATTCAAGGATTTAAGGCATCCTATTGCAGTGGGGAAGACCGCGATAGCATCCAACGTCTTAGCTACAGACATCAAAGCTAGCAATCTTAATCAACAGTGTCCTATTCATAATGCGCCACACTCTCTCTCCAAATGTCGTGCATTTAAGGACAAGCCTATTGAAGAACGCAAGTCATTTCTCAAAGAGCATAATATCTGTTTTAAGTGTTGTGCATCCTCCGATCATTTAGCTAGAGACTGTAAGATCGCCATCAGATGTTCTCTCTGCAACAGTGACAAACATGTGGACGCTCTTCATTCAGATCTGTTCAAAAGGAAACCTTCACTCGGCAGCAACCCCAAGACTACATCAGATGATGGCGGGGAGAGAACTGAGCAATATGCCGACCCCGTAACCACAAGGTGTACAGAGGTATGTGGAGAAGGGCTTCATAGCAAGTCTTGTAGCAAGATATGTCTTGTAAGAGTTTTTCCTGAAGGATGTCCACAAAAATCCATAAAAATGTATGCCATACTCGATGATCAGAGCAATCGCTCATTGGCCAGTACAGAATTCTTTGACCTATTCAACATTCAAGGAGAGACCTGGTCCTAAACCTTGCAGACATGTGCAGGAAAGGTCAATACTTCTGGAAGAAGAGCCCATGGCTTCGTAGTTGCATCAGAATATGAGGACACAGAGTTTCCTCTTCCAACTCTAATCGAATGTGATCAGCTACCGAACAACAGAGAAGAAATTCCCACACCAGAGGTTGCACGTCATCACCCTCATTTGAGTCACATTGCTAACTACATTCCACCACTTAACAAGGATGTTAAGATTTTGATTCTACTAGGGAGAGACATTCCTAGAGTTCATAAAATAAGAGAGTTATGTAACGGTCCAGATGATGCTCCTCAGGCCCAGAAACTCGATCTTGGATGGGTGATAATAGGAGAAGTCTGCTTAGACCAATCTCACAAGCTCTTGGATGTAGCTTCCTACAAAACTAATGTTACCTGTCAATTGATGAAATGTCCATCGCACTATTATGTGAAGGAAAGACTTGATTTTAAGAACGAAGTTCCATATCAAGCACTCCAAAGCATTAACTGCAAGCTCACTTCTCAAAAGGACTTTGGTGATTCAGTGTACCAGACTACTTGTGATGACAACAAGATTGCTCCTTCAGTCGAAGACAAGGAGCTCATTAAGATTACGGATGAAGAGTTCTTCAAGGACAATTCCAACAATTGGGTAGCTCCAGTACCCTTCCGAGTACCAAGGCTTACTCTCCCTAACAATCGAGAACAAGCTTTAACCAGATTTGCTGCACTGAAGAAAACTCTCCGTAACAAACCTGAGAAGCGAGAGCACTTTCTAGCATTCATGCAGAAGATTTTAGTGCCAGCAGTTGTCCTCACACAAACCATTTGGTTTTCAGAACCCAAGTTTTTAATGGACCAGTCTTCTACAAACTCAGAAGAAGATATCGATTTCCACCTGGAGGATCCAGATACTGATCCGGAAATCCGGCCTGAATTTGTAGCATTGAGTTCCAACATCTGCTCAAGAATAAATTTGGAGGATGAAGATGACTCCACAGATATGGGGGTTGGAGCTGATGAATGGATGCAGGCCAAGACTCTGGTTAAGCCTCCGGACCAGCTGGAACTCAGTGACGCTGAACTTAAGGAGGAATTCACTCGTATCCTGACTGCAAACAACCCTCATGCCCCCCAGAACATTGTGAGGTACAGTTTTAAGGAACGGGCCTACAAACCCATTAGCATCGTGGACCAGCTGGCCGTACACTTCTCCCTGGATGGAAACATGTCACGCGAAGACTCTGATGAAGCGCGGCGACAGATGGCGAAGTTGGGAGTCATTGAAGAGACTCAGACCAACGACTCCACAGAGCCGGGAGACAAAGATACAGATGGGAAGTCTGATGCTCAGGCTAGTGAAGAATGGACAGAAGGTGAGGAAATACCATCCAGGAACAAGAAGGAGAGAAAACTGACCAACCAGTTCAATTATAGCGAGAGAGCGTCCCAGAGCATTAACAAACCCCTGCGGGAGCGAGCTTCTCAGACAGAGCCACCTCCAAGGGCCACCTTCTCCGCCACTGCAAACCAGTGGAAATTCAACCCACCACACGCTTCACACATGGGCGGAGCATGGGAACGTATGATTGGGATGGCAAGGCGCATACTGGATTCTATGTTGCTTGATGTGAGTTCTTCACGTCTTACCCATGAAGTACTTAGTACATTCCTTGCTGAGGTCCCAGCAATAATCAACTCAAGACCGCTGACAGCTGTATCCACAGACCCAGAATGTCCAACTGTTTTAACTCCAGCTGCATTATTGAGCCGGAAAATTGGACAGATCCCAGCGCCAAAGAGCATCTTTGATGAAAAGGACATATATAAACGTCAATGGAGATATGCTCAATACCTTGCAGATTGTTTCTGGAACAGATGGAGGAGGGAATACCTCACACTTCTTCAAGGACGTAAAAAGTGGCATACCCAGAAGCCTAACTTAAAGGAAGGAGACCTGGTTCTTCTAAAAGAAAAGCAAACCAATCGGATCCAGTGGCCAGTTGGAGTTATTTCAAAGGCCATTGCTAGTGATGATGGAAAGGTCCGAAGTGTGAAAGTCAGGATTGTAAAGGACGGGAGCCCAAAAACCTTCCTGAGACCAGTCACTGAGACAGTCCTAATTATGCCTGCTTCCAAAAATTCAGATTTAGTGTTATGTGAAGGAGTCACTTAGACCTCTAGCATAGTTAGCTTAGAGGATAGGGCTACATAGCATTCTACTGTATGCAATGTTAATTGTATGTTTATGGAAAATAATTGTGTAGTGGTATCTCACGATACCAGGCGGGGAGTGTGCTGCCACGCAGCTTTAACTGTCTAGCAGTTGTTATTACATGTTATGTTATGCTATGTTATTGGTATCTTCCTAGCACCTCTGCTGTTTCTGGCTAGATGGTTTCTCCCATCTCCATTTTCCTGCTGTAACTGCCATTTTGTTTAGTTGTTTTGAGGAGACTGCAGAGTGTGGAAGCTGTGTAACTTCATTGTAAATTTACCTATGGAAAAGCCTCTATGTTTATGCCTTTGCTAACTTGAAGCATAAAGAAGCATTGGAGAACACCTCTGGAGTTTTTATTCATTGAGTAAACTATCTGTTAAAGCCATCATTCAACCTGCTGCACACACTTAGAGACTGGGTATCTACAAGAGGGTCACAGGTACAATCGATGCTGAGACAGAACAGGTACATTGTACTCCTACCCATTCACCAAAAAAGTGTAAAAAAAAAATAAAACCAGTAGACAGGTTTTTGACAATCTCCCCCGATGAAGATCCATCGTCAATTATGAGTCACAATGCCCGCCATGCTGCACTCATAGACGGCTGACTGCCAAATGCCTACTAAGCCAGGTGATAGTTCTTAAATAGGTAAGGGGTGGGGCCACCTGGTGACGTCACCTGGTGGTCCTGCCTCTTGTGACATCACTAACCGCTGCATGCTGGGTCAGTGATGTCACAAGGGGCTTGGCCACCAGGTGACATTACCAGATGGCCCCGCCCCTTACCTATTTAGGAACTGAGTAGGCATTCAGCGGTCAGCCTTCGACGAGTGTAGAGATTTTTTTATTTTTCTTTTGGGTCCCGCCATGTGGCAGGCTTTATGATTGATGATAGATCTCTATCAGGGGACATTGTTTTTTCATTTTTAGAACTCTTTTTTTTTTTTTAGAACTTTTTTTAATAAAGGAATTTTCAAAAACCTGTCTACTGTTTTATTTATTGTTGACACTTTTTTTTGGTGAATGGGTAGGTGTACAATGTATTCCACACCTATTCACATGGGGGGGAGGGGGCAGGATCTGGGGGCCCTCTTGTTAAAGGGGCCTTCCAGATTCCAATAAGCCCTCTGCTCGCAGACCCACACAAACCACAGGCAAGGGTTGTGGGAAAGAGACCCTTGTCCCCATCAACATGTGCTTTGGGATGGAGCCTGCCCTGCCCAAAAAATACCCACCCCTCATGTTGAGAGTATGTGGCCCAGTATGATTCAGGAGGGAGGGCTCGATCCCCCCCTTTCCTGGCCTGCCAGGCTACGTACTCGGATAAGGATCGGGTGTGGATTTTGGGGGGTTACCCCACTCTGTTTTTTTTTTTTTTTTTATTTTGTGTTGCCACCTCTTTCAGCTGTCAGTCGGGGCAGCTTCCAGTGCCTGATCCTTAACAACATATTGACTATGAGGTTGGTGTGCAAAGTGCAAACATCCCACTGAACTCACAGAAAATGTGGGTGTTTGGGGAACACCCGAATGGGATATGTTTGGGCTGAATATTTGCTCAGCCCAAACCATTTTCCCCACATAGATAGATAGAGTACAGGATGCCGGAGATAGGTCCTGGAATGCAGGTATATATCATCATTGTTTGGGTTGTTGTCCCTTTAATGGGGAACAAGAGACAGTTTTTGAATACTCAGGGATTCTCATACGTATAGGGTAAAGGGTTCCACGGTGAACCATTACAAAAAGAGAAAAGTGATTCACAGCCTTCCCAGGATTGTTAAGCAGTGATATGGGTCCAACAATTCAGAGTCTCAGAGAGATTTTTAGTGGTAAAGAGGCTCCACCCCTAACTATGACTATTGTGGTTCTGAAAGGGTGAACCCGCCTGTAAAAGAGGGCTAAAAAGTGCAGGAAGCTGGCAGCCAATAGGCTCCCATTGCTGTCGGTCAAATGCTGTCAGTGATCAAGTCTACAGGTTACAATAGGAAGTATCTTACTTTGGTGGCACATTGAAAAAAGAAAAAGCCAATAGTGTTGACAGGGGACCCAAGAAGAGGAGGATCACAGCCACTCTGCAATTTTTTAGCACTGAGCAGTTAAGCATATCATGTTTGTTATTTGTTTAAAAAAATTGCATTTGAAATCACTTTAACCTATTGCAGGCCTTAAAGCATATCCTCCATTTTGTGAATGGTCTGTAAAATGCAGGCCATGGAGTATAACTACATTGGGGTGTATCACCATATCTGCTCTCTGCTTTAAAAGGCCCTATAATAGTCTAAATAAGGTCAATTATCTAATGATGACATGGCACACCCCTAAGGTTGCATGCTGTGTCTGTGCAGGATGCTGAAAGTGGACAGTTATTAGCCCTTTCTATCATCTAAAATGCCTGGATGATCCTGCCAGGTGCACCCTCTCCTCTGTAAACTGACAATGTTTATCATGGCTGCGAAGCCCTGGTACCATGGTCAGTTTACATGCCTATCTCATCCCCCAGTCTTTCCTTGCTCCCTCTCTCCCCTTCCCTCCCAGCCTGTCAGCTAGTGACAGTGCTGATCTTCTCCCCACCCTTCCCCTCAACTGATAAAATAACTGTGTGCTATTCCTACCATTCCCTGTGTTACATTACATTATGTGCCCCAGTATATGTGCTTTTTAAAAAATATGCCGCTTTATACCTTATTTCATAAGTAACCGCCCACTGCTCTCCTCCTCTCCTCCCCTTCTCCCGGCTGATGTCAGTGGGGGACTCTCAGCCCCTCCCTCTGTAGTTATGAGATTGGGAGAGGAGAGCGGTGGGCAGTCATGTGAGCGTTGAGCAGCAATATAAAATAAGGTATAAAGTGGCTTATTTTTTCAAAAGTACATACACTGGGGCACATCATTTAAAGGGAGTGTAAAGGCAGAAGGTTCTTTTTATCTTAATGCATTCTATGCAATAAGATATAAAAACCTTCTGTGTGCAACAGCCCCCCTCAGCCCCCCTAATACTTACCTGAGCCCATCTCTATCAAGCGATGTTGTGGGTGTATCTCAGCTGCCCTTGACTCCCCTCCTCATTGGCTGAGACAGCAGTGTGGCGCAATTGGCTCCCGCTGCTGTCAATCAAAATCAGTAAGACAATCAGGAGAGGGGGGGGGGCCAGATCGTGTCACTGTTTCTGAATAAACAGGGAGCTGGGACATGCCTCGGGTGCCCCCATAGCAAGCTGCTTGCTGTGAGGACACTCAAGAGGAGGGAGGGGCCAGGAGAGCAGAAGAGGGACCAGAGAAGAGGAAGATCCTGGCTGCTCTGTGCAAAACCAACTGCACAGAGCAGGTAATTTTAACATGTTTGTTATTTAAAAAAAGAAAAAAAAAACAAGATTTTACAATCACTTTAAAGAGGAGTTCTACCTGTAGCACCCTCCTAGCTAGGTGCTAGTGAGAGAGTATAGTTTTGAGCTCTGTCTGCTTACCAGAGGGGCTGCAGGTAAATCTATATTGTTCTCTGCCTACCAGAGAGCAGGATCTGTTAGTGAGGTTTGCTCATTATGCGATTCATTCAGTCTGGATATTGTTTCACGCTGGTCCAATAGGAACGCATGTTGGACAGTGGTAGGAAACCTGACGAATGGGTGCATAGGCTTTGATTCAGTCCTGGTGATTGGCAGAGGGCAGGTGCATGCTAAAATACTGTATAAAAATCCGGGAGCACATGTGTCTTTCGTTAGAGAGCGGAGTCGAGGAGTCGCGGAGTCGCGGAGCGAGGGGGCAGCTGGCTAAACGTGCCATGCGGACGCAGGAGGTTATCCTGCGGGCCAGAGGAGGGGTTGAGAGCAGCTGAACTCAGAGGTCCAGAGGAGCTGACTGAGAGGGGAGACACTGGAGACCCTGTGGCTGCAGTATTGTGAGTACAGGGACTTGTGTCAAGGGGCCTGACCTGGGGAGGGCCACCCTGCTCATAGGATAGTCAGTGGACGAGAGTCAGCAGAGAGAGAGGATACTAGGGAGAGTGTCCAAAGGTAAGAGATTGTCCACCAAGTCGTCTTGAAGGAACCAAGAGGCTTAATCCCTACTCATTCAAAGTGGCAGGATGAATTAACAGCCTGGCTGTTCCACATCTAACAGCACACTAGAGAAGATAGAAAAGTACTGTGAAGAGTTAATTGGAGTTTCCCACTATATCCTTCTCCTATCCCCATTATAAAATAATCAACAAAACAACCAAATAAATCTGGACTGATTATGGAAGTGTGAGATAAGAGGGATAATGAAATTGCTTTTGCTTAAAGCTGTGTGCTGGTAGCAAGGGGGACCCAGTCCCGCAGAGTGAATATCTAGCAGCTCTTTCGGGGGCAGCAATACACACCCAAAAGTGGAACTTCCGCTCATTTACTTCCCCCCCCCCCCCACTCTGGTGCCACATTTGGCACCTTTCAGGGGGGAGGGGGAACGGGTACCTGTTTTTGACAGGTACCTGTTCCCCACTTCCCGGAAACAGCACTACATCACAGTCCACCAGATGTTCCATCCTCCTTATTCTTTCCCTGTGGCTGAGCGCAGCACGATTCGCGCATGTGCAGTAAGGAACCGGCTGTGAAGCCGAAAAGCTTCATTGCCGGTTTCCCTTAGAGAGATTGGCAGCGGCAGCACCCAGCAGCAGATCCAAAAATCGGCTGGGGTGCTGACATTGTGGGCTCCCTGGACATGTAAGTGTCTATATATTAAAAGTGAGCGGCTACAGGATTTGTAGCTGCTGACTTTTAATTTTTTTTTCTCCAGTCAGAACTCATCTTTAATGGAACATGAGGGTTGAAGGAATAACACATTGTGGCTTTACAACCACTTTAACTTTTATGTCAGTGTTGGTGTAGTCCAAATCAGGACAATTATGTCATGAGTGTACCCAAAGGACAAAGCTATTGCTTTAGATACAGTATATATATAAAGCAACTCCCTTAATATGGAACTGGAGGGTATTAATACTGCATTCCAAGTTATTCCAGCAGACCGGATGTACAGTTTGAATCTTCTTATATGCCAAATGCCTCCCCATCCCTGAAAAAAGCTATGCCATGTCTCAAATGGAGCCTGTTTCACTATGAACAAGCTGCTCCTATAGTGACAATATACTGTATATCTGTGACCCTGGCATGGGCTCCATGACTCCTAATGATTGCCATGTGTATTTTTGCTATGTGTTCTTTTGGATGACAAACTGACAAATCTGACTTTTTTGTAATTGCGTAATTTTCTGTCCTGTATATTCAACAAAACTTTATGATCTTTTCAGGTCAAACAATCTTTTTTTGTTTTTGGAAGGTTATCTCAACTTGCTCCCATTCTTCAAGTGTTCATAAATACTTGTTCTGCAAAAATACTTTCAGAGAAGTTTAATGTCTTTTTTCACCCCAGTTTGTACTGGGGGGCATCCAACGCAAGGGGATGCAAAGGTAAAACTCTGTCAGGTAACTAGCATTTTCAGAAGAATTGGTCAAAACTGAAAGCATGAATATTTCTTTAAGCCTGTGTTCACACATATGGGATGCGAGAACCAGCGGGATTCTAGTGCCCCGCAAGCATCTCCCACTGCCCTCTGCGAACTGCTTCGGGTGTAAATACAAAGTTAATGACACCCCCAGATCGGTTCGTAGATCGCAGTGCAGACTGTGAATTCGGACAGGAATCAGATCGCATGGGTGTTCACACCCATGCGATCCGATTGCAGTACGGAGAAAAAAACGGTTCCTGCACCTATTTAGTGAGAATCCAAATGCGAGTTCAGCCATACAACTGTATGAAATACTTACCTTAGAACAAAGCCCTTCCAGCGGGCACTGGTCACTGCTGAGAGGGCTGACATCTTCTCCTGGCCTTTCTTCCGGGTTCACGGGCTCCGGCGCTGTGATTGGCCGGAGCTGCAATTACATCATTCTCGCGCATGCATGCGGGAGCCCTCTGTTCTGGCAAGAAGCTCTGAAGCAGTGCCGGGACAAGGTCATCCAGCGCCCAGGGCAAGGATGCCAAACTGCACCCCCCCTTCCCTTAGGGTTATGGTGAAGGCGCCCCCCCCCCATCCCTGCAATAAACCACTGCACCCAGAGAAACCGCCTCTCCTGCCCACTTCTTGTCCCAGCCCTGCTCAGAAGGTCCAGTACGGTATGCCGGACCTTCAGAGCGCATTTACCGGTGATGTCACTGGCTGTATGCAGGATGAATGTCTTCTAAGCGGTGCACATTTAGGAGATATTAATTTTTACATACAGGCAAACCTTATTATAGTCTTACCTGCAGGTAAAAATAACAAAGCGGGTTTTACTACCACTTTAACCACTTCTGAACTAGAAGATTTCCCCCTTAAAGACCAGGCTATTTTTGCGATTTGGCACTGTGTTACTTTAACGGACAATTGCAGTTGCAGGCATCCCCCCCTCCGGTACCATTTTTTAGAGCCGGCAGTCGGCTTTCTAGAGATAACAACCGATGCAGTTCAGCAGCCGCTCGGCCATTATCCCAGCGAGCAGGAGGGGATATCCCCCCTCCCGCCGCCTTCCACCGCTCTGCTCGGGTCTCTCGTCCCACCGGGAGACCCGAAAAACCAGCCGGCACGTCTGCTGGCTGGTTAGTGTCTCGAACAAAGCCGGATTCAGCTTCAATTGGGTATCCAATCATGTAACCCGGAAGCAATGTCACGATTTAAAAAACTGTCAGCATTCAAAAATGCAGGATTCTGCGTTTTGAATACTTTGAAGTGTAGTGGAGAGGTTTGGGGTCTTTTAGACCCCTGATCCCTCCATAAAGATTACCTGTCCCTGCCTATTACTGTCATAAGGGATGTTTACATTACAAAAATAAAAAATTAAATAAAATAAATAGGAGAAAAAATTTAAAAAAATGTAAAGCGCCCTGTCTCCTTGAGCTTGCGCATCAAAGAAAAAGCATAAAAGGTGTAAACGGTGTTCAAATCACACATGTGAGGTATCACAGTGATTGCCAGAGGGAGAGCAATAATTCTAGCAAAAGATCTCCTCTGTAACTCTAAACAGGTAACTGTTAACATTTTTTAGAGCATCACCTATGGAGATTTTGAAGTACTGCAGTTTGTCACCATTCCACGAGTGTGCGCTATTTTAAACCATAACATTTTGGGTATCTATTTACTCGGCGTGACATAATCTTTCACAAAATACAAAAAAATGGGCTAACTTTACTATTTAATTTTTTCAAATTCAGTAAACGGCTGCGCAAATACCGCGTTACAAAAAATATTGCAATGACCGCCATTTCATTCTCCAGTGTCTTTTCTAAAAAATATATATATATAATCTTTGGGGGTTCTAAGTAATTTTCTAACAAAAAATACTGATTTTAACTTGTAAACAACATGTGCCAGAAACAGGCCTGGTCCTTAATAGGGATGATCGAACGGTTCGGGTCGACCATCAGTTCGACCCGAATATTGACTGTTCGAAATTCGGCAACCAGAACCGACCAAAATGCAATGGGACAGGAACTGGGCTTTAAAAGCCCGTGATTGGACCAGAACCATCAGTAAAAGCCAATTGAGGGGGCAGGAGGATGCTAGAAATGTGATTGGAGTGACTAGGGGGCCCAGAGGCCAATCAGTAGTGAATACGCCCCCCAGTATATAACATAGCCCCGCCAAATCTCTAGCACCTTAATACAGGGGCTGTGGAAGGGAGTGGAAGCAGTTCTGTTACTCCTGCTTCAAAAGTGTCATTTAGCAATTATTAGTGTGAGGAAAGGGATATCTAGTGTAGTTAGGGTACTATTTTCCACTATAGTTAGATTCAATAATCTAGTTTCGGTAGGGAAAGTGTTAAGTTTCAGGGGGACCGTAGTGTAGTGTAGGGTGAACTGACTCTGACTGCTATGGCAGGGTGACCAAACTCTTCCATGTCAGGGTGACCGCCATAGAAAAAAGATTGTTTGTACTAGAATTGCAGTAGAGCAGGCATAGGGCTCCGCTACTTTCACAACTGGCCGTTTTTGTTGAAGGCGTTTATTGGGCTTTTTTGTGGATGTCTTTGGAGGCAGGCATGACATCTGAACTTCTGTGTAGGGGTATATATACACACACACATACATGTATATATACAGATACACACATATAGGTGTGAAAGTAGCAGAACCCTATGCCTGCGCTATTGAAATTATTTGCAGGCATAGGGCTCCGCTCCTATCACACCTATATGTGTGCATGTGTATATATACATATATGTGTGCGTGTATATATACCCCTATACAGAAGTTCAGATGTTATGCCTGCCTCCAAAGACGTCCACAAAAAAGCCCAAAAAACGCCTGCAACAAAAACCCCCTATACAGGTGAACTTCTGTATAGGGGTATATATACACACACACATATATGTATATATACACATACACACATATAGGTGTGATAGGAGCGGAGCCCTATGCCTGCAAATAATTTCATTAGCGCAGGCATAGGGTTCTGCTACTTTCACACCCATATGTGTGTATGTGTATATATACATATATGTGTGTGTGTATATATACCCCTACACAGAAGTTCAGATGTCATGCCTGCCTCCAAAGACGTCCACAAAAAAGCCCAATAAACACCTGCAACAAAAACGGCCAGGTGTGAAAATAGCGGAACCATATCCCTGCTCTACTGCAATTCTAATACAAACAATCTTTTTCTTCTGGTTCTGGACATGCTACAGAGCTGAAACTTCACAGGTACACTTTTTAGACCCCCCAGACACTAAATCCAAAGAAATCTCTTTTTTTTTTTCAATATTTTTTCAATAATTGGCTCTCTATCAAAAACGACAATTTTTAAGAACTTTTTTTTGTGTGATTAATAGTCCCTGGGGCATGACCCAGAACCCTAGGCACTTTTTAGGGGCATTTATTTGGTTTTAGGGCTTCAAAATTGTGTTTTTTGATTACCGAATTTCGGGTACCATGGATTTCAATGGGATTCTGGAATCTGGACCCGAACTTTCGGGAAGTTCGGGTGTTCTGGTCGAACCAAACTTTTTAAAAGTTCGATCATACCTAGTCCTTAACCACTTAATATTTTTGACACTTGTTGTTTACAAGCTAAAATATTTTTTTTTTTTGCTAGAAAACTACTTAGAACCCCCAACATTATATATATTTTTTTTAGCAGAGACCCTAGAGACCAAATTGGAGATTGTTGCAATATTTTTTATCACACCGTATTTGCGCAGAGCTCTTCCAAACGCAATTTTTGGGGAATAAAATTGACTTTCTTGAATTAAAAATAAAAAAACAGTAAAGTTAGCCCAATTTTTTTTCTATAATGTGAAAGATAATGTTACGCCGAGTAAATAGAAACCCTACCAACCATGTCATGCTTCAAAATTGCGCATGCTCGTGGAATGGCGACAAACATTGGTACTTAAAATCCCCATAGGCGACATTTTAAACATTTCTACAGGTTACCATCTTAGAGTTACAGAGGAGGTTAGTTGCTCAAATTATTGCTCTCGCTCTAATGATCGCGGCGATACCTCACATGTGTGGTTTGAACACCGTTTACATATGTGGGCGGGACTTGCGTATGTGTTTGCTTCTGCGTGTGAGCTAACGGGGACAGGGCGCTTTAATTTTTTTTTCCTATTTATTTTATTTATTATTTTTACACAGTTTTTAGAAAAAAATTAATTTGATCATTTTTATTCCTATTACAAGTAATGTAAACATCCCTTGTAATAGAAATAAGCATGACAGGACCTCTTTATTGTGAGATTTGGGGTCAAAAAGACCTCAGACCTCAGACGGTCTTCCAAACGCAATTTTTTAGGAATAAAATTGACTTTTTTGAATTAAAAAATAAAAAAACAGTAAAGTTAGCCCAATTTTTTTTTCTATAATGTGAAAGATAATGTTACGCCGAGTAAATAGAAACCCTACCAGCCATGTCATGCTTCAAAATTGTGCATACTTGTGGAATTTCCACAAACATTGGTACTTAAGTACTTGCCGACCGCCGCCCGACTATATACGGCGGTGGTCAGCCCCTCCCAGGCAAAGTGACGTACCGGTACGTCACTAGCCTGGGAGCGAATAGGGGGCGAGCGCGCCCTGCCGGAGGCGCGCTCCCGCCCCCGCTCGTACCAGAAGAAGCCGGCGCGTGTGACCGGCGGACCCGATGTCCGCCGGTCACTCGCGATCGTCGGGTAGAGAGGGAGAAAGGCAGGCGGCTAGTGTAAACAAAGCCGCCTGTCTCTCTCCCCTGTGTAAAAGCACAGATCATTCGGTCCTGCTATGTAGGACCATTGATCTGTGCTGTTACACACAAAGCCACATTCAATCACAGCAAGAAACACGCCCCTAGGGACACACTTAACCCCTCCCTCTCCAATAAAGTTAACCGCTTCCCTCCCAGTGTAATTTTTACAATAACAGTGCATATGTATAGCACTGATTACTGTAGTAATGTCACTGGTACCCCCAAAAGTGTCAAAAATGTCAGTCAAGGGTCCGATCTGTCCGCCGCAATGTCGCAGTACCACAAAAAAAATTGCAGATCGCCGCCATTACTCGTTAAAAAAAAAAATAATAAAAATGACAAAAATCTTTCCCTTAGTTAGTAAACGCAATAACTTTTGCGCAAACCAATCAAAATACGCTATTTGCAATTTTTTTTTTACCAAACATATGTAGCAGAAAACAAATTGGCCTAAAATGTTGAAAAATTTTGATTTTTACATTATATTTTGGGGGAATTTCATATAAAAAATGTGAAAAATATTGTTATTTTTGCAAAATTGGCGCTCTTTTTTTGTGGGCATGATCAAAAAATTGCACAGGTGATCAAATACCACCAAAAGAAAGCTCTGTTTGTGGGAAAAAAAGGATGTCAATTTCATTTGGGTACAGCGTCGCACGACCGCGCAATTGTCCGTTAAAATCACTCAGTGCCGAAATCGCAAAATAGGCCCTGGTCAGGAAGGGGGTAAAATCTTCCGGGGCTTAAGTGGTTAAAATCCCCATAGGCGACACTTTAAACATTTCTACAGGTTACCAGCTTAGAGTTACAGAGGAGGTCAGTGGCTCAAGTTATTGCTCTCGCTCTAATGATCGCGGCGATACCTCACATGTGGGGTTTGAACACCGTTTACATATGTGGGCGGGACTTGCGTATGTGTTTGCTTCTGCGTGTGAGCTAACGGGGACAGGGCACTTTAATTTGTTTTTCCTATTTATTTTATTTATTATTTTTACACAGTTTTTAGAAAAAAATTAATTTGATCATTTTTAATCCTATTACAAGTAATGCAAACATCCCTTGTAATAGAAATAGGCATGACAGGACCTCTTTATTGTGAGATCTGGGGTCAAAAATACCTCAGACCTCACAACTACACTAAAAAAGAAAAAAAAAAAGATTAATTTTTTTTCATGCTGAAAAAAAATTGGCTCTTTAAATCAGTTTCTAGGAGACGACGTTTGACGTCGCTCCGGTACTCCAAGACCATAGAGTCGAGTGGGGGCCATCTTGCCCTCACCTGACTTTCTGTCTGTGAGGAGCGCGGACCGGATCGTTTTCCCCGCTGCCGGCAGGACCGGTAAGCGGGGAAAACGACCGGGAAGTGGCAGGAGGGGGGGCACTTCTTCCGCCACACCAGAAGGGTGATCTCGTGGCGAATGCGCAGCTGGGACCACCCTTATCTGAAAGAGGACCGCCCGCTGTTTTGAAAAATACCGGGGTTATGGCTGCTATCTAAATCGACAGTGGGTGGTCGGTAAGTGGTGGTTAAACCACAAAAACAATCAAAAAATATATTGTAGCTTACAATTTATTAGATGTGGTGGCTGCATTCCTTTTCATTTTTTAAAACTTGTTTTCCTTTATTTTTACCTTTTAGGGACCCATCTAAGGTATGGAGTTTCACACAACTGCTACGTGCTTTTTCACTAGTTAGTTTGGTTAGCTTGTTTGGTAGTAAATAAGCACCAAGCAGTCGTCTGTAACGCGTCTACTGTCTTACCCTGCTGTAACCTTGTACCACTTATGTGAATAAAGGAACTTTTCTTCATTGGATTCCGCGGTGGTGTGTGACCATTTTCTTCTTTCATGCTTCTCCTGGTGGCGAGCCAAGGTTCAGCATCCACCTTGAATCGTGGACTTTGACTAGCCTGAGCGGTGTTATCTCTCTTCAGAGGTTATGATGAGTTTGAGGATTACATCTGAGGTGCCTTAGTCATGTAAGAATATAATAATAACAGTAATATGACTTGAAATTGTTTGGCGCAACACGATTTATGATATGAAGTCATATAAAAGTATTAAAGTTGTAGCCAAGCTAATATACAAAAAGTTACAAATTCTCAAGCAAGAGAGAGAAAATATGAGAATTTGGAAGGAAAAGAGAAAGCGTGGAATAAAAGGAAAGATATAAGATATGAGGTATCTAAAGAGATGTCGGAAGAGCACTGAAATTTGTGTGCTGTCTGCCCTCAGAAGTTGATATCAGTTTGGGTCTACAAATCAGTGCTTGAAATAAGATCATATTCAAGAATGAATGACCATGTAATAGTACTTTGAAAATTTTAATGCAACCCATGTTTTCCAAATTTTGTTAAATTTGTCTATGTTATTGTGTACTATGGCTCTGGTCTCTTCCATAGCATAAAGGTCTACAGATCTGAGCCATTCTAGAAGTGTTGGAGCTTGTGTAGATTTCCAATGTCTTGGGATCAAAGATTTTTCTGCGGTGAGTAGATGTCTGGTTAGGCAATTTTTATATTTATTCAATGTGCAAGAGACAGCAAGCTGCAGACAGATCGATTGTGGTTTCTGTTATTTGCTTTGTCATTTTTATGATATCACGCCAGAAATTTTGAATGATTGTGCATTCCCACCATATGTGCGTCAAGGTGCCTTTCTTTTGTCTGCATCGCCAACATCTGTAACATTTCACAAGTTCTGCAGTGGGCCCCCTTCCTGCCATCTTGGGGCCTCCCCAAGGTGGTGGAATGCCAGGGCCCGGTTGCAAGTGTGACCTTTGCGATCCTGTAAGTTCACCCACTGGTGTCAGTAGTTTTTATGTTTGGGAGGGAGAGAGCACAGTGGAGGGGGGGCAGCACAGTGGGGGGGGGGGGGGACCAGGGAGCACACAGGGGCCCAGAGACAGCAGAACACAAGTGAACTGGATAGGAGGAGTGGCAGGGGCAGCATACGGAGGAATCAATCTCCTCCATTTTCCTCCTGGCTACAGGAGGAAAAAGGAGGATAGTGATTTCTCTCCATGCTTCCCCCACCGCCCCTCCTATCCAGGTGCACAGGGGAGCCGCACAGGCCACCTGGGGCATGGGGACTGGTTGCAATTGCAACCCCTGCAACCCCTGTAGTTACACTCCTGGGTATGAGAAAATATCCTGTTCTCTTTGTATTACCTCCTTTATGTGAAATCACTGGTGATCCTGCAAGTCCCTCTGCTCTCCAATTTAAAAAAACTGACCACACTAAGCAGGAGAACACACTGTGGTCAGTTCTCTAGCTATGCTGGGAGAGATCTGTTTTTGTTGGGGGGGGGGGGGGTGGGGTCTATAGTTTCTGGGAAGGTATATTATTGCTGGCTTGGGGGGGTCTATTTTACTGCCTTTTATTAGCAAATTCTATACAATTTACTTAGCATCCAAAAATTATACTTGCTTCTGTATTCTCTAAAAGGGGCAGTACTGGGATGCTCGGAGGTGGGTAGGGGGTGGAGACGAGGGGTGACTAGTAATGGGTGGGTACCCATGGCCTTAGATAAGGGGGTGCCACCAGTCCCCTGTATGGGCCCAAGCAGCAGGGTGAAGCAGATGTGGGCACTGGGCAGCGAGGGGGATCGGTGTGGCAGGGGGAAAATTACTGGAGCCGATCCCCTGTATAGCTCTCTTTGCAGTAGCTGAAAGCTGGCTGCTTCTCCTCTCCCTCCCATTGGCTTTTAGTTGCTGCGGAGAGCCACACAAATGATCAGTTTCAGTGATTGCTTCCCGCCACACTTATTACCCTCCCTGTGCACCATATATTTCCTGCTGCTGCCCAGGCTCCCCCCTGTGTGCCCCCCTTCACCAGCAGTGCTGCCGGCTTCCCTCCTCTCCTTCCCGCCGGTGGCTGCAAGCACACAATAGGGTCCTTTAAGATTGAGAGTGGGGGAATGGTCCAGTAAATATCTCATATTTAAATATTAAATGAATATTTAAAACATTGGCCCATTTTGAGAGCAGATAGCCAACAACAACCAATATTACCCCAACAGACAAAATGTATATATAGAAAAGTTCCAACCCTTCGATTAATGTAATAATGTCACTGGTCCCCCCAAAAATGTCAGTTAGTGGTCCGATCTGTCTGCCGCAATGTCACAATAAAAATTGCTGATCGCCGTATATATGTCCATTTATTTTTACATTTTTCATAGTATTATATGTTTTTATTTCATCATTGTGATCTATGAGATTTATAAACTAGAAACATATGTATTTTTTAGCAGTTTATAAAAAATGCCCTATTAGTGATATGAAGCTTCAATAATTTACATAGCTGATGGCATGTCCTTGGTTCGTTCTGTGAACTCGGAATGACGTTACTATGACAAATAAAGTAAATGAGCTGGAAAATATATTTCCAGCTTTTGTCACCATGCTCCTATGCTGAGGAAGGCACCTGACTAGTGACAAAACACGTAGGTGGAGGCTGTGACATCATATCCCGTGTCAGGGGTGAGCTGAAGCTGCTCCTTGCCTTTCAAATTTTTTATTGGAATGTATGTGTTTTACAAGCTTTCTAAATGTCAGTGTATTGGATTAAGTTGTTTTTAAGTAAAAAACCTGTTTTAAAAATGTACTGCACGATGAAACCACTCTGTTTGTTTAAATTTATCAGTGGAGCCTAACTACCTTGGATAGAGGAGGATTCAAGTGAAGATAGAGGATTCTCTTGTGGGGTGTTTTTTCATATTGCAAGATATCTGTTTGTTTCAGGTGAGCATGCATTGCACTCAGAGGTGGATAGATCTCACACAGGTATCACTATAGATCACTGAAGATTTAAAATGTATTGTGGAGCACATATGCAAAGTTGATTCTCTGAATTCTTGATTCTCTGAAGTTTACTAGTAGAAGAGTTTTGTCTATCTTTTACATTTTATTTTACTTTTTACTTTTTACTTTTCACTGCCTATTTTGTGCACTGTCATATTGGCACTATTGTTTCTTGACTGCAAGTTATATAGCAGACTTTCTTTATGGACTTCTTTTACACTTTTATGGTTTCTATATTACCATATAAGCCTATTTGAGGTATCTAGTGATGAGCCGAACAGGGGTTCGCAACAGAACATCTCCACGAACAATCACAAGTCCTCATTTTAAAGGCCTAAATGTAAGTGACTATTAATCACCCACTGGCCAAGGATGATTTGAACCCATAGCCTCTTACTTGCAAGCCCGTTATTCTACCAGCTGATTAACTTAAAGCTCTATCTGCTTAACTAGCTTCTATCTGAGCTTGACAGCTCTTTTATAGGGCTCTGATGTCACCAGCGCCCCATAAGCCACTGCTCAGGTGCAGTGAATAAATTAGTGATGTCAAGAAAGAAGGGGCGGGGACAATTGATAGGTTTTAATTAAAATCCATAATTAAAATGAATCACCCACTGACCAGATTCGAACCCACAGCCTCTCACTTACAAGTCTGTTATTCTACCAGCTACACCATCGAGCCAGCTGATTAACTCACTACTCTCTCTGCCTAACTAACTTCTATCTGAGTTTGACAGCTCTTTTATAGGGCTCTGATGTCACCAGCACCCCATAATCCACTGCTCAGGTGCAGTGAATTAATTACTGATGTCAATAATTTATTCACTGCACCTGAGCATGGATTATGGGGTGCTGGTGACAACAGAGCCCTATAAAAGAGCTGTCAAACTCAGATAGAAGTTAGTTAGGCAGAGAGAGTCTTAGGTTAAACAGCTGGCTCGGTGGTGTAGGTGCTAGAATAATGGACTTGCAAATTAAAGGCGGTGGGTTCGGTTCCCTGGCCAGCGGATGATTAATATTAATTATAGATATTAAATTAATTATGGATGCAGGGACTCTAAGTTCCCGCGAAGAAGCCCATTTGTACGCCAGTCGGCGAATGGGCGAACAGGCAGTGTTCAAGTTGAACTTAGGTTTCACACGAACAAGAAGCTTTTCACTAGAGGTATTACATCACTTATTAATATGAACTGCGCACCACTTCACCATTATAGTTTGTACATTGTTTTTAATTAATCTAGTTAGGTTTTGGTTGATTTGTTCAATTCATGTTGAGGATTCGTATTCGGAGTTCATATTCAGAATTCATTTTATGTCTTTTTGGAATTTTCTTTGAATTTACTCATTCTTTTTTTATTCAAAATGTTTTAATTGATAAATTTCTAATCAGTTGAATCTAAAATGTTTGATTTTTTTCCGATCCGAATGCAGCAAAGTGAACAAACAAAAGAAAAATCTTCATCAAATGATTACTTTAAATCATGTTTGGCTTAACAAAAACAACATTATTTCGAAATGGTACTCCACTAACACACAGTCTTTTATTTTAGAAAAATGTTTACAGTTTGAATTCGAATGGAATTCAATGTAAAATTAGATTCGAAATTCAATTAGAATTTCAGAAATTCGAACGACTTTTGTTATTCAGAGAATTCAGTAAACTTCATTTATACTGTAATTCGGATATTCGGACATATCCAAATAATGAAAAATGTGTCCAAATATTTATTCAGAACAAAACTAACTGCACATGTCCAGGGCCCCGTGTCAGGTTTTCTGTATGGGGCCCCTTGGTTTCTAACAGCAGCCCTGGGAGTACCTGAACCTACTCTGAGAAAAAACAAACATTCAACCAATAAAGTCAGAACTTCTGATATCATGCTTGTTTCAGTCACCTACAAAATATTGAAGTTCATGAATTAGCATGGCAGCCAAATTAGAATTTTCTGGGGGAGAAGTCAGCAATGGTAGCTTCCAAATCTCTTAGTACAAGCTGCTGAATGGTTTGTTTTTCTGGATAGCAATGTCCTTCAAAAACTCCAGCAATACAGTAAATTCTTGGATTGCGAGCATAATTTGTTCCGGGAACATACTTGTAATCCAAAACGCTCGTATTTAAAAGCAAATTTCCCAATAAGAAATAATGAAAACTCAGATGATTTGTTTTACAACCAGTTATTCTTTAAAAAGATTATAGCAATGTGATAGGTTGTGTAACCATAAAATATCCATCCACAACCAGCAGCCTCTACAAAGGGATCAGAAGCAAAATCCAGCAGGAGCTACAGTGTATAAAAGAGAACAGAGGCACCTCTAAGTGTAGCAATATGGGTACATTTAATGAAGGTACAACATTTAGCAACCCACATGGTTGATGATTAAAAGAGGTACATCTGGAGATGCCAGGAGGAACAGGGGACACTTCTGCACATTTTTTGGTAGTGTCCCAAACTAAAACAATTTTGGAAAGAGGTCCATCAGACTGTGCCAAAATTCACGGAACATCCAATTCCTGACAACCCAGCTTTCTTTCTTCTCCATGCCTCCAATACTCCAGAAAAAATTTTCAAGAAATCTGTTATCCGCCATTTCCTTGACACTGCCAAAACGTGTATTCCTCTCAACTGGACAGGTCCACAGCCACCGACCATTGGTATTTGGCTCCAAAAATTAGAAGCAAATTAGAAACAAAATTGAGGATCTTATTATTTCAGCACGACACCAACATGAAAGTTACTCCAAAACTTTGACACTGTGAAATATGTTTGTCTTCTCTGAAGAAGGGCAGGCACTTTTTGAGTACGACAACGTTGACTGAAATTAGCTGTGATCACCCTTGTACAATATACAGAATTTTACCAAAATTAACAGAATATTTCTCATACCACCTTCAGACTTCTAGTTCCCACATCCTCTCAAATCTACCCCTTCCTTCTGTTCCCCTGCTCCCCCTCCCCTCCTCCCCTCCTCCCACCTCTTCCTTTTCCTTATTACCTCTTGCTTCAATCTCTTCTTCCTCTTTTCTCTCTCTCTCTATCTATACGACTCTCTCTTACAATATATGCTATTCTTGGAAAAGTAGAACATTGTTTAAGACAGTTTCAGAGGTTCTCCATGATTCGTTTATTATTGGAACTTCTTCACACTTAGGGAGATGGAATGCTCTGTGTTGAACACACACTGGCCAAACGTATATTGTGAAGACTATATACTTGGTTTGTTCGTTGATTTTGCATTTTACATGAAGTTGTTTTGTACCATATTATATATCTCTTTACCATTGCCTTTCCAATGCCATGGGGCTTGTCTTTTGAGTACATAAAAGATTGAAAAGAGGGACATCTAAGTATGCAGGCATCCGGGGTAAAGCTGTCCACATAGACCGTCCTCCTCACCGCCGGCTCTCACTGCTGTCAGTCTGCAATCATGACCGGGAAGATTACCCTTCAGTAGAGCGAACTCAAAGCGAGGCTTGAAGCACTCGTGGACACAGTGTAGAAGGGATAACGCCAATGGCGGTGCGGAGGACGTTCTATGTGGACAGCTTTACCCCGGATGCCTGCATACTTAGATGTGCCTGTTTTAACCACCTACCGACTGGCCGCAGCACATATACTGCAAGAGGTTGGCTCTACAGGCGGTCCCTGGGTTAAAAACATCCGACTTACAAACGACTCCTACTTACAAACAGAGGGAGACAACAGGAAGTGAGGAGAAATCTCCCCCTAGGAAGGGAAATTCACTCCTGTAAGAGTTCTCATGAGAAAAAGGTGTCTCCACTAATGCTTTATCACCAATCCTTGTTTCCTCAACAACCTACAATTTTCAAAATCCAAATGTCATAGGGACAGAAAGTGAAGTGAAATCTTCTGAACAGGGGCACCGACAGCAAAACAAATGGTACAGGGGTGTTACCCTTATCTATACTATCCAAAAAAATTAAAAATTATTATTCTGGCTGGGGTTACACTTAAAAAATGTCTCTGTTCCGACTTACAAACAAATTTGACATAAGAACAAACCTACAGTCCCTATCTTGTTTGTAACCCGGGGACTGCCTGTATTGCGCAAAACTACGTACCTGTATGTCATTTCACACAATAGCTAGCGGGTGTGCCAATCAGTGGGTCGGGTGGATCTGATGTCCGCCGACCACCCACGATCGCTCCCCAGAGATACAGAATGGCAGTCTGCAGACTGCCGTTCTGTCAGCGATGAACACAGGGATCCTGTGTTCCTTCTATTTAGGAACACAGGTCTTTGTGTTCATCTACTGTATTGAGTACATCCCCCACACAGTTAGAAAGCACCTCCTAGTGACACATTTAACTCTCTGGCATTAACCCCTTCCCTGCCAGTGTCATTAGTACAGTAACAGTGCATATTTTTAGTATTGATAACTGTAGTAATGTCACTGGTTCCCTCAAAAATGTCAGTTAGTTGTCAGATCTGTTCGCAATGTCGCAATCCCGCTAAAAATCGCTGATCGCCGCCATTACTATTAAAAAGGAAAAAAATCAATAAAAAATCCATAAATCTATCCGATGGTTTGTAGGCGCGATATCTTTTGTGCAAACCAATCAATATACACTTACTGGGATTATTTTTACCAAAAATATGTAGCAGAATACATATTGGCCTCAAATGATCAAAAGAAAATAGATTTTTTTTTTATTGGGAATGTTTTATAGCAGAAAGTAAAAAACACAGTTTTTTTTTTTTTTCTTTCAAAATTGTCCCCACAGAAGTGATCAAATACCACCAAAAGAAAGCTCTATTTTTGGGAAAAAGGGACATCAATTTTTATTTGGGTACAACGTTATATGTACAACGTTACATATAATGCAGTGCCGTATAGCAAAAAATGGCCTGGTCATTAAGGGACTAAAACCTTCCGGGGCTGCAGTGGTTAATCATCAACCATGTAAGTTGCTAAATGTTGAACCTTCATTTAATGTAACCATATTGCTACACTTAGTGCTGGTTCACACTGGTGTGAAGCGGGAATCCTGCGAATCCACTGCGAGTTCCCGCATTGCACCCGCCTCACAGGCAGTTCACATTGCCATATGAGAACCGCTGGGAGTGTCAATACAAAGTTAATGACACCCTCAGATCAGTTCGCATATCGCAGTGCTAACTGTCATCTCGGACAGAAATCGGATCGCATAGGTGTGAACACCCATGCGATCCGATTCTGGTGCGGACCAAAAAAAGGGTCCTCCCCGACTTTGGTCCGAATGCGATGCGAATTCAGCCATACAATCTGTATGGCTGAATTTGCATCACATAGACATCGCATGTAATTTTCAGAACAGTGCGATGAGAATCACATGCGATGTCTGACTTTGCTTTAGTGTAAACCGGCAATTAGAGGCGCCTTTCTTCTCTTTTATACTCAATTATGACATGATGCTACTTGTATATCAAGACATCGCTTGTTTATCAAGTACATTTTTTTTATTAACCACTTCCGGACTGCTCACTGGCAGCCCTGGGTCCAGCGACATAGACCTACATCGCTGGATTCCTCCCTGTCACATCGGCGGAGGCTCGTTTCCGCTGTTTTTAGACACAGCGGGAGTCGGGCCGAAGGAGGAGAGATGGCGATCACCGCCTTTCTTCCCCGATCGTCGGGGAAAGAGTGAGAGAATCCGCCTGCTTGTGTAAACAAAGCAGGCAGATCTTCTCTGTGACAGACAGGGAGAGATCAGAGGATTCAGCATAGCTGAACCTGCGATCTGTGTCTGTGTCACAGAACCTCCCCCCACACACGTCAGTAAGAATGAGGCATACATTTAACCCCTTGATCACCAACAGTGTTAGCCCCTTCCCTGCCAGTGTCATTATTACAGTAACAGTGCATATTTTTAGCACTGATTACTGTAGTAATGTCACTGGACCCCCCAAAAGTATCAAAAATGTAAGTTAGGGGTCCGATCTGTCCGCCGCAATGTCACAGTCCCGCAAAAAAATCGCAGATTGCCGCCATTACCAGTAGAAAAAAAAAACAATAAAAATTACAAATCTTTCCCGTAGTTAGTAGCTTTTGCGCAAACCAATCAAAATCTGCTTATTGCGATTTTTTTTTTACCAAAAATATGTAGCAGAAAACAAATTGGCCTAAAATGTTAAAAAATTTTGATTTGTAAAATTTTTTGGAGGAATGTTATATATCAGAATGTGAAAAACATTGTTTTTTTTTTTTCAAAATTGTCGCTCTTTTTTTTTTTTTTAAATTAAAAGCGCACAGGTGATCAAATACGACCAAAATAAATCTCTATTTGTGGGGGAAAAAAAGGATGTAAATTTCATTTGGGTACAGTGTTGCACGACTGCGCAATTGTCTGTTAAAGTAACGCAGTGCCGAATCGCAAAATATAGCCTGGTCAGGAAGGGGGTAAAATCTTCCGGTTTTCAAGTGGTTAAAAATACGCTTATTGAGGATTTTTTTGTCCAAGACATGTAGCTAAATACATTTTGGCTTAAATATATGACAAAAATTGAATATATTGGATATTTTTTAACTGTCAAAGTAGAAAATGTCAATTTTTCGCAGAATTTTCGCTCTTTTTGTATTAATATCGCAAAAAATAAAAAGCGCAGAGGTGATCAAAGACCACCAAAAGAAAGCTCTGTTTGTGGGGAAAAAAAGGACGTAAATTTTGTTTGGTTATAGCATTGCTTGACCGCGCAATTGTCAGTTAAAGTTACGCAGTGCCAAGTTGAAAAAAAGTGGCTTGGTCATTAAGCAGGAAAATCCTCCGGTCTTAAAGTGGTTAAAAAATGTTGCTTGTCTTGCAAAACATTCTCAAACCAAGTTACTCTCAGTCCAAGGTTTTACTGTATTTGTACAATAATTCCTGTAGTATTTCAGGTACATTTTCAATCCCCATATGAAACCTCTGTGAGAGTTGTAGCTCTACCAACTGTTTCTTCCCAGAATTGGATTAGTATTCTCACGCAGAATAAAACAGTTGGTTAGTTTTCTGGCCTTTCTCCGTCATTTACAATGCTGTACACCCTTCAGGAATCAGCTAAGTACCACCATGTCACGCTAGCTGTGCGCCACTTGGTCATTCTTTATAGAAGTAGGCAGCGAATCAACTATTTAATTGCTATCACATTAACTGCGGCTATATTTTCTAACTTGAATTTAATTACAATTTCTCAAATACCAAGAGATTCTCCTTTTACACATGTTTCATTTACGCCAGTTTGAAATAAAACCATATGCCGTTGTGTTTAAATGACATGGCAATGCTTGAAATAACTGTCACACAAGCACAATGTGCAAGGAGATGTGACATGAGAGGTAAAGCTCTGCTATTAGAAGTGAGAGTTTTTTTTACAGGCATTACATTATAGACATTCCTTCTGTAATTTGATCAGACAATTCACTAGCCATGCTTTGAGATTGATTCTACACTCACCGGCCACTTTATTAGTTACACCTGTTCAATTGCTTGGTAACACGAATTGCTAATCAGCCAATCACATGATAGAAACTCAATGCATTTAGGCATCTAGTCATGGCGAAGACGACTTGCTGAAGTTCAAACCGAGCATCTGCGCAAGCTGATTCCAGCTTCAGATGACGCCCAGTAGGAGGGGCGAAACGCGTCAAGCAGTAATCTAGCGTCAGATGTCACTTCTGGTCGGTGGAATGCACCATCATCATTTCTGGTATAGTAGTGAACCGCACGCTGAGACGGCGCTCTCCCACTATACGGCTAAGCGCATTACTATCCACAGATGTAAGTGTATTACTTTTGCTTTTTATCCTTAACCACTTAAGCCCTGGAAGATTTTACCCCCTTCCTGACCAGGGGGTATTTTGCGATTCGGCACAGCGTGACTTTAACAGACAATTGCGCGGTCGTGCGACGCTGTACTTAACTGAATTTGGCATCCTTTTTTCCCACAAACAGAGTTTTCTTTTGGTGGTATTTGATCGCCTGTGCGATTTTTTGATCATGCGCTATAAACAAAAAAAGAGCGTCAATTTTGCAAAAATAACAATATTTTTCACATTTTTTTATATGAAATCCCCCCCCCCCCAAAAAATGTAAAAATCTAAATTTTTTAACATTTTAGGCCAATTTTTTTTTTACCATATGTTTGGTAAAAAAAAATCGCAAAAAGCGTATTTTGATTGGTTTGCGCAAAAGTTATTGCGTTTACTAACAAAGGGAAAGATTTTTGTAATTTTTGTTGTTTTTTTTTTTTAACGCGTAATGGCGGCGATCTGCAATTTTATTTTTTTGCGGGACTGCGACATTGGGGTGGACAGATCGGACCCTTGACTGATATTTTTGACACTTTTGGGGTTACCAGTGACATTACTACAGTAATCAGTGCTATACATATGCACTGTTACTGTAAAAATGACACTGGCAGTGAAGGAGTTAACTGTATTGGAGAGGGAGGGGTTAAGTGTGTCCCTAGGGGCGTGTTTCTAACTGTGATTGGCTGTGGCTTGATGTGTAAGAACAGTGATCAACGGTCCTACATAGTAGAACCGTTTGATCTTAATTCATACACAGGGGAGAACTGACAGGCGGCTTGTTTACATTAGCCACCTGCCTTTCTCCCGCTGTCACGGACGATCGCGAGTGACCGGCAAACATCGGGTCCACTGGGCACACGCGCGGGGGGGGGGGTCCGTGACCGAGCGGGAGCGCGCATCCGGTGGCGCGCGCTCGCTCCCAAAACCCTTACAGACTAGTGACATAGCCCTACGTCGCTTTGCCTGTGAGGGGCTGACTGCCGACGTAAATAGTCGTGCGGCAGTCGGCAAGTGGTTCATGTAAAATCATGTTCCCATGTATCAGAGATCCAATAGGCTGACCACATAATAAAGATTCCTCTTCTTTATGGTTTGAATACTGGAGCCACTGTACAGTCACCTGAACATAAAAGAGCCCATTTACCACAAAGTTCCTGAAGCAGAGGACACAGAGTCCTTGGTGTGGCTGTAGACAACACTCTCAACAATCTCACCACACCTACGAAGTTCTGATGTTTGGGAGGGTAAAATATCCCACTAAAAGCATGCCATATTTCCATCTCTTCCTCTCCGCCAGCACCCCAAATTTCCTCATCCGACTCATATTCCTCCTCTGCCCCCTCTGCCTCACACCAGCATCGTCCATTACCAGTAAAAAAGTTTATTAACCACTTCTGGACCGGAAGGTTTTACCCCCTTAATGACCAGGCCATTTTTTGTGATTCCGCACTGCGTTATTTTACCGGACAATTGCACGGCCGTGCGATGCTGTACCTAAATAAAATTGATGTACTTTTTTTCCCACAAATAGAGCTTTCTTTTGGTAGTATTTGATCACCAGTGCGATTTTTATTTTTTGTCCTATAAACAAAATAAAAAAAGCCACAATTCTGAAAAAAACAATATTTATCACATTCTACTATATAACATTCCAAAAAAAAATTAAATCTAATATTTTCATCCTTTTAGGCAAATTTGTATTCTGCTACATAATTTTGGTAAAAAAAAAATAGCAATAAGCGTATTTTGATTGGTTTGCGCAAGTTATCGCGTCTACAAACTAGGGAAAAGAATTATGCCATTTTTATTTATTATTTTTTTTTACCAGTAATGGCGGTGGTCAGTGATTTTTAGCGGGACTGCGACATTGTGGACAGATCGGACACCTAACTGCCATTTTTGACACTTTTGGGGGGACCAGTGGCATTACTACAGTAATCAGTGCTAAAAAAATATGCACTGTTACTGTAATAATGACACTGGCAGAGAAGGGGTTAACCTAGGGGTGAACAAAGGGTTAAGTGTGAAGCTAGGGGAGTGTTTTCTAACTGTATGGGGGAGGGACTTATGAAATGAACACAGAGACCTGTAATCCTATATAGGAGGATCGCAGGCACTCTGTGATCATTTCAGAGAGAAGAACGGTCAGCTGTGTTTACAACAGCTGACCGTCCTTCTCTCTCAGCGGGGAGCGATCGCGGGTGCCTGGCAGCAATCTGTGCCGCCGGTCCTGTGGATCGGCATCCCCGCTGCCTAGTGGACCGCTCCCACGAACCAACCTACCCATACGTCGATTTGAGCAGGCGAGCCGGCCTGCCGCAGTATATCTGTGGCATCTGTATTTTTCTTCAAAATTGTTCGTTTTTTTGTTTTTTTTGTTTATAGCGCAAAAAATAAAAAATGTAGTGGTGATCAAATATCACCAAAAGAAAGCTATTTGTGGGAAAAAATTACATACATTTTATTTAGGTACAGTGTTGCATGAGTTTTCAATTGTCAGTTAAAGTAACGCAGCGCCGTATGCCAAAAAATGGCCTAGTCACGACGGGGGGTAAATTTTCCAGAGGTCAAGTGGTTAAAGAATAAAATATTGGGCGTGGTCTGACCTCGCATGGAGATGGCTGCCTGATCCCTGCGCTCCCGCCGACACGGACAACAGCATCCATAAGCTGGAGAGACCCGGGTGCTTCACTGCCCGACAACGATGGGATCCACCTCCCGGGCTTCCTCTGCCACCCGATCACGTTCCCCGAGGGACACAGGGGCTCAGCTGAGCCAAAGCATCCCTGAAATGTTCCGGACCCAGGGGACAAACATGGCGCTCACAGGCAGCTTGGCGCCCTCCTCCACACAAACTTCGCAGCCTGCTCGCTCCTATGCTGCGGCTACAGCCTCGGGCACCGATCCACCCGCTATGCCGACCCCCCCTCCTCCCTCGGTGACGATGGCAGACCTCCGGATGATCGCAGCCGACATTAAGGACACGCTGGGCTCTGCGATCCATGACCTGAGGGAGGAGATGAGAAGCCTGACCGGTCGAGTGCAGGGCATGGAAACTGTCACAGCACAGCATGACAGAGTGCTACGGTCTGTCACACGTGCGGTGGATTCTCACTCCCTGCAGCTTAGGGAGCTTCAACGGCATATGGAGGACTTGGACAATCGGGGTAGACGTCACAATCTGCGGGTACGTGGTCTCCCCGAATCTGTGGAACCCGACATGGTCGCCCCTGCTGTCACAGGTATTTTTAATACCCTCCTTGATCGCCCCATGCAATCCCCCATAGACATGGAGCGGATACATCGTGCTCTGCGCCCCAGGGGCAGGGATGGCGACCCTCCCAGGGACGTGGTCTGCTGCCTAGTGGATTACAAATTAAAAGAGGAGATCCTGCGAAAGGCCAGGAACAGGGCCAATTTGGAACATGAGGGTGCTGTTATTCACATCTATCAAGACCTCTCCAGCATAACCTTGCAGCACCGCAGAGATCTGCGCCCTCTGCTGGAGGCATTGAGGCTGAAGGGGATACCATATAAATGGAAGTTCCCTTTTTGCTTGTCAGCCACCGCGCAAGGCCGTACGGCTCTCCTGAGGGTCCCGGAGGAACTCCCACACTTCTGTGCCGCCATGGGGCTCCCGCTGATTGATGTCCCTAACTGGTACGCTGCATTCCGTGGGGGTCCGCCAGCAGCACCAACACCCAGAGAGGAACCTATGGAGGCCCATGATTCTCGTTTCAGGCGTCCTCGTTCACCCTCACCACTCAGGCCCCTCACAGCTCTGCAGATACCGCCATTGGCGGCGAGTCCCACAAAACCTCCCAAGCAAAGGAAGCCTCGTCAAGGTGACTGATGGTCGGGGCACCCGTGATCGTCTGGCAAGTATCACTGTTTTTCACGTTATATGCTCCCTTGCCCACTCCTTGATCTCCGTTGTTCACTGGACTGGCCACTCTCCCCCTTTAACCACTTTACGACCGGCGCACGACGATCTACGTCGGCACTCAGCCCCGGCCAGGCAAACTGACGTAGGCCTACGTCAGCACAATTTGCCGGCCCTGTGCGCGCTCCCGCGCGTCCCCGCCGCCGATGATGACTCGATTGGGTTCAGAACCGATCAGTCATCAGGTCCAGGCCAATCATTTTTGGTCTGGACCTGTTGATCGGTCCTGCCCAATCAGATCATCCTCTAAGCCTGTGAAATGTAAACACAGGCTTAGAGGAGATGTGCCCTCCCCCCACAACGGTCTTTTTGGATCCAGCGTGAGAGGAGAGCACATCTTACTGTGAGTACTGCACCAAGCACACCCACACACAGTTAGATAGGCACATTTCACCCCCGATCGCCCCCCCAATTAACCCCTACAGCACCTGACACAACACACACTATATACAGCATATAGCATATACCTATATACCTGTATAAGTGTGATTTGTGAACAGGTGTAGCCCTTGCGACCCCCCCTTTTCCACTCAAATTACCCCCCACCCCCCCCTAATAAAGATTTAACCCACTGATCTCCCCTGACCCCCCCCTGATCACCGCCGTTAACCCCTACACCCTCTGTCACATCAGCACTAATACAAACGCAATATACGGTGTTATTGTATTTTTGTATTAGTGTCATTGTGATCAGAATTAGCGCAGGCGACTAAGTTTCTGTCCCAAGAAGGTTTAGGGTCCCCGCCACCCGCCCAATAAAGATTTAAGCCCCTGACCCCCCCCGATCACCCCTACACCCCCTGCCATAACACACACCGTATACAGTATATAGCATTTTGCTATATACCCGTATAAGTGTGATTTGTGGTCAGGTCTAGCGCTTGCGACCCCCCTTTTTCCACTTGAATTACCCGCCACCCCCCCCTAATAAAGATTTAAGCCCCTGATCCCACCTGATCCCCCCCTGATCACCGCTAGTTAACCCCTACACCCTCTGTCACATCAGCACTAATACAAACGTAATATACTGTGTTTTTGTATTTTTGTATTAGTGTCATTGTGATCAGAATTAGCGCAGGCGACTAAGTTTGTGTCCCAAGGAGGTTTAGGGTCCCCGCCACCCGCCCAATAAAGATTTAATCCCCTGATCCCCTCCTGATCACCCCTACACCCCCTGCCACAACGCACACTGTATACAGTATATAGCATTTTCTATATACCCGTATAAGTGTGACTTGTGACCAGGTTTAGCGCTTGCCACCGTTCCTTTTATCCTTAGGATACCCGCCAGTCCCTTCCAATAAAGATTTAAACCCCTGATCCCCCCCTGATCACATCCCGTTAACCCCTACACCCTCTCTCACATTAGCACTAATACACACATAATATACTGTTTTTACTGTATTTTGTATTGGTGTCATTGTGACTTGAGGTTGCGCTAGCTAGCTTGTTTCTTTCCCAAAGGAGGTTTAGGGTCCCCGCCACCCCCCCCAGATCCCCAGCGCATAGTTTAGAAGTAACCCCTTGATTGCCACACACGCACGCACGCACGCACGCACGCACCTACACTTCCATTTCTAGTATAGTGTTTGAACAGATCAATATCTGATCTGATCAGAACTATACTAGCGCCCCCATAGTTTAGGGTTCCCAAAACGCGGTGTTTGCACGATCAGTACTGATTCCGGCCAGCACCTGCGTTTAACCCTTTCACCCAGGCAAGTGTAGTAATCAATAGATTACTGTCACTTGCAAAAAAACACAAGACACAAAACCGCTGTGTTAGCAGAGTCAGGCCTGATCCCTGCTAGCATTAGCAGTTTTTTTTTGTAGCGCTTGAAATAATCTTCGACAACCAGGTGCTTTTATTACCTGTGAGTCGCATCACTGTACGAGTAAATTTAGTTACCAAAATGACCAAACGTTCGTACAGGGATGAAGAGCTTATCAGTTTTATGCTGACCGAGTCATCTGATAGCGAAGGGGAAGCTACAATGACCGAATTAGTGTCAGTATATGAACCTGATGACGGCAGCGGCTCCCTGACAGACAGCTCTGACGACAGATGGGTCCCTGTTAGACCCAGGCGTACCCGACCCCATTCTGAAGTTGTTGAGATGCAGGAATCGCAGGGTGCTCGTATGGAGCAGAGTGTGGGTACTAGTGCCGCTCATCCTTCTGGCGACCTGGCAAGCGCCAGCGGCCTAGTACAACCTGGACCTAGTACAACCAGCACTGCAGTAAGACCTGGTGACGTGGCGAGTCCCCTAAGTGCAGTTGAAGCTGGTGCGGTGGCTAGCACAAGTAGTGGCCCGCAGCCACCGCGTATTCGAAGACAGGCCCGTAGAGCCCATAGTGCCCTCCCTGATGCGCTGGCATTTCCTAATTGGCAACCCATTGAGAATACAGCGACAGTACTTCCCCCATTCACCGCCCAACCTGGAATCCACGTGGAGACAGCTGGTTTTACGCCCCTGAACTTTTTTGAGCTGTTCTTCACGGAAGATCTTTTCAGATCTATTGTGGATCAATCAAATTTATATGCACAACAGTTCATCGCCGCCAACCCAAATTCACACCTTGCCAGACAATTCGGCTGGAAACCTATAACGGTTTCCGAATTTAAGATCTTTCTGGGCCTTTCCCTCCACATGGGCATAACTAAACAGAGTGAATTGCGGCTATATTGGTCCACTAGCCCAGTTCACCATATGTGCATGTACTCTGCCTCTATGTCCAGGACGAGATACGAGCAAATTCTGCGATTTATGCATTTCAGCGACAATGAACTCTGTCGTCCTCGGGGAGACCCTGCATACGATCGGCTCCACAAAATTCGGCCCCTCATAGACCACTTCAATCAGCGGTTTGCAGCCTTGTTTACCCCCGAACAAGTTGTCTGCGTTGACGAGTCCCTGATTAAATTTACTGGCCGCCTTGCTATGAAACAGTACCTCCCCAGCAAGCGTGCCAAGTACGGGGTCAAACTGTATAAATTGTGTGACAGGGCCACAGGCTATACAGTTAGTTTCCGGGTCCATGAGGGAAAAGATAGCTGTGTGGAGCCCCCCAACTGCCCAGACTACATAGGGAGCAGCGGTAAGATCGTTTGGGACTTGGTGTCACCCTTATCCGGAAAGGGGTACCATTTGTACGTGGACAACTTTTATACAAGCGTGCCACTATTTAGTCACCTTCTCGATTTACAAATTGGCGCATGTGGCACCGTGCGACCTAATCGCCGGGGCTTCCCCCAACGGCTTGTAGATTCCCGTCTTAGTCGGGGGGCGAGAGCCTGCTTGAAAACGGACAAATTACTTGCGGTGAAGTGGAAGGATACACGGGATGTTTATGTTCTGTCCTCCCTTCACCCAGACACGACGATCCAAATTCCTACGGCAACTGGCGTTATGGAGAAACCCCTCTGTGTCCACGAATATAACCTTAATATGGGAGGGGTGGACCTTAACGACCAGCTTTTGGCGCCGTATTTAGTTGCCCGTAAAGCCAGACGCTGGTACAAAAAAGTGTCTGTTTACCTATACCAATTGGCTATGCTGAACGCCTTTGTCCTATACAGGGCGTCAGGACGAACTGGATCTTTCCGGGAATTCCAGGAAGAGATCATCCTTGCCTACCTGTACCCAGGAGGCATGCCTGCCCAACTTCCCCTTCCAGATGCAGTGAGCCGGCTGCATGAGAGGCATTTTTCACATGTCCTCCCGAGTACCCCTACCCAAAGATGGCCCCAAAGAAGATGTCGTGTCTGTAGCAAGCGCGGATTTAGGCGTGACACCCGTTATTATTGTCCCAAATGTCCTGACCAACCTGGTCTCTGCATCGGGGAATGTTTCGAGCGCTACCATACACTAGTGGATTATTAGCGTAGGGTACAGCACGACACAGTGTAGGGCACATAAACACAGGGTCTCGAAGGATGTTGGATGTCCATCGACATTTTGAGAGACCCAAGCTGGAAGAGAAGATCGCAGATGATCGCAGTCCCTCCCAAATCAAGAAGTAAAGGAACAGTTAGAAAGAAAAATAAAAGGATCCAAAAACTGTTGTGGTGTCAGTAATTTTATATGTCCTTCTACTCCTTCCTACTATACTTTTTTCAATGTCCTTTGTTTGTTTTTTCATTCTTTTGTGACCTGTTTCTCTTGCAGGTACTTGTCGGCTACCACGCATTGATTTTATATATTCTGACACAAACAGTGTTTGCGCTCAGCATATATGGATACCTTTGCTGATAGCAGCTGTGGTGATTTTCTGATTTCAGCACTGCAGTTAAAATCCTATTTTGGTATACGTGGATAGCGCCGTGTATACCCATCATTAAATTCAGTGGGTGGTTGTTTGGGCGGTTAATGATGAAGATCCAAAAACTGTTGTTGTCAGTCATTTTATATGTCCTTCTACTCCTTCCTACTATACTTTTTTTCAATGTCCTTTGTTTGTTTTTTCATTCTTTTGTGACCTGTTTCTCTTGCAGGTCCCTCGTCGGCTACCACGCATTGATTTTATATATTCTGACACAAACAGCGTTTGCGCTCAGCATATATGGATACCTTTGCTGATAGCAGCTGTGGTGATTTTCTGATTTCAGCACTGCAGTTAAAATCCTATTTTGGTATACGTGGATAGCGCCGTGTATACCCATCATTAAATTCAGTGGGTGGTTGTTTGGGCGGTTAATGATGAAGATCCAAAAACTGTTGTTGTCAGTCATTTTATATGTCCTTCTACTCCTTCCTACTATACTTTTTTTCAATGTCCTTTGTTTGTTTTTTCATTCTTTTGTGACCTGTTTCTCTTGCAGGTCCCTCGTCGGCTACCACGCATTGATTTTATATATTCTGACACAAACAGCGTTTGCGCTCAGCATATATGGATACCTTTGCTGATAGCAGCTGTGGTGATTTTCTGATTTCAGCACTGCAGTTAAAATCCTATTTTGGTATACGTGGATAGTGTCGTGTATACCCATCATTAAATTCAGTGGGTGGTTGTTTGGGCGGTTAATGATGAGTAATACTACGCATTATTCCTGTGCTGATTTCTGATAGGTTCTCTTTTTTTCCGTTCAGCCCACAGGCTGCATGAAAAAAAAAAAAACTTATATGCCAAACAAGGACCAGCAATGTACTGGTACGTTGCTGGACTTTGAGTGGTTATACCAGGATGATGCCTGCAGATTTAGGCATCATCTTGGTATCGTTTTTTACAGCCAGCGGTCGGCTTACATGTAAAAGCAATTCTAGCAGGTAATTGGCCGCTAGACTGCTTTTACATGCAGTGGGAGGGGCCTCCCCCCCCCCCACCGCCGCCTTCCGCAGCCTTCCGTGGTTTTTCTCGGGCTCTCCTGTCCCACCGGTTAACCCGAGAGTGCAGCCGGTGGTTCAATTATCTAACCATAGAGCTAATTGGAGATGAGAATGGCTCCAATCATCTCTATGGCCTAAGATGCCGGAGGCTACGAGCATTTTATGACTTCTGTTTAGCCAGAAATAAACAGGGCCATTGGGAAATTGGGAAAGTATTTTATCACACCAATTTTGGTGTGGTCAGATGCGTTAAGGTCAGAGGAGAGATCTAGAGTCTAAAAGACCCCAATTTTTTTAAAAATGAGTACCTGTCACCACAGATTGCTATCATAGGGGATATTTAAATTCACTATGATAACAATAAAAATGATTTAAAAAAAAAAAAATTAAAGGAAAGGTGTCAAAATAACATAAAAAAGCAAAAGAAAAAAGAAAAAAAAAAATTTAGCCCCCCCCCCCTTACCCCCAGTGCTTGCGCGCAATGGCGCACGCAAGCGGTGGTCTAGTGTCATATGTAAACCACAATTGCAGCATGCATGTGAGGTATCGCCGCGATCGCCAGATCGAGTGCAGTAATTCTTGCAGTAGACCTCCTCTGTAAGTCTAAAGTGGTAACCTGACTTTTAAAGGTTTTCAAAAATGTACATATGTTTTTGTCGCTGCGCAGGCATGCGCAATTTTTAAAGCATGTCATGTTAGGTGTCTATGAACTCGGCATAAGATCATCTTTTAAATTTTACCAAAAAAATTGGAATTATATAGTGTATTTGTGCAATAAATTAAAAAAAAAATGTATTTTTTTCGCAAAAATTGCGTTTGGAAAATCTGTGCGCAAATACCGTGTGACAAAAAAATTTGCAACATCCACCATTTTATTCTATAGGGCCTCTGCTTTAAAAAAATATATAATGTTTGGGGGTTCAAAGTAATTTTCTAGTAAAAAAAAAAATATTTTTTCATGTAAACAAAAAGGCACAGAAAAGGCTTGGTTTTCAAGTGGTTAGAAGAGTGGGTGATGTGTGGATAAGATTGAGTATAAAATGCCGGAACTGTTCAAACACCCCCCTAATGACCCCTTTTTGAAAAGTAGACACCCAAAGCTTTTTTCTGAGAGGCATGGTGAGTCCATGGAGTATTTTATATTTTGCCACAAGTTTCGGGAAAATTATTATTTTTTTTTTTTTTGTTGTTTTTTTACAGAAAGTTGTCACTAAATGATATATTGCTCATGCATGCCATGGGAATATGTGAAATGACACCCCAAAATACATTTTTTTGCTTCTCCTGAGTACAGGGATACCACATGTGTGAGACTTTTTGGGAGCCTAGCTGTGTACGCGCCCCCGAAAACCAATCCACATCTTCAGGTTTTCTAATGGCGTAAATTGCTGATTTTACCCCTGACTACCTGTCACAGTTTCAGAGGCCCTGAAATTTCAAGATGGCACAAAACCCCCCCAAATGACCCCATTTTGCAAAGTAGACACTCCAAGCTACTGGCTGAGAAGTATGGTGAGTCCATGGAATAGTTTATATTTTGCCACAAGTTTCGAGGAAAAAAAATTTTTTTATTTTTTTTTATTTTTTTACACAAAGTTGTCAGTAAATGATATATTGCTCACACAGGCCATGGGTATATGTGAAATGACACCCCAAAATACATTCTGCTGCTTCTCCTGATTACAATGATACCCCATGTGTGAGACTTTTTGCCAGTCTAGCCGCGTACAGGACCCGGAAAACCAATGCGCACCTTTAGGCTTTCTAAGGGCGTAAATTGTTGATCTCACTCTTTACTACCTATCACAGTTTTGAAGTCCATAAAAAGCCAAGATTGCACAAACCCCCCCCAAATGACCCCATTTTGCAAAGTAGACACTCCAATCTATTTGCTGAGAGGCATGGTGAGTATTTTGCAGCTCTAATTTTTTTTGGAAAATGAAGAAAAAACAGGAAAATGCATTTTTTTTCCTCTTTTTTCAATTTCCAAAACTTTGTGACAAAAAGTGAGATCTGCAAAACACTCAACATGCCTCTCTGCAAATAGCTCAGGGTGTCTACTTTCCGAAAAGGGGTCATTTGGGGGGGGGGGGGGTTGTGCTGTCTTGGCATTTCATGGCCTCCAAAACTGTGATAGGTAGTCAGGAGTGAAATCAACAATTTACGCCCTTGGAAAGCCTGAAGGCGATGATTGGTTTTCGGGGTCCTGTACTCGGCTAGACTGCAAAAAAGTCTCACACATGGGGTATCCCTATACTCAGGAGAAGCAGCAGAATGTATTTTGGGGGGTCAGTTCACATATACCCATGGCATGTGTGAGCAATATATCATTTACTGACAACTTTGTGTAAAAAAAAAAAATATATATATATATATATATATATTTCCCGGAACTTGTGGCAAAATATAAAATATTCCATGGACTCACCATGCCTCTCAACAAATAGCTTGGGGTGTCTACTTTCCAAAATGGGGTCATTTGAGGGGGTTTTGTGCTATCTTGGAATTTTAGGGCCTCCGAAACTGTGATAGGTAGTCAGGAGTGAAATCAACAATTTACGCCCTTGGAAAGCCTGAAAGCGGGGACTGGTTTTCGGGGACCTGTACTCGGCTAGACTGCAAAAAAGTCTCACACATGGGGTATCCCTGTACTCAGGAGAAGCAGCAGAATGTATTTTGGGGTGTCATTTCACATATACCCATGGCATGTGTGAGCATTATTTCATTTACTGACAACTTTGTGAAAAAAAAAAAAATATATATATATATATATATATGTATTTCCCGGAACTTGTGGCAGAATATAAAATATTCCATGGACTCACCATGCCTCTCAGCAAATAGCTTGGGGTGTCTACTTTCCAAAATGGGGTCATTTGGGGGGGGTTTGTGCTATCTTGGAATTTTAGGGCCTCCGAAACTGTGACAGGTAGTGCAGAGGTGACATGCACAATTTACGCCATTAGAAAACCTGGGAGTGTTGATTGGTTTTCGCGGTCCTGTACACAGCTAGGCTCCCAAAAAGTCTCACACATGGGGCATCCCCATACTCAGGAGAAGTGGCAGAATGTATTTTGGGGTGTAATTCCACATATACCCATGTCATGTGTGAGAATTTTATCTTTTAGTGACAACGTTGTGTAAAAAAAAAAAATAAAAAAAAAAAATAGTAATATTCCCAAAACTTGTGGTAAAATATAAAATATTCCATGGACTCACCATGCCTCTTAGCAAACAGCTTGGGGTTTCTACTTTCCAAAATGGGGTCATTTGGGGGGGTTTTGTGGTATCTTGACATTTCAGGGCCTCCTAAACCGTTAGAGGTAGTGAGAAAATGCAATGAAAAATGTACGCCCTTTGAAATTCTGATGGTGGGGATTTGTTTTTGTGGTCCCGTACACAGCTAGGCTCCCAAAAAGTCCCACATATGTGGTATCCCTGTACTCAGGAGAAGCAGCAGAATATATTTTGGGGTGTAATTACACATATACCCATGGCATGTGTGAGCAATATATCATTTCAATGACAACTTTGTGTAAAAAAAAAAAAAATTTTTAGTCATTTTTCAAACACCTGTGACAAAAAAATGAAATATTCAATGAGCTCAACATGCCTCTCAGAACATTCCTTAGGATGTCTACTTTCCAAAAAGTGGTAGTTTGGGGGGGGTTTGTACTGCCCTGCCATTTTAGCACTTCATGAAATGAGATAGGCAGTCAAAAATTAAAGCTGCGTAAATTTCTGTATTTACACCATAGTTTGTAGACGCTATAACTTTTGCGCAAACCAATAAAAATACGCTCATTGAATTTTTTTTTGTCAAAGACATGTAGCTAAATATATTTTGGCCAAAAAAAAATACATAAATTGAGTATATTGGATATTTTTTAAAAGACAAAGTTGAAAATGTCATTTTTTTGCAAAATTTTCGCTCTTTTTTTATTAATATCGCAAAAAATAAAAAGCGCAGAGGTGATCAAATACCACCAAAAGAAAGCTCTGTTTGTGGGAAAAAAAGGACGTAAATTTCGTTTGGGTACCACATTGCATGACCGCACAATTGTCAGTTAAAGTCACGCAGTGCCGAGTCGTAAAATACCCCCTGGTCGGAATGGGGGTAAAATCTTCCGGGGCTTAAGTGGTTAACCATGGAGCCCACGTTTATTTGTTTCCTCGTCCCATGTTTTGGCTGGCTATGATCCATCCTACCTCCACTCCACATGCCTAGCCAATGTGCCTTATGAACATCCTCGGACTGCTCATTGACTCGATGCTTATGTATTGTCCAGCGCCCCTGTATTCTAACTGTCCTGCCCTCCTGACCGTTGAACGCAGATGTATGCCCACCCATGCTTGCCAGGGTCGGGCGGTCAGCCTCCCCCCTCCCTAGTCCTCCCCCCCCCATGGCACAGGCATATTGCCGCTTAGATCTCGCCTCATGGCATCCGCAGCAACGTAGACCCTTTATGTGCCCTGCCTGTTCATGCTATTTGCTGATTAATGGTCGCTTTACCTCTGTTGGACTTCCTTATACTACCCCGCCCCCCGGTTACCACAGCCTAGTGGTTATGGACCTTGCAGGCTTCCCGACTGCTGCGGTGCTTTATATGGACCGGATTACTTTTGCACTGGGTGGGGGTTGGGTTGGGGAGGGTTGGCTTTTGGATTTTGGATTTTGGGTTTTCGGTTTCTATCGGACATGCCAGGTATACCCTATTCAGGTGGTCCGCGGGATGTGGTGGCGCTGTTGACAATAGCAATGTTGCCTACTTCAATGTTTATCGTAATGTGTTGATATTTCCCTGGATAATGCTAGCTTGGGGGGTCGGGTGGGCTGCCCGGGGTCGTGCAGGGGGGGATTTGCCTGTTCCGGGCGGATCCCTTCCGCCCCCGGGGAGTCGACCGGACCTCTCTTGTGTGATATATACTTGGAGGATGGACTTCATAATATGTGTCTATGTTTTAGTGATCTTACAATGCTAATGTTGTAAGTTGTGGGGGGCCCACCCTCCCTGGTGACGGACGTCCATCGGGGGTGGTGGTCCTGCCTTGCCCCATCCAGGGGTCTCCAGATTTTGGTTATGTTTTGCTAGCTCACTCCTGTCCTTGTGGTGGGTGACACCAGTGACCCCGGAGGCACGTGAGTGACCGGCTACTTTTCATGGTATATGTTATACACCACAACGGTTCTCTAGTTTACCCCATGCCAGGTTTATACTGTTGCACTGATTATACGGGACTCCTTCCCCTATCCCTGTGGGCATTTGCATCTTGTTCATCTTTAATGTCTCTCCCCTTTTTGCATCCCCTTTTCTTTGTCCGTCGGCGGGGCACACAGTCAGTTGGTTCCTGTTTCTACCCGTTTTTCTCCTGTTTCTTTTTTTTTTCTCTCTCCCACCCGAGTGTGGAAACAGGATCTCACGTGTGCCCTCCAGGTTAGGTTTTATCCAACCCCCCTAGTGTGTTACGGTTGACTACATTTGTCAGCTCAACGGCACTCATTGCACTTAAACACTACCTCCCCCATTGTTGTTTCCGTGCTTGACAGGTAGGCAGGACCTCCTGCCACCGGATTGTTCCCACAGCCTTTCCTCCCCCTTGCCCCCTCCTCCCCGTCTTAACCTTCCTTCTCCTTCTCATCCCCCGCTCCCTTCTTTCCTTCTTTTCCTCTTCCTCTGCTCTTCCTCATCTCTGCCCTCTCCCCCTCTCCCCTCCCTATTTCTCTCTCCTCTAAGCTGACCACCATGCCTGCCTCCTCTAAGCGGCATGTGGCGCACTCCCCCGGAATGCATGCGCCGGAACCACTTTTGAAAATCCTTTCCCTTAATGTCAGGGGCTTGAACGTTCCCGAGCGTAGATCTAAGCTTTTGCTTTATGCGCGTCAGGCTAAGGCGGACGTGGTGTTTCTGCAAGAAACCCATTTCCGCTCGGATAAAACTCCCCGCTTTTACGATCGATCCTTCCCGACGGTTTATCACTCAACGTCCAGCGTTTCTAAGTCTAAGGGAGTTTCTATACTGGTCTCTAAAAACTGTCCGTGGACTCTACAAGATTCTGTCTCAGACCAAGAGGGACGCTTTCTTTTCCTTAAGGGCACCATACGTGGTCAACTCTTTACGCTAGCGAACATTTACGCCCCAAACAAACGCCCCGTACCCTTTTTCCGGGCAACGCTTCTTCGCTTGACCGAATTTCAGGCGGGCACTTTAGTAGTGGGTGGGGATTTCAACGTAGCCCTCTCCCCCCTCCTGGATGTTTCCTCGGGCTCCTCCTCCTTACCGTACTCCGCCTTGCGAGCAATTAAGACTCTCCTTAGAGACCTTCTGCTTCATGACACTTGGAGGACGTTGCACCCGGACACCAAGGACTTCACGTACTTCTCGCACCCCCATAATAAATACTCCAGGATTGATTATCTCTTTCTTTCCCAGGCTGCCCTCTCTTCTTTGCGCTCTGCGTCCATTGATCCTATGTTTCTGTCCGACCACCACCCTATCACCATCTCCCTCTCCCTACAGCCCGACCCTGGTCGCTCCCGCTCCTGGCGCCTGGACAACTCCCTATTGACCGACCCGGTATATATCGCGGAACTGACCTCTGCTCTGCGAGAGTATTTTGCCCATAACGCCACGCCTGATGTGACCCCTGCTATGTTGTGGGCGGCCCATAAGTGCACCATTAGGGGCGTTTTTATTGCCATGGCTGCGAAACGCAACAAGGAACGACGGGCTCATATTGCTACCCTCACTAACCGCATCCATTCCCTGGAATGCGCGCACAAGCTCACTCTAGCCGCACACACTCTGACTGAACTGACTCAAACCCGACAAGACCTCCTCACAGAATTGGGCTTTATAACGCAACGTAAATTCGCTTTACAGCAACGTCTGTTTTATGACTATGGTAACAAATCGGGCAAATTTCTGGCCAGAGCGCTTCAAACTCGACGGGCGGCAAGGACGATCCACTCGATCACGGACCCGCGTGGCGGGAAGGTCACCTCCACCACCCCAGACCCTGAAGTCCCCCCTGCAGACAGAACAGCACATATTAAGGCATTCTTGCAGAAATATTCCCCCCCTCCCCTTTCACCGGAAGCCTTGGCGGAGTTTGATGCGCCCATCTCCTCCCCCGAACTGCACTCTGCACTCAAACAACTTAAACCGGGGAAGTGTCCGGGCCCGGATGGCTTGACGGTGGGATACTACCGGACCTTCGGGGATATCCTGTCCTCCCCAATGCTTGCGGCTTTCAACTCTTTCTCTGATTCCCCTACTTTGCACCCAGATTATTTGGAAGCCCACATTACCGTCATTCCTAAACCCGGCAAGGACCCGTCCCTGGTCTCCAATTACAGGCCAATTTCCCTCCTCAACGTTGACATCAAACTTTACGCCAAGGTACTGGCGAACCGCCTGCTACCCCACATTCCGGATGTCATCTCGCTCGACCAGGTGGGTTTTGTCCCCGGCCGCGAGGCCCGGGATAACACTCTCAAGGCACTCAACATCCACCATTGGATGACTTCCTCTGGCACGCCTGGATTCTTCCTCTCGCTCGACGCGGAGAAGGCGTTCGACAGGGTTGCCTGGGACTACATGACTGCAGCATTGGAGTCTCTGGGCATCGCTGGTCGCATGTTGAACTTTATACGGGCTCTTTACTCGTCGCCCTCGGCTAGGGTACGGGTCAACGGGGGCCTGTCGGACGCCTTCTCCGTGTCGAATGGGACCCGACAGGGTTGCCCCCTTTCCCCCTTGATATACATCATTACCCTTGAGCCCCTCCTCCGCCGCATTAACTCTAATCCCGATATAAACGGTATAACCATAGCCCATAAAACCTATAAGCTAGCGGCCTTCGCCGACGACGTGTTGCTGTTTTTGACGAACCCTGCAATCTCTTTACCTAACCTTCTCCGGGACCTTGACGCCTTTTGTCTCTTATCCAACCTCAAAATTAATTACGCGAAATCAGAGGCCCTGAATATATCCCTCCCGCCATGCAAAGTACAGTTCTGCAAGGACAACTTCCCTTTCCGCTGGGAACCCTCTGCTATCACATACCTAGGCATCCAAATCCCTTCAACTCTTGCTGACCTTTACTCACGCAACTACCTGCCACTGTTGCAGTCTATAAAAGCAGACCTCTCTAAATGGGAATCTGGCTCCTTCTCCTGGTTCGGCAGGATTGCAGTGGTCAAAATGAATGTTCTTCCTAGGCTTCTCTACACTATGCAAGCCGTCCCCTTAAAGCTCCCTCCAGCGTTTTTTCGTTCGTATCGCTCCGCATGCACATCCTTTATCTGGCGCTCGAGACGCCCCAGGCTGTCTTGGGACGTCTTGACTGCCCCGAAGGAGATGGGTGGCCTGGGATTGCCGCACCTTCAGAGATACTATTGGTCCTGCCACCTGGCAAGGGTGGTGGACTGGCACAAACATCATCATGTCAAAGCTTGGGTCGCGTTGGAAGACTCTTTCTCCCCCATCCCCGTTCAACACCTGCCCTGGATCTCAACACCTTCCTTTCCGACGGTGTGCTACAAGCACCCGACCATCAACCCCACGATCGTAATCTTTCGCAAGCTGTGCAAGACCTTGCGCCTGGCATCCTCGCCTGGCCCTATGGTACCCCTTGTTCAAAATCCGGACTTCCCTCCGGGCCTCTCCTACATCCCCCCGCAGGGTTCTGCCTCCGACGCTCCATGCAGGGCCGAACACTGCTTTCAAGCGGGCTCACTGCTCTCTCTCCATGATTGGGCACAGAAATACCCGGACTTTCAGCTTCGCTTCTTCAATCACTTGCAGCTCAGAGACTTTTTCCTACGTACCCCTGATGTCTCCTGCTGGTCTAGGGATCTCACCCCCTTTGAGACCCTATGCAGATCGTCGGACCCGCAACGGCATCTTATTTCCCTACTATACTCCCTCCTCTCTTTGCAACTTCCGCCTCGCCTCGTCCGTTTACGGGCTAAGTGGGAGGAGATCACCGCCAAAACTTTGTCGGATGATGATTGGGAGCGAATCTTCTTTCACGTTCACAAGGGTTCCAGGAACGTCCTCACACAGGAGACTGGCTTTAAAATATTCGCACACTGGTACAGGACTCCTGAACTTTTGCATAAAATGTCGGCGGACCTCCCCTCCCTTTGCTGGCGTTGCCGCCTCCATACAGGATCTCTCCTACATATCTGGTGGGACTGCCCGCGGATCCAGCCCTTTTGGAAGGCGATACATGCCCTCATAACTCGTATCACTACTTATACGCCGGATTTCAGCCCGGCACAATTCCTCCTCCATCATTCCTCCCTCCCTCAGCGGACGTACAGGAGGTCTCTGGTCTTCCATTTAATCTCCGCCGCCAACATGTGCATCCCGTGCCTATGGCTGTCTCCCTCCCCACCCACTGTAGCTGATTGGCTGCGGAGGGTTGGAAGGATCGCCCGTATGGAAGATCTCACGTTTCAAGCTCTTGACACTCCCTCCAAATTTTATGACATTTGGGCCCCGTGGATCGACTTTGCTGCATCGGATGACCACCGTCGCCTGATGAATACATAGTCTGTCATTAGCTCGCCACACCCCACTTGCTTCCCGGTCGTCTTGCGGGGGAGTGCGCCCGCACTCCTCTTCTCCTCCTTTCTCCATTTTCTATCCCCCTTCTACTCTCCCTACCTAGTGTGTTCTCTCTATCCCTCTATCCCCTCTTCTTATGCTATTGCTCTCTTCCCCCACTGTCTCATGACGCTCTCGGCGTCCTCCACCCCCACCTGCTCTCCCTGAGACTCCCCTCTCCCCTACCTCCTGTTGCCTACCGTACCCATGTGCAGCGTTGGGCGGTCTATCTACATGTATGGGTGGTGCGCCCCCGGCCCTGGACACAGTGTGTTCCCCTTGGGGGTGTCCGATTCGGAGGTGCCCCATCCAGGACATTCATTTTCATGCCTCCTGACTGCCCTCATCCTCACTTCCCATGTTTGAGGGGTCGGAATTCTCTCCCTTCATCAGTACTACCTTACCCCCTGATTCCCAATACCCCATATGATTGCACTGAACCCTGTAACGCATTGGTTTCGGCCCATGCGGCTGGGATGTTAATCTACGCCGCAGTGGCCCTCTGTATTTGCAATAATATACTGAATTTTTGGCCATGTATTGTACGAGGCTGGGTCACTTTTGCTTTGTTTATTCCTTAGTATCTTCCGCAGATGGCATCTCTCTGCGCCCTGATACAGTTTGTGGTTATTTTGGATGTACACTGCTATTTGTACTTATGTCTGTTGACTGTACTATATTGCCATCACTTGTTAATGTGCGTTTTTTTATTCTTTTCAATAAATTGTTTATAAAAAAAAAAAAAAAAAGAATAAAATATTATCAGGAAAAATGAGAAAATTTTTATATCTTTCCCAAGTTGCGTTCACTGGGTATGCTGCATGTATTATACATATAAAATTCATAAATATAATGAAGTTGACATGCATAGGGAAATAAAGAGGCCTGAGTGCCATCTAAATGCAAATCCCATTGACTGCCTTTTTCATTTTAGCTCGGCACACTGTAATCACACCTGACATGCCTAACAAGTTGATTGGATCAGAATCTTTGTGCATTTAAAGTTTATTATTTAAATTTATGTCTGGATCCTCATTCCTGAGATGAAACCTGAATCTCAATCATCTGAAATCAATGTACATTTGTCGCAATCTTCCTTTTATAAATTGCACTATTTATTAAAGTTTATTATGTGTATTATAATGAAATAAAAAGTAACTGTTTCCGCATTACTTGCATATGACATAAGTCTGAGGAGATGATTCATTGTAATAGAATGGACAGTTCGATGTTGGAAGATAAAACAGCAAATAATGATTAAAGGCTGAGTACCTGGCTGCCACGTTCACCCTCTTGTTACTTATAAGTAGCTGATAAGGTAGCAGGGGAATTTCCTTGAATGCCCAGCACTATTCTATAGCCCCCCCAGCATAATCTTTTTGGATGGCTCTCTAGAGTTTGTCTAATTCGGGTACTTACATAGCTTCCTCAATTTATGCAGCACTTTACATTTACAGTATTTCACAAAAGTGAGTACACCCCTCACATTTTTGTAAATATTTTATTCTATCTTTTCATGGGACAACACTGAAGAAATGACACTTTGCTACAATGTAAAGTAGTGAGTGTACAGCTTGTATAACAGTGTAAATTTGCTGTCTCCCCAAAATAACTCAACACACAGCCATTAATGTCTAAACCGCTGGCAACAAAAGTGAGTACACCCCTAAGTGGAAATGTCCAAATTGGGCCCAAAGTGTCAATATTTTGTGTGGCCACCATTATTTTCCAGTGCTGCCTTAACCCTCGTGGGCATGGAGTTCACCAGAGCTTCACAGGTTGCCACTGGAGTCCTCTTCCACTCCTCCATGACAAAATCATGGAGCTGGTGGATGTTAGAGACCTTGCACTCCTCCGCCTTCCGTTTGAGGATGCCCCACAGATGCTCAATAGGGTTTAGTTCTGGAGAAATGCTTGGCCAGTCCATCACCTTTACCCTCAGCTTCTTTAGCAAGGCAGTGGTCGTCTTGGAGGTGTGTTTGGGGTCGTTATCATGTTGGAATACTGCCCTACGGCCCAGTCTCCAAAGGGAGGGGATCATGCTCTGCTTCAGTATGTCACAGTACATGTTGGCATTCATGGTTCCCTCAATGAACTGTAGCTCCCCAGTGTCGGCAGCACTCATGCAGCCCCAAACCATGACACTCCCACCACCATGCTTAACTGTAGACAAGATCCACTTGTCTTTGTACTCCTCCCCTGGTTTCCTCCACACAGACTTAACACCATCTGAACCAAATAAGTTTATCTTGGTCTCATCTGACCACAGGACATGCTTCCAGTAATCCATGTCCTTAGTCTGCTTGTCTTCAGCAAACTTTTGCAGGCTTTCTTGTGCATCATCTTTACAAGAGGCTTCCTTCTGGGGTGACAGCCATGCAGACCAATTTGATACAATGTGCGGCATATATTCTGAGCACTGACAGGCTGAACCCCCCACCCCCTTCAACCTCTGCAGCAATGCTGGCAGCACTCAGACGTCTAATTCCCAAAAACAACCTCTGGATATGACGCTGAGTATGTGCACTCAACTTCTTTGGTCAACCATGACGAGGCCTGTTCTGAGTGGAACCTGTCCTGTTAAACCGCTGTATGGTCTTGGCCACCGTGCTGCAACTCAGTTTCAGGGTCTTGGCAATCTTCCTATAACCCAGGCCATCTTTATGTAGAGCAACAATTCTTTTTTTAGATCCTCAGAGAGTTCTTTGCCATGAGGTGCCATGTTGAACTTCCAGTGACCAGTATGAGAGAGTGAGAGCGATAACACCAAATTTAACACACCTGCTCCCCATTCACACCTGAGACCTTGTAACACTAACGAGTCACATGGGGAGGGAAGATGGCCCATTGGGCCCAGTTCGGACATTTTCACTTAGGGGTGTACTCACTTTTGTTTCCAGTGGTTTAGACATTAATGAGTTATTTTGAGGGGACAGCAAATGTACACTGTTATACAAGCTGTACACTCACTACTTTACATTGTAAAGTGTAATTTCTTCAGTGTTCTCACATGAAAAGATATAATAAAATATTTACAAAAAATGTGAGGGGTGTACTCACTTTTGTGAGATACTGTACATTCATATCAGTCCCTGCCCTCAAGGAGCTTACAACCTAAGTCCCCAACTCACATTCTAGGGCCAATTAAGGCAGGAACCAACAAACCTACCAGGAAGTCTTTGGATTGTGAGAGGAAACCGGAGCGCCCAGAGGAAACCCAGACAGGTAGTGTTGTGGTTGGGATTCAAACCAGCAACCCTTTTGCTGTTCAGTGAAAGTGTTAACCGCTACACCAAATTGCCGAGTTTTAGAAGATTATTATACCAGGGTGGGTAGAATGTGTTTTGTTTGGGGCACTTTGATTTAAAGTGGAAGGCAGGCAAAAACTTAACTATGCGTAAATCTACTCCCGTCCCCATTCTAAGCCTATTCTATCTACCCTGTAAAAGGAAAGATGTCACTACGTATCTATTCTGAAGTCACTCGGGTCTGGTCACATGGTCAGCTGCCAGTGGCAGCTTAAGTGTAGAGGAGGGACAGCTGACAAAGGATGCCCCATAGTAAGCCTATGGGTGATGTCACAGCCTGGGCTCTGCAGCCATTCTTAAGCAGATGCTAGAGAGATCATGCGACCGGACCGGAGCGACTTCAGAATAGATCGGTATAGGCATCTTCCCTTTATAGGGCAGATATAAGAAACTTAGAATGGGGTGGGAGTAGATTTAAGCGTTAGGTTTTTACTTGACTTCTGTTTTAAATAAAGGACAACTGGATATTTAGCCACCTCCTGCATGCCGTATTGTCAAATGACGGGCAGGTTGTGGCTCTCTCGTTCTGGGATGGCGTCATATCGGTGGTTCTTTCTGTCCCTGGGACATGGTGCATCACCGATAAGTGCAGCCCCAACAGTGCCCAGCAGCGATGCCAGTCAGAGCTGCCATTAGGTGCCCATCAGTGCCTGCTCATCAGTGCTGCCCATAAGTGCTGCCAATCAGTGCTGCATATCCGTGCCACCTATCAGTGCCCATAAGTTCTGCCTATCAGTGCCCATCAGTGCCACCTATCAGTGCCCATCAGTGCCACCTATTAGTGTCGCCTATTAGTGCAGACTCATCAATGGCCATCAGTGCAGCATATTAGTGCATCCTAATCAGTGCCATCTCGTCAGAGCCCTTCAGTGCCATCTCATCAGTACCCAGCAGTGCCACCTCATCAGTGCTCATTAGTGCAGCCTATCAGTGCAGACTCATCAGTGCCCATCAGTGCTGCATATTATTGCCTCCTCATTAGTGCCACCTCATCAGTGGCCTTTAGTGCTGTCTCATCAGTGCCATCTCATCTGTGATGCCTTATCAGTGCCCTTTAGTGCAGCCTTTCAGTGCCCATCAGTGAAGGAAAAAAAATACTTATTTACAAACTTTCTTTTTTCAAACTTTTCGGTCTTTTTAATTTTTTTTAGCAAAATATGAAAAACCCAATGATGATTTAATAGCACCAAAATAAAGCTCTATCTGCCTCCAAAAAATGATAAAAAATTTTGTTTGGGTACAGTGTTCTATGACTGCGCAATTGTCATTCAAACTGCGACAACGCAGAAAGCTAACAATTGGCCTGGGCAAGAAGGGGGTGAAAGTGCCCAGTAGGCAAGTAGCTAAAAATGGGTTTGGTGTAATTGCAAAGGGGGATATACATAAAGGAAATGTTAAAGCGGAACTAAACTGGTGTTACGCAGAGTAAATAGATACCCAACATGTCACGCTTTGAAAATTGTGCATGCTCGTGAAATGGCGACAAACAACTGCTTTAAAAGCCTTTACAAGTTACCAGTTGGTACTGGGATTATTGCTATCACTGGTGGCAATATCTCACATGTGAGTCCAGCGCATGCTTTTGCCTTTGTGCACAAGCACAGGGGGGTGGGGCACTTTGAATTTTCTTTTTATTATATTATTTTTTTATTATTTTTTTATTATTATTATTTATTTTTTATTTATTTTTTTACACGGATTCTTTAAAAAATGTTTTATCACTTTCCTTGCTGTTACAAGGAATGTAAAACATCCCTTGTAACAGCAATAGTCATGTGACAGGTACTCTTTATGGAGAGATCTGGGGTCTATGAGATGTCTCCTCTCCCCTAAAAAAATCAGTGTGTTCAGATGCTTTGCAATTTTAAAAATTTTTAAAAATGTACATCCGGCAAACTGGGAGTGATGTTGCTTCTGGCCATGCGTGTCCTCCCTCTTCTTGGCCAATGGCCAGTAAAATCGCTTCTCTTTTCAGCCAATTGGGAAAGGGGACTCACGACCCGCTTCCTGATTGGCTGGGAGGAATATCAGTGTGATGATAGGGAATATTCATTCACTATTGCCATACAACTGGGTGGGCTCAGAGCGCAGTGCTTTGCGCCCCGATCCCACCCTATTTTTTTAAGCCGATTAGAGCCTCTGGCTAAAATCAGGTGCTTAAAAAGAACCCTCTATTGGAATCCATGCATCCAGCGCCCTGCATGTAGATTAGGGGACCGGATGCATGGATTGGGGGGCGGCTCCCCTGCGCCCCCAATGGATGTGCCGCCACTGGCGCCGTGGCTGTGTCTCATCCATACAGAGGGGAGAGTCCCAGACGGCCCGAGGGATAGAGATGGGGCTCAGCTAAGTGCTAGGGGGGCTGAGGGGGGCTGCTGCATACAGAAGGCTTTTTATCTTCATGCATAGAATGCACGAATATGAAAAAAAAAACACGTCTGGCTTTACAACTCCTTTAATATAGACGTTTTATTTTGTAAAGGGTTGCAAAAAAACCTGCTTAAATATTGATCTAATTGTTTCTACTTTCCACAATTGCACTAATTTTAAAATTGCTAATACGCTTGATGATTCATCCTAATCTGATCATCAGATGGTTCCAGACATTTCAATTTACCTTCAGGAGGTCTGTTTTCATTTACTACTAAAGTCTGTAAATTAATAAAACAGCAGTAGACTGCAAAATTAAAACACGAGCATGCAACTAATTATTATTACCTAAAAGATGATATAAAGATGATAATGTTATATTCAAAGTGGATCTTATATTCTTCTCCAAATACAGGTACTGTGGGCTTTTTGTAAGGATTTACTGGTTTATATGATGTTCTGGAAAAAAAATAGCAAGATATTAGTGAAGTTTTACTTATAGCAGCGGTTTTTGCCATAAGGCTATTATGCCTATTGATACTTGGATGCCACCAAGATTTAAAGGGTAACTCCACTTTCGTGGGGGAAAAAAATAGCAAATGAAGAAAGAACAATATAGCGGCACAAATCATATTGTAATTGAATGTTATTAAAAATTACCTTTTCCTCCTGCAGCTGTTGTACTTTTCTGAAAATGCAATGCAATGCAATATGGCTACCTGGAGGTGTTCTGTACACAGAATGTATACTGACCACACCGCAGAAACATAATTTCCTGCTTGTGTGATTGGCTCACCAATTTTCCCAGAAGCCTGCGTAAGATACAAGTTAGATTTCTGGCATCCCCTGCAACAAAAATTATATTTTTTGGTGAGCCACTCCCAATAGGAACACGTCTAAAGGCATGCAGGCCCAGCAGCTTCTCTCATTAGTGCTCTGCAGCTGCCACAGCTGATAGATAATTATGAAACCCCTCCCATTAGACCCACTCAGCACAGAGGTACAAACAGTGATTTCTTCAGAATAGCAAAAGGTAGGAATCAGCAACAAAGTTTGTTAAAAGCCCTGCAATGAACAGAGATCACCCAGAGGGGAATGTTTTTTTCTCAACAAAAGTGGAGTTATGCTTTAAGATTTTGTAGGGTTGGAGATCGTGCTGGATTGATTCAATCAGTTGTGGGTCAATGGCTGGGTGATGTTGGGGGCAGATAGGAAGATTTCTCTTCTGATGCTTCCTGCCCCACTACACCAGACAAAGGTGGCTAGCCCTTTATTGGGGGCCTCGGCTGCTGCCTTTGGGTACGCCCTTGAGGTCTTTTCCACTTGTACTAGTACAGGTATCACGTACCTGGAGATGAGCCTGACACTGTGAGGAAGGCCTCCCTTGCGCCTCTGACTCGGGACCCCTGATAGTGCAAACAGGGGACACCGGAGTGTAGAGTAGCACGAGCGCCTGGAGACTTGCTTGAAGCGGACGATGGCTACTGGTGAAGTTTGCCAGAGAAGTCCGATGAGCCGGGTCTTGTGCAGGCAGCAGGTGCTGGAAGCAGGGTTTCCTGGATAACAGGAAGAGCTTCCCAGGCAGGATGGACGGATCTGGGAATGACAGAAGCGTAGTAAGACAAGCCGGGTCAGGAGCCAATTGGTAACGTATAAGCCAGTAGGAGCAGACAGGAAGAGTGGTCACGGGACAAGCCAAGGTCGGTGCAGGTGGAGATCAGAAAATCGTCAGGACAAGCCGGGTCTGGAACTAGGAACAAGTGCAGGTAAACAGGTAACAGGTATCCAAGGCTGAAGACAAAGCAGCACTGAACCTGTGTGCTGATCCAGCTTAAATAGTGCTCTTCCTTGATGAGAAGGGTGGAGCCAGGATTAGGCTGTGGGTTTAACTCATCCTCTGCCAGAACCTTCCTGACATGGCCCCCCCCCCAATGGGCAGCCTCCGGATGCCCAACTGGGCCATTCTTGCTGGGTGGGCCCGGTTGAAAGCCTGTATGAGTCTTTTGGCATGGATGTTTTCTTCAGGTTCCCAGGAATTGTCTTCAGGACCATACCCCTTCCATTTAATCAGGTACTGTACCTGATTCCTCCTTTTCCTGCAACCCACAATTGCTTCGACCTCAAATTCCTCTTCACTGTCCACAATTACTGGCTCGGGGGGACCTGTATTTCGCTGCGGAAAAGGATCAGGGATGGCAGGTTTTAGCAGGGTAACATGGAAAACCGGGTGGATTTTAAAGGAAGCTGGTAGTTCCAATTCATAAGAGACGTCATTGATTCTTCTTTTAATAGGAAAGGGACCCAAAAATTTAGGTCCAAGTTTTCTTGAGGGACAGGTAAGCTTCAAATTGGTTGTGGCCAACCATACCTGATCACCAGGTTCCAATATCAGCTCTCCCCTTCTTTTCCTGTCAAATAATTTTTTTATTATTTTCCTGAGCCTTGGCCATGGTTTCCTGAAGTAACTCAGTGTTGGATGCAAAAAAGTTTATTGTGTCCTGGACAGCAGGGACAGGACATTCAGGTACTGTGGTGATCAGAAAAGAAGGATGGTAACCATAATTGGCAAAGAATGGAGTCTGCTTGGTAGCCGAATGTTCAGAGTTGTTGTATGCGAACTCTGCTAGTGGCAATAGCGTCACCCAATCATCCTGGGAAAAGGACGAAAAACAGCGTAGATACTGTTCCAGTGTCTGATTGGTCCTTTCCGTTTGACCGTTGGTCTGTGGGTGATATGCTGAAGAAAAGGACAGTTCAATATCCAATTTCTCACAAAGGGATTTCCAAAATCTGGAGGTGAACTGGACTCCGCGGTCGGATACTATGTTGGCAGGAACTCCATGCAGTCTCACAATCTCTTTGATGAACAACTTGGCTGTATCCATGGCCGAGGGAGTGCCCTTCATGGGTAAGAAATGCGCCATCTTGGATAGCCGGTCTACCACCACGAAGATGGTAGTGTAGCCTTCAGATGGCGGGAGTTCAACGATAAAGTCCATTGAAATCATTTTCCATGCTCTGTCAGGGACTGGTAAGGGTTTGAGCAAGCCCCAAGATTTAGACCTGGGGGTCTTGTTCCGGATACATGTAACACAGGTTTCAATGTACCTTTTACAATCCTTCTGCAGATCAGGCCACCAAAAGGTGCGTTGAAGTAGCTCAGAGGACTTATGGACTCCAAAATGTCCTGCAAGGGAATGGTCATGGCAGAGACCCAAGACAGGGACCCGCAATCTCTCAGGTACAAATATTTTGTTATTATGCCATAAAAGTCCGTCCCTAACCTGTAAGGAAACTCCGGGAAGTGGGGAAATATCCTTAGAGGCCTGTTTGAGCTGTAGCAGTAAGTCGTCTTGCAGTAACAGGAAGTTTCCTGATGACAGAATTGTATCTGGGACTGCAGATCTCTCAGCATCAGAAAACATACGGGATAATGCATCCGGTTTTGTGTTCTTTGATCCTGGCCTGTAAGTGACATGAAAGGAAAATCTGGAGAAAAAGAGAGCCCACCTGGCCTGGCGGGGTTTTAAGCGTCTAGCTGCTTGCAAGTATTCTAGATTCTTGTGGTCTGTGTACACTAGAATAGGATGGGCTGCCCCTTCTAAGAGATATCTCCACTCTTCCAAGGCAGCCTTAATTGCCAAGAGCTCTCGATCACCGACGTCATAATTTCTCTCTGCCGAAGATAACTTGCGTGAGAAGAAGGCAACGGGGTGTAACAGAGCTTTGGCTCCTGCCCGCTGCGACAATACTGCTCCTACAGCCGACTCAGATGCGTCTACTTCTAGGACGTAAGGCAGACCAGGATCTGGGTGTCGAAGGACTGGTGCAGAGGTGAAGAAATCCTTTAGGGTTTCAAATGCGATCTGCGCCTCAGGAGTCCACAGGAAACGGATACCTTGTCTGGTTAACTGAGTGATGGGGGAGATGATTGCAGAGAAATTCTTGATAAACTTCCGATAAAAGTTTGAGAACCCTACGAACCGTTGCACCCCTTTTTTATCAGTGGGAACCGGCCAGTGTAAAATAGCAGAAACCTTTTGAGGATCCATTTTAATACCTTCTGTGGAAAGAATCAGACCAAGGAATTGGATACTCTGTCGACTGAACTCACACTTCTCAGGTTTTGCGTATAAGCCATGCTGTCTGAGACGGGCAAGGACATTTCTTACGTGTTCGTGATGGTCTTCTATGGTGGAGGAAAATATCAAAATATCATCAAGATAAACAATAACAAACAAGTCCAGAAAATCTCGGAAAATGTCATTAACAAAGTGCTGGAAGGTGGCTGGGGCGTTGCAAAGCCCAAAGGGCATCACTAGGTACTCATAATGCCCGAAACGGGTGCGAAATGCTGTTTTCCACTCGTCACCTTCCCTGATTCGCACTAGATTATATGCCCCCCGTAAGTCCAATTTAGTAAAAATGGTGGCACAGCAGAGTCTCTGGAATAGTTCCGGCACTAATGGTAACGATAACGATTCTTAATCGTAATTTTATTTAGATCACGATAGTCCACACAGGGGCGGAGCGAGTGGTCTTTTTTTTCTACAAAGAAAATCCCAGCTCCTGCCGGGGATGTGGAAGGGCGGATAAACCCCTTTCTCAGGCTATCATCAAGGTATTCCTTTAGTGCGGAAAGTTCAAGTTCAGTGAGTGGGAAAATCCGTCCGAAGGGTATTTCGGCTCCGGGAAGAAGCTCGATAGGGCAATCGTATGGTCTGTGAGGGGGAAGAGTCTCTGCTCCCTTCTTGCTGAAGACGTCTAAGAAATCGTGGTAGATTGCAGGCACAGAAGAACACGATTCGGTGTCAGAATCCATACACAGTAATGGAGACAGGGGGTCTTGTGATTGGAAGAGGCAGAGTTGTTGACAGTAAGAGGACTGGAATTTAATCTCTCCCGTTTTCCAATTAATGCAGGGATTGTGTGCCTGCAGCCAAGGCATGCCCAGAATGATGGGGAACAGTGGTGAGGTGATAACATCTAGGCGTAGTAACTCTTTGTGGTTACCCGATATGGTAGCATGCAAGGGAAGAGTCTCTTGTGTGACAGGTCCAGATCTGATACGAGATCCGTCAGCCAAATGTATAGTCAGTCCCTGTGATCTGGGCCTTAGCGGAACCTTTAGCTGAGTCGCAAATTTCAGGTCAATAAAACAGCTACAGGCTCCTGAATCAATAATGGCGGGTGCCTGGATAGCCCCTTCTGGAAGCTGTAATGAAATAAGCACAGTCAGGTGAGATGAATTGTGGAGGCTCAACCCTTGGTTGGTAGAAGAAAGGGTTAGACACTTACGGCTTTTAGCTGGACAAGACCTCACATAGTGTCCATCTTCTCCACAGTACAGGCACAAGTTATTCAGACGCCGGCGTTGACGTTCTTCTGGGGTAAGGGAAGGACGGATTATGCCAAGCTGCATTGGTTCAGAAGAGTCAGTGGTGGGAGGAGCGGATGCTGGGAATGTCGGACCAGAAGGTCTGAAGACTTGAGGCATCATCCATACAGGTCGGGATTGACCAGATGATCTTTCTGCACGACGCTCCCTTAGGCGTCTATCGATCTGGATCGCCAGGTGTATCAGGGCTTCCAGAGTATCTGGCACCCCTACACGGGCCAATTCGTCTTTCAGAGAGTCAGATAGTCCCATACGAAATTGGTGGCGGAGGGCAGCATCATTCCAGTTAGTATCAGCACTCCACCTTCTAAAGTCAGTTACATAGTCCTCTGCTGCTCTGCGGCCTTGCTGAAGGGTGTAGAGGGCGGCCTCAGCCGTAGTGGTTTTCTGCGGGTCCTCATATAACTGGGCCATAGCTCCAAAGAACAAGTTTAAACTGGATAAGCAGGGATCCTTTTGTTCAAGTAAACGGTGGGCCCAGGACTGGGGTTCGCCTTGTAGAAGGGAAATGACGAAGCCTACTTTAGTGGCCTCGAGTGGAAAAGTCCGGGGTTGTAATGCAAAATAAAGTTCGCAGGCATTATGGAAGGACCTGAACTTGCTGCGATCTCCAGAGAACTTTTCCGGGGTAGGTACACGAGGTTCTGGAGGCAAAACCATGACTGTAGGTGTAGCAGGAGATCCCCCCTGGGCGTTTGGAGAGGAGGCTGGCGGGGTAAGTGACTGGACCCGTTCTTCAAGTCGGTTATAGCCTTCTTGTAAGTCTTTGACTGATTGGGTCAGTGCCGCCAGGTGATGACATAACTCGTCCATAGGGGAGGTTCCTCGGTCAGGCTCAGACATCTGGCTGCTTTGTACTATCACGTACCTGGAGATGAGCCTGACACTGTGAGGAAGGCCTCCCTTGCGCCTCCGACTCGGGACCCCTGATAGTGCAAACAGGGGACACCGGAGTGTAGAGTAGCACGAGCGCCTGGAGACTTGCTTGAAGCGGACGATGGCTACTGGTGAAGTTTGCCAGAGAAGTCCGATGAGCCGGGTCTTGTGCAGGCAGCAGGTGCTGGAAGCAGGGTTTCCTGGATAACAGGAAGAGCTTCCCAGGCAGGATGGACGGATCTGGGAATCAGACTTGTATAAAGTACTCGAAATTTCTACTTGAGTAAAAGTACAAGTGCTCGATCAAAAAATTACTTGAGTAGAAGTGGAAGTGCTCGCAGAAAAAGTTACTTAAGTAGAAGTACTAAAGTATTCAACATTTTTTTTACTTAAGTATTGCAAGTAGTTTTTTCAAAAAATTTGCTACTTAAGTACTAAAAGTAAAAAGTACCAGTAGTTTTGAAAAAAAAATTCTACTCAAGTACTGAAAGTAGAAGTACAAGTACTGTGTTATGTAGTTATTAAAGAAATAAGTCAAAAGTTTGAACATTATATTGTTTTTATTATTTCAAATGATTTATTCAAATGATTAACCTGTGTTTGTTAGTAGTTTCTTGATGCACTTTAAGCGCTGTAGCACCATTTATTTGTTTGTTTCATATTTTCTTTTTATTGGAAAGATTTGGTATAGCAGCTTTTATTATACACAGCCTTTATTTTCCTATGCGCTGATTTACAAATGACATTATACACATTTTTTTGAGCTTTATGCAACCTGCCATCTACTGTTCTGGCAGTCGTAATTTTTTTAAAAGTAACGAGTAACTATGCAGCACAAAAAAAAAATACTTGAGTAGAAGTATCGAAATCATCGAAAAAATGTAGTGAAGTAAAAGTAGAAGTAGGAGAAAAAAATTCTACTCTAGGAAAGTACAGATACCGCATTTCGGTACTTAAGTACAGTACTTAAGTAGTTCTACTTCGTTACTATACATCTCTGCTGGGAATGACAGAAGCGTAGTAAGACAAGCCGGGTCAGGAGCCAATTGGTAACGTATAAGCCAGTAGGAGCAGACAGGAAGAGTGGTCACGGGACAAGCCAAGGTCGGTGCAGGTGGAGATCAGAGAATCGTCAGGACAAGCAGGGTCTGGAACTAGGAACAAGTGCAGGTAAACAGGTAACAGGTATCCAAGGCTGAAGACAAAGCAGCACTGAACCTGTGTGCTGATCCAGCTTAAATAGTGCTCTTCCTTGATGAGAAGGGTGGAGCCAGGATTAGGCTGTGGGTTTAACTCATCCTCTGCCAGAACCTTCCTGACAACAGGTAGAAAAGGAGGGAGTGCCAAATTTCCAATGAAGTGCAAGTCGAGAGGGCAATTTAAGATTGTCCATTACAAGTAGCAAGTGATCAAGCCAACGCGTTTCAGGGGAAAAAGACTCCCCCTTGCTCAGAGCTGCTGCTGCCTGCTAATGGTAAATGGAGAAAATCCCAAATGGCTGTGTCTGTGACACCAAAATCGGAATGCTCTGTGTTTGCAGCGGCATTTTGATTTTGATGTCACAGACACAACCATTTGGGATTTTGACAAAAGAAAGCTGCACTTAGACTAAATAAATAATGAACCAGAAGAGATTAATTCAATCATTTGGGATAAGCTGCTAGCACATATGTAGGATAAGGCATACATTACATTAATATAAAAGAAGGTGCAGTGCTAAAAGTAATAAAAGAGTCCACAAGTCTCTTAAGTGTAGTTGTAAATTGATGTACACACAATCTGATCAGTCGGGCAGAAGTGCAGATGAAACCACCAGTCAGGCAGAAGTGCAGATGAAACCACCACCAACACCGGACATATTGCCTCTTACGTTATAGCCACATCAAAAATGGCATAGAAGTATCCATAGACCAGCAAAACAGATATCCACAGGGATATGAGAGTGACAAGCCCAACTCCTTAGTAGTAGAATTTCCTCCGTATACACAAAGTATCCTTGTTGATGTCCAGAGGTGTGTAAATCTCAGGGGTGCAAAGAGGAAATACTCATTGGATAGTACGTTCTAATAAGCACAAATTTATTGTAAAATTTAATGAATACACTCATTTTTTCCAGGGTAAAAAAGCGCTGTAATTCCATAGAAACTGTTTTGTTTCAAACCACAAAGATGACCGCTGCGTCCCGGTACGGGATGACGTCATTAACATTTAACAATGGGACAGACAGGCTTAACAGAATCCACATCACATCTCAATACAAAAACAATAGGGAGAGCCTGTCTCTGCCATTGAAGTACAATACACATTAGCATAAGTGTAAATACAGACTCCATTTGAAGCAATCCAAGCCATATTCTCAGTGTCCAATAAGTGTCGGTCTTTCACTCCCCAGGATGGTGAGTGCCATCACATAAGGGTTTAGTACAAAATGGCATTCTCGGAAATCGATCCAAACACTTCTGAGCGTCCCCGTTGACGCCATATTTGATGAAATGCGTTGGGATGAGTTTAGGCATGTGACGTCACCATGCTTGTCTGTACCAGGAAGTGTTTGGATCGAAGTGAGACTAATGTAAATATATTAAATATATATTTTGTTTTTTTTCTTTTCATTTTTTCATATCAATATTTAATGTCAATGTTGAACCTTTATGAACTCTTAAGTGTCTCTAAAAACGTGGCAATTTGTATCCATTTCTTTATACAGTCCATCTAACTGTTTTTTGCCAGCAGCTACTTTTAGATCTGCCAGCGTGATTTCTATTCTGTTTACTGAGGTATAACTTTATACCTTTTCTATTAACGTACATTGGTTGTCCGTATGTTGGTAAAGTAACTCTTCAACCATAGTAACTTTTCTTCTTTTTCATTGGATTCCAAGCAGAAGCAACTAGGACTAAAGGGGATAAGGAAGAAAGGAGCCTGGGGACTTCAGTGGCTTATCTTTATTTCTCACATTAACATTATAATTTTCTTTACTAGTTTTGGAGCTCTGCTGAGCTATTCTGATCTGTACAGTGGAGAGCCACACCTCAGCTCGCTGCTTCATCAGAATGGTGTCTATGGTTGACATAAGTTCCAGTGTTCTTCCTCCATCCCTCTCACTCTTTAGTGCTGTAGTGGTGTGCCCCTTTACCCAGATGCAGGTGCAAGTCCCTTTAACTCGATTCCCCACAATCCTCTGGTCTCCCAGCATCCCCTGAGATCCAGGACACACCCAGGGACTATAAATGCCAGCTCCGCCCAGCTTCCTGTGCTCAGAGAGATCCTGCCTGATGGGACAGCAGTGACTGGGCAAGTGAGCTGTCCCCAGGTGCTGGGTCCTAATCTGCCAAGTCTGGTGTGCGGGCCACCAGCAGTGAGCACAAGAGCACGCAGCATCTATCCAAGCCCCTCCCTAAACAGTAGATCCCTTCTAGCAACAATTGGTCCTCAGTATCAAAAGATCCTCCACCAGCAACAATAGATTTCCATGCAAAAATTAATCTGCTCCAGCAACAATAGATCTCCTAGCAGCCAGCATCAGTAGACCCTCCAGCACCCATTGGAGGTGCCGGAACTGCATTCCCCCGCGTTGCCGCTAAAAAAAAAAAAAAGCCTTTCCATTTCCAGGAACCTGAGCAATGATAATATTATAGCTTTTTAAGTTGCGCTAAATTAATAAACAAAAAAAGTCCACAAGTGTATTATGATAATCCTGGTGAGTATCACTGTCACCCACTACCTTGAAGAGTGATCCTGCCTGTGAACACCACCACCAAAAAGCTTAAAAACTCCCTTACCAAATTACACGGACCTCTCATTACAAAAGGTCACGAGCGGTTGTGGCTTCATACCCAGCCAGGGCCTTTAGAACTTCAAAAGGTCTTCCAACTTGACTCACCACTCTCCTCAGCACGGTGTCATAGATGTTCCCCAAAATATAAAAGGCTACACATAGTGTGAATTTGTAAGTTTTATTGCACAAATAAAAATAAATTTGCATTCACAATGTAGATGTAAATAAAACGCATAAACTTGCATGAGTAGGCCGACACACACACAAAAACCCATCCTTCCGGGACTCCAGGGTATCTTATACTTGATCCCTATAAGTTGGCAATAGTGGCAGTCCCGTACCTGAAGGAGTCTTGCTTATTTTGCTTCACTGTGGATCATGGTGAGGGATTGAATAATCACATGTTAAATTGACCTTTGGAATAATATTCTAAAGTTGTTTGTGAAGCACATTTGGTGGAGAATAGGGTTGAGCGGACACCTAGATGTCCGTGTTCGACGGGTTCGGCCGAACTTTAAAAAAAAGTCCGGGTCCGTGTCCCGGACTTTTACCGAACTTTTCCCGGACACCGAACCCCATTGAAGTCAATGGGGACCCGAACTTTAAGGCACTAAAATGGCTCTAAAACACCAAAGGAAAGGGCTAGAGTGCTGCAAATGGCAGCAAAACGTAATTAAGAGCATGGCAAGTGCTCTGCAAACAAATGTGGATAGGGAAATAACTTAAAACAACAAAAAAAAACAGAAAAATAAAACAATGTTCTTCTTCATCTCTGAAGGACGAGGCCCATATGGAGTAGGAGGGAGGTTGAGGTGGTGGTGGATGTGGCGGTGACATAGGCGTGCGCACAGGGTGTGCTGGGTGTGCCTGGGCACACCCTAATCACCTAGGGCACATAGCATTGCCAGTGAGGAGATGGGAAAGATCTCCCTGGGACCTGCTCTGCTCTATTTCTCCTTGCCTACAGGTACATGGCCCCGATACATTACTCTCCCTGCTGGCAAACACATGCATGTGTATTTCAACTTTGGGGTGCACACCTTAATGCAATAGGCTGCGCACACCTATGGGCGGTGTAGGTGGAAGCGGCGGTGGAGGAGGACCAGGGCCGGATTAACAGCATCATGGGCTTGGTGCTGAGGATTTTGAAGGGCCTTAGGGCCGTGCCTTGCCATGCACCCAGAGGAGGAAGGGTGCAGCCATGCATGCCTAATTCAACATGGGATGCTGTCTCTGAAGCCCATAAACACATCCATGCATCGCCAACTGTCCCTCCTTGTCCGGCCTTCACGCTGTGTGGGGAGGTTCTGAGGGTGCTGCCTGGGGAAGCGAGCATAGAAGCCAGACTTCTGTGTTTACAAGTGACAGAAGAGCGGTAACAGTGAATATGGCCAACCCGGGGCCTATATAAAAGGTAGGGGCCTGGAGCTGCAGCTCCAATAGACCCTACATTAATCTGGCCCTGAGGAGGAGGACGAGGTAGCCAACACTGCTTCTTTTCACAAATTTTAAATGAGGGTACACCCCAAAAGAGTGAGAAAGAGCAAAAATGGAACAATGGGTGGGTAAGGTCGGTATCCATTGCTATTCTGCATAAGGTACGGAAAAGTCCCGTGGGATCCATGCCTGGTTCATTTTAATGAACGTGAGCTTGTCCACATTGTCTCTGGACAGGCGGCTGCGCTTGTCTGTTATAACGCCCCCAGCCGTGCTAAATACCCGTTCAGATAATACACTGGCTGCAGGGCACGCCAGCACCTCCAAGGCGTAAAGGGCAAGCTCAGGCCATGTGCCCAATTTGGAGACCCAGAAGTTGAAGGGGGCAGACCCGTCATTTACTACATGTAGGCGTGTGCACACATACTGCTCCACCATGTTGGTAAAATGCTGCCTCCTGCTAAGACGTTCCATCTGAGCTGCTGGTGCTGCTGTTTGTTGTGGCGTGCTGACAAAGCTTTTCCACATTTCGGCCATGCTAACCCTGCCTTCTGAGGTGCTGGCGGTGCCCTGGTTGCGTTGGCGACCTCCTCCTCCTCCTCCTCTGCCTTGTGCTTCCACTGTGGCCCCGCTGTCAGATGGGAATGCCAGCAGCATGGCGTCTACCAGCGTGCGCTTGTACTCGCGCATCTTGCGATCGCGCTCCAGTGAGTGAATTAAGGACGGTACGTTGTCCTTGTAACTGGGATCCAGCAGCGTGGCCACCCAGTAATCAGCACAAGTTAGAATGTGGGCAACTCGGCGGTCGTTGTGGAGACACTGCAGCATGTAATCGCTCATGTGTGCCAGGCTGCCCAGAGGCGACGAAAGGCTGTCCTCTGTGGGAGGTGTATGGTCCGTGTCCTCTGTATCCCCCCAGCCACGCACCAGTGATGGCCATGAGCTGGCCTGGGTGCCACCCTGCTGTGAACATGGTTCCATCTCCTCCTCCAGCTCCTCCTCCTCCTCATCCTCCTCATCCTCCAGAACTGTGCCCCTGCTGGACAATTGCGTCCCTGGCGTTTGCGTGTGCAGGAACCCACCCTCGGAGCCCCTTGCGAATGACTGCCCTGAAAGCCTTGGAAATGTTACCTCTTCATCCTCCTCCTCCTCCTCATCCTGTGCCACATCCTCTTCCATCATCGCCCGAATTGTTTTTTCAAGGAGGCATAGAAGTGGGATAGTTAAGCTGAGAACGGCGTCATTGCCACTGGCCATGTTGGTGGAGTACTCAAAACAGCGCAACAAGGCACACAGGTCTCGCATGGAGGCCCAGTTATTGGTGGTGAAGTGGTGCTGTTCCGCAGAGCGACTCACGCGTGCGTGCTGCAGCTGAAACTCCACTATGGCCTGCTGCTGCTCGCACAGTCTTTCCAGCATGTGCAAGGTGGAGTTCCACCTTGTGGGCACGTCACATATGAGGCGGTGAGCGGGAAGGCCGAAGTTACGCTGCAGCGCTGCCAGGCGAGCAGCAGCAGGGTGAGAACGCCGAAAGTGCGCACAAACGGCCCGCACTTTCTGCAGCAGCTCTGACATATCGGGGTAGTTTTTAAGGAACCTCTGCACCACCAAATTCAGCACATGCGCCAGGCAAGGGATGTGCGTCAAACCGGCTAGGCCCAGAGCTGCTATGAGATTTCGCCCGTTATCGCACACCACCAGGCCGGGCTTGAGGCTCGCTGGCAGCAACCACTCATTTGTCTGCTGTTCCATGCTCCTCCACAACTCCTGCGCGGTGTGTGGTTTGTCCCCCAAACAGGCAAGTTGTAAAACTGCCTGCTGTCGTTTACCCCTGGCCGTGCTGAAGTTGGTGGTGAAGGTGTTACGCTGTCCGGATGAGGAGGCGGTAGAGGATGAGGAAGCGGAGTAGGAGGAGTTAGGAACAGGAGGCAAACTGAAGCGCCCTGCAATCCTCGGTGGTGGAAGGACATGCGCCAAATTGCTATCCGCCTCAGGCCCATCCGCCACTGCATTTACCCAGTGTGCCGTTAGGGAGATATAACGCCCCTGACCGTGCTTACTGGTCCACGTATCCGTAGTTAGGTGGACCTTGGCACAGATGGCGTTGCGCAGTGCACACCTGATTTTTTCCCCCACTTGGTTGTGCAGGGAAGGGATGGCTTGCCTGGAAAAGTAGTGGCGGCTGGGCACGACGTACTGTGGGACAGCCACCGACATAAGGTTTTTAAAACTGTGCGTCTCCACCAGACGGAATGACAGCATTTCAAAGGCCAATAATTTTGAAATGCTGGCATTCAGGGCCAGGGATCGCGGGTGGGTAGGGGGGTACTTCCTCTTCCTCTCAAGTGTTTGGGAGATGGAAAGCTGAACGCTTCCACGGGACATTGTGGAGATGGTTGTTGGTGACCCAGGTGGTGGTGTTGCTGACAGATCGTCTGTTTGCGGGGTGGCAGGTGCCGGTATCACTACAGATGTGGCTGGAGCGGCCGAGACTGCAGCAGAAGAGGAAGCAGGATGAGCCAGAGACGTTTCTTGGTTTTGAAGGTGTGTACTCCACTGCAGCTCGTGCTTTGCACTTAGATGCCTGATCATGCAGGTTGTGCTCAGGTTGAGAAGGTTCATGCCTCGCTTCAAGCTCTGATTGCACAGGGTGCAAACCACTCGTGTCCTGTCATCAGCACATTTTCTAAAGAACTTCCACGCTAGAGAACTCCTTTGAGCTGACTTTGGTGCGCTCGTTCCCTTGCTGCGTTGGGCAGTAGCGGGCGTAGTGTCTAGGGCACGGCCGCTCCGCTTCTGCACCCTGCTCCCTCTTCTGCTGTGCTGGTGGCTCTGTGCGACCACCGCCTCTTCCTCCAAACTACTCAGTTCACCTGCATGACGTTCATTCCATGTGGGGTCGAGGACCTCATCGTCCTCCACATCATCTTCCACCCAGTCTTCACCCCTGCCCTCCTTGTCGGTCTCCACAATGCTGAACGCCGCAGCAGTTGGCACCTGCGTTTCGTCATCATCGGAGACGTGCTGCGATGATCCTTGCATGTACTCATCTTGAGGAATAAGTGGTTGGGCATCGCTGCACTCAATCTCTTCCACTTCTGGGGCAGGGCTAGGTGGATGGCCCTGGGAAACCCTGCTGACAGAGTCCTCAAAAAGAATAAGAGACTGCTGTATGGCTTGGGGCTCAGACTGCTGGCCTGATTTGCAAGGGGGTGAGGTGAAAGACGGTTGGACATTGGCTGCAGGTGCCAACTCTGACCTTTCTGCAGTAGACTGGGTGGGAGACAATGTGAAGGAACTGGAGGCACTGTCAGCAGCAAACCAATCTACTATCGCCTCAACTTGTTCTGGCCTCATCACTTCTAGGGGCGTTTGATGCCCTACCAAATACTGATGCAGGTTCTGTCGCCTACTCACACTTGAGGAAGGTGTTTCACTTGTGCGTGTAGCTGGCACAGATCGACCATGTCCTCTCCTTGCAACAGGAGCTCTACCAGCAGCACCACGACCCAGGCCACGGCCCTTATTTGACGGTCTCCTCATATTTCTGTAATTTAAGATCTTGCCCTAGAAAGGTTTTTATTGAATAGCGGAATAGAAAATATGATCCAAAAAAAGTGTATGTATATCACACGTACACAACCACACTAGGCCCCAATTACTATTGTTTGTACCCCTAAAAGGCTAGATGAGGAGTAGGGGGAGTATGGAACAGGCAGCACCCTCAAACCTTCAGAAGTATGAGATGAACCCCAACAACTTGGAAAGGTGGATCTCTCTCACACGTACCGACACAGACTATCCCGCAATTCAATTGATCCTCAAAGGTTTTTATTGAATAGCGGAATAGGAAATATGATCAAAAAAAGTGTATGTATCTCGCACGTACACAACCACACTAGGCCCCAATTACTATTGTTTGTACCCCTAAAAGGCTAGATGAGGAGTAGGGGGGGTATGGAACAGGCAGCACCCTCAAACCTTCAGAAGTATGAGATGAACCCCAACAACTTGGAAAGGTGGATCTCTCTCACACGTACCGACACAGACTATCCCGCAATTCAATTGATCCCCAAAGGTTTTTATTGAATAGCGGAATAGGAAATATGATCAAAAAAAGTGTATGTATCTCACACGTACAGAAACACACTAGGCCCCAATTACTATTGTTTGTACACCTAAAAGGATGGATGAGGAGGAGGAGGAGTATGGAACAGGCAGCACCCTCAAAGCTTCAGAAGTATGAGATGAACCCCAAAAACTTGGAAAGGTGGATCTCACACGTACCGACACAGACTATTCCGCAATTTAATTGATCCCCAAAGGTTTTTATTGAATAGCGGAATAGGAAATATGATCAAAAAATGTGTATGTATCTCACACGTACAGAAGCACACTAGGCCCCAATTACTATTGTTTGTACACCTAAAAGGATGGATGAGGAGGAGGAGGAGTATGGAACAGGCAGCACCCTCAAAGCTTCAGAAGTATGAGATGAACCCCAAAAACTTGGAAAGGTGGATCTCACACGTACCGACACAGACTATCCCGCAATTTAATTGATCCCCAAAGGTTTTTATTGAATAGCGGAATAGGAAATATGATCAAAAAATGTGTATGTATCTCGCACGTACACAACCACACTAGGCCCCAATTACTATTGTTTGTACCCCTAAAAGGCTAGATGAGGAGTAGGGGGGGTATGGAACAGGCAGCACCCTCAAACCTTCAGAAGTATGAGATGAACCCCAACAACTTGGAAAGGTGGATCTCTCTCACACGTACCAACACAGACTATCCCCCAATTTAACTGATCCCCAGAGGTTTTTGATTAAATAGCGGAATAGAAAATATGATCCCAAAAAAGTGTATGTATATCACACGTACACAACCACACTAGGCCCCAATTACTATTGTTTGTACCCCTAAAAGGCTAGGAGTAGGGGGAGTATGGAACAGGCAGCACCCTCAAACCTTCAGAAGTATGAGATGAACCCCAACAACTTGGAAAGGTGGATCTATCTCACACGTACCAACACAGACTATCCCCCAATTTAACTGATCCCCAAAGGTTTTTGATTAAATAGCGGAATAGAAAATATGATCCCAAAAAAGTGTATGTATATCACACGTACACAACCACACTAGGCCCCAATTACTATTGTTTGTACCCCTAAAAGGCTAGGAGTAGGGGGAGTATGGAACAGGCAGCACCCTCAAACCTTCAGAAGTATGAGATGAACCCCAACAACTTGGAAAGGTGGATCTCTCTCACACGTACCAACACAGACTATCCCCCAATTTAACTGATCCCCAGAGGTTTTTGATTAAATAGCGGAATAGAAAATATGATCCCAAAAAAGTGTATGTATATCACACGTACACAACCACACTAGGCCCCAATTACTATTGTTTGTACCCCTAAAAGGCTAGGAGTAGGGGGAGTATGGAACAGGCAGCACCCTCAAACCTTCAGAAGTATGAGATGAACCCCAACAACTTGGAAAGGTGGATCTCTCTCACACGTACCAACACAGACTATCCCCCAATTTAACTGATCCCCAGAGGTTTTTGATTAAATAGCGGAATAGAAAATATGATCCCAAAAAAGTGTATGTATATCACACGTACACAACCACACTAGGCCCCAATTACTATTGTTTGTACCCCTAAAAGGCTAGGAGTAGGGGGAGTATGGAACAGGCAGCACCCTCAAACCTTCAGAAGTATGAGATGAACCCCAACAACTTGGAAAGGTGGATCTCTCTCACACGTACCAACACAGACTATCCCCCAATTTAACTGATCCCCAGAGGTTTTTGATTAAATAGCGGAATAGAAAATATGATCCCAAAAAAGTGTATGTATATCACACGTACACAACCACACTAGGCCCCAATTACTATTGTTTGTACCCCTAAAAGGCTAGGAGTAGGGGGGAGTATGGAACAGGCAGCACCCTCAAACCTTCAGAAGTATGAGATGAACCCCAACAACTTGGAAAGGTGGATCTCTCTCACACGTACCAACACAGACTATCCCCCAATTTAACTGATCCCCAGAGGTTTTTGATTAAATAGCGGAATAGAAAATATGATCCCAAAAAAGTGTATGTATATCACACGTACACAACCACACTAGGCCCCAATTACTATTGTTTGTACCCCTAAAAGGCTAGGAGTAGGGGGGAGTATGGAACAGGCAGCACCCTCAAACCTTCAGAAGTATGAGATGAACCCCAACAACTTGGAAAGGTGGATCTCTCTCACACGTACCAACACAGACTATCCCCCAATTTAACTGATCCCCAGAGGTTTTTGATTAAATAGCGGAATAGAAAATATGATCCCAAAAAAGTGTATGTATATCACACGTACACAACCACACTAGGCCCCAATTACTATTGTTTGTACCCCTAAAAGGCTAGGAGTAGGGGGAGTATGGAACAGGCAGCACCCTCAAACCTTCAGAAGTATGAGATGAACCCCAACAACTTGGAAAGGTGGATCTCTCTCACACGTACCAACACAGACTATCCCCCAATTTAACTGATCCCCAGAGGTTTTTGATTAAATAGCGGAATAGAAAATATGATCCCAAAAAAGTGTATGTATATCACACGTACACAACCACACTAGGCCCCAATTACTATTGTTTGTACCCCTAAAAGGCTAGGAGTAGGGGGGAGTATGGAACAGGCAGCACCCTCAAACCTTCAGAAGTATGAGATGAACCCCAACAACTTGGAAAGGTGGATCTCTCTCACACGTACCAACACAGACTATCCCCCAATTTAACTGATCCCCAGAGGTTTTTGATTAAATAGCGGAATAGAAAATATGATCCCAAAAAAGTGTATGTATATCACACGTACACAACCACACTAGGCCCCAATTACTATTGTTTGTACCCCTAAAAGGCTAGGAGTAGGGGGGAGTATGGAACAGGCAGCACCCTCAAACCTTCAGAAGTATGAGATGAACCCCAACAACTTGGAAAGGTGGATCTCTCTCACACGTACCAACACAGACTATCCCCCAATTTAACTGATCCCCAGAGGTTTTTGATTAAATAGCGGAATAGAAAATATGATCCCAAAAAAGTGTATGTATATCACACGTACACAACCACACTAGGCCCCAATTACTATTGTTTGTACCCCTAAAAGGCTAGGAGTAGGGGGAGTATGGAACAGGCAGCACCCTCAAACCTTCAGAAGTATGAGATGAACCCCAACAACTTGGAAAGGTGGATCTCTCTCACACGTACCAACACAGACTATCCCCCAATTTAACTGATCCCCAGAGGTTTTTGATTAAATAGCGGAATAGAAAATATGATCCCAAAAAAGTGTATGTATATCACACGTACACAACCACACTAGGCCCCAATTACTATTGTTTGTACCCCTAAAAGGCTAGGAGTAGGGGGGAGTATGGAACAGGCAGCACCCTCAAACCTTCAGAAGTATGAGATGAACCCCAACAACTTGGAAAGGTGGATCTCTCTCACACGTACCAACACAGACTATCCCCCAATTTAACTGATCCCCAAAGGTTTTTGATTAAATAGCGGAATAGAAAATATGATCCCAAAAAAGTGTATGTATATCACACGTACACAACCACACTAGGCCCCAATTACTATTGTTTGTACCCCTAAAAGGCTAGATGAGGAGTAGGGGGAGTATGGAACAGGCAGCACCCTCAAACCTTCAGTATGAGATTGTGTTCACTGTACCCCACAAAGATTGAGTTCACTGCACCCCACAATGATTGTGTTCACTGCACCCCACAAAGATTGTGTTCACTGCACCTCACAAAGATTGTGTTCACTGTACCCCCCAAAGATTGTGTTCACTGCACCCCACAAAGATTCTGTTCACTGTACCCCACAAAGATTGTGTTCACTGCACCCCAAAAAGATTGTGTTCACTGCACCCCAAAAAGGATGTTGTTCACTGCACCCCAAAAAGGATTTTGTTCACTGCACCCCAAAAAGGATGTTGTTCACTCCACCCCAAAAAGATTGTGTTCACTGCACCCCACAAAGATTGTGTTCACTGCACCCCAAAAAGATTGTGTTCACTGCACCCCAAAAAGGATTTTGTTCACTGCACCCCAAAAAGGATGTTGTTCACTCCACCCCAAAAAGATTGTGTTCACTGCACCCCAAAAAGATTGTGTTCACTGCACCCCACAAAGGATTTTGTTCACTGCACCCCAAAAAGATTGTGTTCACTGCACCCCAAAAAGGATGTTGTTCACTGCACCCCAAAAAGGATTTTGTTCACTGCACCCCAAAAAGATTGTGTTCACTGCACCCCACAAAGGATTTTGTTCACTGCACCCCACAAAGATTGTGTTCACTGCACACCAAAAAGGATTGTGTTCACTGCACCCCAAAAAGATTTTGTTCACTGCACCCCAAAAAGATTGTGTTCACTGCAGCCCAAAAAGATTGTGTTCACTGCAGCCCAAAAAGATTGTGTTCACTGCAGCCCAAAAAGATTGTGTTCACTGCAGCCCAAAAAGATTGTGTTCACTGCAGCCCAAAAAGATTGTGTTCACTGCAGCTCACACACAGAAAAATGGATGTGGATCACTGACACCTGCCTATCTCCAATCCCACACCACACAGCAATATCGATTGTAGTTTGTAGAACACAGTTTCCCTAAAATTCAGCAGACTCTGTCCCTAACAGGATTGAGAAGAGATCGTAGATCAGGATTGAGTGCAGATTCACCCCACCCCCCACACAGCAATATCGATTGTAGTTTGTAGAACACAGTTTCCCTAAAATTCAGCAGACTCTGTCCCTAACAGGATTGAGAAGAGATCGTAGATCAGGATTGAGTGCAGATTCACCCCACCCCCCACACAGCAATATCGATTGTAGTTTGTAGAAGACACTGACCCTATATAATTCAGCAGACTCTATCCCTAAAATGCCTACAACTCGCCCTGCCTAAACACTCCGACCTGTCCCTCAATTCTATCCGGACACAAATGTTTTTTTCCTGCCTATCTTTCCCTAATCAGCAGCCAGCACGTTGATGTGTGCTCTGTCCCTGAATCTAAGCAGCATAATGACGCCGCTGCGGCTGCCTCGAACTTATAAAGACTTGGTCACATGCTTCAGACGGCCAATCACAGCTACTGAGACATTTGCAGGCATGGCTGGGATGGCTTAAGGCACACCAGTTAAACGATTGTTGATTGGCTGTTGAAAGCCCGCCATGAAAAGAGCGCCAAAGCATGCAAAACCCGGAAATAAAACGACCGAACACGGATTTTTACCCGAACATACAGTAAAGTGTCCGTGTCCGTGTTCGGGTACAAAAAATCCAATTATTCGGTACGAACACGAATAATACAGTCCGTGTTCGCTCAACACTAGTGGAGAACACTGGGTGAAGGAGAGCACCATATTTGGATGAACAATCTTTATTTCATTCTATTTTTCAAGCCCTGCAGATCTTATATCAAGTCTTACATCTGTTGGGGTCACATTGCATAGATCTGCTTAGGTCACATTGCCTAGAAATGACTTAACACATATCTAACACTGGTAAAGATAAATATATGAACTTTGAAGCTAATCATTTGCTTCCATCAATTGCTTCTATCTTTATCCTCTATCTTTCTTCTAAAACTGAAAGATTCTTTGCAGTGCATCTAATGATTATTATGTAGTTTGACCCACAAAAGGCACAATATAATTAATAAGACAAATATCATTTATAAATAACATATTAGGTAAACCTGTTCTCTACTGGTCAGGTTTGATTTTCCAAGAATATTAATAATTGTTGGATGTAAGACCATCAACATTGAAACATGTATACTGTGTAGGAGGATCGCTGTCTATTTGGTTCATTCAGTACCAATTGGTGTGATTGAAGCAGCTAATTAGCTTCTGCTTCATAATTAGAAAAATAGTTTTACCTTGATATCTTTGATCCATTTAATTTCTATCCATTTCAGCTTGATTGCATATTAATGATAGGGATTGTCTATGCATCTATTTCTGTAGCTTAAGTCCAAAATGTTTTTTTTTTTTTTTTTTGTTCTTAACCACTTCAGCTCTGGAAGGTTTTACCCCCCTCAATGACCAGGCCATTTTTTGCAATATGTCACTGTATTGATTTAACTGACAATTGCGCGGTTATGTGATGCTGTATCCAAATAAAATTGATTACCTTTTTTCCCACAAATAGAGCTTTCTTTTGGTGGCATTTAATCACCTCTGCGGTTTTTATTTTTTGCGCTATAAACAAAAAAATACTGACAATTTTGAAAAAAAAACAAACAATATTTTTAACTTTTTGCTCTAAAACATATCCAATAAAAAATGTAAAAACAATCACATTTCTTTATAAATGTAGGTCATTAGACCAGATTTGGATTCGGCGCTCCCTTTCTCACGTTGCTGCGGACCCTATATAGTACACCCAGGGCGGTTCTTAGGCTGAAGGGCTTCTCCTCGGACTCTATCCCTATCTGTAGAGGTACCCGACAGGGCTGCCCCTTGTCCCCTCTCCTTTTTGTCCTAGCACTGGAACCTTTAGCCATTAAAATTCGTGCTTCACCGGACGTGCGGGGGGTGGTGTGCGGGGGCGTCGAACACAAGTGCGCCCTTTTTGCGGACGATATTTTAGCCATTGTCTCCTCGCCCGTCACGACTTTACCCAACTTATTTGCGCTATTGGATGCGTTTGCGCTTGTATCAGGATTGCATGTAAGCCAAACGAAATCCCAGGCACTAAACATCTCCCTGGAGGGTCGCACTGTGGACACACTTAGGAAATCTTTCAAATTTGCATGGTGCACGGACTCTATGCCCTACTTAGGCATTAATTTAACCCCATCCTTGTCTACACTCTACACAAAGAATTATCCTCCTCTGTTTACACGCCTGAAGGGTGACATGGATAAATGGTTGATTCAGCCCCCTTCGTGGTTTGGCAGACTATACTCCATCAAGATGAATGTCCTTCCGAGGGTGTTATATCTGTTCCGCACTCTGCCAGTCGCGCTAAGGCGGTCTGACCTGCTCAAGTTTCAGGGTCACGTCCTTTCCTTTATCTGGGGGAACAAGAGGCCTAGGGTGAACAAGAGGACGCTGTACACCCCTAAAGTCAGGGGTGGTCTGGGGGTACCGGATCTGCTGAACTATTATTATGCTGCACAGTTATCCCAGTTGGTGAGATTCCACTCGGAGGGGGCCCGGATGCCCTGGATGGAATTGGAGGCTAGCTCGGTTCCGGGCCTGGCAGTCTCCCATGCAATGTGGTTATCGCCTAGGGATCGTCCCCCCATCCTGTGCCCAGCCTTGTCTCATTCTATGGCCATTTGGGATCGTTTGACCAGAACGCATGGCTTTAGGTCCCCACATACCCCATTGGCCACTATTCTTAACAACAGCGGGTTCCCCCCGGGTCTCTCCCCCAGATCTTTTCAGTGGTGGACGAACAAGGGGCTGCTTCGCATAGCGGACTTTTGTGATCATAGGGGTATCCTCAAACGTCAGCAGCTGATAGAAAAACATGCCCTGCCTGACACTGAGTATTATAGGTATGCACAGATTGATCATTACCTGCGATCCCTGTCTCGCCTGTCCGATCTGACTACCATGACCTCCATGGAATTTTTGTGCCGCAAATACGATAAATTACGGGGGTATATTTCCATGATTTATAATATGCTTATGGACTCGCCCCTGAAGCTTCCATACATGGAACGATGGGAGGCGGATGTCGGGGAGGTTGTGGAGTTGGCGGACTGGCACGACATGGCTCGAGAGGCTTCCAGGTCTCTAGTTAACACTTCAATCATCGAGGCCAACTACAAAGTGCTCCTGCGCTGGTACATGGTACCAGTTAGGATAGCATCCTTTGTGCCAGGAGCATCCTCGCGGTGTTTCCGGGGGTGTGGCCAAGAGGGTACGATGTTTCATGTTTGGTGGCAATGCCCGAAGGCCCGACGCTTTTGGATTAGAGTGTACAATTTCATCTACACCCTCACGCAAATAAACCTACTCAAGTCTCCTCAGCAGGCACTATTGGGCAAAAAGGAGGATACAGCCAATAGAGCGCAGAGGCGGCTCATAACGTTCATATTTACTGCAGCAAAAATAACAATAGCGAGATCCTGGAAGTCTCCTACGATACCATTTGAGCTGCTTAGGCACAAACTGAATTGGATTATGGTTCATGAGCGCCTGACGGCTCAACTGGAGGACAAATTGCGTGTGTTTGACAGGGTATGGGGATCGTGGATTAACTACCTCACTGGGGGTACCTGATGGACTCGGGAAGGTCTGGGGGTGGGGTGCGGGGGCGGGGTCGGGTCCAATCTTACAAATCTTTTCTCTTCTCTCTTTTCCCTTTTCTCTTCTTTTCTTGTGGCTCTATTGTCCTTTCTCTTTCTCTCTTTCTACGATTTGTCTCAGTTTACGATATGGGGTTAACAGTGGTACTGTATTCTAAGGGCTTAGTACCCCATGTCCCCAGCCCAGGCTGGGGCAAAGTTCTGTGGGATCACGATCTAGCCACTTATCCTGTGTAGTACGCACAGTGTGATTAAATGCTCGGGGTGGTTGGCCCTGTTTACCCTCGGTGAAGGTCCCTCTAGATACCTTGAGGCTCCTGTTTTTTGTGTTTTGAGATGCTAGCCCTTGCCACGTTATAGTTTCGACCTTTTATAGAAGTATTATCTAATGTTTGCTATGGTTATACCACTGTTTACGTTTATTATGCACTGATTTTTTATTATGTGTGTATATCTTGCACTATTTTTGTGAAAACTTTCAATAAAAATCATTGAAACAAAAAATGTAGGTCATTATGTATTCTGCTACATATATTTGGTAAAAAAAAAAACCCCATTTAGCGTATATTGATTGGTTTGCACAAAAGTTATTGCGTCTACAAACTATGCTATAAATTTATGGAATTACATTTTTTTATCTTTTTTTCTTACTAGTAATGGCGGCGATCAGTGATTTTTAGATCTCCATTTTCCACTCTCACAGACTGCTGTTCTGCCTCTCTCACGAATGATCGCCAGGTGAGACCAAAAAAAGAACCACAATTTTGAAAATAAAAACAATATGTTTTACTTTTGCTCTAAAACACATCCCAAAAAAAAAAATGTAAAAAATCCAAAATCTAAAAAAATCTAAAACAATCTAATTTCTTCATCAATTTAGCCCAATATGTATTTTGCTACATGTTTTTGGTAAAAAGAAATCCCAATCAGCGTATATTGATTGGTTTGCGCAAAAGTTATAGCGTCTACAAACTATGAGATAGATTTATTGACTTTTTATTTTTTATATTTTTTACTAGTTATGGCGGTGATCCTCAATTTTTAACAATATACGACATTGCGGCGGACAAACATGACACTAAGTGACAATTTTTGGGGACCAGTGACACCAATACACTGATCAGTGCTTAAAAAAATGCACTGTCACTGTACTAATGACACTGGCAGGGAAGGGGTTACAATTTGGGGCAATCAAAGGGTTAAATGTTTTCACTGGGAGTGTTTTCTTACTGTGTGGAGGATGGTTGAACTGTAGGAAGACAGAGATCTGTGTTCTTGCTTAGAAGAAACACAAGATCTCTGTCTTCCTTACTAGCAGAACGACAATCTGCCTTTTTTTACATAGGCAGACCGCCATTTTGCCTCTCTCCAAATGATTGCTGGTTGCTGGCAGACATCGGGTCCACTGATTGGCTCCCGCTGTGTCCAATCACAGTAGGAGCGGGTCTCCGGCGGTGTGCACTCGCACCCCAGACCAGGTAGAATAAATCACATACAGATACATGATTTTGCCCTTAGGGGCCATCCTGTAACAGTATATGTATGTGGGGCGGTCCTTTGGCAGTTAATAAGGTTGGGAAGGATTAAAACCTCTGTTGGGTTCTATTACTGTTTGTATCCTTTCTGGGAAGGTTCCCTTTTTATAGTTGCTCTGGTGACCACTGTTATCCGAACAGCAAATTATAGGAGAACCTAAACAGGAAAAGATGGAAATTTTCCAATGGGGACACATGTTCTGGTGACAAGTTGCTGAGAGAGAATTTCCCCTGGTTTCCAGTTGTTTCTATCAAATCTACCTAAACTGGACACCAGTGATGGGCCGAACTGTTCTGTTCGCACCAGAACATCTCGAACAGGGAAAAGTTCTAGCAAACATGCAAACTCTGTCAAAGTCAATGGGACACGAACATGAAAAATTAAAAGTCCTCATTTTAAAGACTTATATGCAAGTTATTGCCATAAAAAGTTTATGGGGACCCGGGTACTGCCCTGGGGGACATGTATCAATGCAAAAAAAAAATGTTTTAAAATGATCGCTTTTTACAGGAGCAGTGATTTTAATAATGATAAAAGTGAAACAAAAAAAAAAATAAAAATTCCTTTAAATATCGTGCCTGGGGGGGTCCCCTAATGTGCCTGTAAAGTGGTGCAACTGTATGATGTATGGAGCCTGCTGCAGCAATACTGACATTTCTAAAGGAAAAAATATAATTTAAACTTGCTCGCTGCTGAAATGTATTGTCAGCTCCTGGCAATATAGATAAAAAACAAAATGAGAAAAACGACTTAGTGTCCCTCCCTTCCCCAGTCCATAACAGACCCTTCACATCTAGTATGGATTTTAATCGAAACTCCTTGCCTAAATTTAAAAGAAAAAATGGTGTGGGGTCTCCCCCAAAATCCATACCAGACCCTTATCCGAGCATGCAGCCTGGCAGGCCAGGATAGGTAGAGCGAGCGCCCAGCCCCCCCCCCCCTCCAGAACCATACTAACCTGCTTACCCTCAACCTGGGGAGAATGCTTTGGGGTGACCCCCAAAGCACCTTGTCCCCATGTTGATAGGAACAAGGGTCTCTTCCCGACAACCTTGGGCTGCAGTTGTGGGGGTCTGCGGGTGGGGGGCTTATCGGAATATGTAAGCCCCCTTTAACAAGGGGGCCCCCAGATTCTGCCCCCCCCCCATGTGAATGAGTATCGGGTACATCACCAAAAAAGTGTACAAAAAAATAAACACAAAAGACAGTTTTTTGACAAGTCCTTTATTCAAAAATAAAAACAGTGTCCCTCGATGTAAATCCATCATCAATCACGACACTCAGAGCACCCGAAAAATAGAAAAAATTCAAAGACGCTTCCGTCTCTTCTGAGGCATCCCGCTGAATGACGCTCTTGATCTTTGACAGCTGTTTTATAGGCAAGGGGCGGGGCCACCCGGTTACATCACCTGGTTGCACCGCCCCCTTCTGACGTTGCATGACATAATGGGACATCAGAGTGGTGTGTTGCCCCAGGGTGACATAACCGGATGGCCTCGCCCCTTGCCTATAAAAGAGCTGTCAAAACTGAAGAGCGTCATTCCGCAGGTAAGCTTCAGAAGAGGCGTAAACGTCTTTCAATTTTTTTCTATTTCTCAGGTACGCCGAGCGTCGTGATTGACGATGGATTTACATTGAGGGACACTATTTTTTATTTCTATTTTTGAATAAAGAACTTGTCAAACACTGTCTTTTGTGTTTATTTTTTTTTTTGTACACTTTTGTGGTGAATGGGTAGAGGTACATGTACCCAATACCCATTCACATAGAGGGGGCTTCCAGATTCTGATAAGCCCCCCCAAGGGGGCACACCAAAGCACCCTCCCCATGTTGAGGGCAAGCAGCCCGGTATGGTTTAGGAGGGGTGGGCCGCTCGCTCTCCCCCCCCCCAATCCTGGCCTTCCAGGCTGCATGCTCGGATAAGGGTCTGGTATGGATTTTGGGGGGACCCTACGACCTTTTTTTTTTTTTCATTTTTTTTATCTGTATTGCTGGGAGCCAACAATACATTACAGCTGCGAGCAAGCTTAAATGCGCCACATTAAAGGGGACCCCCCCAGGCACTAAATTTAAAGGAATTTTTCATTTTTATTGTTCCTCTTTAAGGATTATTAAAATCACTGCTCCTGTAAAAACGATTGTTTTAAAAAAAATGTTTGCATTGATACATGTCCCCCAGTGCAGTACCCGAGTCCCCATACACTTTTTATGGCAATAACTTGCGTACTGTATAAACCTTTAAAATGGGGACTTGTGATTTTTCATATTCGTGTCCCATAGACTTTAATGGAGTTTGCATGTTTGCTCAAACTTTTTTTCCCTGTTCGGCGAACATGCGAAAACCTGATGTTTGAGTCGAACATCCATCCCATCCCTACCGGATACAGACAGATTAAAAAACAACTAATGGCTATTAACCATTCCATACTCTGTCCAAATTAAAAAAAAAGTTTGGCTGTAAGTTCATTTTTACTTTTTTTTTATTAAATGGTTACACTTACAGTATCTCACAGAAATTGAACTAAGAAACTTTGACAAAGAGAAGAGCGTCCTCATATTACTCTACAGCCGTGTTTCTCAACCTTTTTTCCAGTCATTAAGGCACCCTTTTAAATTATGGACAGTCTTAAAGCTCCCCATTCTAAGATAAAAAAAAATATTCTAATAGTTTTACATAATGCAGCAACATCCACACACATAGAACACACAACATTAGAAATTATTTATTCTTCAACTTTGCACACTGGTACTGACTAGTAATCTAGTGTTTCTCTTCTTCCTCAATTTCTACCCATTGCTCAGCTAATGTGACCTTACTCCTGATTGAGTGGGGCAAGGTTGCTGTGCAAGCGACCGTCATCCTCCTTATCAACTGATGACATCATTGTTTTTTAGGATGCTAGCAGCTAGAAGGTCATAATGGTGCACAATGAAAACCCTTGGCTTTGTGTAACTAAAGGCAGGCTTAATCCACACACTGACATGTATAGACATTTTGGTAAGGAGCCCCTGAAGAAACCCGAAAGAACTCCTGGGTGCCTGGTTTTTTATATAGAATAATTTTGGTGCTATTAACCGCTTAAGGAACGGAGGAATTAGGCTGCTCAATGACCAGGCCCTATTTTGCTATTCGGCACTGCGTGATTTTAACAGACAATTGCGTGGTCGTGCAACGCTGTACCCAAACAAAATTGACATCCTTTTTTTCCCACAAACAGAGCTTTCTTTTGGTGGTATTTGATCACATGTGCGATTTTTATTTTTTGCGCTATAAACAAAAAAAGAGCGACAATTTTGAAAAAATAACAATATTTTACACCTTTTTTTATATGAAATTCTCAAAAAAAATGTAAAAATCAAAATTTTTTAACATTTTAGGCCAATTTGTTTTCTGCTACATATTTTTGGTAATGGCGACGATCTGCAATTTTTTTGGCGGGAATGCAACATTGTGGCGGATAGATCGGACCCCTAACTGACATTTTTGACACTTTTGGGGGTACCAGTGACATTGCTACAGTAATCAGTGCTAAAAATATGCAGTTACTGTAAAAATGACAGTGGCAGGGAAGGGGTTAATATTACTGGCGATCAGTGGGTTAAATGTGTCCCTAGGGGCGTGATTCTAAGTGTGAAGGGGCGAGGCTTGTGAAGTAATCACAGAGACATACAATCCTATATAGCAGGATCACATGGGCTCTGTGATCACTTCAGGGAGAATGAGAGATGGCTGTGTTTACATCAATCATCTGTCCTTCTCTCTCAGCTGTGGGAGATTGCGAGTGGCCAGCGGCCATTGGAGCCGCCGGTCACATGTGCTGATTCTCCAGCTAACTAGTGGGGGCGGGACCGCCAGTGGTGCGCGCTCACCCCCTAGAGTCTCCTGAGCGAGCAACGTTTTGCCCAGGAGCGACTGCCTGCCACAGTAAAACTGCGGCGGGCGGTCGTTATGTGGTCAAATAGGTTATGTTTCATATTACAAGGAAAGGGCACTGATGGGTTATTCTGTAGTTCTCCCTTTAGCTCTGCCCACTTCCTGCCCCCATATTGGCCTTAAAACCTCTGTTTCACGTTGATCCCATGACTTGTAAAAGCTCATGCAGGTGAAACGCGTTGTCATGGCAAAAGGTATGCATGCGTTCCACACTTGGTTACAGTGGCTTCCTCCTTCCGGGTACCGCGCTTCCACACACAGGTAGGTAGGTGCTAGGCAAATTATGAAGGGGGCCCTGTCTGCTTATCAGGGGGGCCTGATTGTTCAGCTAGGCTGTCATGTGTTTCCAGTTGTGACTGTTGAGCTTGGGGAGTCTCCCCACTGTGTCCAAGGAGGGCTCTCATTGGACAGAGGAGGAAACCTGGCCAATAGCTCACCAGGGCTTGTATCTATCCCAGAGGGTAGAATCTGCAGCAATGCATCCTGGGAAGGGATACAAGTCTGAGGGGAGCACATGACGCAGCGTCTTTGGTGGGAAGCAGAGTCTCAGGAGGAGGGTGAAGGTGCTCCTTCAGCGCTAGTGAAGGTGTCCTTGGCGGTCGGCCTGAAGGACAGAAATTTGAGCTGAGCTGCAGAGAGGGCTCCATTGTGCTGTGGACTGAGTGGAGCTGCTGGGCAGGAGTTTTCGGTAAAGCAGTATCGTGAGTACTGTAAGCTACCCAGGGGTCTGCCTAGGATAGGGGACCACTCCAATAGGTCCGAGGGATCCAGAGCCAGCTAACCAGTAGAGAAGGCTTAGAAAGGGGATGCCAGTGTCTGAGCCTTGAAGATAAGTGTAAGAAAAGGGGGTGCCGGTGCGGGCCCTGAAGTGTTACAGCAGTGCAGCAGATCAACAAGTAGCTACTTCAGCCAGGAGGGCTAAAGGGAGCAGTACAGAGGACTTTGTGCCACCAAGGAGTGTCAGAAGTCAGCTCAGAGTTAACAGACAGCAAGTCAGCGTTAACCAGCGCCAACCGGCATTGACCGGCATCCAGCCAGCGTCAAGTCAGCGTTAACCAGCGCCAACCGGCATTGACCGGCATCCAGCCAGCGTCAAGTCAGCGTTAACCAGCGCCAACCGGCATTGACCGGCATCCAGCCAGCGTCAAGTCAGCGTCAATAGGCATTTTTCAGTTGTCCCATTCAAGTTGTGCATAGTTGAGCCAGAGGAGTATCCCATTCATCCCTTCTCCCATCCAAGTTCTCACTAAACCTAAAAACCCAAAGATACTGGACTGTTCATTGTTTCAGTGCTCCCACTTGAAGAAGCATGCACAAAGGTACTTTTGTTGAACCCGGTGACCCAGGGGGACCCATATACAGCACAACGGCTGGGAATCCTGCTACATGTATATTAGCCCTGAAGAAGAGGGAGGCATTTTTTTTCCGAAAAGCGTTGGCTGTATTAGTACATTAGGTTCATGCACTACTGCTATTATTTTTAAATGTAAATTTTTCGAATAAAGCTGTTTTTCTTTATTAACCACTTGCCGACCGCAGCACGACTATATACTGCGGCAGTCAGCCCCATACAGGCAAAGTGACGTAGTACTACGTCGCTTGCCTACGAGCCTCTAGGGGGCGAGCGCACGCTTGTTCCCTGACATGTCCGCACGAGTGACCGGCGGTTCCGATGTCCGCCGGTCACCCGCGATCTCCCGGTGCAGAGGGAGAAAGGCAGGCGGCTAATGTAAACAAAGCCGCCTGTCATTCTCCCTGATGTAACAGCAGAGATCGTATGTCTCTGTGGTTACATCACTAGCCACGCCCCTTTACAGTTAGAAGCACGCCCCTAGGGTCACATTTAACCCCTTGATCACTAATAAAGTTAACCCCTTCCCTGCCAGTGTCATTTTTACAGTAACAGTGCAAATGTATAGCACTGATTACTGTAGTAATGTCACTGGTAACCCCAAAAGTGTCAAAAATGTCAGTCAAGGGTCCAATCTGTCCGCCGCAATGTCACAGTCCCACAAAAAAATCGCAGATCGCGCCATTACTAGTTAAAAAAAAACAATAAAAACAACAAAAAACTTAGTTAGTAAACGCAATAACTTTTGCGCAAACCAATCAAAATAAGCTTTTTGCGATTTTTTTTACCAAACATATGTGGCATAAAACAAATTGGCTGAAAATGTTAAAAAAATTTGATTTTTTAATTTTTTTTTGGGGGGGGGGGGATTTCATATAAAAAAATGTGAAAAATATTGTTATTTTTGCAAAATTGACGCTCTTTTTTTGTTTATAGCGCGTGATCAAAAAATCGCACAGGTGATCAAATACCACCAAAAGAAAGCTCCGTTTGTGGGGAAAAAAAGGACGTCAATTTAATTTGGGTACAGCGTCGCATGACCGCGCAATTGTTCGTTAAAGCCACACAGTGCCGAATCGCAAAATAGGGCCTGGTCTTTGAGCAGCCAAATCCTCCGGGGCTTAAGTGGTTAACCAAAGTGTCCCATTATATGACCTACTTGGTGGACTCTGTTCCTCCTTTTTATATGCATTTTTATATTAGCCCCGAAGAAGGGGGAGGCATTTTTGTTCCCCCGAAACGTGTTGGCTGTAATGCTCTTAACCAATACATTTTTCCAGAAATTCCTTAAAATGAGGTGAACTTTTTTGTACTAGGTGCTCTTCGGGACACATCCAAGAATTTACCATCTTGGTGGTTATCACAGAGGTAACTGCCTAGAACTAGAACAGGGTCCATTCACGCTATATTTTAATCACAGAGCTGCTTTTTTAACCACTTAAGCCCCGGAAGATTTTACCCCCTTCCTGACCAGGGCCTATTTTGCGATTCGGCACTGTGTGACTTTAACGGACAATTGCGCGGTCGTGCGACGCTGTACCTAAACGAATTTGACGTCCTTTTTTTCCCACAAACAAGCTTTCTTTTGGTGGTATTTGATCACCTGTGCAATTTTTTGATCATGCGCTATAAACAAAAAAAGAGCGTCAATTTTGCAAAAATAACAATATTTTTCACATTTTTTTAATATGAAATTCCCCAAAAAAATTTAAAAATCAAAATTTTTTAACATTTTAGGCAAATTTTTTTTTTACCCCTTTTTTTTGGTAAAAAAAAAAACGCAAAAAGCGTATTTTGATTGGTTTGCGCAAAAGTTATGGCGTTTACTAACAAAGGGAAAGATTTTTGTCATTTTTGTTGTTTTTTTTTTAACGCGTAATGGCGGCAATCTGTGATTTTTTTTTGCGGTACTGCGACATTGCGGTGGACAGATCGGACCCTTGACTGACATTTTTGACACTTTTGGGGTTACCAGTGACATTACTACAGTAATCAGTGCTATACATATGCACTGTTACTGTAAAAATGACACTGACAGTGAAGGAGTTAACTTTATTGGAGAGGGAGGGGTTAAGTGTGTCCCTAGGGGCATGATTCTAACTGTGATTGGCTGTGGCTTGAGGTGTAGGAACAGTGATCGAAGGTCCTACATAGCAGAACCGTATGATCACTATTCCTACACAGGGGAGAATGACAGGCGGCTTTGTTTACATCACCCGCCTGCCTTTCTCCCTCTCCACCGACGATCGCCGGGTCACACGCGTGGGGGGGTCCGTGGCGGCGCGGGAGCGCGCCTCCGGGGGCGCGCGCTCGCTCCCTAGACCCTCACAGGCTAGCGACGTAGTACTACGTCGCTCTGCCTGTGAGGGGCTGACTGCCGACGTAAATAGTCGTGCGGCAGTCGGCAAGTGGTTAACCAATAAATTTTTTCAAAAATTCCTTAAAATGAGATGAACTTTTTTGTACTAGCTGCTCTTCAGGACACATCCAAGAATTTACCATCTTGGTGGTTATCACAGAGGTAACTGCCTAGAACTAGAACAGGGTCCACCCACGCTATATTCTAATCACAGAGCTGCTTTTTTAAAGGAAAGAGCATTTTACAGTCTATTCATCAGAACCAATTTTCACGTCTGTCAGTCCGCCGCTATCATATACACATCAGCCCTGACACTGTCCTTCAGCCTGGAGAACATACTGTATAGAAAGTATTTCAGGCTTGCATTCGGTGCATTTGCACATTAGCTGCCTGTTCCTTTGTTTACACATTTAAAATTTATAGTTTTCTATCGCCTCCCAGGAAGACTTTTATGTACTATATGTTCAGGAATATTTCATTTTAATCTTTCAGCAGAAAGGCAATCCAGAGATGTTCAATAAACCAATCTCATATACTAAGTATTTGATTTCCATGCCGCATAAAATAAACTAGATTGATATAAACAAAGGAGGAGATTGAAAAAAAAAAAGAAGGAAACTTTAACTACGGGCCTGCTTGTTTGCATTCACACTACAAATAATGATACAGAATATATTAAGCAAATGATAAATGCTGGAAAAGACAAAAATAAATCTATCTGGCAGCTCACAGCTTTTTAGATGAATGCAATATGTAGGATTTAAAAGAAGGTGACAGATTTAGATACTTATCTCTTTATGCAGAATATATTTTGTTTGGATATTCGATCATGGCGTATTTTAAATTCTGCTTTATTCATGATGAAGATGCAATCACGGCACTAGAAAATTCACCAAGGACAATAATGAATATTGAATTACAAATACAGAAAGACGTGGAGAAAGAGATATCAGAAGTTCTGTTCAAGTCGATTTTAGCAGTATTTTATTGGAATGTCATCTAAACATAAATACTCCAGTTATTTATGGTCAGATAGAAAGTATATCACTTATAGATGTGATCTCCACTTTCCAATAGAGCATTAGTGCTGTGGTCAGTGACATTTTACAAGCAGGGACCAAATGGGCATTTGTCCCTACACAGGCCCACCCAGTGCCGGGACAAGCTCATTTAGAGCCCAGGGCGAACATGCCAAATTGCTCCTCCCCCACCCAAGATGTATGATTATGTGTCAGCAAAAATCCCCCCCAAAAAAAATCAAGCACTAATTTGCTTTCTCCCCCTAAGCTTTAATCCCCCCTTCCTCCCAGAATAAATCCATGCCCCTGCTGAAATCCCCTCTCCTGGCACAAATTGCTGCCCCCACACCCCAGCTTAAATCCTCTCCCTCCCCATATGCTCTCAGCACAACCCCCCCCAAAAAAAATCTTCCCCCTCCTAGCACAAATCCTTTACACTTCTAAACACCCCTCCAAGCTCAAATCCTCATCCCCCATTCCAAATCCCCTCCTTCTAGAACAAATAACCACCAATCATCCCTACTAGCATAACCCCCCCCCAAAAAAAAAATCTTAGCCCAACCCCCCCCCCCTAGCATATTAACTTTTCTAGCAAACCCCCCCCCCCCTACTAGCACTAATCATCTTCACCTATCCCCCTTTCCAACACAAATCGCCCCAAATCACCACTCCTAGCACGCCTTCCCAAATTTCCCATCCTATAACAATTCTTACCCCCTACCAACCCCCCAGATTCCCCCTCTTAACACAAATCCCCCCCCCCAATCTGATTGTGGTGCGCTCCTACCTCACATAAAACCTGTAACGCTCCGGCGTTTATTTGTGTGGTGTGGATTTGCAGCTGCGGAAGTTACACTCAGTAGTCATGTAGAGATGTGTTGAACTACCATATCCAACTCTCAAGACTCATCATTGTGCATCAGCCTGTCTCAGCAAGCACATACACAAACACAGACACTCATTAAAGATGTTCCTGGAGTGATATGTTTATATGTGAAAGTATAGAGGTGATACTGAGGGGACAGGCGTGGATAGTGATAGCAATGGTAAGAGGTAACAGATGGTGATAGTAAGCACTTAGGATAGCAATCATGTACAGGTAACAGGTGGTAGTGAAGAGCAGATGAAGTGTACAGGAGATGCTAGGCTAGTGCAGTGACAAGATGGTAATAGGCTCAAGAGCTTGCAAAATAAGTAGCGGTGCAGATGTTAGATGTAACAGTATAGTTCTTAGAGTAGCAATAGTCTTTAGTAAGCAGAGTAGTAGTGAAAGTAGATTAGGAAGGTATTCCCCTGTGGGGTACTTATCACTGGTAGGTTTGTAAGGAGAGGGTTCCGGCGGTGAGGTAATGATCTTGTAGCGAGATACAAGATGTTGTAGCAAGTCTTCGGTCAATCCAGGTATTAGGGAATAGCTGGAGGATTCGGCAGCGTTAGGTAATGCTGTAGCAAGCGGTTTGCACGAACACATGTGAGTGAATGCCGGCGGTTGAAATAGCCGCTCAGAGCGGCACTCACTGATGAGGTCATGGAATTTAAAGGGACAGGTACTAGATGCGTTCCACCTATCTATATGGTGGAACGTAATGTACAAATAATAGGCTGGAAGGGTACCGCAGGTACCAGGATCTTACAAAACCACAGTGCCCAGGGCAGCCGCCGCCCTTCCTGTCCACCCTTGTCCCGGCCCAGGGCCTACCAACAGACCTCTCATTAAAGCTTAATTCCACTTTTGTTGAGAAAAAAAACATTCCCCTCTGGGTGATCTCTGTACATTGAATTGATTATAACAACCTTTGTTGCAGATTTCTACCTTTTTGTTATTCTGAAGAAATCATTGTTTGTTCCTCTGTGCCTCTGTGCTGAGTGGGTCTAATGGGAGTGGTTTCATGATTATCAATTAGCTGTGCAGCTGCAAAGCACTATTGAGGAAAGCTGCTGGGCCTGCATCCCTTTAGACGTGTTACTATTGGGAGAATCTCACCAAAAATGACATTTTTTGTTGCAGGGGATGCCAGAAATCTGACTTGTATCTTAGGCAGACTTCTGGGAAAATTGGTGAGCCAATCACACAAGCAGGAAATGATGTTTCTGGGGTGTGGTCAGTATACATTCTGTGTACAGAACAACTTCAGGAAGCCATATTGCATTGCATTTTCAGAAAATGACAGAGCTACAGATTGAAAAGGAAAGATAATTTTTAATAACATTCAATTACAATATGATTTGTGTTGCAATTGTATACGCTATATTGTTTTTTCTTTATTTGCTATTTTTTTTCCCCTACAAAAGTGGAGTTACCCTTTAAAGTGGAAATAACCTCTCTCAATCAACATGAACTATTTTGAATCCTTATCCTGCAAGCATTAGTAAATAGATAGAAATGTGTATTATATTTACTTCTTTTAAACTTTATTTTACATTTCTTTAGTTGCTTCCTGGTTTCTGGCCCAGGCCAAAATTATGTCATACATCCTAGGAGACTTCATGGGGATTTTTTTCTTTCATAGGGAAGAGGAGATTAGGGCTTTCCCAGGTAAGCACACACTCCTGCCTGCATAACTGAGCTAAGGGCGGATGGATTCCAAAAAGTAAATACTACTTAAATCACCCACCCTTACTCAAAATGGCCACAGGTAGAAATGCTAGGGATTTATTTTTCAAGGTGAATCCTCAACAAAATAAAACACAGAGACATGGATGGGTGGGTGAGGTTACTTTCATTATTCAAAATTAATTAAACAGTATTTTCAGTTTGTGGTGCTACAGTTAAAGAGTAGTTCCCCTTTTGCTGAGAAAAAAACATTCCCCTCTGGGTGATCTCTGTACACTGCAGGGCTTATAACAACATTTGTTGCAGATTCCTACCTTTTGTTATTCTGAAGAAATCATTGTTTGTTCCTCTGTGCTGAGAGAGTCTAATAGGAGTGGTTTCATAATTTTCAATCAGCTGTGCAGCTGCAGAGCACTAATGAAGAAATCTGTTGGGTCTGCATCCCTTTAGACCTGTTCCTATTGGGGGTATCTCACCAAAAATGACGTTTCTGTTGTAGGGGATGCCAAAAATCTGACTTGTATCTTAGTGCAGACTACTGGGAAAATTGATGAGCCAATCACACAAGCAGGAAATGATGTTTCTGGGATCGGTCAGTACACAGAACACTTCCAGGTAGCCATATAGCATTTTACAGAAAATCACAGAGCTGCAGATTGAAAAGAAAAGGTCATTTTTTAATAACTTTCAATCACAATATGACTTATGTCGCAATTGTATACGCTATTTTGTTTTTTCTTTATTTGCTTTTTTTTCCCCCCACAAAAGTGGAGATACCCTTTAAAGAGTAACTTCAATTAGGTTGGGAAAAAATCATTCCCCTCTGGGTGATCTACAGTATCTCACAAAAGTGAGTACACCCCTCACATTTTTGTAAGTATTTTATTCTATCTTTTCATGTGACAACACTGAAGAAATGACACTTTGCTACAATGTAAAGTAGTGAGTAGTGTTGAGCGAACACGGACTGTATTATTCGTGTTCGTACCGAATAATTGGATTTTTTGTACCCGAACACGGACACGGACACTTTACTGTATGTTCGGGTAAAAATCCGTGTTCGGTCATTTTATTTCCGGGTTTTGCATGCTTTGGCGCTCTTTTCATGGCGGGCTTTCAACAGCCAATCAACAATCGTTTAACTGGTGTGCCTTAAGCCATCCCAGCCATGCCTGCAAATGTCTCAGTAGCTGTGATTGGCCGTCTGAAGCATGTGACCAAGTCTTTATAAGTTCCAGGCAGCCGCAGCGTCTTCATTCTGCTGCTTAGATCAGGGACAGAGCACACATCAACGTGCTGGCTGCTGATTAGGGAAAGACAGGCAGGAAAAAAACATTTGTGTCCGGATAGAATTGAGGGACAGGTCGGAGTGTTTAGGCAGGGCGAGTTGTAGGCATTTTAGGGATAGAGTCTGCTGAATTATAGGGTCAGTGTCTTCTACAAACTACAATCGATATTGCTGTGTGGGGGGTGGGGTCTGCACTCAATCCTGATCTACGATCTCTTCTCAATCCTGTTAGGGAGAGGCTGCTGCTGAATTTTAGGGTCAGAGTGTTCTACAAACTACAATCGATATTGCTGTGTGGGGTCTGCACTTAGTCCCGATCTACGATCTCTTCTCAATCCTGTTAGGGAGAGGCTGCTGCTGAATTTTAGGGAAACTGTGTTCTACAAACTACAATCGATATTGCTGTGTGGTGTGGGATAGGAGATAGGCAGGTGTCAGTGATCCACATCCATTTTTCTGTGTGTGAGCTGCAGTGAACACAATCTTTTTGGGCTGCAGTGAACACAATCTTTTTGGGGTGCAGTGAACAACGTCCTTTTTGGGGTGCAGTGAACAAAATCTTTTTGGGGTGCAGTGAACAAAATCCTTTTTGGGGTGCAGTGAACAACATCCTTTTTGGGGTGCAGTGAACACAATCTTTTTGGGGTGCAGTGAACAAAATCCTTTGTGGGGTGCAGTGAACACAATCTTTGTGGGGTGCAGTGAACACAATCTTTTTGGGGTGCAGTGAACAAAATCCTTTTTGGGGTGCAGTGAACACAATCTTTGTAGGGTGCAGTGAACACAATCTTTTTGGGGTGGAGTGAATAAAATCCTTTTTGGGGTGCAGTGAACAACATCCTTTTTGGGGTGCAGTGAACAAAATCCTTTTTGGGGTGCAGTGAACACAATCTTTTTGGGGTGCAGTGAACAAAATCCTTTTGTGGGGTGCAGTGAACACAATCTTTGTGGGGTGCAGTGAACACAATCTGTTTGGGGTGCAGTGAACACAATCCTTTTTGGGGTGCAGTGAACAACATCCTTTTTGGGGTGCAGTGAACAAAATCCTTTTTGGGGTGCAGTGAACACAATATTTTTGGGGTGCAGTGAACAAAATCCTTTGTGGGGTGCAGTGAACACAATCTTTGGGGGGTACAGTGAACACAATCTTTTTGGGGTGCAGTGAACAAAACCCTTTGTGGGGTGCAGTGAACACAATCGTTGTGGGGTGCAGTGAACACAATCTTTTTGGGGTGCAGTGAACAAAATCCTTTTTGGGGTGCAGTGAACAACATCCTTTTTGGGGTGCAGTGAACACAATCTTTTTGGGGTGCAGTGAACAAAATCCTTTGTGGGGTGCAGTGAACACAATCTTTGTGGGGTACAGGGAACAGAATCTTTGTGGGGTGCAGTGAACACAATCTTTGGGGGGTACAGTGAACACAATCTTTTTGGGGTGCAGTGAACAAAATCCTTTTAGGGTGCAGTGAACACAATCTTTGTGGGGTGCAGTGAACAAAATCCTTTTTGAGGTGCAGTGAACACAATCTTTGTGGGGTGCAGTGAACACAATCTTTGTGGGGTACAGTGAACACAATCTCATACTTCTGAAGATTTGAGGGTGCTGCCTGTTCCATACTCCTCCTCCTACTGCTCAACCATCCTTTTAGGGGTACAAACAATAGTAATTGGGGCCTAGTGTGGTGGTGTACGTGTGAGATACATACACTTTCTTTTTGATCATATTTTCTATTCCGCTATTCAATTAAATCCTTTGGGGATCAATTAAATTGCGTGATAGTCTGTGTCGGTACGTGTGAGATCCACCTTTCCAAGTTTTTGGGGTTCATCTCATACTTCTGAAGATTTGAGGGTGCTGCCTGTTCCATACTCCTCCTCCTACTGCTCAACCATCCTTTTAGGGGTACAAACAATAGTAATTGGGGCCTAGTGTGGTGGTGTACGTGTGAGATACATACACTTTCTTTTTGATCATATTTTCTATTCCGCTATTCAATTAAAACCTTTGGGGATCAATTAAATTGCGTGATAGTCTGTGTCGGTACGTGTGAGATCCACCTTTCCAAGTTTTTGGGGTTCATCTCATACTTCTGAAGATTTGAGGGTGCTGCCTGTTCCATACTCCTCCTCCTACTGCTCAACCATCCTTTTAGGGGTACAAACAATAGTAATTGGGGCCTAGTGTGGTGGTGTACGTGCGAGATACATACACTTTTTTTGATCATATTTCCTATTCCGCTATTCAATAAAAACCTTTGAGGATCAATTGAATTGCGGGATAGTCTGTGTCGGTACGTGTGAGATCCACCTTTCCAAGTTTTTGGGGTTCATCTCATACTTCTGAAGATTTGAGGGTGCTGTCTGTTCCATACTCCTCCTACTCCTCATCCATCCTTTTAGGGGTAGAAACAATAGTAATTGGGGCCTAGTGTGGTTTTGTACGTGCGAGATACATACACTTTTTTGGATCATATTTCCTATTCCGCTATTCAATAAAAACCTTTCTAGGGCAAGATCTTAAATTACAGAAATATGAGGAGACCGTCAAATAAGGGCCGTGGCCTGGGTCGTGGTGCTGCTGGTAGAGCTCCTGTTGCAAGGAGAGGACGTGGTCGATCTGTGCCAGCTACACGCACAAGTGAAACACCTTCCTCAAGTGTGAGTAGGCGACAGAACCTGCATCAGTATTTGGTAGGGCACCATACGCCCCTAGAAGTGATGAGGCCAGAACAAGTGGAGGCGATAGTAGATTGGTTTGCTGCTGACAGTGCCTCCAGTTTCTTCACATTGTCTCCCACCCAGTCTACTGCAGAAAGGTCACAGTTGGCACCTGCAGCCGATGTCCAACCGTCTTTCACCTCACCCCCTTGCAAATCAGGCAAGCAGTCTGAGCCCCAAGCCATACAGCAGTCTCTTCTTCTTTTTGATGACTCTGTCAGCAGGGTTTCCCAGGGCCATCCACCTAGCCCTGCCCCAGAAGTGGAAGAGATTGAGTGCAGCGATGCCCAACCACTTATTTCTCAAGATGAGTACATGCAAGGATCATCGCAGCACGTCTCCGATGATGACGAAACGCAGGTGCCAACTGCTGCGGCGTTCAGCATTGTGGAGACCGACAAGGAGGGCAGGGGTGAAGACTGGGTGGAAGATGATGTGGAGGACGATGAGGTCCTCGACCCCACATGGAATGAACGTCATGCAGGTGACCTGAGTAGTTTGGAGGAAGAGTCGGTGGTCGCACAGAGCCACCAGCACAGCAGAAGAGGGAGCAGGGTGCAGAAGCGGAGCGGCCGTGCCCTAGACACTACGCCCGCTACTGCCCAACGCAGCAAGGGAACGAGCGCACCAAAGTCAGCTCAAAGGAGTTCTCTAGCGTGGAAGTTCTTTAGAAAATGTGCTGATGACAGGACACGAGTGGTTTGCACCCTGTGCAATCAGAGCTTGAAGCGAGGCATAAACCTTCTCAACCTGAGCACAACCTGCATGATCAGGCATCTAAGTGCAAAGCACGAGCTGCAGTGGAGTACACACCTTCAAAACCAAGAAGGGGCGTGGTCTGGACATGGCCGGCTGAGGACGTCTTTCTGCTGAGCTCCGTGCCTTTCCTCCCCAGCCCGACTAAAATCAGCCTTGGCAGTGAGATATGCGGACGTCCAAGAAGAGGAAAACCAAGGGGACCTCTGGAGGAGCCGGGACATCGACGAAGTCGCGTCCCTCGGGGGAGATACAGCGCTTTTTTGTGGCTTCCCAACCCTCTTCTCCCGTGGGCAATATGGCGGCGGTGGAGAGCCCTGGGCCATCTGGCGGGAACGACATGGCGGCCTCCCCTGCGTCCTCAGCAGACACAGCTCTGACCACTCCTGCAGCCTTCCGCCCGTTGCCGACCGGCATGGTTCCATCGCTGGGCATGGACGAGGAATTGCGGACTATTTTACGTTCCCTGCCTAGCACGCGGGACATTGAATCTATTGTCGGCCGCCTGGAGGCCGCGCACCGGCGGGAGGTGCAACAAGTGCGGAAGGAGGTGCAACAGGTGGCGGACAGGGTGTCCTCCGGAGAAGCGGCGTTGTCCGCTATGGACGCTCGCCTTCTGGCTGTGGAGCGGACCCAGGCAGCACACAGGGACACTGCTATGGCCATGCAACTTCACATGGAGGACATGGAGGACCGCAGTCGGCGGAACAATGTCCGCCTTAAAGGGATTCCTGAAGCTACAGGACTGGAGGACTTGGCGGCATCCGTGACGGCGATCCTTGGCATTCTGTTGGGTGACTCTCTCCCCCCAAACCTGGAGTTCGATCGAATCCACCGGGCCCTGGGCCCCCGGTCACCGGATCCGGAGCGCCCACGGGACGTTGTGTGCCGTTTCCACCGTTATTCGCACCGGGAGCTGGTGATACGGAAGGCCTGGGAGGCGCGCACAGTGGACTTTGATGGAGCACAGATCCGGATCCTCCCGGACCTCTCGAGGGCCACATTGTACCGGAGGGCGCTGCTTCGCCCTGTCCTGGACATGACTCGCAGGGAGGGAGCCACCTACCGATGGGGATACCCGCTAGCCCTGACTGTCCGGAAGTCTAACACCTCATTCACCTTACGCTCCCCCTCGGACTTACCAGCCCTCTTTGCCTTCCTGGGGGTGCAGCCGGTGCAGGTCCCGGACTGGCTGGTACTCCTCCCGCGCCCGTCGGATCGTCGGGGCAGGAGCCCCGCTGGCGGTGATGCCCCTCTTCCTCCTCGACCACAGCGACAGCGGCAGCGCTCGAGTGCCTCGGTGGCTCCCAGGGAGGACTGAGCTTCTTCCACTACGGAACTGTGAGCTGTGTGAGTACTTATCCCCCCCCCGGTTTGGCCCCTACCCCCTCCATCCCTTCCACGTGCTGCTGGTGCCCGACCTGCATTGACTTCCCACTGCCCCACTGGTGCTGTTTACCCGCCCCCCTCTCCGGTTTACCCACGAGGCGTTTTTTGCCCGAGCGCCCGCACTGACCCCACCGCCTCAGGATGGCCTCCCCTGCCATGAACTGCCGGAACCCCGTGGCGTGTGGTGCGCTCCGCGAGCCGGTTGTAGCGGGAGCCTGGGGGTATCCCATCCCCCTCATCTGGACTGTTCTACCGCTGCCTGCTCTGGCCCTCCCGCCGCCTCGTGACCCTGGGCTGAAGTCCTCTGTGGGGGGGGTTCCCGTGGGATCCCGGGACCCCTTCACCTGCGATGGATAATGTCTCTGATGGACGGGGGGGGGGGGGGTGGCGGGTGGGGGAGCTGGGTGCTGGGATGGGGTCCGGGGTCCGCGCGGCGGCCGCGGGCTGCGCAGTTTTACTCAGGGTTCCTGGTTGTGGGGGGACTGTGGACGTATGCTTTACTCGGCTAGGCGGGGTGGGGTGTGTGGGGAGGGCGGGGGGAGATGGTGGACTTTGGTGGACGCTGGGTCTTTACGGGTCTGTGGATTGTGGGGGGGGGGGAGGGGGGATGCTATTGTTACTGTTCCTTATACTGCAATTTAGAGTTTACATTTAAGTTTTGGTTTTTTGCTGCTGATTTGAATGTCTGTGGTCCTGGAGCGGCCCTCTGGGATGCCTTGTCTCGGGGCGGTCTCCGGGGTCTCTCCATGTGCTGCTTATCAGAGGCCTCCATGACGGCCCCCTTGACTGTTTTACTGCCTCTGTCTCCCTCTCCACGCTGCCATCTCCTGGTAATGGGCTGGGTGGGGGCCGGAGACAGCGGTTCGAACCGTGCCTGATCTACCCACTTCCCCCCATAGGCCTGCACTTGTGTACCCCTACGGGTCTCTGAGTGCCTGGCGGCTTAGCTGCCTTTAGCTAGAGGGGGGTGGTACTTACCCCGACCCCTCTCTCTTTTCGTTTCTTCTCTTTCTCTTATCTGTCTGTCTCTCGTTGTCTTTTCCTATTGTCGGATCCATCTCCTCCCTGACCCCCCCCCCCCGCTCCCTTGGTGTTGTTCCCTCTTTCTCTTTCCCCTTGCCATGGACGGGCTCACTGTGGTCTCCCTTAATGCCAAGGGGCTCAATGTCCCGGAGAAGCGCAAGGTCCTTCTGAACGACCTGCATCGCCGGCGGGCTGATATCGCGTTTCTCCAGGAGACGCACTTTCGTACAGACCGTATTCAGAGACTGACTAATAGATTCTACCCTAATTCATATCATTCCACGCATGCGGCTGCCAAGTCGAGGGGGGTGTCCATTCTTGTGGCTGCCAGGGTGCCCTGGACCTGCCAGGACTCCCTGCTGGACCCCAATGGTCGCTATGTGTTCTTGCGAGGTACTGTTGGGGAGACTGTGGTGACGCTCGCGAGCGTCTATGCACCGAACGACGGACAGGACGTGTTCATCGCCCGGGTCCTCAAACGACTGGCCTCCTTCCAGATGGGACAGTTGATCTTGGGCGGCGACTTCAACGTCCCGCTGTCCCCGGGGTTGGATACCTCCTCCGGCAGCTCTTCGGTGTCCCACGCTGCCCGGAAGCGGATTCTTCGTGCTCTTCATGATTCGCAACTTGTCGACGTATGGAGGATGCAGCACAGTGGGGAGCGGGACTACTCCTTCTTCTCGCCACCCCACAGGCTGTACTCCAGAATCGACTATTTCCTGATCCCGCATGGACAGCTTCACGCGGTGATAAACTCCACGATCGACACGATGACCTTCTCCGACCACGCACCAATCTCACTTGTATATAAACTATCTGAAGGGACACGGGGTAGGACGCGCTTCTGGCGTCTAAGTGACTCCCTCCTCAACAACGAGGAAGTCCGGACGGACGTCCTGAAGGAACTTACTGAGTTCTTTCGCACCAACACAGCGGAAGACTGCGACAGGGGGATTATATGGGAGGCCCATAAAGCGGTCATTCGCGGGGTGTTTATGAAGCATGGGGCTCGGCTCAAGAAGCAGAGATCGCAACAGTTACAGCGCCTCTTGGAGGCGATCCACAAATTGGAAACCTCCCATAAGCAACGTCTAGACAGGACGGAGGAACAGGAACTATTTGTACTACGTCGTCAGGCGCAGGACCTTATGTTTTCCAGGGCCAGGGCGGATCTCCAGAGGGCGCGCCATGCCTTTTACATGGAGGGGAACAAATGCGGGAGGCTGCTGGCAGCCTCGGTCAAGGCGCAAAGACTTGCGTCTTACGTACCCCGTATTCGGCCTCCGTCGGGGGGTGCGGCTACGTTGCCCGAGCAGATCGCGGGCGAATTTCGGAACTTCTATGCCTCCCTGTACAACCTCCCGGACCGTGGGGGAGCCTCGCCCGTTGTGGAGGACTACCTGGCCTCGGTGGACCTCCCGTCCCTGGGGGCTGAGGCCAGAGAGGAGCTGGAGGCCCCTATTACCTTGCTGGAGCTTCAGGCGGCGGTGGGCGCGTTGCAGGCTGGGAAGGCCCCGGGTCCTGATGGCTTTACCCTGCCTTACTACTCCACTTACATGGATGTACTTGGGCCTCACTGGGTGACTTGGCTCAATTCGCTGGGCAGAGGGGAGTCGTCCTTCCCCCCCGACACGCTTAGAGCTCATATTTCAGTTTTGCCCAAGGACGGAAAGGACCCCTCTTGCTGTGGCAGCTACAGGCCCATTTCTCTGCTGAATGTGGATCTGAAGGTGTTTACAAAAATTCTGGCCAATCGCCTCAGCCAACATATGCCGCATTTGGTCCATTTGGATCAAGTGGGCTTTATTCCCTCTCGGGAGGCGAGGGACAACACCTCCAAGGTCCTGAGCCTTATCCACGCAGCCCAGACGTCAGGCACACCCTGCGTTCTACTTAATACGGACGCGGAGAAAGCATTTGACCGCGTCAACTGGCGGTTCATGCTTTCCACATTGAGGGCAATGGGCTTCGGTGACAAGTTGATGTCTTGGATAGGGCACATTTACTCCTGCCCATCGGCCCAAGTGAAGTGCAACGGGATACTTTCTAGCCCTTTCCACATTTCAAATGGCACCCGGCAGGGCTGTCCCCTGTCCCCGTTGCTGTTCGCGCTCTCTCTTGAGCCGCTCTTGGGCAGAGTACGGGCCAATCCGGACATCTCGGGCATTCGGATTGGGGACTTGGAGTGTAAGGTGTCGGCCTACGCCGACGATATGCTCTTCTCCATTTCGAACCCGGCGATCTCGGCACCCAACCTAATGAGGGAACTGGACCTGTACGGCCAGTGCTCCAATATGAAGGTGAACTTTCACAAATCCGAGGCTTTGGGGGTGGGCGTCCCGGCCCCCCTACTGACGCACTTGTCCTCTACGCTGCCCTTCAAGTGGACTCGGGGTGCCCTGACATACCTTGGGACCCAGATTTCATCGGATTTGTCCAAGATATACGAGTTGAACTTCCCTCCCCTCCTGGCCCGTATTCGTGGCCTGCTCCAGACCTGGAATGTCGGTCTTCATTCCTGGTTCGGACGGTGCAATTTAATAAAAATGATGATTCTCCCTAAGATCTTGTACCTACTGCACGCTTTGCCGGTGCGGATCCCGACCTCTTTCTTTACTCAAACCCACAGTGTATTTTTGAAATTCATCTGGGCTCAGGGGAGGCCTAGGCTGTCTCGTGCCCAGCTGACTTTACCGAAACACTCGGGGGGCCTGGCCCTTCCGGACGTTGCTAAATATCATCTTGCGGTCCACCTAGGCCGGCTGATTGACTGGAGGAGACATAGCGAAGGCAAATTGTGGGTGCAGTTGGAGCGGGGGCAGTCGGTCGCTTCCCTGGAGGGTCTGCCATGGATCAGGGGGGACCTGCCACGGGACCTTCGAGAACACCCGACGATAGGTGTGACGCTTGCGACAGTTCGTCGCGCTTTGTCCCACCCCTCCATTTCCACACAGACGTCCCCGCTTTACCCGGTTCTGGGGAACCCGGAGTTCTCCCCGGGGCTGAAGGAAGCGGCATTTCGCGGACTGATGTCCCGGGGCGTTTCCCAAGCCACTCACTTCCTCAGGGGGTCTCGGTGGCCAACGATAGAGGAGCTGATGTCGCCTAGCAGCCCCTTTGTGCTGGGGTTCTGGCATGCAGCCCAAGTACACCACTATCTTCGCTCCCTGCCGGATCCATCTTCTTTCTCCAGAGATCTCACTCCGTTTGAGGAATACTGCGTGGGGAGCGGGAACCTACCGGGCACGCTGTCTAAATCGTACAGCCTGCTGATCTCCCCGGGGGAAGACTATGTCCTGCCGGGGCTGGCCAAGTGGGAACGGGATCTACGGCTGCACCTTACTCCGGCGCAGCGCCTCAAGGTGTATACCCTGGCTTTGAAGACCCCGACCTGCGCGAAATTGCAGGAGTTAAATTATAAAATTCTCACCCGGTGGTATCGGGTCCCCTCTCTTTTGGGCAGATTCTACCCCGGCACGTCGAACCTCTGCTGGCGGTGCCAGGGTGAAGTAGGCACCATGCTCCATGTCTTTTGGTCCTGTCCTCGAATACGCCCCTTCTGGCGGGACGTCCGGGCCCTTTTGGGGGAATTGTCGGATCGGGAGATCCCGGATACCCCGGAGTTCTTCCTGCTCCAGGTTTCCCCCATGCCTATCTCGAAGTGCAAAAAATCAATTATCCCTCATGTTCTGAGCGCCGCGAAGGCTTGCATTCCGGTACTTTGGAAGACGACAGGAGTGCCGACTATTGGGGACTGTATGCGCAGGATGGAGGATATAAACAGGATGGAGGACCTCACCCTCACGAGGCAGCATCGCAGGGAACGATATACTCAGATTTGGGGTTTCTGGAATGCCTTTGTGCTGTCCGACAAGGGCAGGTCTCTGATTTGCGGTTGATTATTGCTCCGGGTGTGCCCGTGGGTTCGTCCATGCGGGGAGTTTCCCCTTCTGGCCCTCTCACCCCCCTTCCCCCCCCCCTTTGTCCTTTTTTCTCGTCCTCTTTCCTCCATTATCCCTTCTTGTGGTATTTGTTTGTGGTCCCGTCTGGGACCCGGTTCTCTTTCTATTCTTCCTTTTCTTTCTCTTAGAAAAAAGTAGGGAGCGGCGGTTGGGAACGGTTCTTCCTTTCTCATATAATACGGTTTCCTCGCATAGTTGTGTGGGGCCTGGTCATTCATGGCTTAGGGTGGAGGTGCCCGCACCTTCCCCGAATCTAGGGTTGGTTATTGGATCATATCGGGTCATCCTGTGTATTTCGATGTGATGTTATTGTTCACCTATCTGTGTTATGCCCTTTCAGTTACAAATATCTGTATGGAACGTGTTTCAGCTTGTTTTTCAACTGTGGTTCCTTTTCTAAAATAAAATATTTGAAAAAAAAAAAAAAAAAAAACCAAGAAACGTCTCTGGCTCATCCTGCTTCCTCTTCTGCTGCAGTCTCGGCCGCTCCAGCCACATCTGTAGTGATACCGGCACCTGCCACCCCGCAAACAGACGATCTGTCAGCAACACCACCACCTGGGTCACCAACAACCATCTCCACAATGTCCCGTGGAAGCGTTCAGCTTTCCATCTCCCAAACACTTGAGAGGAAGAGGAAGTACCCCCCTACCCACCCGCGATCCCTGGCCCTGAATGCCAGCATTTCAAAATTATTGGCCTTTGAAATGCTGTCATTCCGTCTGGTGGATACGCACAGTTTTAAAAACCTTATGTCGGTGGCTGTCCCACAGTACGTCGTGCCCAGCCGCCACTACTTTTCCAGGCAAGCCATCCCTTCCCTGCACAACCAAGTGGGGGAAAAAATCAGGTGTGCACTGCGCAACGCCATCTGTGCCAAGGTCCACCTAACTACCGATACGTGGACCAGTAAGCACGGTCAGGGGCGCTATATCTCCCTAACGGCACACTGGGTAAATGCAGTGGTGGATGGGCCTGAGGCGGATAGCAATTTGGCGCATGTCCTTCCACCACCGAGGATTGCAGGGCGCTTCAGTTTGCCTCCTGTTCCTAACTCCTCCTACTCCGCTTCCTCATCCTCTACCGCCTCCTCATCCGGACAGCGTAACACCTTCACCACCAACTTCAGCACGGCCAGGGCTAAACGACAGCAGGCAGTTTTACAACTTGCCTGTTTGGGGGACAAACCACACACAGGAGTTGTGGAGGAGCATGGAACAGCAGACAAATGAGTGGTTGCTGCCAGCGAGCCTCAAGCCCGGCCTGGTGGTGTGCGATAACGGGCGAAATCTCATAGCAGCTCTGGGCCTAGCCGGTTTGACGCACATCCCTTGCCTGGCGCATGTGCTGAATTTGGTGGTGCAGAGGTTCCTTAAAAACTACCCCGATATGTCAGAGCTGCTGCAGAAAGTGCAGGCCGTTTGTGCGCACTTTCGGCGTTCTCACCCTGCTGCTGCTCGCCTGGCAGCGCTGCAGCGTAACTTCGGCCTTCCCGCTCACCGCCTCATATGTGACGTGCCCACAAGGTGGAACTCCACCTTGCACATGCTGGAAAGACTGTGCGAGCAGCAGCAGGCCATAGTGGAGTTTCAGCTGCAGCACGCACGCGTGAGTCGCTCTGCGGAACAGCACCACTTCACCACCAATAACTGGGCCTCCATGCGAGACCTGTGTGCCTTGTTGCGCTGTTTTGAGTACTCCACCAACATGGCCCGTGGCAATGACGCCGTTCTCAGCTTAACTATCCCACTTCTATGCCTCCTTGAAAAAACAATTCGGGCGATGATGGAAGAGGATGTGGCACAGGATGAGGAGGAGGAGGATGAAGAGGTAACATTTCCAAGGCTTTCAGGGCAGTCATTCGCAAGGGGCTCCAAGGGTGGGTTCCTGCACACACAAATGCCAGGGACACAATTGTCCAGCAGGGGCACAGTTCTGGAGGATGAGGAGGATGAGGAGGAGGAGGAGCTGGAGGAGGAGATGGAACCATGTTAACAGCAGGGTGGCACCCAGGCCAGCTCATGGCCATCACTGGTGCGTGGCTGGGGGGATACAGAGGACACGGACGATACACCTCCCACAGAGGACAGCCTTTCGTTGCCTCTGGGCAGCCTGGCACACATGAGCGATTACATGCTGCAGTGTCTCCACAACGACCGCCGAGTTGCCCACATTCTAACTTGTGCTGATTACTGGGTGGCCACGCTGCTGGATCCCCGTTACAAGGACAACGTACCGTCCTTAATTCACTCACTGGAGCGCGATCGCAAGATGCGCGAGTACAAGCGCACGCTGGTAGACGCCATGCTGCTGGCATTCCCATCTGACAGCGGGGCCGCAGTGGAAGCACAAGGCAGAGGAGGAGGAGGAGGAGGAGGAGGTCGCCAACGCAACCAGGGCACCGCCAGCACCTCAGAAGGCAGGGTTAGCATGGCCGAAATGTGGAAAAGCTTTGTCAGCACGCCACAACAAACAGCAGCACCAGCAGCTCAGATGGAACGTCTTAGCAGGAGGCAGCATTTTACCAACATGGTGGAGCAGTATGTGTGCACACGCCTACATGTAGTGAATGAGGGGTCTGCCCCCTTCAACTTCTGGGTCTCCAAATTGGGCACATGGCCTGAGCTTGCCCTTTACGCCTTGGAGGTGCTGGCGTGCCCTGCAGCCAGTGTATTATCTGAACGGGTATTTAGCACGGCTGGGGGCGTTATAACAGACAAGCGCAGCCGCCTGTCCAGAGACAATGTGGACAAGCTCACGTTCATTAAAATGAACCAGGCATGGATCCCACGGGACTTTTCCGTACCTTGTGCAGAATAGCAATGGATACCGACCTTACCCACCCATTGTTCCATTTTTGCTCTTTCTCACTCTTTTGGGGTGTACCCTCATTTAAAATTTGTGAAAAGAAGCAAGGCCTCAGGGCCAGATTAACGTAGGGGCTTTTGGAGCTGCAGCTCCAGGCCCCTACCTTTTATATAGGCCCCGGGTTGGCCATATTCACTGTTACCGCTCTTCTGTCACTTGTAAACACAGAAGTCTGGCTTCTATGCTCACTTCCCCAGGCAGCACCCTCAGAACCTCCCCACACAGCGCGAAGGCCGGACAAGGAGGGACAGTTGCCGATGCATGGATGTGTTTATGGGCTTCAGAGACAGCATCCCATGTTGAATTAGGCATGCATGGCTGCACCCTTCCTCCTCTGGGTGCATGGCAAGGCATGGCCCTTAAGGCCCTTCAAAATCCTCAGCACCAAGCCCATGATGCTCTTAATCCGGTCCTGGTCCTCCTCCACCGCCGCTTCCACCTACACCGCCCATAGGTGTGCGCAGCCTATTGCATTAAGGTGTGCACCCCAAAGTTGAAATACACATGCATGTGTTTGCCAGCAGGGAGAGTAATGTATCGGGGCCATGTACCTGTAGGCAAAGAGAAATAGAGCAGAGCAGGTCCGAGGGAGATCTTTCCCATCTCCTCACTGGCAATGCTATGTGCCCTAGGTGATTAGGGTGTGCCCAGGCACACCCGGCACACCCTGTGTGCAATACTATGTCACCGCCACATCCACCACCACCTCAACCTCCCTCCTACTCCATATGGGCCTCGTCCTTCAGAGATGAAGAAGAACATTGTTTTATTTTTCTGTTTTTTTTTTGTTGTTTTAAGTTATTTCCCTATCCACATTTGTTTGCAGAGCACTTGCCATGCTCTTAATTACGTTTTGCTGCCATTTGCAGCACTCTAGCCCTTTCCTTTGGTGTTTTAGAGCCATTTTAGTGCCTTAAAGTTCAGGTCCCCATTGACTTCAATGGGGTTCGGTGTCCGGGAAAAGTTCGGTAAAAGTCCGGGACACGGACCCGGACTTTTTTTTAAAGTTCGGCCGAACCCGTCGAACACGGACATCTAGGTGTCCGCTCAACCCTAGTAGTGAGTGTACAGCTTATATAAAAGTGTAAATTTGCTGTCCCCTCAAAATAACTCAACACACAGCCATTAATGTCTAAACCGCTGGCAAAAAAATGTTAATAATGCACCTGTACATCTATGTATTGTGGTATTTTTAACTATTTATAGTTTTATGCACTGCATGGTAGTGCAGTTGATAGCGTATAACTGACACATTTATTAGAGTTTGCACAATGTATAATACACTATTTATTAGTAGTTTTATATATTATATGGTAGTGTTGCATCACTGATTAGACCAATGTAGATATGCATATATCCAGTACTTGGACACAGGTTCATCTAGTGCCCAAGGCAAGCATGTGGAACTGCAACCCCTCCGCCACTGTTAACGCATGCCATAGAAGAGGCTTTACCAGGGCCAGAACAAGGGGTGGATGGAAGGGGAAGGTGCCCTGGGTGAAGTGGTTAACGGTAGGGATGGGGGTGCCTTCCTTCTGTTGCAAGGCTGACTGGAGTAGTGACAGCGGCAATAATTTTGAAAAGTGAGTGACTGCTGGGTGTAGGATCCCCTAAGCTTTCACAGTATGAACTGGATGCGTGCGCAGTTTGGCATCTTTGCTCTGGGCACTGGATGACCTTGTCCCAGCACTGAGATTTAGTATCATGTGTCCATTTTCTGCCCCCTTGCTCCGCTGTGCTCAGGGAAGCTTCCCCTCCTGCCCACCCCTTGTCCCGGCTCTGCATATACCATACCTGTGGGATCCCCTGCAAGCTGGAAAATCTCTGTATTAGACACTGCTACTATAGGGATCTCAACCTATTTCTGGATGTATTCCTGTACTGAGTAGCTGTCCTGCTGCATTCTGAACACATGAGGTTGACCCTTTAGTATGGGCACCATTTAGAGAAACAAAAAAAAAAACCAGCACAAAGATCACAGTGCAGTATAAAACACTAATATATTGAGTTTAAAAGTAAATAAAGATGCACTTACAAACAAAATGACCAGGAGGACAGTAAGTCTAAGTCCACGAAAGGGCTCAGGAGAGCTTGCTCAACACTGGAACCAGGGAATACATAGGAAGCCTAGGCTAACACAAGAGTGCAATCAGGGCAAAAAAAGCGAGTCTCTGCAGAGGGTCTAACTTTCAAGCAAAAACCTACCTGCCGTGGTGACGTCACTGATGGGTGTGTGCCAGGGAAGCGGTAAGACTAGTTTCTGGTGGGAATCCCTTTCTTCAGCATCAAGCATTGAGAAAATGCTTTGCACTTTTTCAATAAATGCAAAGCTTTTTCTGAGTGGATGAGGAGGACATCATGACCTCACCACCCGCCACCCTCCACCTCATCCAATCAGAGAAAGGTTAGCATTCATTGAGAAAATTGAAAGCATTCTCCCAATGGCTCCCATGCCAAGTCGCCAACCTTCTGTTTTCACAATGCAGTAGTGTGGCTTCTTAGCACAGGACCTGGAAGCTAGTGGAGAACATTGGATTAGCATTGTCTACTACAATGATTTCCAGCTACAGGGTATACGTAGTTACATTGTTCCAAGCTGGACCAATGCAACTATGTAAAGAAATGCATACCTTGAATTCTTCTTCAATTTATGTATTTTTTGATTAATACTCTCAGTACCCTCATGAAAAAATGCAGACATGGTGTTGTGTATCACAAATTGTTGTGACGGAAACAATATTTTATCACTGCGCTGTGGTTCAAAGCCAGTTGTATTAGCCATGCGATCAAATCTACAGACTTTTCTACATTTTCAGTGGCTGTGCACATGTGTCCTTGGATGGAGGACGTGTCACATAGTGTATGCTCTTGAGAATAATTAGTATTGCCTGTGTGAAAATTGAAACAATTTACCAACATGGATAGTTTAAAAGACAGCTAAATTACTTCCCCTTTCAGTCCTCATAGTTATGGTTCATCCAGGAGTCAGTATTGATTATGGCTTATAGCTATTACTTTGTAGAAAATTAAACATACTGCAGAAAAGTATAGGTGATATGAATTTTTACGTTGCACTTATGGTGCAATGCAGTTAACCAGGATAATATTGTGTAATGAATATAAAGAGTTTTATAATAAAAAAAATATGTGCCAGTTTAAAGGAAACTAAAGACAGATGGTATTTATTATTATTATTATAAGGGTTTATATAGCCCCAGCAGTATGCGCAGTGCTTTACAATACGAGGGAAGACAATACAGTTACAATACAATTCAATACAGGAGAAGTTGGAGGGCCCTGCTTGTTAGAGCTTACAATCTAGAAGGGAGGGTAAAGTAAAACAAAAGGCAATAACTGGAGGATGAGCTGATGGAGAAAATGGAAGTTTAGTTGTTAGGTGTGGGTAAGATAGGCTTCTTTGAAGGGGAGGGTTTTCACAGAACATCTAAAAGCTAATAGAGTAGGAGAAAATCGGACAGATTGGGGTAAGGAGTTCCATAGGATTGGAGAGGCTCTGGAAAAGTCCTGGAGGCGAGCATGGGAGGAGATGACGAGGGAGCTAGAGAGCAGGAGGTTTTGAGAGGAACGTAGAGATTAGGTTGGTATTTTGAGACTAGGCTAGTGATGTAGCTGGGGGCTAAACTGTGGATGGCTTTGTAAGATGTTGTTAGTATTTTGAATTTAATTCATTGGGCGAGCGGAAGCCAGTGGAGGGCTTGACAGAGAGGAGTAGCGGAAATCGAGCGATTGGTAAGGTGGATAAGCCTGGCATCAGCGGGATAGCCTATGTAGAGGTTAGCCAATGAGAAGGGAATTGCAGTAGTCGAGGCACGAGATGACCAGGGAGTGAACTAGGAACTTTTTTGTGTCATTGGTTAGAAAGGGGTGTATTTTGAAGATGTTGCAGAGGTTGAGGCAGCAAGATTTGGACAGTGATTGGATGTGGGACTTGAAGGAGAGTTCAGAGTCCAGGACAACACCTAGGACCTTGGCATGCGGGGATGGGCTGATAGTTGGGCCATCGATATTTGTGAAAGATGAAAATGGTCGCACACCACCACCGAATCCAATGTAGAAAAGTTCCTTTATTCACATAAGTGGTACAAGGTACAGCAGGGTAGGACAGTAGACTGCTACGTGCTTGTTCAATTGGTAGTGAACAAGCACGTAGCAGTCGTGTGAAACGCGTCTACTGTCCTACCCTGCTGTACCTCGTACCACTTATGTGAATAAAGGAACTTTTCTTCATTGGATTCCGTGGTGGTGTGCGACCAGTTTCTTCTTTCATGCTTCTCCTGGTGGTGAGCCGATGTTCAGCACCCACCTTGAATCATGGACTTTGACTGGCCTGAGCGGTGTTATCTCTCTTCATTGTGCCATCGATATTGACAGAGAGATCGAGGGAAGGGGCACATGGTGGAGGAAAAATTATAAGTTCAGTTTTGGTTAGATTGAGTTTGAGGAAGTGGTGTGACATCCAGGCTGATATATCTGATAGTAAATTAGTGATACGTGAGGAGATTGAGGGAGTGAGCTGAGAGGTGGATACATAGATTTGGGTATCATCAGCATAGAGATGGTATTGGAAGCCATCCCAGAGCTGACCCAGAGAGGAGGTGTAGATTGAAAATAGGAGAGGTCCAAGAACATAACCTTGGGGGACCTCAACAGAGAAAGGAAGAGGAGAGGAGGAAGTAGAATTGTAAGTAACGCTAAAGTTGTGGTTGGATAAGTAGGAAGAGAACCAGTGAAGAGTACAGTCACAGAGACCAAAGGCATGGAGTTTTTTGAGGAGGAGGGGGTGGTCAACCGTATCAAAGGCAGCAGAAAGGTCCAGGAGTAGGAGTACAGAATAGTGTCCATTAGTTTTGTCTGTTAGTAGATCGTTGTTAGTTTTAGGAGGGCAGTGACAAGTTTTAGGAGGTAAAGCTCCAGTACTGAAAGCTTCCATAGTTAGACTCAAAAGTACTTCCACATCAACTATGTTTGGCAGAAGTGTGCCATGCCCTAAGTCTAGGAAAAAATGTGTGCTGGAAGCTTATAATTAGGGCCAGGACAAGGGGTGGGCAGGAGGGACAGCTGCCCTGGGTGCAGTGGTATCATGTAAGGTAGGGGGTGCTGGATGGAGAGTTCCTACCTACAAGCTTGCAAGGACCAGTGACAGCAGCTTCAGCGTAACAAACACTTTTGCTAAGGGTTGAGAGTATTTGTGCTAGAAGGGAGAGGGGGAAGAGGATTAGTGCTAGGGGGAGGGGTTGGAGGGGGGAATGGGGGGGAGGATTTGTACTGGAAAGAGGAAATTTGGGGGTGGCAATTTTATTTTAGAAGGCTAATCTGGGGGGAGGCAGTGATTTTGAGTGGATATGTACTAGGAGGGTGGATTTGTACTAGGAGGGGGATTTGTGTAATAAAGGGGGATTGGAGGGGAGGGGGGTTGTGCTAGTTGGGGTGATTGGAGGAATTTGTGCTTGGAGACAAAGTTGGGGGGATGCTAATTTGTGCTATGAGGGGGATGGCAAAGGCAATGATTTGTGCTGGGTTGAGGATTTTAGCAAGGGGGGGTTGTACTGGAAGAGTTTTTGTTTGGGGAGAATTTTGGCTTACAAATGGAATTTATGCTTGGGGATAAGTGTGCAGTTTAGGGCTCAATTTTTTGGGGGGGTGAGGGAGGGGATTTTTGCTGACGCATGATCCTCATACAGTACGGGGGGGCTCTATTTGATATCTTTGGCCTGGTTGTTAGATGACTTTGTCCAAGTGCTGCTTATAATTATCCTAATTCTGTATTTTAGGCGATATAGGGTATTTGACTAGAATGCATGGATTCTAAGTGCTGGTAGCATCTCATGTCAAAAGACCTCCACCATCAATTTGGTTTGTAACTAAAGAAAGTTGAGACAGAAGCGCCACACCAAAGTTAAATCATCCATACACAATTTTTTTCCAAGGTAAGATGTTGTAAATGTTGTCAATGAACCAACGCATTTCAAGGCAAAACACTTCCCCTTCTACAGGGGTAAAGTACAAACAACATTAAATACACTGAATCTAAAAACACTGTACAAACATCTAAAGATCCATTGAAACCATGAAACAAGACAGGGGGCACACCAGCCTTGTGCATTATCCTAAAACATAGCTTTATTTAATAAAATGGTGGTAAGTAATATACTCAGAAACTCAGGAAGGTGTATCAACGCTCGTCAAAGTGAAACAGCAACTTCCAGTCTACAATACATTGCATCACATGACACCACAAAGCTCCTAGTTCACTCCCTGGTCATCTTTTGCCTTGACTACTGCAACTCCCTCCTCATTAACTTACCTTTACATAGGCTATCCTGCATTCAGTCCATCATAAATGCTGCTGCCAGACTCAACCACCTTACAAACTGTTCAATGTCTCCTACCCCTCTCTGCCATTCCCTGCACTGGCTGCCACTCACCCAACAAATTAAATTCTGAAATACTAACAACACTTACAAAGCCATCCACAGCTCAGCCCCCAGCTACATCAATAACCGGGTCTCAAAATATTAACCTACTCCTTCTCTTCATTCCTCCCAAGACCTCTTGCTCGCTAGCTCCCTGGTCACCTTCTCCCATGCTCGCCTCCAGGACTTTTCACAAGCTTCTCTTATCCTATGGAACTTCCCTACCCAAATCTGTCCAAATATCTCCTACTCTGTTTGCTTTTAGATGATCCCAGAAAATCCTCCTCTTCAGGGTCATCCACCTTACCAACTGTTCAGTGTCTCCTACCCCTCTCTGCCATTCCCTGCACTGGCTGCCACTCATCCAACAAATTAAATTCCGAAATGCTAACAACACTTAGAAAGCCGTCCACAAATCCCTGAAAACCCTCCTCTTCAGAGAAGCCTATTCTATCCATAGAAAAGAGGGGGGTTTTTTGTTGAGCTAACCCTTGTGTGCCATAATCCTATTAATTAGAAAAAAAGGGAACTCCATGATACAAAACAAGTTTGCTCAGAGAGATAGAGATTTAGTGGACTTTAAAGGCACATATTAAGTGGGCAAAAGACTACCATAGGTATAAAAAACATATATTCTTTTATTTAACCAAAGTTTTTTTTAAAAAGAACAAAAAGTTCAAGAAACAAAATTATACAATGACATACATATTTTTTTGGAAATAAGAACATTCATCGTATCTATAGGTCAAGATATTAGATATACAGACATTGTAGTAGTTACACTTTGTGAGTATTAGGATAGTGGTCTGAAGAGGTCGACGCGTTTCGCCTTAGCTTCTTCTGGACCTCAGATGCAAATATAATTTATCTCTTTTAGTAGAAACAGAAACATGCAATTAGTACAAAGCATTTTATGTTACATTTTATTCCTTATCTTTTTATCAAATTGTTAGTCAAAACAACACACCTCTCAAAATGCAGAAAACCGTGTAATCCGTGGTCATCAGTATCAGAGACCTGATCCCGACCTGAATCCTTGATAGATTCCAGTGTGGGAATTGAGGTAAATATAACACAAACCATTACTAATATTTGAGGATACGGAGATACCCTTTCGAGATTTATATGTTTCCCCTTTGCCCTATATATATAGGTGGCCCATTCCATCAGTTTTTGGGCTCTCGCTCTCCCTCCTCGCTTCCCGCTTATTTTTCACTACTCTATGATCAATATGATATACTGATACTGATGACCACGGATTACACGGTTTTCTGCATTTTGAGAGGTGTGTTGTTTTGACTAACAATTTGATAAAAAGATAAGGAATAAAATGTAACATAAAATGCTTTGTACTAATTGCATGTTTCTGTTTCTACTAAAAGAGATAAATTATATTTGCGTCTGAGGTCCAGAAGAAGCTAAGGCGAAACGCGTCGACCTCTTCAGACCACTATCCTAATACTCACAAAGTGTAACTACTACAATGTCTGTATATCTAATATCTTGACCTATAGATACGATGAATGTTCTTATTTCCAAAAAAATATGTATGTCATTGTATAATTTTGTTTCTTGAACTTTTTGTTCTTTTTAAAAAAAACTTTGGTTAAATAAAAGAATATATGTTTTTTATACCTATGGTAGTCTTTTGCCCACTTAACCACTTAAGCCCCGGAAGATTTTACCCCCATTCCGACCAGGGGGTATTTTGCGATTCGGCACTGCGTGAATTTAACGCACAATTGCGCGGTCGTGCGACGCTGTACCTAAACGAATTTGACGTCCTTTTTTTCCCACAAACAGAGCTTTCTTTTGGTGGTATTTGATCACCTGTGCGATTTTTTGATCACGCGCTATAAACAAAAAAAGAGCGTCAATTTTGCAAAAATAGCAATATTTTTCACATTTTTTTATATGAAATTCCCCCAAAAAAAAATGTAAAAATCAAAATTTTTAAAAATTTTCGGCCAATTTATTTTATGCTACCTATGTTTGGTAAAAAAAATCGCAAAAAGCGTATTTTGATTGGTTTGCGCAAAAGTTATCGCGTTTACTAACAAAGGGAAAGATTTTTGTCATTTTTGTTGTTTTTTTTTTTAACGCGTAATGGCGGCGATCTGCGATTTTTTTTGCGGTACTGCGACATTGCGGCGGACAGATCGGACCCTTGACTGACATTTTTGACACTTTTGGGGTTACCAGTGACATTTCTACAGTAATCAGTGCTATATATATGCACTGTTACTGTAAAAATACACTGGTAGTGAAGGGGTTAACTTTATTTGGAAGGGAGGGGCTGTGTGTGTCCCTAGGGGCGTGGTTTCTACTGTGATTGGCTGTGGCTCTAGCTGTAAAGACACTGATCAACGGATCTACATACCAGATCCGTTTTATCAGTGTCTTTGCAGCGAAGAGAATGACAGGCAGTTTGTTTACACAAGCTGCCTGACATTCTCCCTCTCCCCCGCCGATCGCCGAGTGACCGGCGGACATCGGGTCCGCTGGTCACACGCGCGGGGGGGTCCGTGACCACGCGGGAGCGGGAGCGCGCCCCGGGGGGCGCGCGCTCGCTCCCTAGACCCTCACAAGCAAGCAACGTAGCCCTACGTTAGTTTGCCTGTGAGGGGCTGACCGCCGACGTAGATAGTCGTGCGGCGGTCGGCAAGTGGTTAATATGTGCCTTTAAAGTCCACTAAATCTCTATCTCTCTGAGCAAACTTGTTTTGTATCATGGAGTTCCCTTTTATTCTATCCATACCTTTTAGTTTCTCCATCAGCTCTTCCACCTCAGTTATTATCTTTCGTATCACTTGACCCTCCCTTTTAGATTGTAAGCTCTAAGAGCAGGGCTCTCTGATTTCTCCTGTATTGAATTGTATTGTAACTGTACTGTCTGCCCTCATGTTTTAAAGTGTTGCACAAACTGTTGGCGCTATATAAATCCTGTATAATAATAATAATCACATAATGGGACAACTGGAAATCCAACATGCTAACACATTTCCAGAGATTGGCTCTGAGGAAGGGTCAAGTCTTTGAAACACATTAGCCTGTTGGAATTCCAGTTATCCCATTATGTGATGCAATGCATCGTGGACTGGAAGTTGCTGTTTTACTTTGATAAGCTTTGATACACTTGTTGGTTAGTGAGTATATCTTTTACCAATGTTTTATTAACCAGTTCTGGATTGGAAGGATTTGCCCCTTTAATGACCAGGCCGTTTTTTGCGATTTGCCACTGTGTTGCTTTAACGGACAATTGCGCAGTCATGCAACAATATATCTAAATAAAACTGTTGTCCTTTTTTTCTCACAAATAAAGCTTTCTTTTGGTGGTATTTGATCACCTGTGCGATGTTTATTTTTTGCGCTATAAACAATAAAATGCGACAATTCTAAAAAAAAAAAAAAAACCTTTTTCACATTCTACTATAACATTCCTCCCAAAAAAAAAATTAAAAATCAAATTTTTTTATCCTTTTAAGCCAATTTGCATTCTGCTGCATATTTTTGATAAAAATCGCAATAAGCATATTTTGATTGGTTTGTGCAAAAGTTATCGCGTCTACAAACTAGGGGAAAGTTTTATGTCATTTTTAGTTATTTATTTATTTTTTGCTAGTAATGGTGGCAAACTGCAATTTTTAGCGGGACTGCGGCATTGCGGCGGAAAGATCGGACCCCTAACTGACATTTTTGACACTTTTGGGAGGACCAATGACATTACTACAGTAATCAGTGCTAGAAATATGCACTGTTACTGTAATAATGACACTGGCAGGGAAGAGGTTAACCCAGAGGCGATCAAAGGGTTAAATGTGAGGCTAGGGGAGTGTTTTCTAACTGTGGGGGGAATCATAGAGACCTGTGTTCCTATATAGAAGGATCACAGGCGCTCTGTGATCCTTTCAGAGAGAACAACGGTCAGCTGTGTTTACAAAAGCTGACCGTCCTTCTCTCTCAGCGGGGAGTGGGTGCCCGACGGCAATCAGTCCTGCCCATCTGGTGCATCGGCATTTCCGCTCACCCCTAAGACTGCTCCCACGAGCCGACGTACCCCTAAGTTTGTTCACACAGCGAAGCCAGCCTGCCACAGTAAATCTGCGGCGGGTGGTCGCAAGCGGTTAATACAGTATGTTTTCTGATAATGCACTAGACCGGTGCTCTCTCTGTCTTGTTTTATGGTTTCAGTGTATCCAGACTTCCCCAGTCATAAGAGGGCAGCAAGGCGAGGCATGTCTAGTGAAGCCAGGAGGGAGATTTAGGCAACTGTTGTCTCTGGAGCCCACTTTCAAGCGCAGGAGATTGTGTGTTTTCTATTTGGAATCTAATGATCTATTTGAGATAGAAGTGCCACACCAAAATGTAATCATTCAGACATATTTATTCCAAAGTAAGATGCTGTAAATTCTGTAAATGGACCAATGCATTTCTGGGCCTAAAACTCCCCCTTCTTCAGGGTTGCTTAAAGCGTAACTCCACTTTTGTTGAGAAAAAAACATTCCCCTCTGGGCAGTGGTGTTACTAGGGTTGGTGTCACCCGGTGCGGTAACTCACAGTGTCACCCCAACCCCTTTTAATAATTTTTTTTTTTCCGTAAATCCTAGCATATAACACTAAATGTAATGGAAATAGCGATATTAATAACTAGGAGAATTAAAATGACCTATACATTACAATATCATATCCCATAGCCAGTGGCGTAACTACAACGTTCAGGGCCCCGGTGCACAAAACATGAAGGGCCCCCCTGACCTCCCCCTGAAGGCTGTGGACATGGTACAGGGGTAGATGGTCAGAGGCTGCGGACATGGTACAGGGGGAGATGGTCAGAGGCTGCAGACATGGTACAGGGGGAGATGGTCAGAGGCTGCGGACATGGTACAGGGGGAGATGGTCAGAGGCTGCAGACATGGTACAGGGGAGATGGTCAGAGGCTGCGGACATGGTACAGGGGGAGATGGTCAGAGGCTGCAGACATGGTACAGGGGGAAATGGTCAGAGGTGGCAGACATGGTACAGGGGGAGATGGTCAGAGGCTGTGGACATGGTACAGGGGGAGATGGTCAGAGGCTGCAGACATGGTACAGGGGGAGATGGTCAGAGGCTGCAGACACGGTACAGGGGGGAGATGGTCAGAGGCTGCAGACATGGTACAGGAGGAGGTGGTCAGAGGCTGTGGAAGGGTCTTACCTGGCCGTGATGAGAGGCACGCGCCACTGCTGGGCCACTGCAGTATTTTGCTTTAGATTTAAAAATGGCCCCCCGCCGACGCCATTACGTCACTGCTGACAGAGAGGAGGCGGGACTGATTACTTAGCTGAGAAGAGACAGGATGGAGAGGAGGCAGGGCGGAGGCGGGACAAAGTGCTTAGCTGGGAGGAGGCGGAACAGAGAGAAGACATCCTCGGGTCTGAGAGGAGGCGGGGCGGAGGTGGGACGAACTGCTTAGCTGGGAGGAGGCAGGACGGAGGTCGAGGATAATTGTAATAATGCAGAGCTAGCTGATTACATTTTTTTTCTACCTCTGTCCCGTCTCCTCCCAGCTAAGCAATCCGTCCCGCCTCCTCTCAGACCCGAGGATGTCTTCTCTCCGTCCCGCCTCCTCTCAGCTAAACAACCAGTCCTGAATTCTCCCAATTGGCCAATCCGGGCCTGGGTGTCACCCTCCCCCCGGTGGACACCCTTGTGCGGTCCGCCCCCTCCACACCCCCTTGTGACGCCCCTGCCTCTGGGTGATCTCTGTACATTGCAAAGATTTAATCAAACTTTGATGCAGATTTCTACCTTTTGTTATTCTGAAGAAATCATAGTTTTTTATTCCTCTGTGCTGAGTGGATCTAATGGGAGTGGTTTCATAATTATCTATCAGCTGTGGCAGCTGCAGGGCTCTAATGAGAAAAAGCTGCTGGGCATGGGCGTGTTCATATTGAGAGTATCTCACCAAAGATGACATTTTTGTTGCAGGGGATGCCAGTAATCTGACTTGTATCTTAGTGTAGACTTCTGGGAACATTGATGAGCAAGCAGGAAATTATGTTTCTGGGGGTGTGGTCAGTATACATTCTGTGTACAGAACAGCTCCAGGTAGCCATATTGCATTGCATTTGCAAAATTACAACAGCTGCAGATTGAAAAGGAAAGATCATTTTTAATAACATTCAATTACAATATGATTTGTGTCGGAATTGTATGCTCTATATTGTTTTATTCTTTATTTGCTATTTTTTTCCCCACGTAAGTGGAGTTACCCTTTAGTACAAACATCATTAAATACACTGGGAATCTAAAACTATTGTACAAACATCTAAAGATCTGTAAATAACTCTGCCCTTGTGAACTGAATGATGGTGGCCTACAGGGCTGAATAGGTTAGCGTACACTGGCATTTGAGATCAGTTTTAGGATGAGATCATTTTGTGTGCAAACCACTTTATGAGATTCCATTCTAATGTCAAAAACTGTCAGCTAAATACAGTGGGTACGGAAAGTATTCAGACCCCCATACATTTTTCACTCTTTGTTATATTGCAGCCATTTGCTAAAATCATTTAAGTTCATTCTTCTTCCTCATGAATGTACACATAGCACCCCATACTGACAGAAAAACACAGAATTGTTGACATTGTTGCAGATTTATTAAAAAAGAAAAACTGAAATATCACATGGTCCTAAGTATTCAGACCCTTTGCTCAGTATTTAGTAGAAGCCCCCTTTTGATCTAATACAGCCAGGAGTCTTTTTGAGAAAGATGCAACAAGTCTTTCACACCTGGATTTGGGGATCCTCTGCCATTCCTCCTTGCAGATCCTCTTCAGTTCTGTCAGGTTGGATGGTAAACGTTGGTGGACAGCCATTTTTAGGTCTCTCCAGAGATGCTCAATTGGGTTTAAGTCAGGGCTCTGGCTGGGCCATTCAAGAACAGTCATGGAGTTGTTGTGAAGCCACTCCTTCGTTATTTTAGCTGTGTGCTTAGGGTCATTGTCTTGTTGGAATGTAAATCTTCGGCCCAGTCTGAGGTCCAGAGCACTCTGGAGAAGGTTTTTGTCCAGGATATCCCTGTACTTGGCCGCATTCATCTTTCCCTCGATTGCAACCAGTTGTCCTGTCCCTGCAGCTGAAAAACACCCCCACAGCATAATGCTGCCACCACCATTCTTCACTGTTGGGACTGTATTGGACAGGTGATGAGCAGTGCCTGGTTTTCTCCACACATACCGCTTAGAATTAAGGCCAAAAAGTTCTATTTTGGTCTCATCAGACCAGAGAATCTTATTTCTCACCATCTTGGAGTCCTTCAGGTGTTTTTTAGCAAACTCCATGCGGGCTTTCATGTGTCTTACACTGAGGAGAGGCTTCCGTCGGGCCACTCTGCCATAAAGCCCCGACTGGTGGAGGGCTGCAGTGATGGTTGACTTTCTACAACTTTCTCCCATCTCCTGACTGCATCTCTGGAGCTCAGCCACAATGATCTTTGGGTTCTTCTTTACCTCTCTCACCAAGGCTCTTCTCCCCCGATAGCTCAGTTTGGCCGGACGGCCAGCTCTAGGAAGGGTTCTGGTCGTCCCAAACGTCTTCCATTTGAGGATTATGGAGGCCACTGTACTCTTAGGAACCTTAAGTGCAGCAGAAATCTTTTTGTAACCTTGGTCAGATCTGTGCCTTGCCACAATTCTGTCTCTGAGCTCTTCAGGCAGTTCCTTTGACCTCATGATTCTCATTTGCTCTGACATGCATAGTGATCTGGAAGGTCTTATATAGACAGGTGTGTGGCTTTCCTAATCAAGTCCAATCAGTATAATCAAACACAGCTGGACTCAAATGAAGGTGTAGAACCATCTCAAGGATGATCAGAAGAAATGGAAAGCACCTGAGTTAAATATATGAGTGTCACAGCAAAGGGTCTGAATACTTAGGACCATATGATATTTCAGTTTTTCTTTTTTAATAAATCTGCAACAATGTCAACAATTCTGTGCTTTTCTGTCAGTATGGGGTGCTATGTGTACATTCATGAGGAAGAAGAATGAACTTAAATGATTTTAGCAAATGGCTGCAATATAACAAAGAGTGAAAAATTTAAGGGGGTCTGAATACTTTCCGTACCCACTGTAAATCTGCCTTTTTTCAGTGTACTAAGGCTAGTGGACATTGATCATCAACAGAATGGGGTTAATTTACTGAAGGCAAATAGGCTGTTTACTTTGCAAGGGAAATTTCCCCAGAACTTAGCTTAAAGGGATTGTAAAGTCACATTATACTTACCTCCTGTGTGCAGTTGGTTTTCCTCTGCTCTCTCAGCCAATGAGGAAGAGATTTAGGGGCAGCCGAGTCTCTCCTGCACCATTGCTGGATAGAGATGGGCTCAGGTAAGTATTAGGGGGGCTGAGGGAGGCTGCTGCACACAGAAGGTTTTTTTTTTTTTATTTATCCTAATGCATAAATACATTAAGATAAAAAAACTTTTGCCTTTACAATTACTTAAATTTTTTTTATTTTTTTTTTTATTTTGAAGCCTATAAACTGATTCTTTTTTTTTTTTCTAGATAAATCTTTTGATTTTTATTTCCATAAATACTGTTTCTTACAAATATAAATTTAATACATGGTGCAACCATGACACCTTTTTATGCAAAGGAATTTGGGCTTTCTCCCAAAAACCTAATACTGGTTGCTCACTTTCTGGCTGCATCAGTCTTCTAACTGCAAATGAAAGTGGTTGTAAAGGCAGAAGGTTTTCACCTTTATACATTCTTTGTATGATTTTTTTTCCCCCATGTAGTTAGGCTGTGCCCGCACTGCATGGGTTAATTCATCATTTTTGTCTAGGGGTTCAGAGAGCTTAACAGCTTCCACATTTACTGCAGCAGGTTGGCCCTCCTGCGCGAACCGACGTAGCCCTACGTCTGTCGTGCGCTTGCTGCTGGGGGGGGCGAGGGCACGCCTCCAGTGGCGCGGTCCCATCCCCACTAGGCAGCAGGGATGCCAATGCACGGGGCCTGTGGCAGCGATTGCCTGCTGGGCACCCACGATCACTCCCGCTTAGATAGAGGTACGGTCAACTTTTGTAAATGTATTCTCTCTGAAATGACCACAGAGCGTCTGTGATCCTTCTATATAGGATCACAGGTCTCTATGGTCACTTTACAAGCCCCTTCCCCCACAGTTAGTAAACACTCCCCTAGGCTCACATTTAACCCTTTGATCACCCCTAGGTTAACCCCTTCCCTGCCAGTGTCATTATTACAGTAACAGTGCATATTTTTAGCACTGATTACTGTAGTAATGTCACTGGTCCCCCCGAAAGTGTCAAAATGTCAGTTAGGGGTCTGATCTGTCTGTCGCAATGTCGCAGTCCTGCTAAAAATTGCAGATTGCCGCCATTACTAGTAAAAAATAAATAAATAAATAAAAACTTATTTCATAAATCTATCCCCTAGTTTGTAAAAGCGATAACTTTTGCGCAAACCAATCAAAATACGCTTACTGTGATTTTTTTTACGAAAAATATGTAGCAGAATACAAATTGGCCTAAAAGTATGAAACATTTTGATTGTTAAATTTTTTTGGGGGGGAATGTTACTGTATATAGCAGAAAGTGAAAAATATGTTTTTTTTTTTTTTTCAGAATTGTCGCTCTTTTTTTGTTTATATCGCAAAAAATAAAAATCGCACAGGTGATCAAATACCACCAAAAGAAGTTATAATTGTGTCCAAAGCAAAAACCCACAATTTTGCTGACTGACCAGCTTAGAGCAAACTTTATGGAAAGAAAAAAATTATTTATTGCGGTTGCATTTTATTCTTATTACTTGAGTATATTTAGGACCGATTTATTTATTTAACCTTGGGGTCTATTTATTAAAGTGGAGTTCCACCCTATTTTTATACTTACCTCCATCTTCTCGCTCCCGGTCACCTGAAAAAGAAATGGATAATCGCATATTTTTTTTTTTTTTACTTACCTCGTAGCGAACAAAATATACTTACCTTACTTCCTTCTTCCTTCTTCCTCGGCCGCGGCCCGTCGTCACTTCCTGGCTCTGCAATGATTCCTGGGAGCTGGACGTCATAGCTCCCAGGAATCATTGCGCCTGCACCGGCCCCGACGTCAGTTCCGGGTCGCGCGCGTCATCCCCTTCTAAACAGCTTCTGGGCATGCCCAGAAGCTGTGGAGGGGTGACGCACGCGACCCGGAAGTGACGTCGGGGCCGGCGCAGAGCATCGTGGGACCACAGAAGGCGGAAGAAGACGCCGAAGAGGACGCGCTGGCTTCAAGCTGCCCACATCTGAGATGGCAGCGCTGGACAAGACGTTTGCAAGGTAAGTATTTCGTCTTGCAGGTAAGTGCAACCCGGGACAGATCAGAGGCTAGCCATTGTGGAATGCACTAGCCCTGACTGTCCCGGGGGTATTAAAAAAAAAAAAAACAAATCCAGGGTGGAACTCCGCTTTAAAATGTGTTGTATAAACGTCTCCGCATTCACACAAGCATTATGTAGGAAATTTAATTTTCTATTTTTCCCCATGATCATCAGTGGGCATGCTACATTAAATACCTTGAATACCGCCATCAGGAAAATAACACATTATGGCTGTTAGATAGAGCTAAAGAGCTGAGCATGGAAAAAAATAGAAAATATAATTTTCAACATATTAGACACATATCGGGATTATTTGTAATGTTGAAACATTCGTACAGCAATTTTTTAGAAATAAACCCCTCAGTGTTTTTTTAGTTGGTTGTTTTTTTCCTTTTTTTTAGTGGATGTGATCATTATTTTTGTACTATTGCTTTATTTATTTATTTATTTTTTACATTTTGTTTCCTTGTCTCTTATTTCCTTTTTTTTTGGGGGGGGGGGGGAGATAAATATTGAGGTTTAAGTAGTTTTAGTGCCCTCAAGTCGCCCCAAGTCGCTTGTCATAACAAATGCAATATAAATGAATGAGAGCCGTCTTAATATGCACTACTGAAGTCGCTCCGACTTTAGAAAAGGGTCCTGTACTACTTCAAGGCGACCTCTATCTGACTTGTGCCAATAGACTTCAATGGGAGCCTCCAAGTCGGATCCTTATATTTTGTCAAGCATCTTGTTATCAGACTTTCCAGGAAGAAGAAAGAGATTAGCCAGGCATTCCCCACATTGCAGCCATGCCTACAGTTCCTATATACCAGGGATCCTCAAACTACGGCCCTCCAGCTGTTGCAGAACTACACATCCCATGAGGCATTGTAAAACTCTGACATTCACAGACATGACTAAGCATGATGGGAATTGTAGTTCCTGAACAGCTGGAGGGCCATAGTTTGAAGACCCCTGCTATATACCATTATCTCTGCCTGGTCTGTGTGAGTGGCACTGGTGGACACAGATAAGTGGCACTGGTGAGCAGTGGCACTGGTGGACACTGATATGTGGCACTGATACATGGCACTGATACGTGGCACTGGTGGACACTGATACATGGAACTGATACGTGGCACTGGTGGACACTGATACATGGCACTGATACGTGGCACTGGTGGACACTGATACGTGGCACTGGTGGACACTGATTCGTGGCACTGGTGGACACAGATTTGTGGTACTGATACGTGGCACTGATATGTGGCACTGGTGGACACTGATTTGTGGCACTGATACGTGGCAATGATATGTGGCACTGGTGGACACTGATTTGTGGCACTGTACGTGGCACTGATACGTGGCACTGATACATGGCACTGGTGGACATTGATATCTGGCACTGATACATGGCACTGGTGGACACTGATACGTGGCACTAGTGGACACTGATTTGTGGCACTGGTAGACACTGATTCGTGGCACTGATATGTGGCACTGGTGGACACTGATACATGGCACTGATATGTGGCACTGGTGGACACTGATTCGTGGCACTGATACGTGGCACTGATATGTGGCATTGGTGGACACTGATTCGTGGCACTGATACATGGCACTGATATGTGGCACTGGTGGACACTGATTTGTGGCACTGATACGTGGCACTGATACATGACACTGGTGGATACTGATTTGTGGCACTGATACGTGGCACTGGTGGAAACTGATTTGTGGCACTGATATGTGGCACTGGTGGACACTGATTCGTAGCACTGATACGTGGCACTGATACGTGGCACTGATACGTGGCACTGGTGGACACTGATTCGTGGCACTGATGGACACTGATTCGTGGCACTGATACATGGCACTGATATGTGGCACTGGTGGACACTGATTCATGGCACTGATATGTGGCACTGGTGGACACTGATTCGTGGCACTGATACGTGGCACTGATACGTGGCACTGGTGGACACTGATTTGTGGCACTGATACGTGGCACTGATATGTGGCACTGGTGGATACTGATGTGTGGCACTGGTGGACACTGATTCGTGGCACTGGTGGTGGACACTGATTCGTGGCACTGATATTTGGCACTGATATGTGGCACTGGTGGACACTCATTCGTGGCACTGATACGTGGCACTGGTGGACACTGATTCATGGCACTGTTGGACACTGATTTGTGGCACTGATACATGGCACTGATATGTGGCACTGGTGGACTCTGATTCGTGGCACTGATATGTGGCACTGGTGGACACTGATTCGTGGCACTGATACGTGGCACTGGTGGACACTGATTCGTGGCACTGATATGTGGCACTGGTGGGCAGTGGCACTGGTTGACACTGATACGTGGCACTGGTGGGCAGTGGCACTGGTGGACACATATGTGGCACTGGTGGTCAGTGACACTGGTGGACACTGGTATGTGGCACTGGTGGGCAGTGGCACTGGTGGACACATACGTGGCACTGGTGGGCAGTGGCACTGGTGAACACTGATACGTGGCACTGGTGGGCAGTGGCACTGGTGGACGCATACGTGGCACTGGTGGATACTGATACGTGGCACTGGTGGGCAATGAGGAAATTAGTTAAAAAAAACAGAAAAGGGGAATTAGCTCACAACACATCATATTCTGATTGGCCAAATACAAAGTCGTCTATCATATAAGTCGCTTTAAATAATTCACAAGTCACGCTGAAGTAGCGGTAAAGTCGCGGTAAAAAGTCGCTCCGTCATGGGGCGACTTATGGTCGCGGTAGTGTGAACCGAGTCTTACTCAAATGCAAATATTTATTATTTTGCAGCTTAACTCTTTTTTTTAGGCTTTCTTTTTTCTACTCTCGTTTGATTATCCAGCCAATACAACTGGTGTTTTTCAAAAGAACAAGCTCTCCAGGCAGAATGTATCAGTTACAGAGATGAGACAAACCATTTAACACTAGCAGGGGTGCTTTCAATGATCAATCTTTCATTATTTATGCAAAACCGATATCCCAAAAAGAAAATAAAACTGCTTTAACTGTTCATAAATTATTAGTTGGAGTTTGGCTTCAATGTGTTAGTGTATCTAAATCTGCTAGTACATCTAACACTCTCCTCTTCCCCAGACTGACAATGCTGCTGTCCAAAGGTGCTCCTGTGCTCCTTAATCCAGAGTGAGGGCACTCTAACACATGGGGTGTGTTACTGGGCAGATCACAAGGTAAAAACAAAGGGAAAAGGCCTTAAAAAAAAAAAGAAAAGAAAACTGATTCAACTACCACATCTAATAATTGATAAATTGCAATAATTTACATTTTTGTTAAATGATGCCCGGACCTTATTACTTCATTAACCACTTGCTGGCCGCCAGCAGTACCTATACTGTGGCAGGTCGGCTCTGTCCCATGAAACAATATAACTGTATGACCACGTCCGGCGGCCGCGATTGCCGCACCCTGTGAAGACAGAACAGCGGTCTGCCATTATAAACACGGCAGACAGCTGTTCTGTCAGTAATAGTGATGAGCCGAACACCCCCCTGTTTGGTTCGCACCAGAACATCTTGAACAGGGGAAATGTTCTAGTGAACATACGAACATGTCCTCGTTTTACACTCTTAAATGTAAGTGACTATTAATCACTCGCTGGCCAGGGGAGATTAGAACCCATAGCCTCTAACTTGCAAGCCCGCTACGCCACCGAGCAAGCTGATTAACCTAAGACTCTCTCGGCCTAACTAACTTCTATCTGAGTTTGACAGCTTTTATAGGGATCTGACATCACCAGCGCCCCATAATCCACTGCTCAGGTGCAGTGAATAAATTACTGATGTCACATCAGAAGGGGTGGGGACAATTAATAGGTTTTAATTAAAATCCATAATTAATGTTGATCACCCTCTGGCCAGGGTATTCCAACCCCCAGCCTCTAAAAGAGCTGTCAAACTCAGATAGATGTTAGTTAGGCAGAGGGAGTCTTAGGGTAATCAGCTTGCTCAGTGATGTGGTTGGAAGAATAACGGGCTAGCAAATGAGAGGCTGGGGGTTTAAATACCCTGGCCAGCGGGTGATCAATATTAATCATGGATTTTAATTAAAACCTATTAATTGTCCCCGCCCCTTCTGACGTGACATCAGTAATTTATTCAGAGCCCTATAAAAGAGTTGTCAAATTCAGATAGAAGTTAGTTAGGCAGAGAGAGTCTTAGGTTAAACAGCTGGCTTGGTGGTGTAGCTGCTAGAATAAGGGGCTTGCAATTGAGAGGCTGTGGGTTCTGGCCAGCAGATGGTTAATATTAATTATGGATATTAAATAAAACCTATGAAATTAATTATGGATGTGGGGACTTCGAAGTTTCCGCGAAAAAGCCCATTCGGCGAACAGGCAGTGTTTTAGTCGAACTTAGGTTTAACTCGAACATGAAGCTCATCACTAGTTAGCAATAAACACAGGGCTCCTTGTTTCTCCTATTTAGGAACACGTGTCACTGTGTTCATTCCATAAGTACATTGCCCACACAGTTAGAAAGCACCCCCTAGGCTCACATTTAACCCTTTGATCACCCCTGGTGTCAACCCCTTCCCTGCCAATGTCATTATTACAGTAACAGTGCATATTTTTAGCACTGATTATTGTAGTAATGTCCCTTATTCCCCTAAAAGTGTCAAAAAAGTCAGTTAGGTGTTCGATCGGTCCACTGCAATGTCGCAGTCCCACTAAAAAAATCTGATCACCGCCATTACAAGTAAAAAAAAATGTCAAATCTTTCCCCTAGTTTGTAGACACAATAACTTTTGCGCAAACCAATCAATATACTCTTGGGTTTTTTTTGTTTTTTTTACCAAAAATATGTAGCAGAATACCAGAGTTGTATAAAGTACTCGAAACCCATACTTGAGTAAAAGTACAAGTGCTCGATCAAAAAGTGTCTTGAGTAGAAGTGGAAGTGCTCGATCAAAAAGTGACTTGAGTAGAAGTACTAAAGTATTCAACATTTTTTGTACTTAAGTATTGCAAGTGTTTTTTTTTTTTTTTTAATTTTGCTACTCAAGTACTGAAAGTAAAAGTACAAGTACTGTGTTATGTAGTTATTAAAGAAAGAAGTCAAAAGTTTTAACATCATATTGTTTTTTATTATATCAAATGCAGCTTTTATTTATGCATACAGTAGCATTTATTTTCGTATGCGCTGATAATACACATGTTTTGAGCTTCATGAAACCTGCCATCTACTGTTCTGGCAGTGGTAATTTTTATAATAGTAACGAGTAACTATGCAGCACAATAAAAAATATCGCAGTAGAAGTATTGAAATCATCGAAAAAATGTAGTGAAGTAAAAGTGGAAGTAGGAGAAAAAAATTCTACTCTAGGAAAGTACAGATACCGCCTTTCGGTACTTAAGTACAGTAGTGAAGTAGTTCTACTTAGTTACTATACATCTCTGCAGAATACATATTGGCCTAAAATGTTGAAAAAATAAAAGAGCAAAAAATAAAATTGCACAGGTGATTGAATACTACCAGATGAAATCTCTATTCGTGGGAAAAAAGGACATCAATTTTATTTGGGTACAGCATCGCACGACCATGCAATTGTCAGTTAAAGTAAAGCAGTGCCGAATCGTAAAAATGGCCTGGTCATTAAAGGGGAAAACCTTTCCGGTCCAGAAGTGGTTAATCAGACACACAAACCATTTCATTACCCAATCCACAATTTAAGTCTAGAAAGCCTAATAAAACTGTCACCCTAGCAAGCTGAGCAATCCACAGAACTAACAGAGATCGGTCATAAATAGCTCAGTTGGAGAGGGTGGCAATTAGCAGTTATGACTCTAAAACTTCAGGATGTTTCATAATTCATGAAATAATAATAGCACAGTCAGAATATGGACATATTTACCTCCCTGAGTTAACTTATAATGTTTTGAGCCCAAACACTGCTGCTCTAGGTGTACGGGGAGCAGAACCAGCCCAATTCATCTCCTAGGGGAACAGGGCATCCAAAACCTGTCACATCTATATTAATTTGGAAGCTACATTCAAGCTGGACAATAATCTGCCTTTTAGCAAGCTGTACCCAGTAGGTACTCAGAGATATGTGTACGTATAGAAAACTGTCTTTTGGACATAGTCATAACCATAGTGACATCCCAGAAACCACACCTCAGATACTTAATTGGTCAGATGGCCTCTGTGAACACAATAGGAATGCCAGGGCAGTTTGACAGCTCCCATGTACTATCAACGAAGGAACATCTGTCAAGTTATGAGAGCCAATAACACCTTGCTCATTGACTAAACTCTGCTAAAACCAAGGACATTGCAAGTATTCTTCCTTTTCAACTTTTTTTTAATTTATCTGTTGCTTTATTGTCTCCTTATTGCTTGTAACATCCTCTTTCTGTAAATATTATATTTGCACCATTTTTTTACCTTTTCATTATTAAACTGTATTTTGAAAAGTGCTAACCTTGTCTCTAAATGTGCAATAAAGATACCAGAGAAAGATACGGCCGCACTCCACAGCTGAGATAAGATTGTGAAATTCCTTTATTCATCGTCAGTCCAGACAGACAGGGGATAGGTCGACAGGTTAACGTTTCACACGACACACCGTGCTTGTTCACAACCATCTGAATGCGCTATGCAAGCTTAAATAAATCCCTGTCTTTTGAAGAGTGCAACTAGATAGTGTAAATCCTCTGAACATACCCATCTGTGGTGACAGTGTGTGCTACAGAGGTTTATTCTAAAATCATAATTGGTATTGAGTTTTCTCCTTCTCTGTCAAAAGAGGTTGGCGGTAGCTTAAAGGGTTAATTCCTAAATATTTTAACCCAGTGACAATCACTCTTAGGCTGCTGGCACCTAGATTGGGTCCTGCAAGCTGTAAAATCTTTGTGCAGGGTCAGCTGAGAGTGGCATTGTTATGTAAGCGACAGTGTGGTGTGAAATTGGCCAGTCCTTTGTCAAGAGTTGGTGAGGAGGGCAGAGGTCTGATATCCGCATTCATCACATAGGGTACCCCATTTTTTTCCTATTGCAGGAGGCAGATGGGAGGCACCATGGGCCAGCACTACTATTGCCAGCAGCGAATCAGGGGCCTGCTAACACAATGGTGCTTCTTAGGTTACACAGTGGTGTCAAAGGTTTATATTAGACAGTAGAGATGGGATCGGCGTGTTCGAGTTCCCACGTGCCCATTCCCGCCAGGGAGTCAACACTGAATTGCGCTAATCACAGGCACTGTGGAGCTGTGGATCGGGAAATGTCTCACTGCCTGTGATTAGCGGAGTGCATTGTTGGCTTTCTGGCGGGATCGGGCATGTAGGAACTCGAACACGCCCGAGCCCATCTCTACTGTCTAATACAAACCTTTGACGCCTCTGTGAAACAAGAAGCACCATTGTGTTAGCAGGCCCCTGATTTGCTGCTGGCAGTGGTCATGCTGGACCAGGGTGCCTCCCATCTGCCTCCTGCAATAGGAACGAGATGGGGTACCATATGTGACGAATGCGGATATCAGATCCCTGCCCTCCTCACCATCTCTATTAGACAGCTACTATATTGTCTTTATTTTCCTTTTTTTGCTGCAGAGGCTATAAGTGGAACAATAACTTTTTTTTTTTTTGTTACGTAAAAGTGGACTTATCCTTCTACATTCCATAATTGTCTTTGTAAAAGTAAAACAGACCCCATTCATTTTTACAGAAAGAAGAAGTAAGAGCATAAATGAATCATGAAAAGTAAAACAAATGAAACTGACTTAAATATATTTAATGGGACAGAGCCCATGTACTCTATGTTATGACCAACAGTAAAGAAAATGGCCAACACAATGGGAAGAAGAGGAAAGATACAAATCTCATCATAGGGCAGATAGGGTATAAAAAAGCAGCTATTTCTACACTTTAAACTTTTTCAATTATGTACTTCAATACTCTTTAAGACAGTATAAATGAGCTGACAAAATTTGCTGATAAAAGTAAATTGACTAGAACAGCCTGGGAAAATGGCTGCAGTAAACAAAGTCTTAGGCAGATTAGAAGTGTAGGTTAAAAGCTCAGAATTGACGTTTCAATTGAGGAGCTGCATCATCTGAGTGTTGAAATAGTAACTAAATGGCTAGGGACTGTATCAATGTCCATCGTAAGTACATATAAAACATATTATTGATCAGAACAAAGGGGAATGCTCCTCAGAGGTAATGTAATGTACATTCTACAAACAATATATATAACAATGGTTTAATGAATTCTGTAATAGAGTATTATATTGCCCTTCTGAAAAAAAAAAAGAAAAAAACAGGAGTGCTAAGGCAAATAGATGTATTGTTTTCAGACATTAAATTAAACCTGTAACTTAGTAAACAAAAAGTGAAGTAAGGATTGAGCTGTACAGTGGGCACCTTACTAAGTATTGTCACTTTTGCAACCACATTGATAGCATCTACTTTATATTTGTTATATGTTCCTATTACCATAGCATAACCATAGGAATTGCTGGGTACTGTCTTAGACCTTATTCACACCAATGCAGGTTGCAGTTTGCATATTTCAGGTGCATTTTGTGTATTTCAATACATGTTTTTAATCCATTGGAGTCTATGGAACCAAAAAAACAGAAAAAAAGTCCCTGGCCCTTTCCATAAAATGCACAGATGTAAACATGACACATAGGAAACCATGTTAAATGGACTGTAGTGTGTTTCTGCAAAACTGAAAATCCACAAAAAAATGCATAGGTGTGAACCAGGCCTTAAAATGTGATTAAACCCACATCATAAAAACTTTCAATAAATGGTAAATTACATACTGTTCATACTCAGTCACTATGAGATTCCTTTTCTATATTCTGCAAAATATCAGGTTGATCCTGTTGTTCTCTCTCTCCCCCTTCTGTCCATGTCCCCACTGGGGTTCGGCATTTTGCAGAGCATTGTTGGCAGCTCTGCACATGCTCAGTTTTCAGTATTTTTTCTACCGTGAGCATTTCCTCCCATCACATCTGAGCAGCCCAAGACTATAAAGTCACACATGTAGGTGTACTGTATATACAGTGGTAAATGACAGCCTACTCCCTTCCTCCCCCATTCCCATGGGGTGGGTGGGATGTTACATGTAGAATATCGGAGGCTTTACCTCCCTGTTATTCTAAGACACAGGATGGAGGGGGCAGGACACAGCCTATGACTGGCAGAAATCCACCCACACCATGTTATTGCCAAAAAAAAATAAAACAATTTTAATTTCAAATAAATATTTGTTTGACAATATAAAACAGTTTATTGAAATTAGTAGTATTTTATGAAAAATATCAGTTCTAGAAACGGTCAACACTTCCACATCTCAATATTTAATCCAAACCAAAGAACATATAGAGAGTATATAGGTGTGACAGGAAGTCAGGTAAATCTGTGGATGTTGTCACAGACAGGAGACACTGCTGCTTGGTTTAGACAATTCACCAATTACTATAGGGCGTCGGCTGCAGAGGTAGCCAGGACAGCTTAAGGAAGTTGAAAGGCCTTCAGGTGTTCAGAATGAGGAAGTTAAGGCCTCTATAATTTGTTCAAAGGAAGTCTAAGGATTGCTGCCTCCTGACGCCGTGTGGGCTGGGGAGAGGAGGACAGTCAGATGTGTGCCTCCCGACGCTGTGAGAGCCTGGGAGAAGGATTGCTGCCTCCTGACGCCGTGTGGGTAGCGGAGGACAATCACATGGGTGCCCCCTGAAGCTGTGTGAGCATAGGAGGGGAAGACCTCCTGGAGCGATGTGCGCTGAGGAGGGTAAAAAGTGTGAAGACTACTCAAGGTGAGGTCTTAGATCGTTTCTCTGTGAAAAGAAACCAATGGACATTTCCTGTGTGAAGGGGAAATTAATCAAGATTGAAGACTTCTCAAGGTGAGAAAATGAACTATTTCTATGTGGAAGAAATAAATGAACTGTTTGCTATGTGAAGAGACAAGCAAAGGGACATGTTCAATGTGAAGAGGAAAAGGGACATGTTCAATGGACATTTGTTGTGTGAAGAAAAAACATGGACTATTGAGTGTCTGCTGTAGGATCAGCAAAGTTTGCCCAACAGTAGGTTGGAGACAGACTCCGTAGGTAGGTTCTTGTATGTGAGAAGGTAGCCGCCCACAGTGGCAAGGATTTATTTTGTGTTTTATTTTTATTTTGATGTTTTTGAGGCTTGCACTTGTGTGAAGTAAATGGCAAGAATAAACCAAACTGTTGTTTGCAACCACTTCTCGGCTATCTCCCTGTGTAAACGCACCCCCCCAAGGGGTCATCCATACCCGCCACCAAGCTAATCACCCACAATAGGCTATATCTCCAAAGAACAAGGGACTTTTTAGGAAGTGTTGACGTCAATGAGGTGAGCACGATACCCCCATGATTAAAATGTAAAAAATGTTATTAAGTCTTCTTGCATGGCAAGACCACTTACTGTTATCTCATATATATATTCTTATTATTATAGCCAAATTTACCACCCTATCTCCTCCCACAGTTTTTACACTACATAGACAGTAATATACCAAAACGTGCAGAATGTTCCCAATTGGTGGGCTAGTACTTTGTGGAACGTTTCGTCAAATGGTTCACGAAATATCAGTGTTTATGTGGAAAGATTGGTCCCGTAGGAATGAATGGCGGAATGTTCAAAACTAGAGTGGGAGCTGAAAAATCAGGACATGATTTCTAGAACTGCCATCACTTCCTCATTTTCATCCCACCTACACAAATCTAATATCAAAACATTCAGCTATCCCTGCTGCCACTAAGCCATAGTCCTGATAGTTTTCACAATATGACTGGTGGAGGCAAGAGCAAGAAAACTTCACACAATTTCCCCAGAAATTGTAGCTTTTCTAGTTAGTATTAAAATTCTTTATAGTCCAATATAAACATAATCTGATATGTAGATGCTGCGGATGCCTGTCCCGTCTCGCTGCCAGACTACCAAGTGGTCCTGACTGAAGTCAGGTAAACTAAATACAGTCCGATACCCCTCAGACATGACTCCGTTGTAGACTGGGTGTCAGTAGGTCACCATCAAGTCGCAACTACATAACGCTATTGGGCGACAGTGAAAAACAGAATATGATTTTGTTGTTGTAGATGAAAAATCAGGTTCCCTGAAGAAGCAGTCTCTGCGAAACATGTTGGACCACATCTACATATCATATTATGTTTATATTGGACTATACTGTCTCAGCTGTACCAATACTGAATTTTATTAATGATGTTTTTAACAAACTGGAATACTAATAAAATGTGTACATTTGTTTAATCATGGTGGTCTTGTGCTCACCTTATAGACATCAACACTTCCTCAAAAGTCCCATGTTCTTTGGAGATATAGCCTATATACTCTCTATGTGTTCTTTAGTTTATTGAAATTAGTTATTTATTTTTACTTTATATTCCAAAGGCTGTTTTTTTGGTTTTGAACATGTGACCAGCAGCAGAGGACTAGAAGCTCCTCCTGTCGATGTTTCCCTGCAGACAGGCAGGGAGAGAGCTGGGTCATGTGACAGCTGTATATCGATAAGCAAAATAGGTACTTAGATTTTTTTTTATATTAAAATAATTACAGTGCTATCATCCACAAACAGAAATAGAAGGGACAATGTCAATTATACAGTGTGCTTAAAAATCCTCACATGTTCTCCTTGCTTTGTAATGTTAAGGAGGGGGCTGTGGAGTAAAGTAGCATAGTTAACCTTGTCTGTACTGTGTTTGCAGTTCTTCATTATCAACTGTGAACTAGATTTGAACACTGTTTCATAGCTCCCAACTGTCCCTCAATAGGGACTTCTGTTTAAGGCCCCTTTCACACAGGCGGACCGTTCAGATCCACCTGTCCGTTTTTTTGGCGGATCTGAACGGTCCCCCCATGCATTCCTATGGGGCATCGGATGTCAGCGGAGACATGTCCGCTGACATCCGACCCGATCCGATCCGTCAAATCTGGACGGATGGAAACCCTATTTTCCATCCGTCCAGCGGATCGGATCGGATGGGATCGGGTGAGAACGGACTGACAGTCCATTGACATCCGATCTCCCCCATAGAGATGCATGGGGAACTGTCAGCTGTGTCTCCTCACACAGCGCGGAGACACAGCTGTCCTCCTGCTGCCCCGCTGAGAAAAACGGACTCCGTCCAACGGACGGAGTGTGTGTAAGGGGCCTTAACGCTACCACATTTTGTTGAAAACCTTGGTTCACTCAATTTTTTTCTCTCTCTCTAGCTTACTCTCTCCTACTACTCACTACCCAACATTCCATCCCATTACTCTTTTTACTGTTATTTTATTTTTTCCTAAAGTTGGCCATACACCAGTAGACTTTCTGTATACAACAAAAATTATTGGGCTCACCCAAATACAAAATATGACGTGCAATAATAAAACTAAAAGCAGCAGTACTGCAAAGAAACCTTAGTCAAATGTGTATATAAAGGAGGGCACCACACTTATGGCACTTTTCCACTGCAAGTACCGGCTCGGCTCTACTCGGCCCTGCTTGGCCCTGCTTGGCCCGGTTTGCTTTTCCACTGCTGGTACCGCATGGTACAGTGTTGGAACGGTTTGGTACGGTACAGTATGGTTGCTCCACTAAAGTAGTACTAAAGTTAAGTGGGTGGGATAACAACGATTCTCTGACCAATCAGTGGCTAGTAGTGACTGCATGCAAAGGATTGTGGGATATGGTACCGGTATGGTACCTCTTGGAACCACAATCGAGGTGGTACTGTTTTTGAGAGCTGTACCGTTCGGTTCCATGCAGTGGAAAAGCGCCACCGTACCGCACCGAACCGTTCCTACACCGTACCATGCGGTACCAGCAGTGGAAAAGCACAAAAGCGAGCCGAACCGTTCGGTTTCATGCAGTGGAAAAGCGCCATAAGATACACCTAAAAAAAAGGTGTGCTCAACGTGATCACAGAGCGCAAAATCACTGTCCCCTGTAGTGTGTACTTGCGCACAAATGGAAGGCACTGGGGATGTTTTATTTTCTTCTTTTTGAGCTATAGTTGTAATTTATCTACAGTATGGTGATCCATTCGGTGAAGTAAATCCCCATTCTCTCATAGAGCCTGTCCCAGACTTAAGGTGAAACTTTTTTCGTAACAACTTGATAAAAAGAATGTTCTTTAGCAAGAAACATATATTCCAAAATAATAATTATGCTATCAAACATAATGTGTGCTATAAATTGCTTCCAGCATTGCTCCTGTTCCTCCTTGCTGGAGGCTGCCATTTGGCTGGAGCCCAGAGTCCCTGAACAGCAGTAAATCTTTAGGTTTCTACAAATTCCGCAGTGCCTAAAAATAGAGAGCAACTGGGCATGTGCAGAGCAGGGTGAGGCTGGATTTTAAAAAGTATAAATACATATTTTTAATGTTTTGTATAGCGATACCTGTAAAAGATAGGTTCCTAGCAGAACTTAATTTTCTAACTAAAGTTCCACTTTAAATTAGACGGGTATGTGTGCCTGACGTTTTCTGATCGCAGGGTGCATTGATTAGGGTGAGTGTAGATCCATTAGTGCAGAGTTGGTGGTTTCGTTAATCACTTAAGCACTTTCAAAGTGGAGAATTGTTGTGGTGGAATATTTTGTTTGATTTGGACGTATGGACATTTATTTACCATTTTCTAGACATTTTTCACTAACATTTTGACTTTGTGCACTATGAACACTTTGATTGTATATTTTATAGGTGTACCTTAGCGCAGTAACCGCCCCCCCCCTTTCCCCTTTTACATACACCAGTCAAATTTAGTTTGAACATTCTTATGGAAATTCTGAAAAATCTCTTATTAGAGCATTTGATCTTTCCGCCATTGAGTCAACTAATTTTATTCAAAAAACCCTTAAAACCCCCTAAAATTAAAAAAAAAAAAAAAAAACAGAAATACTACTTGACTAGAATTCCAGGTGTATTAAACGTTTGTGCTTACAACATGCTCATTGAAATATGTACAATTATTCCCATACAAAAATTGCATTCACAGTTAGAACTTTGTTTGGAAAAAAAAAATGTCATCATTATCCTTTGAATTTCCCTAAACCATATAAAGAGACTGTGCTGCACAATGAATAAATATACAAAACATTACTGGTTGCTACTATATCCTATCCACTCTGGCATAAATATCATCAACAGTAAAAAAAAACATGCATCAATTCTTTATATACCGACTGTTCATATCAGCTTGTGTAAAGATATCATATAATCAATAAAGTGCAATTTGTGCGAATCAATAATAAGTAATATATATATATATATATATATATATATATATATATAAATATATATATATATATATATATATGCGCTGGAAGGTGATTGTCTACTGGTGAAAAGGACTAATTACAGTATATTCTAGAGAAAAGGACAAACAGAACTTAAATAGAACAGGTGTATTGAATGGACAATTGACACAGGATATATTTAGAATCATTATTATTTATATATACACATATATATATATATATATATATATATATATATATATATATATATATATATATAGATAGATATATATATATATATATATCTATATATATATATATACACACACTAACACTATATAGTCAAAAGTACAGGAACTTTAATGGCATCCCAGTCTTGGTCCGTACGGTTCAATATTGAGTTGGCCCACCCTTTGCACCTATAACAGCTTCAACTCTTCCACAAGGTTTAGGAGTGAGTCTATGGAAATGATTGACCATTCTTCTAGAAACGCATTTGTGAGGTCAGACACTGATGTTGGACAAAAAGGCCTGGCTCCCAGTCTTCGCTCTAATTTATCAATTTATCTCAAGGGTTTCTGTTAGGTTGAGGTAAGGCCAGTCAAGTTCCTCCACCCCAAATTCGCTCATCCATGTCTTTATGGACCTTGATTTGTGCACTGGTGCGCAGTCATGTTGAAACAGGAAGGAGCCATCACCAAACTGTTCCCACAAAGTTGGTAGCATGACATTGTCCAAAATGTCTTGGTATGCTGACACCTTAAGAATTCCCTTCACTGGAAATAAGGGGCAAAGCCCAACCCCTGAAAAACAACCCCACACCATAATCCCCCCTCCACCAAATGATTTGGGCCAGTATACAAAGCAAGATCCATAAAGACATGGATGAGCAAGTTTGGAGTGGAGGAACATGACTGGCCTGCACAGAGTCCTGGCCTCAACCTTTGGGATGAATTATAGCAAAGATTGCGAGCCAGTCTCACTTATTGTATGATATCTTTACACAAGACAACATGAACAGTTGGTATGAAATGAATGAATTCACATTTTTTTTTACTGTTATTTAAGCCAGAGTAGATATAATAGCAAGCAACTGGTAATTTTTTTGTATATTTATTGTTATGTTTTTTAACCACTTTCAGACCAGAAGGATTTACCCCCTTCCTGACCAGGTCCTATTTTGCGATTCGGCACTGTGTTATTTTACTGGACGATTGTGCGGTCATGCGACGCTGTACCCAAATAAAATTGATGTCCTTTTTTTCCCACAAATAGAGCTTTCTTTTGGTGGTATTTGGTCACCTGTGCGATTTTTATTTTTTGCGCTATAAACAAAAAAAGAGCGACAATTTTGAAAAAAAAAAAAACAATATTTTTCACATTCTGCTATATAACATTCTCAAAAAAAAATGTAAAAATCAAAATTTTTTAAGATTCTAGGCTAATTTGTTTTCTGTTACATTTTTTCGTTTAAAAAAATCGCAATAAGCGTATTTTGATTGGTGTGTTCAAAAGTTATTGCGTCTATTAACTATGGGAAAGAGTTATGTCATTTTTATTGTTTTTTTTTACCTAGTAATGGCGGCAATCTGTGATTTTTTGCGGGACTGCGACATTGCAGTGGACAGATCGGACCCCTGACTGACATTTTTGACAATTTCGGGGGGACCAGTGACATTACTACAGTAATACTGTGGCAAAGTGGCGCTATTGAGGGAAAAAGATGTACCTGTACTTCATTTAGTTCAATAGCCACTACATGGCACCATCGAGCTGCAAAAATATGCACTGTTGCTGTAATAATGACATTGACAGGGAAGGGGTTAACATTATGGGTGATCAAGGGGTCAAATGTGAGCCTAGTGGAGTGATTCTAATTGTATGGGGGTGGGGCTTCTGAAATGACCATAGAGACATGTGATCCTATATAGAAGGATCACAGGTGCTCTGTGATCATTCCAGAGAGAAGAACGGTCGGTTGTGTTTACAACAGCCGACCGTCCTTCTCTCTCAGCAGGGAACAATCACGGGTGTCAGGCGGCAATCGGAGCCGCCTAACCGCAAATGAGCAGGGGCGGGAGCACGTCGGCGGCCGCGAGTGCTCACCCCCTAGCCTCCCAAGAGCGAGCACCGTACATGTATGATGATTCGCCTGGGTGCGGCTGCCTGGCGCAGTACATCTGCGGCGGGCTGTCGTAAAGCGGTTAATACATAGGTGTGAACACTTTTTGGTGTCAGCAGCAACATTGCATTTATAAATCCTATATATATTTGCGCTGGAATATTTCATGTTTTAATCCTTTGAATTTTCTAGCCACTATGGTCAAAAATGAATGTTGACTAGGCCCACTAACAATTAGAAAATTGAAGCAAAATTCCTTAAACAAAAACTTTCTAATAAAATTCTCATTAGAAATTATTTTTTAGCTTCTCTTTTTCTCTCTCTCCAACCTCTTTATTCCCCCTCCATCTCTTGCCCTCTCCTAATCCCTTTCTCTCTTGACTAAGGCACCCCAGATGTAATTATCTCCCCCAACATTATCGTTATCCCAAAGCCAACCCCTTTACCTTAACTTCCTGCAGAAAATAGGCAGACACCGTTGTTGGAGTAAAATTGGCCGAAAACAGCCATTCATTAACCAGTAACAAAATATATAACACGTTCCTTAGAACAGGAACCAAAATAATATAATAAAAGATAAACATGAGGTTGCCGATCTTTGGAGGCCCCAAATATCAAATACCATTTTGTATCTTCGTAACTCTTAACCACTTAAGCCCCGGAGGATTTGGCTGACCAAAGACCAGGCCCTATTTTATGATTCCGCACTGCGTGATTTTAACGGACAATTGCGCGGTCGTGCGACGCTGTACCCAAATGAAATTGACGTCCTTTTTTTCCCACAAACAGAGCTTTCTTTTGGTGGTATTTGATCACCTGTGTGATTTTTACTTTTTGCGCTATAAACAAAAAAAGAGCGATAATTTTGAAAAAATAACAATATTTTTCACATTTTTTTTATATGAAATTCCCCCCAAAAAAATGTAAAAATCAAAATTTTTTAACATTTTAGGCCAATTTGTTTTCTGTTACATATGTTTGGTAAAAAAAAAAAATCGCAATAAGCATATTTTGATTGGTTTGCGCAAAAGTTATTGCGTTTACTAACTAAGAGAGAGATTTTTGTCATTTTTATAGTTTTTTTTTTTAATGAGTAATGGCGGCGATCGGCGATTTTTTTTTTTGCGGGTCTGCGACATTGCGGCAGACAGATTGGACCCTTGACTGACATTTTTGACACTTTTGGGGGTACCAGTGATATTACTACAGTAATCAGTGCTATAAATATGCACTGTTACTGTAAAAAGTACACTGGCAGGGAAGGGGCTAACTTTATTGGTGATGCAGGGGTTAAGTGTGTCCCTAGGGGTGTGCTTTTAACTGTAAAGGGGCGTGGCTTGTGATGTAACCACAGAGACATACGATCCTACATAGCAGGATCGTATGATCTCTGCAGTTAGATCAGGGAGAATGACAGGCGGCTTTGTTTACATCAGCCGCCTGCCTTTCTCCCTCTCCGTCGGGAGATCGCGAGTGACCGGCAGACATTGGGTCCGCCGGTCACACACGCGGACATGTTAGGGAATGAGCGGGGGTGGGAGCGCTCGCCCCCTAGAGGCTCTCAGGCTAGCGACGTAGTACTATGTCACTTTGCCTGTACGGGGCTGACTGCCGCAGTAAATATACTGTGGGCGGTCGGCAAGTGGTTAACGGTCCCCAGCCGCACCACACGGGCTCGGAGACGACCTCAACACACAGCAGATACCTCCCAATTTACACTACCAGTTAACCCATCTATTAACTGGCATTCCCCAGGTGAATCCATACCTTAGATGAGTCGCTAAGCTGATAAGCACAGCAGGTTTTACTAAAACACCTCCAAAAACCCCAACCGTCAAATCTGTAAACAATCGCAGTATAAAGAAATTCCAATGTAGGGGCGGGTGGGCAGGAACGATCCTCCACCTACGCTTCTCTGATGCTCGGGAACTGAAGGTCCAGCAGAACTCCCGCCCCCATTCGGCCCCTCCCACAGTAACTAATAGGGGCCAATAGGGAACAACTCCAACGGAGCTAACTTATTATTTTTTTTAACCCCTACTCTGTTAATTCCCCTGACGGCCCAGTCATGCTCGCCCTGCGCCTATTTTTTTTTTTGCTCCGGGCTGTACTTTCTCTAAACGAATAAAACTAACACTGAAGTTGCCTCGATTAGCATGGTTCCATCCCAGTGACTTTTTCAGTGTTGCTGCTTTTCCGTAACATTCAAATCATTTTTTTTTTCCATCTAGTTCTAATAGCCTCTTGTTTGGCTACAGAAGACATAACAGAGTTAGACATGCTAGTGCTGTAAATACCAGAAAATAGTTTGCCAAGGGCTTCCCGCATGAAAGATCTGAAGAACGAAATATCTCTTTTATTATTCTAACTATAGAGATAGAAGATATCATGACTGTTTACAACATCGGAAAGGATTCAGAGTTACCATCCCGGGATTCTTATTAACTAAATCATGAATTTTCAATATTTAGCTCGGGAACCTAAGGCGGTAGCGGCAGCGCTGTGAAAATGGAAAAATAGATTTTGTTTTGCCTGACATTCTATTAAAATCACTTTATTTTTAATCCAGTGCCTAATTAGCAGTTTTCTAAGTGTGTAAAGCTTCTGCGGGGCTGGAAGAGTATTTATATAATAATAATGATAAAAAAAATAAAATCTCACGGAAATATATACAGCACAAATATAAAGTATTGTGTGAACGCGGCACAACACATTTGAGTTTATCTGCATGTTATTAATACAATGTCTCTATTGTAATACAGAGTGCAGATAGGTGTGCAGTAACCAATAGGGATGATCAAACTTTTCAAAATATAAGTGTGTGTGTATATATACCCCTATACAGAATTTCAGATGTTTTGCCTGCCTCCAAAGATCCACAAAAAATGCCCAAAAACGCCTGCAATAACACACCTGGGCGTTTTCTTTTGGCGCAGGTGTTTTTTTGGGCATTTTTTGCAGGTCTTTGGAGGCAGACAAAACATCTGAACTTCTGTATAGGGGTATATATACACACACACTTATATGTATTTATACACATACACACATATAGGTGTTATAGCAGAGAAACCATATGGGTGTTAATAATTTCATTAGCGCAAGCATAGTGTTCTGCTACTTTCACACCTATATATGTGTATGTGTATATATACATACATGTGTGTGTGTATATATACCCATATACAGAAGTTCAGATGTTTTGCCTGCCTCCAAAGGCGCCCAAAAAATGCCCAAAAAAAAAACCGCCAGCTACAAAAACGCCCAGGTGTGTTTTTGCAGCAGGCGTTTTTTTTGTGCATTTTTTGGGGTCTTTGGAGGCAGGCAAAACATCTGAAATTCTGTATAGGGGTATATATACACACACACACTTATATGTATTTATACACATACACACATATAGGGGTTATAGCAGAGAAGCCATATGGGTGTTAATTATTTCATTAGCACAAGCATAGTGTTCTGCTACTTTCACACCTATATATGTGTATGTGTATATATACATACATGGGTGTGTGTATATATACCCCTACACAGAAGTTCAGATGTCATGCCTGACTCCAAACATGTCCTCAAAAAAGCCCTATAAACGTCTGCAGCAAAAAGCAGGGTGACAGGCGAGAAGCCATATCCCTGTTCTATTAGTGTTCTAAGAGAAACAATCTTTTCTCTATAGCCGTCACCCTGACATGGAAGGGTTTGGTCACCCTGCCATAGCAGTCAGAGTCAGTTCACCCTACACTACACTACGGTCACCCTGGCACTTAACACTTTCCCTACAGAAACTAGATTTTTTAATCTAACTAAAGTGGAAAATAGCACCCTAACTACACTAGATATCCCTTTCCTCACACTAATAATTGCTAAATGACACTTTGAGAGCAGAAGTAACAGAACTGCTTCCACTCTCTTCCACGTCCCTGTATTACAATGCTAGGAATTTGGCGGGGCTATCTTATATACTGGGGGGCGTATTCACTAATGATTGGCCTCTGGACCCCCTAGTCACTCCAATCACATTCCTAGCATTCTCCTGCCCCCTCCATTGGCTTTAACTGATGGTTCTTGTCCGATCACGGGCTTTTAAAGCCCATTCCCTGTCCCATTGCATTTTGGTCCATTCTGGTTGCCGAATTCCGAACTTTTTCAGCAAAAAGTTCGGAATTTGGCCGAACCTCGAACAGCCAATGTTCGGGTCGAACCAATGGTCGACCCGAACCGTTCGATCATCCCTAGTAACCAAGCCATGGAGTGAAAAACAATCCATATTTGAAGTTAAAATATATGTGAACCCTCACCTTGTAAAACATCCTATTCTGTTTAAAAAGGAAAAAAAAGCCAAAACATTTGTGTATAGATTTTCAAAAAATTATAAACATTTTTCCCCCCTTTTTTATTAGTCAGGGTCATCTTTAACACAGGGCAAAAGGGACAGCTGCCCTGGGCCCAGTCATTTTTGTGGGGCCCAAAGCAGCTGCCTCTTGAGCTCGAACTGCCTGCACGTAGTTGATAAGTCAATTCGGGAGGGCCAAAGAAAATATTAGCCCTGGGTCCAATCTTTATTAAAGATGGCCCTGTTATTAATGATCACATAACCTCTGTTCTAAGCTGCATAAAAGCTGGGGGAGGAGAAACTGCAGTTCACTAATCTTCCCAGTGAATGCCTGTGCAGGAACGGGGGGTGACAGGACAAGTCTGATCATTGGAGGAGAGTACGCTGAGCTCCCAGCATAGATAGAGAACTGTCCACAGTGTGCTCTTCTGCTTAGTGTGGTCAGTTTTTAATAAGAAAGCAGAGGGACTGGCAGGAGCACCAGGGATTTAACACAAAGGAAGCAATACAAAGAGAACAGGAGACTTTATCATACAAGTACATGGTACAGCAGGCATATATCAGGAAGAGGAAATGTTGGGTTTACATACTCTTTAAATAATAATTTTCAAAGCTTAATTCCAAGTGGCATGAGAAGATCTCCATCTTTTCCAATCAGTTCTCTGAAGTGTGCTCATGCAGAGAGAGCAACCCCCTGTGATTACTATGCAAGAGGGCAACCGCTCAACATAGGACCCGGAAGACAGCAAGGTTCACTTTAGTAGCGGTGGCTACTACAGTAATTCTCCACTTACACAAGGATGGACAGGTATGGATGATATATACAGTACTTATATAGGTCCAAGCTGCATCGATGTAATTATGGTAACTGCAAAAAAAAAAAAAAACATACCTGGAATTCAGCTTTAACCATTTGCCTACTCTCACCCCCTTCCTGCCCAGGCCAGTTTTCAGCTTTCAGCGCTCTCACACTTGGAATGACAACTGCAGCTGTACCCAAACAACATTTTTAGACCAATAGAGCTTCTTTTGGTGTTAATTAATCACCGCTAGGTTTATTATTTTTTGCTAAACAAACAAAAAAAGAAGAAAAAAAAAGTTTTCCTAGTTTCTGTTATAAAAATTTGTAAATAAGTAGTTTTTCTCCTTCATTGATGAGGCTGCACTGACGGGCAGTGATAGGCTGCACTGATTGGCAATGATGAGGCTGCGCTGATGGGCACTGATGATGCTGCACTGATGGGCACTGATGATGCTGCACTGATGGGCACAGATGAGGTGACACTGATGGGCACTGATAGGCTGCCCTGATGAGGCAGCACTGATGGGCACTGATGAGGCAGCACTGATGATGCTGCACAGATGGACACTGCTGAGGTTGCACTGATGGGCACTGATGAGGCAGCACTGATGGGCACTGATGAGGTGGCACTGGTGAGGAGGCACTAATATGCAGTAGTGTAAGTGTTCCTGTTCTCTGTGCTAAGTAAGGATTACATTTATATTTAGACTGCTGACAGGTGAAAGGTGTGGTGTCCTTTTTAAATATAGAAGTGTGAGATCCCAGCACGGTCTGTGCTCTACTCATTATGTGTTATAACCACAAAATCCAAGAAAAATACAAAATATATATATATAAGTGTAAACATCCAATTCTATGAAATTGTGGGTAATGGTGTACTGATAGTCCCTGGTAGTGATGTCGCGAACATAAAATTCGCTGTTCGCGAACGGCGAACGCGAACATCGGCGAATGTTCGCGAACCGGCGAACATTGCGAACCGCCATAGACTTTAATAGGCAGGCGAATTTTAAAACCCACAGGGACTCTTTCTGGCCACAATAGTAATGGAAAAGTTGTTTCAAGGGGACAAACACCTGGAATGTGGCATGCCGGAGAGGGAATCACACAAAAAAAAGTTCTTAAAAATTTTAATTTTTTGATAGAGAGACAATTATTGGAAAAATTTAAAAAAAATAAAAATAAAAAATTTCTTTGGATTTAGCATCTGGGGGGTCTAAAAAGTGTACCTGTGAAGTTTCAGCTCTGTAGCATGTCCGGAACCAGAAAAAAATACGAATTAGGGTTAGGGCTAGGGTTAGGGTTAGGGTTAGGGTTAGGGTTAGGGCTAGGGTTAGGGTTAGGGTTAGGGTTAGGGTTAGGGTTAGGGTTATTTTTATGGCTAGGCTTAGAGGGTTAGGGTTATGGTTAGAGGGTTAGGGTTAGGTTTAGTGTTGGGGGCTAGGGTTAGGGTTACGGTGAGATACTTAGGGTTAGAGTTAGTAGCCCTACCCCTACCCCTCTAACTCTAACCCTAAGCACTAAAAATAACCCTAACCTTAGCCCTGACCCTAACCCTAACCCTAATCCTAACCCTAACCCTAGCCCTAACCCTGATTCTATTTTTTTTTCTGGTTCTAGACATGCTACAGAGCTGAAACTTCACAGGTACACCTTTTAGACCCCCCCAGACAATAAATCCAAAGACATTTTTTTTTGTTAAGTTTTTTTTTTTTTCCAATAATTGGCTCTCTATCAAAAATGACAATTTTTAAGAACTTTTTGTGTGTGATTTAGTGTCTAGGGGGTCTAAAAAGTGTACCTGTTAAGTTTCAGCTCTGTAGCATGTCCAGAACCAGAAAAAAAGATAATTTTTCAGTAGAGCAGGGATGGTGGGAACCCCTTTTACACCTATATGATCTCTTTTTTCTGGTTCTGGACATGCTACATATATATATATATATATATATATATATTAAAAAAATACTCAAATACCAGCCCTCAAAGGGGCTTTTGGGGACAATATATATATATATATATATATCCAAAAAAAAACTCAAATACCAGCCCTAGGAAGGGCTTTTTGGGGTGCTGTCCTTACAGCAGGAGTGTACCAAGAACACTGGCTAACAAGACCGGGAACTGTCCCCAGCTATAACAGCAGCAGCAGCTCCAGCACTTTCCCTGCTCTCAGTAACACAGAAATGATCTAAAATGGATGCTGCCCTTGCTTATTTATAGGAGGTGGGAGGGTGTGGGAGGGAGGTATGCTGATTGGCCTGGAATGTGTCTGCTGACTGTGATGTTCAGGGTCAAAGTTTGCCTCAATAATGATGTATAGGAGGCGGACCGAACATCGCATATGTTCGCCCGCAGCGGCGAACGCGAACGTTCGAAGTTCGCCGGGAACCGTTCGCCGGCGAACCGCTCGGTACATCTCTAGTCCCTGGTAGGCAACCCTGATAGGCATTGATAGGCAGCACTGATGGGCACTGATATGCAGCACTGATGAGCACTGATAGGGGGCGCTGATAGGCACTTATAGGCAGCACTTATGGACACTGATAGGTGGCATGGATAGGCGGCAATGATAGGCACTGATAGGTGGCACTGATGGGTGCACTGATAGTTGGGAGCGATGCATTCTATCAATGAATACAAAGCTTCCTCTGATTGGCTGAGTCAGAGAGGCTGGCTGATGATGTCACAACCTCTGACCCAGCTAATCAGAGGAAGCTTTGTATTCATTGATAGAATGCATCACTCCCTCTGAATGGCTGAGTGCCGCTGCTGTAGATTGATCTGTGTTTTGAGTATGAGACGGGAATTATCAGATTGAAACCTGGAACACAGTGTGCTATGCTGTATGTGGCCGCAGCTACATATAGTTTATACAGCAAATCCAGACGGCTCTACATGTTAGTGAGGGACATAGTTAATTTGGGTCAGCTTGGCTCAAATGAACAATGTAAATTGTGTGACAACCTGGAGTTCTTCTTTAACTACTTCTGGACCGGAAGGATTTGCCACCTTATTAATCAGGTAATTTTTTGGGATTCGGCACTGAGTTATTTTATCTGTCAATTGCGCGGTGGTGCGACACTGTACCCTAATAAAATTTACGTCCTTTTTTTCCCACAAATAGAGCTTTCTTTTGGTGGTATTTGATCACCTGTGCGATTTTTATTTTTTGCGTTATAAACAAAAAAAATACGACAATTCTGAAAAAAAAAAACAATATTTTTCACATTCTGCTTTATAACATTCCCCAAAAAAATAAATTAAAAATCAATTTTTTTCATCCATTTAGGCCAATTTGTATTCTGCTACATATTTTTGGTAAAAAAAATCCCAATAAGCGTATTTTGGTTGGTTTGCGCAAAAGTTATTGCGTCTACAAACTAGGGGAAACATTTATGTCATTTTTATTTTTTTACCATGGCGGCAATCTGCGATTTTTAGCGGGACTGCAACATTGCGGCAGACAGATCGGACCCCTAACTGACATTTTTGACACTTTTGGGGGGACCAGTGACATTACTACAGTAATCAGTGCTAAAAATATGCACTGTTACTGTAATAATGGCACTGGCAGGGAATGGGTTAACCCAGGGGTGATCAAAGGGTTAAGTGTGAGCCTAGGGGAGTGTTTTCTAACTGTATGGGGGAGAAACTTGTGGAATCAACACAGAGACCTGTGATCCTAAATAGGAGGATCACAGGCACTCTGTGTTCATACGCGGGAGAACAAAAGCCTGCTGTGTTTACAACAGCAGACCGTCGTTCCCTCTCAGCGGGGAATGATCGTGAGTGCCCGGCGGCAATTGCGGCCGCCAGCCCCGTGGATCGGCTTCCCTGATTCCTGATGGGGGCAGGCACGCACCTCCAGGAGCGCTCCTGGGAACCGCTGTACAGGAACGGCAGTTTGCACAGCCGAGCCAGCCTGCCGCAGTATATCTGCGGCGGGCGGTCGGAAGGTGGTTAAAGGGTTAGTTCACCTTTACCAAAAAAACGCCTGTGCAGGTAAGAAGTGCCGGTAGATAAAAACAAACTGTGCAGATTTACTAAAGTAGAATAATGCCCTCTGTATAGGTATAGGCAAATTACATACTTCCCAAAGCTTGGTTGAAATTTTCCTGCCTTATTTCTAGGACGTTGCTAAACTCATTGTTGTATAGCATATATATAAACATTTATATATATATATATATATATATATATATACAGGTCCCTCCCAAAAAATTAGCATATTGTGATAAAGTTCATTATTTTTTGTAATGTACTGATAAACATTAGACTTTCATATATTTTAGATTCATTACACGCAACTGAAGTAGTGCAAGCCTTTTATTGTTTTAATATTGATGATTTTGGCATACAGCTCATGAAAAACCAAAATTCCTATCTCAAAAAATTTGCATATTTCATCCGACCAAAAAAAAAAAAAAAAAAGTGTTTTTAATACAAAAAAAGTCAACCTTCAAATAATTATGTTCAGTTATGCACTCAATACTTGGTCCGGAATCCTTTTGCAGAAATTACTACTTCAATGCGGCGTGGCATGGAGGCAATCAGCCTGTGGCACTGCTGAGGTGTTATGGAGGCCCAGGATGCTTCCATAGCGGCCTTGAGCTCATCCAGAGTGTTGGGTCTTGCGTCTCTCAACTTTCTCTTCACAACATCCCACAGATTCTCTATGGGGTTCAGGTCAGGAGAGTTGGCAGGCCAATTGAGCACAGTAATACCATGGTCAGTAAACCATTTACCAGTGGTTTTGGCACTGTGAGCAGGTGCCAGGTCGTGCTGAAAAATGAAATCTTCATCTCCATAAAGCTTTTCAGCAGATGGAAGCATGAAGTGCTCCAAAATCTCCTGATAGCTAGCTGCATTGACCCTGCCCTTGATAAAACACAGTGGACCAACACCAGCAGCTGACATGGCACCCCAGACCATTACTGACTGTGGGTACTTGACACTGGACTTCAGGCATTTTGGCATTTCCCTCTCCCCAGTCTTCCTCCAGACTCTGGCACCTTGATTTCCGAATGACATGCAAAATTTGCTTTCATCCGAAAAAAGTACTTTGGACCACTGAGCAACAGTCCAGTGCTGCTTCTCTGTAGCCCAGGTCAGGCGCTTCTGCCGCTGTTTCTGGTTCAAAAGTGGCTTGACCTGGGGAATGCGGCACCTGTAGCCCATTTCCTGCACACGCCTGTACACGGTGGCTCTAGATGTTTCTACTCCAGGCTCAGTCCACTGCTTCCGCAGGTCCCCCAAGGTCTGGAATCAGTCCTTCTCCACAATCTTCCTCAGGGTCCGGTCACCTCTTCTCGTTGTGCAGCGTTTTCTGCCACACTTTTTCCTTCCCACAGACTTCCCACTGAGGTGCCTTGATACAGCACTCTGGGAACAGCCTATTCGTTCAGAAATTTCTGTCTGTGTCTTACCCTCTTGCTTGAGGGTGTGAATGATGGCCTTCTGGACAGCAGTCAGGTCGGCAGTCTTACCCATGATTGTGGTTTTGAGTAATGAACCAGGCTGGGAGTTTTTGAAAGCCTCAGGAATCTTTTGCAGGTGTTTAGAGTTAATTAGTTGATTCAGATGATTAGGTTAATAGCTCGTTTAGAGAACCTTTTCATGATATGCTAATTTTTTGAGATAGGAATTTTGGTTTTTCATGAGCTGTATGCCAAAATCATCAATATTAAAACAATAAAAGGCTTGAACTACTTCAGTTGTGTGTAATGAATCTAAAATATATGAAAGTCTAATGTTTATCAGTATATTACAGAAAATAATTAACTTTATCACAGTATGCTAATTTTTTGAGAGGGACCTGTATATATATATATATATATATATATATATATATATATATATATATATACAGTGGGTACGGAAAGTATTCAGACCCCCTTAAATTTTTCACTCTTTGTTATATTGCAGCCATTTGCTAAAATCATTTAAGTTCATTCTTCTTCCTCATGAATGTACACATAGCACCCCATACTGACAGAAAAACACAGAATTGTTGACATTGTTGCAGATTTATTAAAAAAGAAAAACTGAAATATCACATGGTCCTAAGTATTCAGACCCTTTGCTCGGTATTTAGTAGAAGCCCCCTTTTGATCTAATACAGCCAGGAGTCTTTTTGGGAAAGATGCAACAAGTCTTTCACACCTGGATTTGGGGATCCTCTGCCATTCCTCCTTGCAGATCCTCTCCAGTTCTGTCAGGTTGGATGGTAAACGTTGGTGGACAGCCATTTTTAGGTCTCTCCAGAGATGCTCAATTGGGTTTAAGTCAGGGCTCTGGCTGGGCCATTCAAGAACAGTCACGGAGTTGTTGTGAAGCCACTCCTTCGTTATTTTAGCTGTGTGCTTAGGGTCATTGTCTTGTTGGAAGGTAAACTTTCGGCCCAGTCTGAGGTCCAGAGCACTCTGGAGAAGGTTTTTGTCCAGGATATCCCTGTACTTGGCCGCATTCATCTTTCCCTCGATTGCAACCAGTCGTCCTGTCCCTGCAGCTGAAAAACACCCCCACAGCATGATGCTGCCACCACCATGCTTCACTGTTGGGACTGTATTGGACAGGTGATGAGCAGTGCCTGGTTTTCTCCACACATACCGCTTAGAATTAAGGCCAAAAAGTTCTATTTTGGTCTCATCAGACCAGAGAATCTTATTTCTCACCATCTTGGAGTCCTTCAGGTGTTTTTTTAGCAAACTCCATGCGGGCTTTCATGTGTCTTACACTGAGGAGAGGCTTCCGTCGGGCCACTCTGCCATAAAGCCCCGACTGGTGGAGGGCTGCAGTGATGGTTGACTTTCTACAACTTTCTCCCATCTCCTGACTGCATCTCTGGAGCTCAGCCACAGTGATCTTTGGGTTCTTCTTTACCTCTCTCACCAAGGCTCTTCTCCCCCGATAGCTCAGTTTGGCCGGACGGCCAGCTCTAGGAAGGGTTCTGCTTGTCCCAAACGTCTTCCATTTGAGGATTATGGAGGCCACTGTGCTCTTAGGAACCTTAAGTGCAGCAGAAATCTTTTTGTAACCTTGGCCAGATCTGTGCCTTGCCACAATTCTGTCTCTGAGCTCTTCAGGCAGTTCCTTTGACCTCATGATTCTCATTTGCTCTGACATGCATTGTGATCTGGAAGGTCTTATATAGACAGGTGTGTGGCTTTCCTAATCAAGTCCAATCAGTATAATCAAACACAGCTGGACTCAAATGAAGGTGTAGAACCATCTCAAGAATGATCAGAAGAAATGGAAAGCACCTGAGTTAAATATATGAGTGTCACAGCAAAGGGTCTGAATACTTAGGACCATGTGATATTTCAGTTTTTCTTTTTTAATAAATCTGCAACAATGTCAACAATTCTGTGTTTTTCTGTCAGTATTGGGTGCTATGTGTACATTCATGAGGAAGAAAATGAACTTAAATTATTTTAGCAAATGGCTGCAATATAACAAAGAGTGAAAAATTTAAGGGGGTCTGAATACTTTCCGTACCCACTGTATATATATATATATTTTTTTTTTTTTTTTTTTTAAATGTACATTTAAAACGAAAGTGTAGCATTTACTATATATATATATATATATATATACAGTATATAGTAAAGGCTACACTTTCATTTTAAATGTTTTATTCTAACGTTCCTTTAAATAGGAATTTGTAATACTACTTAACTACAGAAACAAAAAATGACAACTATCTCCCAGGGAAAACATTTGCGTTTGAACAGCCATTACTGAATTACAGCTTTCATGAGTCTAATTGAATTTAAATATTGTTGCACATTCAACTGTTAATACTGCTTACAAGCACCACATTTACTGCGCTTGTTTGAACTCTGCTGGTATTTTAGAAATTCTTTCTTTTTTTTTTTCTATAAAAACAAAATGTATTTCTCAGGAAGCTAAGGAAAAGTAGAGGAAATGTAAGATAGGAACTATAACAGATGGGCTAGTGTGTCAAATTTTGAAAATAATGAAAAAAGTATAAATCATGCCATTCTACTTAAAAATCTATTAGAAAATAGCATGGTGATATATAGCCCTCTCTCCTCGCCTCTCACAGTGACTAATATGCAGCATTTCTAATATTCACTGCAATGACTAGTGATAATGATATAGATAAATAGCCGGAAGAAAAGATTGGGCTTGTGCAGAAAAGATACCAGGGGTGATTTGCTAAAGTAAAGTGAAACTGTGTTCACTTCAAACGTCCAATCACTTGTAGCCTGTAGCCTGTTACAGAAAGTTTGGAGTTTAGGTAATAATACCCCAATTACATTCTTGATCTAGAACTCTATAGCCTAACTCTTTGCAATAGCAATTAATTTCTCAATGGTGTCTAGAAAAAAAAGTATTTTTCAATAGTCATATTTAATTGCTCCTCGTTTTAACTCTGTGAATAATTATGTGGTTTTAAAAAAATAAAAATAAATAATAATAATAATAATTAAGGGTCAAGCACTTTTTAGTGTGCCTTTTGCTCATAGGGTGGCCCACCAAAAGGAATGGGCTGCCCTAAACTCGACGCATGTAAATGTTCAAAAACCTGAGTGTTTGTTGTATCACAATCACGTGATAGTTTTAGTTCTTTTAGTGCCGGTTCAGACTAGCACGACTTGTCAGGCGACGTGGTCAGCCTGGCAAGTCGTGCATGGTCGCTCCCATTGTGTAGTACTGGAGTCGTTCTAATAGGAGCGACACAAGTCGCTCCGACTTAGAACAAGGGTCCTGTACTACTTGGGGGCGACCTGGAGGCGACTTGCATTGACTTACGTTATGTGAAGTCCGTGCAAGTCGCGCTGCACGCGACTTCACAGGTCGCCCCCTAAGTCGGAGCGACCTAATGTGAACGGGGACTTAGGGTTTTTATTCGATATGTGCAAAGAGAGATCTCACAAATACTTAAAAGTATAACATTTATTAAAGATAATGATAGATACAGATAAAGATAAAGAAAATATAAGAAGAATACTAAACTAAAGATGCTTGTTTCCCACCATGGAGTCCCGTTTGCTGTTACGCAACATGGCACAGGTAATCAGGCCAGACACTTGCCTCATGGCCGTTCTGGGTAAGACTAAGCTCTTAGCAGTTTGGGCAGTGGAATTTAGAGGGTGTATAAGGAATTGACCACCCCCAAGCCAACTAACTTCCTTTGCAATATGACCCCTCAAGGACTTGACCAGTTAACAATAACATTCCCTTGGTGTACGATAGAACTATGCTTATGTCTATATATGGCTCCTTGACCAGGATTTGGAGGACTAGAATACATTAGTGAGCCACTGTAACCTGTTGCCGACCGCCCACCGCAGTTATACTACAGCAGGCAGCCGCTCCTGCACAAACTGATGTAGGTATACGTCGGTCGCACGCCTGCAGCTTGGGGGCAAGCGTGTGGGGAAGCCAATGCACGGGGTAGTAGTTAGTAGATGCGATAACTTTTGCGCAAACCAATCAAAATATGCTTATTGCGATTTTTTTTACCAAAAGTATGTAGCAGAAAACAAATTGGCCTAAAATGTTAAAATATTTTGATTTTTACATTTTTTTGGGAATGTTATATAGCAGAAAGGGAAAAATATTGTTTTTTTCAGAATTGTCGCTCTTTTTTTCTTTATAGCGCAAAAAATAAAAATCGCACAGGTGATCAAATACCACCAAAAGAAAGCTCTATTTGTGGGAAAAATGAACATCAATTTTATTTGAGTACAGCATCGCACGACCGTGCAATTGTCCATTAAAGTAACGCAGTGCCGAATCGCAAAATATGGCCTGGTCATTAAGGGGGGAAATCTTCCGGTCCCGAAGTGGTTAATTGCTCCTCCTTTTAATTCTGTGAATGATTATGTGGTTTTTCAAAAAAATAAAAATAATAATTATAAAAGGGTCATGCACTTTTTAGTGCGCTTTTTTGCTCATAGGGTGGCCCACCAAAAGGAATGGGCTAACCTAAACTCGATGCATATAAATGTTCAAAAACGTGAGTGTTTGTTGTATCATGATCACATGATAGTTTAAGTTCTTTTAGGGTTTTTAATCAATATATGCAAAGAGAGATCTCACAAATACTTAAAAGTATAACATTTATTAAAGATAATGATAGATACAGATAAAGATAAAGAAAATATAACAAGAATACTAAACTAAAGATGCTTGTTTCCCACCATGGAGTCCCGTTTGCTGTTACGCAACATGGCACAGGTAATCAGGACTAGGGATGATCGAACGGTTCGGGTCCACCATCGGTTCGACCCGAACATTGGGTGTTCGAGGTTCGGCCGAATTTAGAACTTTTTGCCCAAAAAGTTTGGAATTCGGCAACCAGAACCACCCAAAATGCAATGCTTCAGGAAATGGGCTTTAAAAGCCTGTGATTGGACCAGAACCATTAGCAAAAGCCAATTGAGGGGGCAAGAGAATGCTAGGAATGTGATTGGAGTGACTAGGGGGTCCCTAGACCAATCATTAGTGAATACGCCCCCCAGTATATAAGATCGCCCCCGCCATATTCCTAGCATTGTTATACTGGACATGGAAGAGAATGGAAGCAGTTCTGTTAATTTTACTTTAAAAGTGTCATTTAGCTATTTTTAGTGTGAGGAAAGGGATATCTAGTGTAGTTAGAGTGCTCCTTTACACTTAAGTTAGCTTCAAAAATTTAGTTTCTGTAGGGAAAGTGTTAAGTGTAAGGGGACCGTAGTGTAGTATAGGGTTAACTGGCAGTGACTGCTATGGCAGGGTGACAAAACCCTTCCATAGCAGGGTGACCACTATAGAGAAATGATCATTTCTCTGAATAGCTTCATCACACCCATATGGCTTCTCACCAGCCAAGCATTTTTTATGCTGCAGGGGCTGCCACTGCCAGTGCTTTTTTGAGGACATGTTTGATGTCAGACATGACATCTGAACATGTGTATAGGGGGTATATATAGACATATATGTCTGAATATATACCCCTAGACATATATAGGTGTGATAGTAGCATAAATAAATGCTTGCGCTAATGAAATAATTTACAGTAATATATTTCTGCTACTATCACACCTATATATGTCTAGGGGTATATATTCAGACATATATGTGTATATATACCCCCTATACACATGTTCAGATGTTTTGCCTGCCTCAAAAGAACCCAAAAAAATGCCAAAAAACGCTAGCGTCCAAAAAAAATGCCCAGGTGTGTTTTTGCTGGCATTTTTTGGGGGGTTTTGGAGGCAGGCAAAACATCTGAACTTGTGCACAGTACCACTATACACAAGTTCAGATGTTTTTCCTGACTGCAAAGATCCCAAAAAAATGCCTTCTATTAAACCGGCAAGGTGTTACAGGAGCGAAGCAAGCCCCCTGTCAGAAAGTTTTATAATACAAACAATCCTTTTTTTTTCTGGTTCTGGACATGCTACAGAGCTGAAACTTCACATGTACACTTTTTAGACCCCCCAGATCTGAAATCCAAAGTAAAAATCAAAAAATCTCTTTTTTTTTTTTTTTTTAATTTTTTCAATAATTGGCTTTTTTTTTATCAAAAATGACAATTTTTAAGAACTTTTTTTTGTGTGATTTTGTGTCTGGGGGGTCTAAAAGGTGTACCTGTGAAGTTTCAGCTCTGTAGCATGTCCAGAACCAGAAAAAAAGATCATATAGGTGTTAAAGTTAAAGGAGGGTCCCGACCCACATCCCTGTTCTACTGAAAAAATATCTTTTTTTTTTTCATGGTTCTGGACATGCTACAGAGCTGAAACTTCACATGCACACCTTTTAGACCCCCCAGATACTAAATCCAAAGTAAAAATCAAAAAATCTCTCTTTTTTTTTTTTTCAATAATTGGCTTTTTTATCAAAAATGACAATTTTTAAGAACTTTTTTTTTGTGTGATTATTAGTTAATGGGGCATGACCCAGAACCCTAGGCACTTTTTAGGGGCATTTATTGGGTTTTAGGGCTTCAAAATGGTGTTTTTTGAATACCGAAGTTCGGGTCCCATTCATTTCAATGGGGTTCTGAAATCCGAACCGAACTTTTGGAAAATTCGGGTGTTCTGGTCGAACCGAACTTTTCAAAAGTTCGATCATCCTTAATCAGGACCAGACACTTGCCTCATGGCTGTTCTGGGTAAGACTAAGCTCTTAGCAGTTTGGGCAGTGGAATTTAGACATGTGTATAAGGAATAGAAGACCCCCAAGCCAACTCCCTTTGCAATATGTCCCCTCAAGGACTTGACCAGTTAACAATAACATTCCTTTGGTGTACGGTAGAACTATGCTTATATCCTTGTATGGCTCCTTGACCAAGATTTGGAAGCCTAGAATACATTAGTGAGCCACTTTAAAAATAGAGAAATATAAAATATACAGTCTCCCCATCAGTGCTGCATTACACCTGCATATGTGTAAATGGAAAGTAAAATACTACTAAACACTGCTCAGCCCCTTAAAAAATAAAATAAAAATTAGCAGTCGTTCACGATAAAATAACCCTACATGTAATCACAACAAAAGAACAGTGTGTAGAACAGCATGTAGTGTGCATGATGATGTCACATACCCACCCGTTATCACTCATGCTACATCACGTACTCTACACAAGGCACACCATGGATGTCTGCTGGTGCTATACAAGCTATCGCAAGGGTAAGGACTCCCTTGATCCCCCTAGGCCTGCTGGTGTTCATAAGCAAGCTCTAACGAGCAGGGCCCTCTAGTTCCTCCTGTTTTGAATTGTATTGTAACTGTATTGTCTTCCCTCACATTGTAAAGCGCTGCGCAAACTGTTGGCGCTATATAAATCCTGTATAATAATATAATAATAATAAGCACATACATCCCCCATATTGTGTTGTACCTGATAGTGTAGTGCCACTTGTGCACTTGTATAAAGTGAGTGGTTTATTTAGATTTTCTAACTTTTTCTAAATATTGTCATGCTATATGGAGCCAGTTTTTGTTTTTTGGAGCTCCTACAGTAACTGTGTGCTATTGTGGTTGTGATAAAAAATTCCAGTTTTGTGGATTTTAGCTTCATGCCTATATGACCTTCCTGTAATTTGGAGGTCACAACTGTTGGTGTGTTGAGTTTTGATGGGTGGATGAGCACATGGTGACCAACACTAGGAGTTTTGAACAAGAAGACTCTTATTTATGTAGCAGTACCCCAAGTGGAGCCGCTTGAGTATATTTGGTTCTGTACTCTGCCTCTCAACCCCAAGAACAGTTTGTGGGAACACCTTGTAAAGGACGCAAAGGACAAATTATAGTAAACACAGAAAATATCTTTACTGTGAAATGTATTAAGAATGGAACACATAGTAACAATATAACTGAATAGTAGACAAGAATATCTCAGGTAAATCAGCTGTGTTATAATGACTGAAGATTAAGAGCAATATAACTGTGATACTTTCTGGCTGATTTCAGGAGAATCCTCAAGGCGAATAACCCCAAGAGCAGAGAGGAACAGGGCTGGATTAGGAACATCATGGGCCTGGTGCTGAGGATTTTGGTGGTTCAGGGCTTCAGGTATGAATGAACACAGTCGGCGATCAATAAGGATCAATACCCAGAGAGCAGGGGGGAATCTGATGGACAGTCTGGGGTGAACGAGGGGGGGGGGGGCAGTTATAAGTACTGATCTCCCTCTATGGTTCACGAAGGAAGAAGCCAAAAGCGTGGGAGGGAGAGGAGGAGGAGTAGCTTTCAGCAGCTTCATGGAGAGTCATAGAGGGATATTGGTGCTTGTAATTGGCCCCCCCCACCGCATTGATAACCCCCCGACTGTCATATTTCCCCAGCTGCAGGAGGTGCTGGGAGTCTCTCATATGGCCCCCTACTGGCCCAGAGCCGAATAGTCCGTCTGCCCCTGCTGGGCTTATATTAAGGTGGGGGCCTGGAGCTGCAGCTCCAATAGCGCCTACGTTAATCTGGCCCTGGAGAGGAAGAAGTGCTGCGTAGTGACATGCTGAGCCTGGTCTGATAGAGGAATAAGCGGCGAACAAGTGTTCTATGAGAGTCTCTGAGGGCAACCCTCTGCATGTTCCGTGAAGTTCTATTGGCTACTAGTTCCTGTCCATTATCATTATTTGAGATCAAGAGGATTCTTTGGAAGTCACCCTGTCTCTTATACTACAGGCTTGATTTACCATATATCTGGTAAGGAAGATAATCTCACTGGTGGTGGATACAGCACAGGGTGGTGTCAATTATTTAGCCCTATTTTTTCCACAGATTGGGATTTGTTGGACTTTTCTTTTTATTCAAATCGACACTTATTTTTATTGCCCATTTTTATTGCATATTTTTCAATTTCACATGTTATTATAGACATTTTTCACTTATTTAATTGGTTTGATTCACTTTATGATTTATTGTTATTTCACATAAGCGCAGCTTGTTTTTTGTTTAGTTGAATAACCCCAAGAGCAGAGGCAAAACACTTTAAGGGCTCTTTCACACAGGCGTTCAGTTTTTTTTTTTGCCCGATCAGGTCCTTTTTTTTTTTTTTTTTTTGAAACGGACACGGATCCGGTCCGTATGTCCGTTTTTCATCCCATCCGTTTGCGGATGAAAAACTGACATAATGTATGTCTATGTAAATACGGATGTCAGCGGATGACACCACTGACATCCATTTTTGCGTCCGTTCCGTTTTTTGAACGGAAGAAAAAATAGGTTTCTCCTCCGTTCCAAAAAACTGAACTGAACGGAACGGACGAAAAACGGATGTCAGCGGATGATCATCCACTGACATCCGTATTTACATAGAGATACATTATGTCCGTTTTTCATCCGCAAACGGATGGGATGAAAAACGGACATACGGAACGCCCGTGTGAAAGAGCCCTAACAATGACAGATCACAAAATGGCAAAGCCTGTAACTGATTGACCACCACTCTACCTAAATTGGTCTCTATAAGTCCAAGCAGGAGGAGGGCAGAGGAATGACCCTTTCTTATGTCAGACCTCTCCCTTCTGTCCCCTGACACCACAGTCCCAGAAAGCTGTACACACTGTACCTAGTTTGGTTCAATATTCAATAATGTAACTTCTAAGTCAGATCACCTCACTCATTCACTATATATCCGGAGCCCTTGGTGTATGGCACCGGTGACCTCTGTCTCTTGGAAGAAGAAAGCCTTGAATCTTCAACTAGCTACTTTAGTTGGTGCACTTTGATGTCCTGTTTGGCAGGAGTAATGCAAAGTGTACTGTGGAATTCCTGAAGCAGAAATAACACTTTAACTGCCTGACAGAGGATGAGTGCAGTACAGTGTTCTACTGGAGCAGGCAAATATGCAATGTTCTTTACAAAAAGTGCAGCGCTAAAGTAATTTGAATAATAATGTGGCAAGTGGAGAACCACAAAAAAACATATACAATATAAGCAAAATAGTGTCCAAAATACTGAATAAAGTCCCAAAACAGAAATGCAAATGAAAATGAATCCGCATGCAAGGTGTTGAGGAGAACAATCCTTTTCAGTGACACCCAGGGAAAAGTGAAGGATGGGGACACCTCTGTGCACAAGTATCACAAGCAGCTTACCAGAACTCCTTGGCTACTCAATTTAATGAGACAGCCTCTCCCAGCAAGATGTTATACCAATGTCACTGTAACGTTCATGCGTTTTTGTTAATGGATGGATTTTCAGCTGCAGAATTATCACACTCAGTAGCCTTGTAGAGATACTGTTGAATAAACCTATCCAACTCTCAGGACTTCATCACGGTGTACAGCCTGTTATGCAATATACATATACTCAATCAGATGTTTTAGTGGAGGGATAGAACATATCAGAATGTATAGATGAGAGACAGGTTGTATGGTGATTACTAGGAGTAATATTAGGAGAGTTGCAGGTGATGGTAAAGCAGATAGGTTCTGATGTCTAGTATAGTGCAGATGGTAAGTGGACACAGATGGAGTATACTTAGACAGAGTAACCTAGTGCAAGGATAGTTGAAGGTAATCCCAAGAGCTAACAGTCTATGCAGATGGTATGGAATAGATAGATAGATAGTCCTGGTAATTGCAGTAGATGACAGTAGGAGATTGGTTAGTAAGGAATCCCCTGTGGGGTACTTATCACTTAGATAGGTTAGTAGTAACAATGTCCATAGATAGAGAGGTGATCCCGTAGCGAGATACGGATCAGCGGCGAGGTTCCGGCGTCAGTTCAGCAAAGGAAATGTCAGCAGCTCCGACTTCACAGGAGAAGGTGCGGTGAACATGTGGTTTGAACGAGCGATGAGTGAGAGAAAGCCGGCGATTGAAATAGCCGCTCATAGCGGCGCTCGGCAATGATGTCATCCGGTCTTAAAGGTATATGCGTCTCTTGTTACACAAGATGGGACGCAATTATCAAAGGAGAAATATGGAACAAGGGTACCAGAGGTACCAGAACATTACAGTCACCAGCGGTTGTCAAGCTCCAATGCTTCATAATCACTCCATCATATAAGCATGAGTATATAAAAAGAATAAAAGCCCATAGCGTAATTCCGTAACATATAAAATCCAATTTATTAAAAGACGCCCAGACGAAGTCTTTTGATGACGAAACGTTGGCGATTCCAGACGCAAAGTCCACACGCCCCCTTACGGAGCCGGCTGCTTTACATTGCTTGATGCTGCTTTGGACAATTGCGGGACGCCGCACTGTTCTATGTACCTGTTTTTTACCTTCTCATTGTGAGTAGTATTCTTTTAATAAATTGGATTTTATATGTTACGGAATTACGCTATGGGCTTTTATTCTTTTTATATACTCATGCATATATGATGAAGTGATTATGAAGCATTGAAGCTTGACAACCGCTGGTGACATTGGTATAACATCTTGCTGGGAGAGGCTGTCTCATTAAATTGAGTAGCCAAGGAGTTCTGGTAAGCTGCTTGTGATACTTGTGCACAGAGGTGTCCCCATCCTTCACTTTTCCCTGGGTGTCACTGAAAAGGATTGTTCTCCTCAACACCTTGCATGCGGATTCATTTTCATTTGCATTTCTGTTTTGGGACTTTATTCAGTATTTTGGACACTATTTAGCTTATATTGTATATGTTTTTTTTGTGGTTTTCCACTTGCCACATTATTATTCAAATTACTTTAGCGCTGCACTTTTTGTAAAGATTTTGGTTATTGATCACTGTTAGTTGATTTTGGTGCTAGCTGCTCACATAATTCATATCGAATACACTGTCATTTATTTAACTTAGCACAGGAATTTTTTTCTCTCCCTTTAAATATGCAATGTTGTTTGAATGCAGTGTCTCTGTATCTCTGTAAGGTGGGCAAGTGCCCACTCATCAATCTTGCAACCAAGGCCCAAAGGAGATGTCCTGGTTAGCAGGCTCTTCAAGTAGCCCAACTCACTAACCCACAACTGGAACCTTTCATGCCATCTGTACAGGTGCACCTGGAAATGCACCTGGGATACCCCTCGCAGGCAGGATGTCCCCGACCGCCCATGGATCTGTGGGAGGAACGGCACACTGACCTGGGAAAAACCCCTGGGTTCAGTCTTCTCCCTTGCCTCATGGTCTCTGCCCAGCTCCCAGGCAGCCTCTTGGTGTCTCTATCTCCTGAGGGCAGCTGGTCTGTGTAGTTTTCGTCCCCAGGAACAGCTATGGGGCTCTTTGTGTTGGAGACTATATGTCTCATGATCCTTTCCCCCTGCTGTCCTCCCTGGGTTGACCAGCTCCCCCTGCCAATGAAGAAGCAGTGGAGGGAGCAGGATGAGCAGCTGCCAGTGCAAGGCATACTGAGAGTTCAGTGGGGGGGGGGCAAGATCCTCTGCCGCTGCTGACAGGCTCTGTATGTGTGTCCCTGGCAGCCTGCCTGTGTATGTATCGGCACAGCCGACGGGAGGTGTGGGACACAGGCGGGCTGAGTGGCACTTACTTATTGCATTTTTGGACTTGGAAAATATGACATATTTTTTATGATTTATAGACTATTTGATATTATTGATGTATTTAATTAGAAGTAGTACATATTGGTCATGTATAATTGATGTTAAAGCTCGGTTCTTTTGCTGTGATGATATATAGGTGTGAACAGAGCCTTAGAGTAAAGAAAACCATAAATTTCCCCGATCAAAACAGGCAGTGTTGAGGGGGGAACCCCTCCAGCAGCACTATTGTGTTCTACTGGTGGGGGGCCTTCCTTGCTGACAAAACTTGTTTACAATCACCATGCAAAAAGATATGACAGGCTTATTGTACTAAAGCCTATCGAGGAATCAACTTCAGTACAACCAGCCTGCCCATAGATGGATCAAATCTCGGCTGGTCCCTGCTTAGATCCATGTCTGGCTTTACATGTATAATCATGTTTTGTTGCTGTGGCGTAGTCTCCAGACATCAACTAGCACAATGTTTATTAGGAGGCGTTTCATGTCTTCATTTGCATTGGGGTGTGTGGGTAATAAGTGGATTTGAACAGTCAATTGAAGACTTTAGTGAATGGGGGGGAGGGGCAGCAGCGCTATCCCACGGTACATAGTCTACAATGTAACTCAGGCAGGCTTGATGGAAAACCTTGAAAAGTTTATTTATAAAAATTATATATAGTGATGATGATTAAAACATAATAAAATGTATTCCAAACCAGATCTGTGGCGTTGCTGGGGGTCACAGGATGACCGAGCCGCTGGGTGAGCCGGAACTGTGTAGATGATCACAGCAGGGAACCAGGCATAAGGGAGAAGGATCTTATGTGCCAAAAGCAGACCGGACCAGCCGGTAAGGTGGCGTGGCTTCCTCCCACCCGATAGCGTGGCTGCTCGCACTGAAGCAGTGTAGACGTGCCGCGGAGCCGCCAACCAGAGGTATCCACAGCGGAGGCCGCTACTCGTAAGCGCGGTCAGCAAGCGTCGGGACCTGGCCTGGAAAGCATCAGAGTTGCCGTGACGACATGTTTCGCACTGCTGTGCTTTGTCAAAGGACTTTGACAAAGCACAGCAGTGCGAAACATGTCGTCACGGCAACTCTGATGCTTTCCAGGCCAGGTCCCGACGCTTGCTGACGCCGCTTACGAGTAGCGGCCTCCGCTGTGGATACCTCTGGTTGGCGGCTCCGCGGCACGTCTACACTGCTTCAGTGCGAGCAGCCACGCTATCGGGTGGGAGGAAGCCACGCCACCTTACCGGCTGGTCCGGTCTGCTTTTGGCACATAAGATCCTTCTCCCTTATGCCTGGTTCCCTGCTGTGATCATCTACACAGTTCCGGCTCACCCAGCGGCTCGGTCATCCTGTGACCCCCAGCAACGCCACAGATCTGGTTTGGAATACATTTTATTATGTTTTAATCATCATCACTATATATAATTTTTATAAATAAACTTTTCAAGGTTTTCCATCAAGCCTGCCTGAGTTACATTGTAGACTATGTACCGTGGGATAGCGCTGCTGCCCCTCCCCCCCCATTCACTGACTTATGCTGAATCAGCATTAATTAGCAGCAGCACCACACGGTAATTTGACTTTATTCATTCCTGAGAGTGAGAGATATCACAGTTAGCGCTGGAAGTCCCTTTGTTGTTTAATTGAAGACTTTAGCATAAAATTAAACTCATTGGCTACCAACAAGTTGGAATATTCTTAAGCTAAGAGAAGTTGGGGGAGATGAGCAAAGAAAGGGGAAGGGGCTGTTAGGTTCATATATACTGAAAAGAGAGAAGAGATCTCCAGCTTTATCCAATTCTAGTATGATATACCTACTTTCTTGGTCAAGAACAGTGTCAAGAATGTTATGTGGAAGAGATTTACTAAATATTGCCACACCCCTTTTCTTTGTTTTATAGGAGGTGGCAATGTCTCAGCAATTCAAATGTCTTTCAACTGGTTAGGATGGTTCATTTTCCAGTTGGTCTCTTGTAAAAAAAAATATATTTGGTTTCAAATGTTTAATATGTTAGAGAACATGTTTTTCTTTTAATTTGAGATTGAGCTTTCATGGGGCAGGGTTGATATATTAGTTGTTCAGTTGGACAATTAAAGAGTAACTCCACTTTTGTTGAGAGAAAAAAAAAAACAAAAACATTCCCCTCTGGGTGATCTATATACATTACAGGGATCTTAACAAACTTTGTTCCAGATTCCTACCTTTTGTTACTCCGAAGAAATCCCAATGTGTTTGTCTGTGTCCATGTGGAAAGTGAATCTAATGGGAGTGGTTTTATAATTATCAATCAGCTGCTGTTTCTGCAGGGCTCTAATATGAAACATTGCACGGTCTCCATCTGGTTAGATGTGATTTCCTATTGGGAGTATCTCACCAAAAATTACATTTGTATCTTAGTGCTGACTTCTGGCAAAAACCAGTGAGCCAATCACACAAGCAGGAAATGATGTTTCTGGGGGGTGTTCTGCACACTTTCTGTGTATAGAACACCTCCAGGGAGCCATATTGCATTTTACAGAAAATCAAAGAGCTGTAGATTGAAAAGGAAAGGTAATTTTTAATAACATTCAATTACAATATGACTTGTGTAGCAGTTGTATGTGCTATATTATTATTTTTTTATTATTTTTGTTATTGCTATTTTTTTTCCCAATAAAGTGGAGTTACCCTTTGAATGAAGTGGTAGAGAATAAAGCAAGAAAACAGTATCAGTTAGATGTGGATGGCTGTCTCAATGAGCTACTGTCACTCTCTCAATGAAAAGAGCTTCAAGCGGACATTCTTGTAGATCAGGGTTTCTCAACCAGGGTTCCATGGAACCCTAGGGTTTCTCCTAAGGTTGCTAGGGGTTCCTTGAGCAATGGGCAATATCTGCCTCTCAGATAAGTTTCCAATGACACCATTGTTCCTTTTAGCTATCTGTGGTGGGTAATTCTTCCCAATGATGACAAGAGTAAGGAGCATTCTTCCCACTGACTGTCACACCAATGTGTCATGAGTTGTAGATTTTACATTTTTAGCAGGGGTTCTCCGAGACCAGAAATTTATTTCAAGGGTTCCTCTGTGTTGAAAAGGTTGAGAAAGGCTGTTGAAGGTTGCCCAGCCACCACCCTGTTGTATCCCCACTTTGCTAGTGACTAGGGATGATCGAACTTTTGAAAAGTTCGGTTCGACCAGAACACCCGAACTTCACGAAAATTCGGTTCGGATTTCAGAACCCCATTGAAATCAATTGGACCCGAACTTCTGTAATCAAAAAACACCATTTTTAAGCCCTAAAACCCAATAAATGCCCCTAAAAAGTGCCTAGGGTTCTGGGTCATGCCCCAGGGACTATTAATCACACAAAAAAAAGTTCTTAAAAATTGTCGTTTTTGATAGATAGCCAATTATTGAAAAAATTAAAAAAAAAAAAAAAAAAAAGAGATTTCTTTGGATTTAGTGTCTGGGGGGTCTAAAGGGTGTACCTGTGAAGTTTCAGCTCTGTAGCATGTCCAGAACCAGAATTACAGCATACCAAACCTTCAAAAATGACTTTTTTGCTTAACCGCACCTTTCTTTTGCTCCTAATCAACGGCTCAGCCAATGTGTATGATGGGGACATAATGCAGTGCACTGGGAACAAGATTAGAGGTTTTTTTGGAAAAAGGTGCTGTCTCTTTAAATGTGCATATAATTAACGGGTGTATTTCCACAATGGGGCTTTTATTACCAAATGTTTCAAGAAGTCCAAAGATGTATGTAATTGCACTTTATTTCATGTAAAATGGTGTTTGGTGCACTTTAACTTGAAATCTCACAAGAAACAGACATATATGCACGGATACATTGAGGGTTAGGGGTAGGGGCCACAATGTAGTGCAGAGTGAACAAGATTAGAGATGTTTTGGATGAATACTGTTGTCTCTTGACTTTGAATAGAAGTAAAGGATGCTTAAAAATTGGGCATTTGGTGGTGCGGACGATGCCTTGACACCATATCCCTATGAAAGTGCTGGTAATGAAAGCAATAATTGCCTTTGTAAGGAAAAAAATTACAATGATATGCATCTGTGTGACAGGTGCGCAAAAATTGTTGTTTGGGTGTTGGCGGAGCCATACCACTGTAAGCCCAAAGAGCTGGTGTTGAAGAAGGCGTAAAAATTATGAAGGTGTGCACCTGTGGAACAGGTGCGCAAACATGGTAGTTTTGGTGTTGGCGGAGCCTCCCCACCATAACCCCAAAGAGCTGGCTTTGAAGGAGGCCCAAAAATTGTAAAGGTGTGCACCTGTGGAACAGGTTCGCAAACATGGTAGTTTTTGTTTAGCATAGCCTCCCCACCTTAACCCCAAAGAGCTGGTGTTGAAGGAGGCCCAAAAATTGTAAAGGTGTGCACCTGTGGAACAGGTGCGCAAACATTGTAGTTTTTGTTTTAGCATAGCCTCCCCACCTTAACCCCAAAGAGCTGGCGTTGAAGGAGGCCCAAAAATTGTAAAGGTGTGCACCTGTGGAACAGGTGCGCAAACATTGTAGTTTTTGTTTTAGCATAGCCTCCCCACCTTAACCCCAAAGAGCTGGTGTTGAAGGAGGCCCAAAAATTGTAAAGGTGTGCACCTGTGGAACAGGTGCGCAAACATTGTCGTTTTTGTTTTAGCATAGCCTCCCCACCTTAACCCCAAAGAGCTGGTGTTGAAGGAGGCCCAAAAATTGTAAAGGTGTGCACCTGTGGAACAGGTTCGCAAACATGGTAGTTTTTGTTTAGCATAGCCTCCCCACCTTAACCCCAAAGAGCTGGTGTTGAAGGAGGCCCAAAAATTGTAAAGGTGTGCACCTGTGGAACAGGTGCGCAAACATTGTCGTTTTTGTTTTAGCATAGCCTCCCCACCTTAACCCCAAAGAGCTGGCGTTGAAGGAGGCCCAAAAATTGTAAAGGTGTGCACCTGTGGAACAGGTGCGCAAACATTGTAGTTTTTGTTTTAGCATAGCCTCCCCACCTTAACCCCAAAGAGCTGGTGTTGAAGGAGGCCCAAAAATTGTAAAGGTGTGCACCTGTGGAACAGGTGCGCAAACATTGTCGTTTTTGTTTTAGCATAGCCTCCCCACCTTAACCCCAAAGAGCTGGTGTTGAAGGAGGCCCAAAAATTGTAAAGGTGTGCACCTGTGGAACAGGTGCGCAAACATTGTCGTTTTTGTTTTAGCATAGCCTCCCCACCTTAACCCCAAAGAGCTGGTGTTGAAGGAGGCCCAAAAATTGTAAAGGTGTGCACCTGTGGAACAGGTGCGCAAACATTGTCGTTTTTGTTTTAGCATAGCCTCCCCACCTTAACCCCAAAGAGCTGGTGTTGAAGGAGGCCCAAAAATTGTAAAGGTGTGCACCTGTGGAACAGGTGCGCAAACATTGTCGTTTTTGTCATAACCAAAATGAGGTTCTGTGAACGTAAAGAGAATGAGAGGAGGGTTTGAGGGTGGCACCATGGTCCAGGCTTAAACTGAGGCTCAACTGCCACATCACAACGATAGCCTAGTCTACAAGGTCTGCATCAGGTGCATCAAAGCTTGATATCCACGACTGATTCATCTTAATGAATGTCAAACGGTCGACTGAGTCGGTGGAGAGTCTAGTTCGATGGTCTGTGACGAATCCTCCTGCTGCGCTGAATGCCCGTTCCGATAGGACACTGGAAGCAGGGCAGGCCAACAACTCCATGGCATACTGGGCCAGTTCTGGCCAGTGGTCTAATCTTAAGACCCAGTATGCCAGTGGATCGGATTCGTCACATGAAAAGCCCTCTGTGTCACTTTGTGCCCTCACGTAATCGTCCACCATGTGATGCAGACGGTGTCGATGCGATGTGGCAGCTGAGAGGCCTGGGCGGTGAGGACTAAAAAAAGACCGAAAGGCATCCGTCAACCGCACGCCTTCTCCAACGCTCCTCTCGTGACCACCAGTAGAATCCATGGTAGGTTGTCCCCGCCCCTGCACCCTACGGGAGTCGGGGAACATGTTCACCAGATTCCTCTTGAGACTGTCCTCAAGGGATTTGATCCTGTGGACTCTATGGGTGGATGGGAAAAGCTCCGAGACTTTACTATTGTACCGGGGGTCAAGTAGGGTGGCCAACCAATAGTGGTTAGTCTCTTTAATGGCCTTGATTCTGGGGTCCTTTCGCAGGCTCTGGAGCATGATGTTTCCCATGCGTCGCAAATTAGCGAAGGCCTGAGAAGCTGACTCCTCGGGGTCACTCATAACGACATTATCTTCAACGGGCTCCTCCTCCTCCCAGCCACGTACTACTCTAAAGTGTCCCGAGGGAGTCAAACTAGGCCTTGCAGATTGCCGCATGTCTTCCTCCTCCTCCTCCTCAAACCCTGCAAAAGTTCCCGCAGAATCGTCCTCCTCCTCCTCTTCCACCCCTGGATCCTGCTCGGGCCTCTGGGAGCTAGGCATAATGGGGTCAGGATTCTCAGGATAAAGGGGGCCTTGAGAGGCAAGGAAGTCCTCCTCTTCCTCCTGCTGCTCTGCCTCCAGTGCCCTGTCCATAATGCCACGCAGAGTGTGCTCCAACAAAAACAGTACCGGTAGGGTGTCACTGATGCATGCGCTGTCCCGGCTGACCATCCTTGTGGCCTCCTCAAATGGCGAGAGGACAGCGCATGCATCCTTAATCAAAAGCCACTGCCGTGGTGAAAAGAAGCCCAGGCGCGCAGAGCCAGTGCTGGTGCCGTACTCGCATAGGTATTCATTGAGGGCCCTCTGCTGCGTGTACAGGCGCTGCAGCATAGCCAAGGTGGAGTTCCAGCGGGTGGGCATGTCACAGATGAGGCGGTGTACCGGCAGGTGAAACTCGCGCTGCACTTCGGCCAAACGTGCAGTGGCACTGTACGACCGCCTGAAGTGACTGCACACCCTTCTTGCCATCCTTAGCACATCCTGCATTCCCGGGTACGAGTTCAAAAACCGCTGTACCACGAGATTCAGGACATGCGCCAGGCATGGCACATGGGTTAACTTTCCCTGACGAAGGGCGGCCAGGAGGTTTGACCCATTATCAGTAACCACCATCCCTGGCTGCAGCTGGCGTGGTGTCAACCACCTCTGGGCCTGTGCCTGCAGAGCCCCAAGAATCTGAGGGGCAGTGTGCTGCCTGTCCCCTAGACACACAAGCTGCAGCACTGCGTGACACCTTTTGGCCTGAGACATAGAATAGCCCTTTGAACGTTTACGTGGTATCTCATCATATTCAAAGGACCATTCTGCAGAGGAGGGCATGGAGGAGGTAGAGGAGGAGGAGCAGGAGGGGGTAGAAGTGATCGATCTACCCGGATCAGCGACACCACCAGCTGTTTGCAGACGTGGGGGCAACACTGGCTGCAGCACCGAGCCCTGGCTACAATCCCTTCCACTGGCAAGCAGTGTCACCCAGTGAGCAGTGACAGAAATGTACCGTCCCTGCCCATGTTTGCTTGACCAAGTGTCAGCCGTCAAGTGTATCTTACGGCTGACTGACTTGGCCAGGGATGACACTACATTGCCTTCCACATGTTGGTATAGGGATGGCAGGGCCTTACGGGAAAAGTAATGCCGACTTGGCACCTGCCACTGTGGAACTGCACATTTTGCGAAGTCACGGAAGGGAGCAGACTCTACCAGGTTAAATGGTAATAGTTGCAGAGCCAGTAGTTTAGCCAAACTACTGTTTAGACGCTGGGCATGTGGGTGGCGGGGAGTATACATTTTTTTTCGTTCCAGCATGTGTGGAATCGAAATTTGGCGTCTAGATGATACAGCTGGTGGTGTGCTGGAGGTAGATGCGACACTGCCTGCTATATCATCATCCCTGCCAGTGGAGGCTGCCAACAGGTGACGAGTGACTATAGCAGGGCCAGGAACAGACTGATGTGCAGGTGGAGCAGGTGGAGCAGATGGAGCATGAGGAGGAGCGCGAGGAGAACTAGGAGGCCGACCGACCAATCTTTGGCCCTTTTGTGGGTTCTTTAAATGCTCCTGCCAACGGGCCGAGTGGTGGGTTGTCAAATGCCTGTTTAGGCAGCTTGTACCCAGGTGGTTGACATTTTTGCCACGTTTTATACCCTTCTTACAAATCTTGCAGATCGCAACTGTTTTATCTGCATGGGATGTCTCAAAAAAGGCCCAGCAAGATGAGGTGTGTATAGTGGCCCGGGAGACAACAGGTGCGGCCTTAGATGGAGTAGGCCGTCTGCTCTCCCCTCTTGCTTGCTCTGCCTCCTCCTCAACCTCAGACCCAACATCTGACTCCATCAAAGACTGAGCATCAGGCCTGGCCTGGGAGACAACAGGTGCGGCCTTAGATGGAGCGGGCCGTCTGCTCTCCCCTCTTGTTTGCTCTGCCTCCTCCTCAACCTCAGACCCAACATCTGATTCTATCAAAGACTGAGCATCAGGCCTGGCCTGGGAGACAACAGGTGCGGCCTTAGATGGAGCGGGCCGTCTGCTCTCCCCTCTTGTTTGCTCTGCCTCCTCCTCAAACTCAGACCCAACATCAGACTCCATAAAGGACTGAGCATCAGGCTGGAGTAGATGGCCGACACTGTGGTCAAACAGCTCAGCTGACTCCTCTGCCATGTCTGAAATTGGGTCTAAGGGAGGACATGAGGTGGACATGGACTCATCTGTATTTGTTCTGACAACTGCAGAAGACTGACCACTTTTCTCTGCCTGGGTCACTGTAGTTGCAGATGATGCCGATGATGAGGGTTTGTTCATATAGTCCACCACCTCCTGTACATACTGTGGACGTATAGCTTGGCCACTGCCGGAGAACAATCCAAATGGTGGCCTGGCTGAGGACTGACCACCACGTCCACCCCTGCCTCTAGACACCCTAGAAGCTGTGCCCCTTTCCGCAGCAGGGCCACGTATGCCTTTTCTTGGTCTACCAGGCATATTTCTCAATGATGCGTTGGCAACTGTGTGCGGTGAAAAACGCACACTGCTATGCGACCCACAGTTGTCGCTGGATACAGCACAGCAGTTGCGGTTCACGCACAGTAGCAAAGCCTTTTGCACAGTGGACCTAACGCTTTGAACAACAGGCGTTAGGTTGTCACTGATGCGTTGGCAACTGTGTGCGGTGAAAAACGCACACTGCTATGCGACCCACAGTTGTCGCTGGATACAGCACAGCAGTTGCGTGTCACGCACAGTTGCAAAGGCTTTTGTACAGTGCACCTAACGCTTTGAACAACAGGCGTTAAGTTGTCACTGATGCGTTGGCAACTGTGTGCGGTGAAAAACGCACACTGCTATGCGACCCACAGTTGTCGCTGGATACAGCACAGCAGTTGCGTGTCACGCACAGTTGCAAAGGCTTTTGTACAGTGCACCTAACGCTTTGAACAACAGGCGTTAAGTTGTCACTGATGCGTTGGCAACTGTGTGCGGTGAAAAACGCACACTGCTATGCGACCCACAGTTGTCGCTGGATACAGCACAGCAGTTGCGGTTCACGCACAGTAGCAAAGCCTTTTGCACAGTGGACCTAACGCTTTGAACAACAGGCGTTAGGTTGTCACTGATGCGTTGGCAACTGTGTGCGGTGAAAAACGCACACTGCTATGCGACCCACAGTTGTCGCTGGATACAGCACAGCAGTTGCGTGTCACGCACAGTTGCAAAGGCTTTTGTACAGTGCACCTAACGCTTTGAACAACAGGCGTTAAGTTGTCACTGTATTTTGCTGCCTAGCAAGCACGTATACCTGCTGTGATACAGCAGCACTGTGCCACGTGCTCACTAAACAGAACCCTCACACTTTCCCTACAGAAACTAAATTTTCAAATCTAACTAATGTAGTACAAAGTTCCCTAACTACACTAGATATCCCTTTCCACTAAATAGAAAGCTCCATACAGCAGAAGACTGACACTGTCCCTTAAGTTTTTTTTTTTTTTTTAACTCTAAGAACCAGCACAATCGCTGTATCTAACTACACTGGCTGTAAGCTAAATACAATTCTGCTATATGGAGCTTTAGAACCACTCGATATGTAGGAAATGTAGTGTAGCAAGCAGGAGTCAGACAGAACTGCTTCAACTCTCTTCAACAGGCTCTGGATAACTGTGCTAGGGGTTAGGCGGGGCCATCTTATATAGTGTGGGGCGTATTCACTCCTGATTGGCCTCTGGTCCCCGAAGTCACTCCAATCACGTACCTAGGAGACTCCTGCCCCCTCATTGGCTTTTGCAGACGTTTCTGGGCCAATCACGGGCTTTTAAAGCCCAGTTCCTGTCCCAGTGCATTTTGGGCGGTTCTGGTGGCCGAATACCGAACTTTTGCCGCAAAAAGTTCGGTATTCGGCCGAATATCGAACATCCAATGTTCGGGTCGAACCGATGGTCGACCCGAACCGTTCGATCATCCCTACTAGTGACTAGAGTATTCTCTGTTTTAATTTTTTTACATTCATCTGCTGCAATTAGATGAGTATAGGAGCTGTAAGCTTGAACAAGAAATAAACAATTGCTTATAAAACATGAAAAAAGTAAAGACAGGGTATACAACAACAAAGTGAGACTAAGATAAGTGAAGCTGTGTCTCTTGAAGAAGCAAAAGGTCATCATTTATAGGAGTGAAAGAAGTTTTTAGCTAGAGATAATGAGGTATGCCATCAAGGCAGGGTTAAAAAGTCAATAAAACTTTTAGGTGAGAAATCCAATTGTCATTGATGGGTAGCTATTTGTGGTTCTTCAAACAATTTGTTCTCCCTGGTGCATCATGCACACAGTTTTGCAGGGTACAAGAAAGAGAATTTTACATAGTTTTCTGAGAGCCTTTTACCAATAGGTACAACTTCTTTGCATTTTTTTTGTAACATTGGCAGAAAAATCTTAAAATCTTACTCTTTGATCAGTTGTTAAGGGAATTTCCTCTGAACCAGAGGTGGATTTACCAATTTATGCAGCTGCGTCATTCTCTACCTGACAAATTTTCTTCCTCTCCTGTTTGGATTCTTCCGGTGCCAGTCTTAGAGAGAGTGGTTATGGCAACCTCTACTAAGGGCCTTATTTCTGCTACGTATAATGCTGGCCATACACTATACGAAAAATTGTTTGAACTAATTTTCGATAAACGAACACTTGGCTGTGAGAGCAAACAATCATGCCATCATGTAATGACCAATAAATCGTTCAATGAACCATAGAAAATTCCCCTTGGGGTGGAACATTATAGGCACTAATATAATTTACCACATTATTATAATATAATTTAATAAATTATTTTATTTTATATTAAATTCTATTAGTGCCTATAAAATCCCACAGCAAGGGGACTTTTCTATGGTTCCTATATGCAGGGACGTGGCGCATATAAGAAGAATAATCACCATGATTCCTGATAAATCGTTCAATGGACATAAATTAATCCATTTTTTATTTGTTTTTTTCACATATACCTAGTGCAAACAGTGTGGACCAGAAACACATTATTCTTTCAATTTCCAAACTTGTCCTTCATTTTTTCAGCTAAAAAACGTCACATACGATTACCGATTTGTGCCCATTAACTAGCCCAAAAATTTAAGAACTGTCCAAATAACCAAATTTCAGCCAATTTTTTGTATAGTGCAGTGCTGCCATAAGTCTCTTCTATAATGCGCTTTTCAAAAATGTAATTTGCCCTCTAGAAAGAAGTGGGAGCGGGATATCGGCCCTATTCCTGAAAATGCCTAGGATAAGATTCTTCGGGCTCTCCCTCTTGTGTCTCTTTCACCCTCGCACAGGTTAACCCAATTCTTTATATTGCATAGGTCATATAGGACCCCGGAATTTTTTAACAATGTTGGCTTAGGAGCCGACCCGGCTTGTTCTAGTTGGGGCAATTGGGGATCACTGATACATCTAATATGGCGTTGCCGAACTCCAGAGGTATTGAGTGGAGGTTGTGGACACACTTAATGGGATCTAAGATTTGAATCTTTCAGTGGATCCCTTAACTTGTTTACTGGGCTATCTTGACAGCCCAGTGCTCAAGCCACCAAAGCAAGTTACTGTCATACGTGCGCTGTTTGTGGTTCGGAGACATTTTGCCCTTACCCAGTTCGCCTCCAGAGCAATTTCTATTTTTCACATACATTTAAAAATCTTAATTTTTGGCAATACAATTAATTAAACTCCCAGAACATTATATATTTTCTGAAAGCAGAGGCCCTGTAGAAAAAAAAAAAAGCGATAGTTGCAAATTGTTGTTTCACGTGATATTTGTGCAACTGTTTATTAAACGCAAATTTTCAACAAGAAATGTAATAAACTGAATTTTAGTGCAAAACCACACCATAAAATACCAATTTTTGGTTAAAATATAAAAGATGTTCCTCAGAGTATTACCAACTATTTGGCCCACAACTTATACCACACCTGCTATCAGTTTTTGAGACTGCCAGATCCAAAGCATCATTCCCACCTGAGATGTTAACAGCCACAGTAATTACCCTGCCCAAACCGGGTAAAGATCCCAATTCCCCACAAAACTTTAGACCCATTTCCCTCCTAAACACTCATTAAACTATATGCCTTGCGGGTTTTCTCCCTCGACTCATTGCTAACGACCAGTTCAGATTTGTCTGGGACAGACAGGCGACAGATGCGACCAGAAGGATAATCAACCTCATCCATCTGGCGGAGGTGAATTGAACACCTTCTCTGCTCCTCACGTTTGATAGAGTCCACTGGGGATATCTGCGGCGGGTCTTGCAGAAGTTCGGCATATTGGGTCCAACCCAGCATGCAATTATGGCATTATAATTCTGCCCCTCGGCCTATGTCTTTGTGGAAGGCATTTTCTCTAAAAATGTCACTATTTCCAATGGTACCAGACAGGTCTGCCCCCTGTCCCTCTTGATGTTTGCCTTGGAACCACTGGCGGAAACTATTAGGTCTCACCCTGCCGTGTCCGGGCTCCATTCCCGGGGTTCCCAGCAAAAGATATCCCTTTTTGTAGATGATGTCATACTCACACTTTCGGAACCAGCCCGTTCATTACCCCAAGCCCACGAAATCCTACAACAGTTCGCCAGAGTGTCCTACTATAAAGTAAACCTGTCCAAGTCCCAAATATTGGGCCTTCACATAGACCCCATGTGAAAACCTTCTGAGTAATCAGCTCCCATACCCATGGTCTACCAGTCCTCTAATGTACTTGGGGATTAAACTGACAAGCCCCTTATCTGACCTTTATGAGATAAATTACACTCCGGAGTGTCCTATAAATTACCTCCGTTCTCTTTTGTATAACTGCTTATGTGATGTATTGTGATTCCCTTGACATTACTTGTTGTTACTGTCAAATTTGGATTCGACAATCTCTTGTATCTGTTGTGTCCTTTACATGTTATTATTCTTTGAAAATTAATAAAAACTATTTGAAATACAATATAAAAGATGAGGTTACATCGAATAAATAGATACCAAACATTCCATGTCTTAAAATTGCATGCACCTGTGATATTGCCAAAAAGGATGGTGCCCAAAAATCCCCATAGATGATGCTTTAAAAGCCTTTACAGCTCATCAGTTTAGAGTTAACTAGTTGCTCTTTTGCTAGAATTATTGTTCCCACTGCGACGTTCATGGCAATATGTCACATGTATGGTGCGACTGTGGTTTACATGCGCGTGCACACCCTGGGCCCGAGTTTGCGTTTGCACAGGTGTGCGGGACTTTTTACTTTTATTTTTATATTTATTTTTACTTGATTGCTATCACAAGGGGTAATAAACCCCTATGTGATAGCATTTGTCAGGTGACAGGTACCCTTTATGGAGACAATAGGGGTCTAATAGACCCCAATGTCTCCCCTGCCCTTCACACCATCTAACCAAGCACAGATTGGCTTGGTTAGATTTGTCCCCTGGCTGTGCTGGCCAGGAAAGGGTGCATCTGAAACCAGAACTGACATCACTTCCGGTTTCACTGTTTGCATATGAGCTCGAGGCATGGATTTGCCTCAGTCTCACTGCAATCTCTCTCCCCCAGCCGCTAGCTGTGTTCCCAGGCACTGGTGAGCATGGGACAGCCCTGAAACCTTGGGAGGCGGGACGCCACCGGCGGGAGGGAGGGGAGGCACTGCACTGCTGACTGTGTGAAACCAATAGGCAGCTTGGAGCTATGGAGCTGACACATCACTTTCACTTTAAACCTGAACAGTGCCATCTTATAGGGCCCCCGGGCAATGCAGTGCACTGGGGCCCTGCCTACACAATCACCCACGAGAAAAAAATGGAAATAATCGATAAGGCGATATTTATTGGTACCTCCAACAAAATCAGTGTTTAAACGTTAAATTAATAAATAATACATACTTTTTGAAAAAGGCTAAAAACAATAATAAATTAATAAATAATAAATAATTTAAAAAAAATGGCAAAAAAATGTATAAATAATTTTTAATCAAAGCAAAAAAAATAAAATGCACTGATATCCTTAATCATTTTGGGGCATCAATTGTATACAAAATGAAAGTGACATGCAGATGTTTTGGCTTTCTGAACATACAAAGACAATATTAATTTCTGCACATAAAAAAAAAGTTAGTACTTACCCTTTCTGTGTTCTTTCCTTTCTGCCATGCTGGCTTCCACTTTAGGCTTCTATAGCATTGCCCCACCCTTGGGGCATAGGGGGGCACAGTGGTGTAGTGGTTAGCACTTTCACCTAGCAGCAAGAGGATCGCTGGTTTGAATCCCAACCACGAAACTACCTGCCTGGAGTTTGCATGTTCTCCCTGTGCCTACATGGGTTTCCTCCCACACTCCAAAGACATGCTGGTAGGTTAATTGGATCCTGTATAAAAAAAAAAATTGGCCCTACTATGTTTGTATGAATGTGAGTTAGGGACCTTAGATTGTACGCTCCTTGAGGGCAGGGACTGATGTGAATGTGTAATGTATATGTAAAGCGCTGCGTAAATTGACAGCGCTATATAAGTACCTGAAATACATTTTTTTTTTTAAATTGCCCCTACCCTTGGGGCTTGCGCTGCGGCTGTCCTGGTGTGTGCCTGTCGCCCTGCAGACCTGGAAGCAGGCAGGCACCTCTGCTGCTGTGGTCTCCTCTCCATGGCCTGGTTAGCCTGACAGCAGTGCCAGGCTAATGACAGCTTCCAAGTTGGGCGGCTGGGTCTGGTGAACACACCCACGGATGGGAGTCAGACTGGACTGTCCTGTGTGTGTACGTTTCTGTGGAGGCAGACAGGCATTCCTGCAGTTGTGGGCTCTCCCTCCATGGCTCAAGTGGCCTGACAGCAGCACAGGGCCGACAGGTGCTTGTCACAGACATCCCAACCTGCAAAAACTAATTTCAGGGAGGTGTCACTCCATGCCCCCCTCCCCCCACCAATTTAACACAGCTAGAGAAAGATCAAATGGAATGCAATCAGTATACAGAGGTTTACTTCTTCTTAGAGATAATAAAGGAACACTCTAACCACCATGACCACTTCAGTCATTTGAAGTGGTCATGGTGGTAGGAGTCAGAAACACTGCACATGCTGGGATATTTACAATTATGTGCTGGGGGCTAGTTGCACCCCTAACATATGTGACTTACTGCTGACAGGTACTGCTGGTGGGTACTGCTGGCTGTTACCGTTTAAGTGACAGGTGTAAGGACACTGATATAAATAGTAAAATGGCTGTTATATAAATTGCTAAAAACACTTGAAATAGCTATTCATATAAAAATACAACTATATATAAAGGGGATAAAGTGCATGTGCTGAACAGTGCTACATATATGCATGAATCGTATAAATAAATATATACCACAAAATTAATTCATGTGCAATTATGCAATATGTGCAAATGATGCAGCAAATTATAAAAATAAGAAAAAAAATTAATAATATAACATTATGAAACTAATAAAGGTGCAATTGTGTGACACTAGTAGTCAAAAGTTATGACTCAATAGTGACAAAACGTGAGTCACTCAAATGTAATATTTTAACCGCTTCCATACAGAGCAGTTAGACCCCCTTCCTGCCCAGACCAATTTTCAGCTTTCAGCACTCTCACACTTTGAATGACAATTGCTCAGTCATGCTACACTGTAACCAAACAAAATTTTTATCATTTTTTTCACACAAATAGAGCTTTCTTTTGGTGGTATTTGATCACAACTGGGGTTTTTTTTTTTCATGATATAAGCAAAAAAAGAGCAAAAATTTTGCAAAAAAAACACTTTTTTTTAGTTTCTATTATAAAATTTTGCAAAAAATTAATTTTTCTTCATACATTTGGGCCAAAATTTATACTGCTACATATCTCTGGTAAAATTAACCCAAATTAGTGTATATTATTTAGTCTGTGTGAAAGTTATTGAGTCTAGAAGCTATGGTACCAATTACTGAAAATTTATCACACCAGATGTACTGATGGCCTATCTCCCTTCTTGAGGCCCTGAAATGTCAGGACAGTACAAATACCCCCCAAATGACCCCTTTTTGTAAAGTAGACAGTCCAAGGTATTTAGTAAGAGGCATGGTGAGTTTTTCGAAGTTATAATTTTTTCCCACAATTCTTGGGAAAATGAAGAAAACATTTTTTTTTCTTTTTTTTTCCCAAAACGTTGTCAATTTATAAGCTATTTCTAACACATAGCATGTACACAGCAAAAATGACACCCCAAAATTCATTCTGCTACTCCTTCTGAGTATGGTGATACCACATGTGTGAGACTTTTACACAGCCTGGCCACAAAAAGAGACTCCACGTCCAAGTAGCACCATAAGGCGTTTTAGGAGCATAAATACACATAAAACTTTCTTACTACCTATCACACTTTTCAAGGCCCTAGAGCACCAATACAATGGAAAAGTCCACAAAATGACCCCATTTTGGAAAGCAAACACTCCAAAGTATATTCTATGAGGCATTATGGGTCCTTTGAACATGTCATTTTTTTCCACAAGTTTTTGGAAAATGTGGGAAAAAAATAAAAACTTTTTTTTTTACACAAAGTTGTAAATTTATAGAATATTCCTAACACATAGCATGTACATAGCAAAAATGACACCCCAAAATACATTCTGCCACTCCTCCTGAGTATGGCAATACCACATGTGTGAGACTTTTTCACAGCCTAGCCATATAGAGGGGCCTAAACATCCAAGGAGCATCATCATGCATCCTAGCCACTTGCCTAGGCCTATTTTTGACATTTGGTGTTTACAAGCTAAAATCAGTTGTTTTTGCTAGAAAACTACTTAGAACCCCAAAACATTATATATTTTTTTTTAGCAGAGACCCTAGAGAATAAAATGGAGATTATTGCAATATTTTTTATCACACCGTATTTGCGCAGCGGTCTTCCAAACGCAATTTTTTGGGAAAAAAAATCACTTTTTTTAATTAAAAAATAAGAAAACAGTAAAGTTAGCCAAATTGTTTTCCATAATGTGAAAGATAATGTTACGCCGAGTAAATAGATACCCAACATGTCATGCTTCAAAATTGCGCACGCTCACAGAATGGTGACAAACTTTGGTACTTAAAAATCCCCATAGGCGACATTTTAAAAATTTCTACAGGTTGCTATCTTAGAGTTACAGAGGAGGTCTAGGGCTCAAATTATTGCTCTTGCTCTAACGATCGCGACGATACCTCACATGTGTAGTTTGAACACTGTTTACATATGTGGGCGGGGTTTCCGTATGCGTTCGTTTCTGCGCGCGAGCTCGCGGGGACAGGGCGCTTTAATTTTTTTTTTTTTTTTTTTTACTATTTATTTTATTTATTATTTTTTATTTTTACACTGTTTTTTTAAAAAAAAAAAAAAATTGATCATTTTTATTTCTATTACAAGAAATGTAAACATTACTTGTAATAGAAAAAGGCACGACAAGACCTCTTTTTTGTGAGATCTGGGGTCAAAAAGTCCTCAGATCTCACAAGTACACTAAAAGATAGAAAAAATAAAAAAAAACAAATTAAAAAAAAAATTAAATAAAATGAAAAAAAAAAAGGGACCTTTAAACTGGTTGCTAGGCAATGACGTTTGCCGTAGCTCCGGTCCTCCAAGACCATAGAGTCAAGTGAGGGCAAGCTTGCCCTCACTCGACATCCTGTCTGTGAGGATCTGGGACCGGATCGTTTTCCCCGCTGCCGGCGGGTCCGGTAAACGGGGAAAAGGACCAGAATGCAGCGGGAGGGGGGGGGGGCACCTCTTCCGCCACCCCGGAAGGGTGATCCCGCGGCGAATCCGCCGCTGGGACCACCCTTATCGGAAAGCCAACCGTCCACCGTTTAAAAAAATACCAGGGTTATGGCAGCTATCTGCCATAACACCGGTATTTAGGTTTAAACGGACGACGTATATAAACCTTTTTGGACTTGGACATGGTGGCTGTATGAAGGGTGACAGGTGCTCGGGTACTTTGCTGGGCAGGTGACAGGTACTCTGGTACTGATGAGCAAGTGGCAGGTACTCGAGTACTCCGATAGGCAGGTGACAGGTACTCGGGTACTCTTATGGGCAGGTGACAGGCAGGTGATAGGTACTGATGAGTAGTACTGATAGGTGATACTGATACTACTGTACTGATGATGGGTACGGATGATCAGTACTGATACTAATAGGTGATAGGTACTGATGGGTACTGATGAGTACTGATGAGTAGTGATGGGTAATGATGAGCAGGTGGCAAGTACTCGGGTACTTCAGGTGTCAGGTACTCTGATGAGCAGGTGGAAGGTACTCGGGTACTCTGTTGGATAGGTGACAGGTACTTGGGTACTCTGATGGGTAGGTGACAGGTACTCGGGTACTCCGATGACGGGTACTCAAAGTACCAGAGTACCTGTCATCAGAGTACCCGAGTACCTGTCATCAGAGTACCCGAGTACCTGTCAGAGTACCCGTCAGAGTACCCGAGTACCCGTCATCAGAGTACCCGAGTACCTGTCATCAGAGTACCCGAGTACCTGTCATCAGAGTACCCGAGTACCTGTCATCAGCCCATCAGAGTACCCGAGTACCTGTCATCAGAGTACCTGATGGGCTGGTGACAGGTACTCGGGTACTTTGATGGGCTAGTGACAGGTGCTCTTTATTGGGGGGGGGGGCAATCAGTGTGTTTAGGGTGCACTGTACTTGGTAACTAGCTGTTACCACAATCTCCTCCTCACACAGGATCAGTGTGTGAGGAGGAGAACACGGTGACAGCTAGTTACCGTGTTCTCTGATGACATTTGTGACCGGCTGTGATTGGACACAGCCGGTCACGTGGTAAAGAGCCAATTTCATTGGCTCTTTACCTAGATCGGGGATCGACTCTGTCCGAGGGACGAGCCTCGTCCCCGATCGCCGCGCTGCGCGCCCCCGGGGGCGCGCATTAAGGAAGGAACGAGCGGCTCGCGCTGGAGCCGCTCATGTGATCGGCTGTGATTGACACAGCCGATCACGTGGTAAACAGCCAATTTCATTGGCTGTTTACCTTGATCGGGGTTGGGCTCAGTCCGAGGGACGAGCCTCACCCCCGATCGCCGCGCTGCGCGCCCCCGGGGGCGCGCAGTAGCGGGGAGATCCGGGCGCCGTCATATGACGTCCGCCCGGATCGAGAAAGGATTTGTGCCGACGTCATTTGACATGACGCGGTACGGAAGGGGTTAAAGTGCAAAATGTGTACTTATGAACAATAGTAGAGTCCATATAGTAATTGTAGAGGTGGACAAGAAGTATCTTGTAGGTGAACTAAGATCATCCAGTGTACTCAATACGTGATCCAGTGATCCAGTGGATAATATATATGCGCTCACCAGAAAGAAGTGGGTCTCACAGACCCTGCAGGCATTAGATAATGGGTAAATCACTCATAATCCTCCTCCATCAATTACTTCCAATGGGTAGTACGGTATGGAATTCACAAGGCTTCAGGGGATAGTATACCCCACTTATCTCTCAGCAATAATACTCCAGAAACCAATATGGGATCTCTAAACAGAAGTCTCAATGGAGGGATACAGGAGACAGGAAGCCAGGGATAGTGTAATACCGTTTTAATGCATTAAAAGCAAATAATAAAAATGGGTGCTTACATTATAAGGTGCTTTCCTAGCACCAAAAAGAAGGCTCTTAGTAGATCTGAAACGCCGCTGGTCCTGTCTTCCGGCAGGTTAAACTTCAGGGCTATACAGGAGTAGATGGCGGTGATGGCGTGCGTTCCGCCGTGCGCTCCACCGCCAGGAAATGACATATACGGGTCAATAGTTCAGGCTTAGACTAAGACTGGTGGGTACTACTGGTGGGTACTGCTGTGGGTACTGCTGGCTGAATTGGTTAAATGGACTTCCCCACATCCTCTGAATATATCTGATTGGATATTTGATCTTAACCACTTCTTGACTAGTAGATTTTCCCCCCTAATGACCATGCCACTTTTTGCGATTTGGCACTGAGTTATTTTAACTGACAATTGTGCCATCGTCCAATGCTGTACCCAAAAAAAATGTATGTCCTTTTTTTCCCACAACCATAGCTTTCTTTTGGTGGTATTTGATCACCACTGCGGTTTTTATTTTGTGCACTATATTTGTTTGTCAATTGTTTTTTACTTTCTCCTATAAAACACAGCCAATAAAAAAATTAAAAAATGTAAAATGTATTCGAAAATTCGGGCCAATATGTATCCTGCTACATATTTTTGGTTAAAAAAAATCTCAGTTAGTGTATATGGATGCAAAAGTTATAGCGTCTACAATCAAGACAATATTTTTATGGAATTTTTATATACTATTTTTTTTTTACTAGTAATGGGGGTGATCGGGCATTTTTAGCAGGACTGCAACATTGCAGCAGACAAATCAGACATCTAACTGACACTTTTGACATTTTTTGGGGACCAGTGACACAAATACAGTGATCAGTGCTAAAAGAAAAAAGTTGATGACTGGCAGACATTGGATCCACCGGACCTGTTGATTGATATCCCTGCTAGCCAATCATGGCGTGATCGCACCTTCAGCAGCTCGATGGTGCCATCTAGTGGCTATTGAACGAAACTAAGTACAGGTACATCTTTTTTGCTCAATAGCGCCACTTTGCTACAGTATTAGTGTAGTAATGTCACTGGTCCCCCCCCGTGTCAAAATGTGTCAAAAATGTCATTTAGGGGTCTGATCTGTCCGCCGCAATGACGCAGTCCCACAAAAAATCGCAGATCGCCGCCATTACTAGTAAAAAAAAAAAAAAACAATGAAAATTACATAAATCTTTCCCCTAGTTTGTAGAAACGATAACTTTTGCCCAAACCAATCAAAATACGCTTATTGCAATTTTTTTTTTTTTTTTTACCGAAAATATGTAGCAGAAAACAAATTAGTCTAAAATGTTAAAAAATTTTGATTTTTTAATGACTGGTCAGCAAGTGGTTAATAAGTGCATCTCTTATGAGAGACATACTTTCTTTTTAAGAGATTCGACTCTATTTGGACCCTATGGCTAGATCACATGGGTACGGTATTGAGCTAGGGGCTAGGATTGTTTAGATATAGATGTATGGTTAAAAATAGGTCTCATCTATATGGTGGGAGGATTATTGATTGATATATTAATTAAAAGGAAAGTTTTTTCAAAAAGAAAAAGGAAAAAAGGTAATTTTTTTTTTTTTGGTAGGGGTTTGTGGATGTTTCTGTTTTGATATGATTACTCGTGTCATGATCTTTATATGTTTTCTGTATATGTTGTGTAATAAATACTTAATATAAAATCTGAAAAAAAAAAGAAAAGATCTATATTCAGTTGCTATCCATGTGGATTTCATTTTACTTTCTGAATGCATATTAAATTGACTTTTTGTCAGCATAGTGGAATTAATTAGCTATTATTAGTCTGGGCCTGTTTGATCCCTGAGTTTTTGGGCCAAAACTGTGTGCTCTCTCTATGTTGAGTTGGGCAAGTTTCATGTTTTAATTACTTCTGGACTGGAAGATTTCCCCGTTTAATGACCAGGCCATATTTTGGAATACGGCACTACACTACTTTAACGGACAATTGTGCGGTCATGCAACGCTGTATCCAAATAAAATTGTTGTACTTTTTTCCCCACAAATAGAGCTTTCTTTTGGTGGTATTTGATCACCTCTGGGATTTTTATTTTTTGCGCTATAAACAAAAAAATAGCGACAATTCTGAAAAAAATAAATATTTTTAACTTTCTGCTATATAACATTCTCCAAGAAAAAAATAAAAATCAAAATTTTTTAAACATTTTAGGCCAATTTGTTTTCTGCTACATATTTTTGGTAAAAAAAATTGCAATAAGCGTATTTTGATTGATTTGGGCAAAAGTTATCGCGTCTACAAACTAGGGGAAAGATTTATGTCATTTTCATTGTTTTTTTTTTTGCTAGTAATGGCGGCGATCTGCGATTTTTTGCGGGACTGCGACATTGCGGAGGCCAGATCGGACCCCTAACTGACATTTTTGACACTTTTGGGGGGACCAGTGACATTACTACAGTAATCAGTGCTAAAAATATGCACTCTTACTGTAATAATGACACTGGCAGGGAAGGGGATAACACTGTGGGTGATCAATGGTTTAAATGTGAGCCTAGGGGAGTGATTCTTACTGTATGGGGGCAGGGCTTATGGAATAACCATAGAGACCTGTGATCCTATATAGAAGGATCACAGGAGCTCTGTGATCATTCCAGAGAGAAGAACGGTCAGCTGTGTTTACAACAGCTGACAGTTCTTCTCTCTCAGTGGGGAGTGATTGCTGCCTGCCCCGTGCATTGGAGTCCCTGCTGCTGAGTAGGGGGCGGGAGTGCGCCGCCAGCGCCGCGCGCTCGCCCCCTAGCTGCCGGCGCGCAACCAACGTAGCCCTACGTGGTTTAGTGCAGGAGGGCCACCCTGCCGTAGTATATATGCGGTGGGCGGTCCGGAACCGGTTAAACGGGCAGCGTACCTATTTGTGTTTTATGCCAATACAATACATGCTTAGCAAACCTTGGCCCAATGATGTCTACCAGTGTGCTCTGGATGCCAGAGCTGCTTAGCACTCAATGTTCAGCCCTGCATGTGCGTGCCACAAAGGATTTCATCTAAATAACCAGCAGATATTATTCTTGTAAGATTTTCATATTAATAATAAAAAGTGACCACGCTGCTTAGTAACAATGTTTTAGCTTTTACCCAGATGAGACCTTATCTGGAAAGAAAAGTGAACACATTGCTAATAGAGAGTTGGTAGCGTGCTCAGGCATTGGATAACATCATGATTGTTCATTTGCACCGCTTAACTGTAATTTATGATTCATCCAATAACTCCCTATAATCAGAGGCAGCAAGGAAATCACAAAGCATCAACTGCTATTGTCAAATTTCAAACAAATTCTAATATGACAACAGCTGTGATTAAGTTGGTTAAAATAAAAAGCTTTATTCAATTTTGAAATAATCTTTTCTATAAACACAGACATACATTTCATGAATAGGAATGAGTTTGGTTTAAGGTGGGTATGCAGAACGAGTTTAGGTGCCAAATTTTAACCCCCGTTGAAATCAGTTGGAGGCGAATGAATGTTTTAGCGTATTTTGTCCTGAAAATATTTGCATTTGATAAACAGCTATGCAAATATCGTGAGAAATAAAAGATTGCAACAGCTGCCATTATATTTTTCCAATGATTAAGGCCTGATGGCCGAAACGCGTTGGATTTTTATTTGACTATTGTTCATATGCTAAAATCAACGATGTTTTAGCCAATGTCCATAGCACCGGCCTTTCTCCTTTTTTGTATGGATTACATGGTTTACAGAGACCTTACAGGCAGGGTGCTTTGTGTTTGAGGCTCACAAGGCATTGCATAGGATGTAGTAGCTCGGATCGGATGAACCTGTTTCAATTATATTTTCCAAGGCCTCTGTTTTCAGAATAATGGGGGCTGTACCATTAGTAATGCAAAAGTGGGCATAATTTCCATTAACTTACATAGGTTGTTCACATTTCACATGTTGGTAGAGTGACTCTTCATCAAATTGAACTACTTTTTTTTCTTTTGCAGGTAAATAATGGATTCCAAGCAGAAGCAATGTGCTGTCATTGAGTTCTTGATGAAGGAGGGATGCAGGCTTTCCGACATCCTCAGATAGGTGAAAAGAGTCACCAACGACAAGACATTGCCAGTGTTGCCAACCGTCATTATTTTTACTGGCAGCCATTAAAAATAGGCACTTTTCTCCTGCCAGTGAATGCCAGTGACAGGAAAAGGTTGCCAGTAAAAAATATGGCTGTATTTCAAAAACTGCTGACCTACTGGGATTTTCACTCACAACCACCTCTCGGGTTTACAGAGAATGGTCCGAAAAAGAGAAAAAATCCAGTGAGCGGCAGTTGTTTGGAGGAAAATGCCTTGTTGAGTTCAGAGGTCAGAGGAGAATGGGCAGGTTTGAAATGACAGAAAGGCAACAGTAACTCAAATAACCACTCGCTACATCCAAGGTATGCAGAATACCAACTTTGAACGCACAACACATCGAACCATGAAGAAGACTACAGCAGCAGAAGACCACAGCAAATGTCACTCCTCTCAGCTTAGAACACTTTCTGTGGATGTCGGATAGCCTGCACCCCTCCTTCATCAAGAACTCAATGACAGCACGTTGCTCTTGCTTGGAATGCATTATTTACCTGCAAAAGAAAAAAGTATAGTTACTACTGAGGAAGAGTCACTCTACCAACAGGTGAAATGTGAATAACTTATATAATAGTGATCGACCGATATTTTTTTATTATTGCCGATATTGATACCGATATTTTGGTCATCGCATATCGGTATCGGCCGATATTGGCCAATATTTTTGTACATTAAAAAGTGATTTTTTTTTTGACAGGTACTGCTGTGGAGGGATCTGGGGGTCTAAAAGACCCCAAACCCGTCCTCTGCACTTAAAATCATTCAAAGCGCCAAGTTTGGCTGTTTTGAATGTTGTCATTTCTTTTAATTTGGCGCCGAGTACCCGGCAGTGATGTCCATCACTTCTGGGTTTTTACATAGAGAACGATCAGAGCCGAATGCGGCTTTGATCGGGTCTTCTCTTCGGTGGCTGTGCAGGATGGTTGCCCGGGTCTCCCGGTGGGACAGGAGACCCGGGCGAGCCACGGAAGGTGGCGGGAGGGGGGGGGCTTCTCGGCCGCATCAGTTGTCATTACAAGACAGCCGACTGTCGGTTATGGATTCCGGTACCAGGGTGATGCCTCTAGCTGATGCCTCATGCATTTTCCCGAAATATTGGCAATATGGGTAACTTCTGGGGCCCATTCAGATATATATCGGGGAAAGTGCATAACGGCCCCCAAAATATTGGCTTTGCTGATAATCGGTCGATCCCTACTATGTAAGGCAATAAAAAAGTTATGCCCATTTTTGCATTACTATTGGTTTAGCCCCCATTTTTCCTGAAAACAGGCTCAGAACTGTGCATTTGTGCACAGTTCTGATGCAGAGCCAAACAAGATCATCCGAGCGCCTTCTACAGCGTGTTCAGGTGGCACCAGCAGGGGGCAGGTCTGGGAGAGGGGGTGCCTGAGTGTGTTGTGTGATGTCATAAAGCAAGGGAGCTGAGCAGAGCGGCCAGAGCCTCATGTGTGGGTCTCAAGGAGGGGAGCAAGGGAGGCCGGGAGCAGGACTGTCAGTGCTGATTGGACTGAAGAGACCCCCTGGTGTGGAGAGAGACTGTCACTGTGACTCAGGAGGGGACGTGTCGTGTCGGTGAAATGTCATCATGATTTGTGCTGCTGCACACTGCTGTCAGTGTCACTGTGAGAGTCAATTTCATGTGTGTGTGCCGCCCATTCTAATTTCTTGCCCTCCTAAGTCCTGTCCCTGAGCTACTTACTTACTATGTCGAAAATAAAATAGGACATCTGTTTTTTGCAATAAAATCTACCTTAAAGTGTTACTAAACCCACAACAGTAAAATCTCTCTATAGATCCAGAATAGCATGCTTGTTATACTCCCTGTGTAACGTAAGTGATTAATCCTCTGCATTGTGTAAAAAGGGGTGTAGTGGCCTGCTTCCAGCTCATCATCCAGGATAATGTCGTCCTCGTTCTCCTTCCCCCAACCACGGATAACACCAGGGATCCCAGAAAGGTTTAAAGCATGCTCTTCTTGCTCCTCCTCATCCCCCCCCCCCCGGCACAATCCTTCTCTAACTCCTCTTCAGACTCCTGCTGTTGACTTGTCTCAGATGGAGTAGCACCCACTGGGAATTCATCCAACATTGCGACTTCCTCATCTTCCTGCTCCTGCTCCTCGACGGCTTGATCAATGAAACGACGCAATGCTCGCTCCAGAAAGAAGGCGTAAGGTACGATGTCACTGATAGCGTCCTGGCTGTGACTGACCAGTTTGGTGATCTCATTGAATGGCGGCAGAAGTCTGCATGCATCCTGCATAAGCAGCCACTGGAGAGGTGAAAAAAGCCCAAGCTCCCCTGAACCTGTCCTGCCGCAGAGTTCGTACAGGTAGTCGTTAACTGCATGTTTCTGCTGGAGAAGCCTATCAAGCATATGCAACGTTGAGTTCCATCGCGTCGGGCAGTCACAACTAAGACGCCTGCTGGGCAGGTTGTGTCGCCGCTGAATGTCAGCAAGGCGAGCCATGGCTGTGTAAGATCTTCTGGAATGGCCCGAGATTTTCCTGGCCTGCCGCAAGACGTCCTGGACCCCAGGGTATTTGGCAACGAAACGCTGCACTACCAAGTTCAGGACGTGTGCCATGCATAGCACGTGTGTTATTTTGCCCTGCTTCAGCACGCTCAGCAGATTGGCACCATTGTCGCATACCACTTCACCAACTGTCAAATTCAGCGGTGTCAGCCACTGATCTGCCTGTGAACGCAAAGCTGAAAGGAGTGCAGGACCGGTGTGGCTCTTGGCTTCCAGGCACAACAGAAGCAGCACAGCATGGCAACGTCTCACCTGGCATGTGGAATAGGTTCTGGGGATCTTGGGCGGCGCAGCGGAAAAGGAGGAGTCAGCCGAGGAGGAGACAGAGGATGGAGGAGGAGGAGAAGAAGAGGCCGGCCTGCATGCAATCCATGGCGGTACAACTAAATCTACACAGATGCCATGGGTTACATGCTTGACAGCCGTCAGAAGGTTCACCCAGTGGGCAGTAAAAGTGATATACCTTCCCTGCCCGTGTTTGCTAGACCATGTGTCTGTGGTCAGATGTATGTTGGCACCAACACTGTGTGCCAGAGATATATTCACTTTCCGCTGAGCATGGCCATACAGCTCTGGAATGCCCTTCTGCGAGAAATATTTCCGGTCTGGGACCTTCCATTGTGGTGTTCCAATGGCCACAAATTTACGAAAGGCCTCCGAGTCCAACAATTGATATGGCAGTAGTTGGCGGGCTATCAGTTCTAACAAGCCAACAGTCAAACGTTGGGCAAGAGGATTATCTGGCGTCATCATTTTTTTAAACTTCAACATTTGGGCCACAGAAGCCTGCCTTTTTCCAGAACAACGTGATGACGGCATCATGGAAGGTGGAGTGGAGGACAAATGTGTGGAGAGAGGAGAAGGAGAAGAGGCTGGATGGTGAGAGCCTGGAGTGTGGCTTTGTGGGTTCTGATGGTGTTGCTCCCACTGGGCTCGGTGATGGGAGTTCAGGTGCCTTCTTAAGGCGGTTGTCCCTAGGTGAGTGTTGGGCTTACCGCGACTTATGCGTTGACTGCAAAGGCTGCAGATGGCAACACTGTTGTCAGCAACGGACACATTAAAAAAAGCCCACACTGCGGAGCCATGTGCCGGCATCCTGGGAGCGCCAGATGTGACTGTACATGGTTGATGGCTCGCTCCTGATACATTTGCAGTCTGCTTTGTACCTCTTATGCAATGCAAGTTCTGCCTGCCTCTCCTCCCTATCTGCCGGTCAGTCTCTCCCTCTGAACTCCCCTCCTCTTCCTCTCTTGTGGCCACCCACATGATGTCCATAGACACTTCATCATCCACGTCACCTTCCCCACCACTAACATTCGAGATCTCGGAGTAGGCAGCAACAGCGGGGACCAAACTCCTTGGGGTGATCTGGGTACTGTCGTCAGACTGCTGAGTGGCGGCTGTTGCTACCTCCTCTTCCTGATCCGATGCCAACAATGGCTGCGCATCGCCAATGTCCTGTGATGGATCGGAAAATAATTCCAGTGACTCAAGCGGAGGGTATGTGGTGGTAGTGGTGTTTGTGGTGGTGTCTTTGGGGGTGCACACAGCAGAGAGTGAAGAGGTTGCAGATAGAGAGGATGAGGAGAGTGCAGAAGAGGAAGGCTGAGTGAGCCACTCAACCAAGTCTGGTGCGTCCTTTGACGTAATTGCACGCGGCTTTTGAAACTTCACACTTTGGGTCCGGCCTACTGCTCCTGCCCTACCCCTACCATCCCTGCGTTAGTGTCTGCCTCTTCCTCTGCCTGTCATGTTTTTTAATTACCCTGTGACAAAAGTCTCTAGAGAATCGCAGTATATCTGGAAAAAGGTATATAACACCCCGCTTCAATCTGAGGTATTGGGGGGCCACAGGTTTATCACACCAGTTCTATAAATAATTGGCCATTAACTGTTGTCACTATGTGTAGCACAGTTAACACAGAAAAAGAGGCTAAATTTTTGCAGGACTAAAATACAATCTTAGAAAAGTATACTGTGAAATAACACCTCACATCTATCTGTGGTATTGGGGGGCAACAGTTTTATCACACCAGTTCTACAAATAATTGGCCAGTAACTGTTGTCACTGTGTGTAGCAGAGTTAACACAGCAAAAGAGGCCAAATTTTTGCAGGACTAAAATACACTCTCATAAAAGTACACTGTTAACCACTTAAGCCCCGGAAGATTTTACCCCCTTCCGGACCAGGGCCTATTTTGCGATTCGGCACTGCGTGACTTTAACGGACAATTGCGCGGTCGTGCAATGCTGTACCTAAACGAATTTGACGTCCTTTTTTTCCCACAAACAGAGCTTTCTTTTGGTGGTATTTGATCACCTGTGCGATTTTTTGATCATGCGCTATAAACAAAGAAAGAGCGGCAATTTTGCAAAAATAACAATATTTTTTTATATGAAATTCCCCCCCCCCCCAAAAAAAATGTAAAAATCTAAATGTTTTAACATTTTTGGCCAATTTGTTTTCTGCTACATATGCTTGGTAGAAAAAATCACAATAAGCGTATTTTGATTGGTTTGCGCAAAAGTTATTGCGTTTACTAACTAAAGGAAAGATTTTTGTCATTTTTGTTGTTTTTTTTTTAACGAGTAATGGCGGCGATCTGCAATTTTTTTTGCGGGACTGCGACATTGCGGCGGACAGATCGGACCCTTGACTGACATTTTTTACACTTTTGGGGGTACCATTGACATTACTACAGTAATCAGTGCTATACATATGCACTGTTACTGTAAAAAGGACACTGGCAGGGAAGGGGTTAACTTTATTGGGGAAGGAGGGGCTAAGTATGCCCCTAGGGGCGTGTTTCTAACTGTGATTGGACATGGCTACTGGTGTAAGAACAGAGATCAACGGTCCTACATAGTAGAACCGTATGATCTCTATTTTTACACAGGGAAGAATGACAGGCGGCTTTGTTTACATTAGCCGCCTGCCTTTCTCCCTTCACGGCGGACGATCGCGAGTGACCGGCGGACATCGGGTCCACCGGTCACACGCGCGGACTTGTTAGGGAACGAGCCGGGGCGGGAGCGCGCCTTGGGGGGCGCGCGCTCGCCCGCTATTGGCTCACAGGCTAGTGACGTACCGATGCCTCACTTTGCCTGGCCGGGGCTGACCGCCGCAGTATATGTACTTGCGGCGGTCGGCAAGCGGTTAAATAACACCCGTATTGGGGGGCCACTGGTCTATCACACCAGTTGCTCAAACAATTGGCCAGTGAGTTTGGCACTGTGCGTATCAGACTTAACTTAGCAAAAGAGGCAATATTGTTGCAGGACACAAATACACTTTATTTTTTACAGTAACAGTGCATATATATAGCACTGATTACTGTAGAAATGTCACTGGTAACCCCAAAAGTGTAAAAAATGTCAGTCAAGGGTCCGATCTGTCCACCCCAATGTCGCAGTACCGCAAAAAAAATCGCAGATCGCTGCCATTACGCGTTAAAAAAAAAACAACAAAAATGACAAAAATCTTTCCCTTTGTTCGTAAACGCAATAACTTTTGCGCAAACCAATCAAAATACGCTTTTTGCGTTTTTTTTACCAAACATATGTAGCATAAAACAAATTTGCCGAAAATGTTAAAAAATTTTGATTTTTACTTTTTTTTGGGGGGAATTTCATATAAAAAAATGTGAAAAATATTGTTATTTTTGCAAAATTGACGCTCTTTTTTTGTTTATAGCGCGTGATAAAAAAATCGCACAGGTGATCAAATACCACCAAAAGAAAGCTCTGTTTGTGGGAAAAAAAGGACGTCAAATGCGTTTAGGTACAGTGTCGCACGACCGCGCAATTGTCCGTTAAAGTCACGCAGTGCCGAATCGCAAAATACCCCCTGGTCTTTTAGCAGCCAAATCCTCCGGGGCTTAAGTAGTTAAATAATTTCAGTGCGATTGGGACAGGGGAGTGCCAAAAGGCATAAAGAAATTTTGGTAATAAAATCATTTTAATAAGATTCACCTTACCCATTAATCCCAATGGCAACCTAGCCCATGTTTGAGTACGTTGTTTAAGCATATCAATTAGAGGTTCAATATTGTCCCGCACATAGTCTATAGGAAATTTGTTAATCGTAACCCCAAGATACCGAATCGCCGCAACTCGCTGCAAAGGGAGGGAAGCAGAAACTTTTGAGGGTGGGGATGGGTCCAATGGTAATATTTGAGATTTAGACCAGTTGATACGTAGGCCTAAATGGGATCCAAACTGTTCTATTATACGCAATGTGGAGCATAAAGAGTCATCCGTGTCTTCCATATATAGGAGCATATCGTCCGCGTAAAGACCGATCTTTTCAGTCAGGTCCAAATGACACAATCCATGGACATCAGGGTGACACCAAAGCTGGGAAGCCAAAGGCTCCACAGCCAACGCATAAAGCAAGGGTGATAAAGGGCAGCCCTGTCTGGTACCTCTGCCTAAAAGGAAAGAATCTGATGTCCATCCATTGACTGGTATCCTGGCTACAGGTTTATAATATAGTACTTGGACCCATCTAATAAATTCTGGACCAAATCCAAAAGCAAGCAGGCATTCCCATAGATAACTCCACTCAACTGAGTCAAAGGCCTTGGCAACGTCTAGCGCCACCAAGGCTCTAGTACCCACCCCATCGTGAACAGCCTGCAGATTCATATATAAACGGCGAATATTCATTGCAGTATTTTTGCCTGGCATAAAGCCAGTTTAATCAGAGTGTATCAAGGAAAGTATGGCGTTATTTAGGCAAAGCGCCAACAATTTAGCTAAAATTTTAATATCCGCCTGTAGTAGAGAGATGGGACCATAGGATTCTGGATATAAAGGGTCTTTACCAGGTTTTGGCAGAATAATAATATTGGCTTCTCTCATAGAGTCTGGCAGACGGCCAATGTCATGAACATGGGTATAAAGAGAAAGGAGCGCCGGGGATAAGGATTCAGAAAAAGTCGCATACAAATCGAGGGGTAAACCGTCGGAACGGGGGCTTTACCCATGGCCAAAGAGGCAATGGCAGTGGCAATTTCATCTACTGATAAAGGAGCATTCAATTCCGCTCGCTGGGCATCGGATAACTGGGGCAAGGATATACTGTGAAAAGATTCTCGGGTGTCCTGGGTGGCAACCGACGACTGAGAGGTATATAATTGAGCATAAAAAGAACGAAACGCAGCAGCCACCTGCAGCAGTTCAGAAATAAGAGTCCCATCAGAGTCCCTAAGCTGAACCACAACCGGAGGTTTAGTATCCAGATGGGCTAGATATGCCAAAAGTCTACCTGTCCGCTCTCCCTGTTCAAAAACCCTTTGTTTACTAAAAAACAACTTCTGTTTAGCTTTCTCATATAACATCTGGTCTACTAATCTTGTCTGAGTTTTCAATGCAGAAACATTACCAGGTGACGGGTCAACTGAACAACTATGAGTCAGGGAAGTCAAATGTGTTTGTGCAGCAGCCAGAGCAATACCCGAGGAACGCTTGAATCGATTGATTCCCACACCATCCCCGCTGCCGCTGAGCCAACGTTAATGGAAAAAAAATAAGACCACTCCCGAGCCAGACCCTCCTGGTCCTCTATAGCAGTAAGCCAAAAAGGATGGAGACGCCAAGGGCGAGGGATCGCTTGGGGTGCTATACAAAAAGAGGACCAACAGGGTGCATGATCAGACAGGGAGCGGGGCTCAAATCCCGAATCCCGGAGCGTAGGAAGTAAGGAGTTTGAAACTATTATAAAATCTATACGTGACATCGTGGAGTGGAGTACAGGCGTAAATGGGGTTGCTGATAACGCCAGGTATCCGTCATGGCAAAATCCCTGAACAGACGTCCCAGCCGGGTGAGGGGCTGAGACCCCTGAGCCGTCACAACACATTGATGGTCAAGGGCCGGAGCCAATACTATGTTAAAGTCCCCCATCCAAACAGCCGGGACATCAGGGTGCTGAGCCACAAAGGACAAGCCCTCCTGAACCACCTCTGAGCTGTAAGGAGGGGGGACATAACAAGCCAGAAGCAGATACTGCTTATTGTATAAAACCACATGCAGAAAAACAAACCTGCCCTGGGAGTCCAACCGAACAGAAATAAAGGAAAAATGCACATGCTTAGAAATCAAAACCGAGACCCCTCGGGAAGCAGAAGTGAAGGTGGCATGATACGTCTATCCAATCCATGGACGCTTAAGCGCAAGCTGGAGTTGGCCAGTAATATGCGTCTCCACCAAAACTACAATATCCGCTCTATATTTTTTAAGGCAACTAAAAATGGCGGAACATTTCACTTTGTCCCGGAGGCCTCTCACGTTCCACGTAAGAAACTTCACATTAGCCATCACAGCATAATGATAAAAAAGAAAAACAGCATATATGTGAGGGGAACTCCCAAGACAGGTGTACACATCTCATTATATTTAGAAAAAGCATGTAGTAAAAAACGATCATTGTATCCAATAAGCAACCACATCAAGTGCATAATAAGTGAATTAAACTGTGAAAAAACATAAAAAACAACTGACCCCACCCCGCTCTCCACAACATCAACTGTGTGGGAGCATAATACCCCAACCCCATGAAGAGCAGGCATATAAAACAAAACATGAATGGGGCTATTGCCTGAGCAAAAAACCCACATTTAAACAGTGAAAAAAAATACCAGCTCCTCACGACTATCATTTGGCAATAGGGGGCGACCATACACTGGATTGCACCGGATTGGTTGTAGAACACATAAAATTACACAATTAATTGATGGTAATAGAGCCATAAAAGCGTCACTCCTGCAACAAGGGTCCTATTCCTGTGCATAATAAATCAAAACTTAAAGAAGGATACCATCAGGAGTAGGAACCCTTTAACAAAATTAATTTGAAAACGTGGTGTCCACTAAAGTATAAAGTGGGATTTCATTCTCCATGACCAATATTTCACATTGGTTCACTGACCAAAAAAAAAAAACCACAAAAACAAAAACAAAAAAACGCACAAAAACAAAAAAACGCAACCACAAAAAAAAAAAAAAAAGGGATTTGCCTTATAACAAAGTCAAGTACAATTTTGAAACGCAGAGAGATTAGCAATAAATCTAGAATACTTCAGCAATAAAAAACAGTATTACATCTCTGGTAATCAAGCAGGATGATTGCGGTCAGCTTCCCATTGATCCAGCCACTGCGAGGCCAAAGAAGGATCTACAAAAAAGATAGCTTTATCATCACAGATTACCCGCAGCCGAGATGGAAACAACATAGCATACTTCAAATGTTGCACACGTAGGCGCCGTTTAATATCTGTAAAGCGAGAACGAAGCTTTTGTACTTCCGCAGAGAAGTCCGGGAACGCCGTGATGCGGCCATTTTGAAAGGAAATATTTCCCCGTTCTCGGGTTAACCATAATACAGCATCACGGTCACGAAAATTAAGAAGTTTAGTGATAAGAGTGCGTGGAGGGGAGCCCTCGGGTTGGCGACGAGCCGGCATGCGATGAGCTCTCTCCACTGCAAACATGACAGAAAAGGCTTCCCTGCTAAAGTGCTTTATCAATAAGTTCTCCCAAAATGTGGCAGCATTCTTCAGGCAACCCGATAAAATGCAGATTACTGCGGAGTGCCCTATTTTCCAGGTCGTCTTGCTTCTGTGCTAATTGCTGGAGCTGACGCTGCATGGAGTCTGCAGTATGTTGAAGAGGGTGTAAAACATCCTCAGCTCTGCTAATTCTGGTCTGCGTCTCAGTCACCCTGTCTCTCAATTTAGCCATGTCTTGCCGGATAAGTAATACATCTGTTTTTACCTCCACAATCTTAGTTGCGAGTATGTTTTGACAGGTAGCTATGGCCTCCAGGACACGGGTGGTGTCTGCAGCAGGAGTCTCCGACGGAACGGCACCATCTTGGGCCTCTGTATCCCGATCCAGGCGGCGGAATTTATCGAACTGTTGTACAGCCGCCGCGGTCTTTTTCGGCGGGGACATATCCCTCGGAGTGGAGGCGGTCTCCCCAACAATTAATGCCGATGTATAAGCAGTTTGAGGCACCCAGGATAGTAGAACAGGATATAGCAGGAGCAGAGCTCAGCTCATGTTTGTCCTACACCATTGCCGTCCAGGCCCCGCCCCAAGAAAGTGACACTTCTTGTGTGTATCAGATTTAACTCAGCAAAAGAGGCAATATTGTTGCAGGACACAAATACACTTGTAAAAGTATACTCAGATAACACCCCACTTCAATATGTGGTATTGGGGGGCCACTGGTCTATCACACCAGTTATAATACATTAAAAGTGCTTTTGTCACTGTTTGTGGTATTGCTACAGCAACGCTCAGTCACCACACCTGTCACAATGCTGCACAGTGCACAATAATACTACTAATCCACTATAATATGCTTTCTACAAAGTATATTATACCGTGGATTACCCCCCCCCCCCCCCCCCCACATATAGTGCACTGCACAGCAATACCAAAAAAATTGCAGCCAGCCCTTTAAATGACTTTTGTGGATATTTTTTTTTTTTTATAAATTCAATGTTTATTAGGAGAGGAAAAGGCATACAATGGAGTCAAGATCAACAGTACAGGACCATAAACACAGTTCTAGACATAATTCAACTTAAAAATAAGTAGTAGCAATCACATTACATACAGTGTCAGAACAGGAGGGCAGTTGTAGAAGACATCAGATAAAGGTGCTACAGGAAGCTAGGCCCCCGGAGCGGCCTCCCCCCCCCCCCCCCCGGCATCCATCACATGGCCGGGGTACGGAGGCGGAGAGGAACCACTCCAGCAGACCCAACCCCCCGCAGTCGACCAGGGGGAACCCAAGTAAGTATGCCCATGGGAAGAGAAAGAAAAAACCAGAAGAAAAAGTGTAGTGATCTATATTCATATTCTCCCTCCTCTCCCTTTTCTTTTAACTGAGAAGGTGGGACGAGCCCAAAGGATGAGAAGGAAGAAGGTAGGGACAGTAGAGGGGGGAAGTAATAGAGAAAGAAAGGGAGAAGGGGGGGACTGGGGGGGGGGGAGGAAAGAGAGAGATGGCCACCCAGTAAGCAGATATCAAGCTAGACCACCAAGTCTTTGCACTCTGCGGAAAAGCTGAACTCATGCCAGTAGTACCATCTTTTGAGGAACTTCTCCCTCGTGCCCCGTTCGGCAGCCACAAGATCTTCCATTTCGTTAATACTTGCCACTTTCCGCAGCCACATAGCCACTGTGGGAGGTTGTGACTGCTTCCAAAGAAGAGGGATACAGCTTTTAGCTGCTGTGAAGAGAAGCGGCAGGATGGATTTTCTGTAGGACGCTCGTGGGAAACTGTTGTGGTGAAGGAGGATGAGAGCAGGATCCAAAGTAAGGGCATGGTCTGTGAACTTCTGCGCAAATCGCAAGACTTCAGCCCAAAAGGGCTGCAAGCGGCTGCAGGACCAGAAGACGTGGAGGAGAGAGCCCACCTCCTCTCCACATCTCCAGCAGAGGTCAGAGCAGGAAGGGAACATTTTGCGTAACCTGACCGGGGTGTAGTACCACCTGGTCATTAACTTGTATCCCGCTTCCTGGTATTTGGAACAGTTGGATGTTTTATAAGTGAAAAAGAAAATACGGTCAACTTGGTGGTCCGAGAGAGAGAGGACCAGGTCACGCTCCCAGCGTGTGAGATACCAGGGTCGGGAGGAAGGCTCAGGCCCCGTTAGAAGGCGATAGATCAAAGAGATGGTATGTCGTAACGGAGAGTCTGATACACAGAGTTCCTCGAAAGGCAGCAGGCGTCTATCAAAGGAGGACGCAGGTGGAAGAGACTGTAAAAAGTGAGCCAATTGCACTTTCTGCCAAAAAGACAAAGCAGCAAAGGAGCCACTGGAGAAGAGAGTCTGTCGTGGAACCTACCTCCCCCGACTTTAGTGGATATTAACAGATCAATTTGTGCCACTGCTGCCAATCTATAACTGCCCCTAAAGCACAGACTGGATACCTGCCCCTAACCTGAAAAGATTTTATTGGGAATGTTATATAGCAGAATGAATTTTCCTGAATTGTCGCTCTTTTTTTGTTTATAGAGCAAAAATAAAAATCGCACAGGTGATAAAAAAAGAAAGCTCGCACAGGTGACCGCCAAATTCTATTTGTGGGAAAAAAAGGACATCAATTTTATTTGGGTACAGCGTCGCACGACCACGCAATTGTCAGTTAAATTAACGTAGTGCTGAATCGCAAAAAATGGCCTGGTCATTAACGGGGAAAACCTTCCGATCCGGAAGTGGTTAATTATAGTTTCATTTTTGTTACAGTACCTACAATTTAAAAAAAAATTGTAGCAGTAACAAAATGCCAGGGAAAACTTACACACCTGTCCATCATTGGTTTCTGTGCATTGCGCTGATTGAACCGCCTGTTTTCTGGTAGGTCAAGTCTCTCCCAGTAAAGGCCAAATCTGACAAAGTGAATGCTTATGTCATGCCAAGAAATTAAAGTCTGGAAGGCCTTCTCCTTCTCCGGCAGACTAATGACCTTTCTGGTACCTGATACAAATATGATGCATTGATAAAGGTGGCCACTGAACACTCACATTTACATTTTGTGCACCATCAGCTCTTCTGGAACGCAGATGGGATTTGCTGCCGTGAAATCATTTTCTCATCTTTTCGAGTGAGGAGTCATGAGCGGGCCAACGGGGGAACGCACTGCTATGAATTGATAGTGGCCAGTAACTTTATACTCACAATGTCAGAATAAAATACGGACAGAGCCAATGCAGTGCAGAGCATAAACATGTCAGTGTTATTACCACTTCTGGACGGGATGGATTTTCCCCCTTAACCACTTAATGACCGAGCCCATTTTTGACACATTTTGTTCACAAGTTAAATCAGTATTTTTTGCTAGAAAACTACTTAGAACCCCCAAACATTATATATATATATATATATATATATATATATTTATATATATATATTTTTTTTTTTTAGCAAAGACTGGCGGTCATTGCAATATTTTTTGTCACGCAGTATTTGCGCAGCGGTCTTTCAAACGCCTTTTTTAAAAAAGAAATTAATGAAATTCACTGCATTTAAAAAAAATGAAAAAGTAAAGTTAGCCCATTTTTTTGTATATTGCGAAAGATGATGTCACGCTGAGTAAATAGATACCCAACATGTTACAGTTTAAAATTGCATACACCCGTGGAATGGCGACAAACTACGGTCAATAAAAATCTCCATAGGCGACGCTTTAAAAATTTTTAATGGTTACCAGTTTAGAGTTAGAGTGTAGCTCTTTTTTTAAAAATTATTGCTCTAACTCTGGCGATCGCGGCGATACCTCACAGGTGTGGTTTGAACAGCGATTTCATTTGCGGGCACGACTTCCGTATACGTTTTTTTTGTGCGCGAGCTCATGGCGACATGGGTGGCTAAAATTTTTTTTTCCTATTTATTTTTTTAATTTTACCACAGGTTTTAAAAAAAAAAAAATCTGATCACTTTTATTGCTGTCACAAGCAATGTAAACATCCCTTGTGACAGCAATATGCAGTGACTGGTACTCTTTATGGAGGGATTTGGGGTCTAAAAGACCCCAAACCCCTCCACTACACTTCCATGTATTCAAAATGCCAAAAACGTCATTTTTAAATACACTCACTTTTTAAATTCGGCGCCTTTAGCAGCCGAGTAACCCGAAAGTGACGTCATGGACGCCGCCTCCGGGTTACGTCATCGGAGACCCAATCGAAGCCGCATCCAGCTTTGATTGGGACTCCATCCAGCTGGGGAATGCGCCGGCTGGTTGCTCGGGTCTCCCTGTGGGACGGGAGACCCGGGCAGAGCCGCGGAAGGGGCTGGGGTAATGATCCGTATCGGTCATTACCGCCAGAAAGCCGACCACCGACTCAAAAAACTTTACTGGGATAATGCCTCTAGCTTGAGGCATCACCCCCGTACAACCACTTAAAGTAAGCCGCCGTAGGGATACGTTGATATGCGTTAAGTGGTTAATGACCAGGCCATTTGTTGTGATTCGGCACTGCGTTACTTTAACAGACAATTGCGTGGTCGTGCGACGCTGTACCCAAATAAGATTGATATTCTTTTTTCCCCACAAATAGAGATTTCTTTTGGTGGTATTTGATCACCTCTGCGGTTTTTATTTTTTGCACTATAAACAAAAAAAGAGCGACAATTCTGAAAATAAAACAATATTTTTCACATTCTGCTATATGACATTCCCCAAATAAAGAAATGTAAAAATCAAAATTGTTCATCCTTTTAGGCCGATTTGTATTCTGCTACATATTTTTGGTAAAAAAAAAATATTTTTTTTTCTGGTCATGCTCCAGGCCACCTGTGGATTGTAGCTGCATTCTATTTAGTGCATCCATTCCGAAGACAAGGATGTCTCTATAGCCGTAGGGGGGGGTACTTCCTTTTATCCACAGGAATTTGGTTTAGGGCTTGGCTCCTTGGGAAATATAGTGAGCATATTGATGTGCCTGGTGGAGGATCACTGTGTTATGTAACACACCGATTTTGATGGTCTATCATCCTGTGGATTTCTTGTGCGAACTGTATACCGATTTGGGACACCCAAGGGGGCCCCCATTTTCCATTTTCATTTTCCTATACTGTGTTATAGGGACATTAACCACTTAAGCCCCGGAAGATTTTACCCCCTTCCTGACCAGGGCCTATTTTGCGATTCGGCACTGCGTGACTTTAACGGACAATTGCGCGGTAGTGCGACGCTGTACCTAAACTAATTTGACGTCCTTTTTTTCCCACAAACAGAGCTTTCTTTTGGTGGTATTTGATAACCTGTGCGATTTTTTTGATCATGCACTATAAACAAAAAAAGAGCGTCAATTTTGCAAAAATAACAATATTTTTCACCTTTTTTTATATGAAATCCCCCCCCCCCAAAAAAAAAATTTAAAAATCTAAATTTTTTAACATTTTCGGCCAATATGTTTTATGCTACATATGTTTGGTAAAAAAAAAAAAAAAAACGCAAAAAGTGTATTTTGATTGGTTTGCGCAAAAGTTATCGCGTTTACTAACAAAGGGAAAGATTTTTGTCATTTTTGTTGGTTTTTTTTAAACGCATAATTTCGGCGATCTGCGATTTTTTTTGCGGTACTGCGACATTGCGGCGGACAGTTCGGACCCTTGACTGACATTTTTGACACTTTTGGGGTTACCAGTGACATTACTACAGTAATCAGTGCTATAAATATGCACTGTTACTGTAAAATTACACTGGCAGTGAAGGGGTTAACTTTTTTTTGAGAGGGAGGGGTTATGTGTGTCCCTAGGGGCGTGATTCTAACTGTGATTGGCTGTGGCTTGAGGTGTAGGAACAGTGATCAACTGTCCTACATAGTAGAACCGTATGATCACTATTCCTACACAGGGGAGAATGACAGGAGGCTTGTTTACATCAGCCGCCTGCCTTTCTCCCTCTCCACCGACGATCGTGAGTGACCGGCAGACTATCGGGTCCGCCAGTCACACGCGCGGGGGTGTCCGTGACCGCGCAGGAGCGTGCCTCCGGCAGCGCGCGCTCACTCCCGAGACACTCACAGGCTAGTGACGTAGACCTACGTCGCTTTGCCTGTGAGGGGCTGACTGCCGCAGTAAATATACTGTGGGCAGTCGGCAAGCGGTTAATAGAATTGGACTTTTACCCTTTTATGGACTATATAGGAAAGTATTCACAGCACTTAGCTTTTTCTACATTTTTGTTATGTTACAGTCTTATTCCAAAATGGATTAAGTTCATTATTTTCCTCAATAATATCATAATGTAAAAGTGAAAGAAGTTTGTTTGAAATCTTTTCAAATTTAACAATAAAAAAAAAAATTACAAAAGTTCCATGTACATAAATATTTATATGCTCAATACTTTTTTGAAGCACCTTTGGCACCAATTGCAGCCTCAAGTATTTTTGAGTATGATGCTACAAGCTTGACACAAGCTTGAGTACAACCCTAAGTGAAAATGTTCAAATTGGGCCCAATTAGCCATTTTCCCTCCCTGGTGTCATGTGACTCATTAGTGTTATAAGGTCTCAGGTGTGAATGTGGAGCAGGTGTGTTACATTTGGTGTTATCGCTCTCACTCTGTCATACTGGTCACTGGAAGTTCAACATGGCACCTCATGGCAAAGAACTCTCTGAGGATCTGAAAAAAATAATTGTTTCTCTACATAAAGATAGCGTGGGCTAAAAGAAGATTGCCAGGGCCCTGAAACTGAGCTGCAGCACGGTGGCTAAGACCATACAGCAGTTTAATAGGACAGATTCCACTCAGAACAGGCCTCGCTATGGTCGACCAAAGAGGTTGAGTGCCCATGATCAGTGTCATATCCAGAGGTTGCTTTTGGGAAATAGACGTATGAGTGCTGCCAGAATTGCTGCAGAGGTTGAAGGGGTGGGGGGGTCAGCCTGTAAGTGCTCAGACCATACGCTGCACCAAATTGGTCTGCATGGCTGTCGTCCCAGAAGGAAGTCTCTTCTAAAGATGATGCACAAGAAAGCCTACAAACAGTTTTCTAAAGACAAGCAGACTAAGGACATGGATTACTGGAACCATGTCCTGTGGTCTGATGAGACCAAGATAAACTTATTTGGTTCAGATGGTGTCAAGCGTGTGTGGCGGCAACCAGTTGTAGAGTACAAAAAAAGTATGTCTTGCCTATGGTCAAGCATGGTGGTGGGAGTGTCATGGTCTGTGTCTGCATGAGTGCTGCTGGCACAGGGGAGCTACAGTTCATTGAGGGAACCATGAATGCCAACATGCACTGTGACGAACTGAAGCAGAGCATGATCCCCTCCCTTGGAAGACTGGGCCGCAGGGCAGTATTGCAACATGATAACGACCCCAACACACACCTCGAAGACGACCACTGCCTTGCTAAAGAAGCTGAGGGTAAAGGTGATGGACTAGTCAAGCATGTCTTCAGACCTAAACCCTATTGAGCATCTGTGGGGCATCCTCAAATGGAAGGTGGAGGAGCGCAAGGTCTCTAATATCCACTAGCTCCGTGATGTTGTCACATATATACACAACCAAACTGTATAATAATATAAAGGTTATAGATTCTGTTTAGCTGACGTTCTGTTTAGCTGATGTTTCTGTTCAAGTCAGGGAGAGAATTTGAAAAGATTTATTAGACAAATCAGAGTAATGAAGACTTGACGTCTGTAAGACATGGGCTAGTGCTTGGATAGTTGTCAAACCGTGTGAAGGAGTGGTATCAGGAGATTCAAGCATTGAGGATCTATATTTAAACATCATAGATACGTATCACGCCACTCACACCATGGTTTCCACTTTTGGGAGGTGTATTCTGATTTTCCCATGCTACAAGCCATTATTTGATCATAGGAACAGTGTAGATTGGTTGTTTCTATCACCTCTAGTAGTGTGGGAGGGATAGGGTTTTTCCATCGTCTGGTAATGTTAAGCCTGGTGGCCAATAGTATGTGAATGCTAGAGTGTTAAAGTTTCGTGGGAGATTTTCTATCCTAAGGAATAATAATAAGAGGCTAGGCGAAGAGAGAATTGGTGTTTGTGCTTTATCTGATAAGAGGTTAAAAACTGAATTTCAGTAGCAGGTCAGTAAATCACAACTCCAGAAGACATGGAGTAGGTCACCTTTTTGGCTACAATTTCTCCAGCATTGGTAGAATTGAGAGGTGTTGAAACGAGAAATTTTTCAGAGGTCATATACAAGCGTTGATGGACAGTTCCCATAGCGTGGAGCTGCAAGTGGCTGTGTAGATAGATTTAAAAGCTAATGGCCATTGTTCTTCGGTGTATATGTTACCTAAGTCAGATTCCCATTTTTGATGGAGGGTTGATAATAAAGATGTTTTTTTCTGTTGAAGTAAGTTATGGAAGAGTGAAATTGCTTTCTGGTGTGGCGTGGTAGAAGTAAGAAAGGTCCAGGCTTCTTGAGGCAACTTGAAGGGCCAAATTGGGAGTGATGACATGCAGTGTTTTGTGCGGATGAAAGAACAGTTCCTTATTGGGAAGGAGATACTCTTTCCTGAGGGTAGTACAGGGCTCTCCCCTCCCCCCTCCCCCCCCGCCTCCAAATCCTCCTTTGCAGTACAAATTACCTCCCATCCCTCCTCCTAGCATGAATACCCCTCAATCAACCCTACTAACAGAAATCCCCCCCTCCCCTCCCCACGCAAAAAAATCCCCTTCTAGCACAATTCCCCTACCCCCTCTACCATATCACCACTTCTGCTACAAATCCCCCTCCTAGCACAAATTTTCATCCATCACCCCCCCCCCCCCAACACAAATCCCTCTAAATCACCACTACTAGTATCCCCCTCCCCCAAATTTCCCTTCCTATAACAATTCCTATCCCCTGCTGCCCCCCAAATTCCTCCTCCTAACACAAATTTTCCCCTCCCCAATCTCTTTGTGGTGCCCCCCAACCTCACATGATACTACAGTCCCCAAGGCAGCCACCCCTCCTGTCCACCCTTTGTCCCGACCATGCTCAGAATCCATCAAAAGACTCCTCCAGACCTGATAGCTGCAAAAATTATGAGAAAGGGAGAGGTCATCAAATACTGGAGGCACCACACTATCTGCTGTTACCACTCATTTACTTAGATCAGAGGGAATATGTTACATCTTTCACAAGATCCAAAATAATAATTGTGGGAAAACAAATTATTACTTCTTATAGTACATGTTCTGACCTACATGTAGATGCAAAATGGTATGTCCTGGTCTTAAGGCACCACCTAGGGGGCGAATATATATTCTAATGGAAGCCGTGTTGTGTTTGGACTTGCTGCAATCGTAATGATGCACTGGTGTCAGAAATTTGAACTCCAATCCGGCCATTGGAACTGGCTGGTGTATATAACTTAAGACCTTCTCAAGAGGCAAATACTTTCCTCAACCATTGGGAGGACAGGGGTACCAACACTAACCCCTAGTTGGGGGACAGGGGTACCAAAACCAAAATTGATCGCCAAAAAAAAAACAAGTTTGTCCCACATAGTTACTTCTATAAATTAGGTAGTATGCAACTGAACAGTGTAATTCGCCAGGGGCTTGTTCAATTTGGGTACTGAATTGCCAGCATGCTCCTACCAACAAGATAAAATAATACAGTCGAAAAAGTAAAGTTTATTTCTGTTTTCCCCCATTTTATTTTGTAGCAAATAGCCAATATTGTTGTATGATATTTTCTCTCTTGTTTGTAATTTTCCCGTCTGTATATATTTCGATGCACTGCCCGCCTAAGGATATTAAATACAAAATTAATAAGCTGTCCTTCTGTGTACTAAGGAAAGAATTCATGGCTCCTAGAGAAATTGTGATATTGTATTACCAAGTGCCTGTATGGTTACTTGCAAGATTACAGCTAATCATTGCATCTACCCTAAATCATGTGTCTGGTATGTACAAGTATATGGGCAGCGGGAAAAGTGATTGCGTAAGGATTACAGAAAAACTGGAATCAGTGTTTAAAACTTGCAAACTTGTACATGCGTTAAGATTAAGGAAAACGTCAAAAAGCACAGGGCGTCCCCCACACAGCAAGACTTTCCTCAATGGGCACCTGACCATAGCTCAATCCATAAAAATATAGAAAGAAGCACAGGACCAAAAAAAGCATGAAAGCGTCTAAGGAAATTGTAAATGTTATTAAAGTTGTAGCAGGATTCCCAGCCGTTTTGCTGGTTATGGGTCCGCCAGGGTTACCGCTAACAGCACATTTAAGCATGTTCTCCAAGTGTGAGCACTGAGACAAGGAACAGTCCAGTATCTTTGAGTTTTTTATGTTTATTGAGAACTTGGATGGGAGAAGGGATGAGTGGGATACTTCTCTGGCTCAACTATGCACAATTTTAGTGGGACAACTGAAAAACGCCTATTAGCGCTGACTTGACGCTGGCTGGATGACCATCAACGCCAGATGACGCTGGGTTACCACTTTACCACCGGAGGATTTTGCTGTCTTACGTCCAGGCCACTTTTTGCGATTCGGCACTGTGCGACTTTAACTGACAATTGCGCGGTCATGCAACGCCGTACCCAAACAAAATTTACGTCCTTTTTTTCCCACAAACAGAGCTTTCTTTTGGTGGTATTTGATCATCTCTGCAATTTTTATTTTTTGCGATAGTAATAAAGAAATGCGACAATTTTGAAAAAACAACAATATTTTTCTACTTTGACAGTTAAAAAATATCCAATATATTAAATTTCTGTCATATATTTAAGCCAAAATGTATTTAGCTAAATGTCTCTGACAAAAAAATTCTCAATGAGCGTATTTTTAACCGCTTTAAGACCGGAAGATTTTACCCCATTCCTGACCAGGCTAAATTTTGCGATTCGGCACTGCATTACTTTAACAGACAATTGCACTGTTACCCAAATTAAATTGATGTCCCTTTTTTCCCCACAAACAGAGCTTTCTTTTGGTGGTATTTGATCACCTGTGCGATTTTTACTTTTTGCGCTATAAACAAAAAAAGAGCGTAAATTTTGAAAAAATAATATTTTTCACGTTTTTTTATATGAAATTCCCCCCCAAAAAATGTAAAAATCAAATTTTTTAAAAAGTTTTGGCCAATTTGTTTTTTGCTACATATTTTTGGTAAAAAAAAATCGCAATAAGTGTATTTTGATTGGTTTGCGCAAAAGTTATTGTGTTTACTAACTAAGGAAAAGATTTCTGTCATTTTTGGTGTTTTTTTTTTTTTTAACGAGTAATGGCGGCGATTTGCAATTTTTTTTTGCGGGACTACGACATTGCGGCGGACAGATAGGACCCTTGACTGACATTTTTGACACTTTCGGGGGTACCAGTGATATTACTACAGTAATCAGTGCTATACATATGCACTGTTACTGTAAAAATGACACTGGCAGGGAAGGGATTAATTTTAATTGGAGAGGGAGGGGTTAATATATGCCTGGTGCTTACTGACGTGTGTGGGGGGAGGTGACTGAGTGACACAGGGACAGATCGCATGTTCAGCTATGCTGAACCCTGCAATCTGACCCTGTCTGTCACTTAGGAGATCCGCCCGCTTTGTTTACACAAGCGGGTGGATTTCCACACTAGATCCCCGACGATCGGGGAAGAGCAGCGGCGATCGCCGCTGCTCCTCCCCTGGCCCGACTCCCGCTGTAACCGAATACAGCGGGAGCGAGCCTTCGGCGGCGCGCGCACGCTGCCGAGAGTGGGGAATGTCTGGTGACGTAGGTCTACGTCGCCAGACGATAACGAGCCACTGTGCCGCAGTAGCAGCACAGTGAGCAGTGGCCAAGTGGTTAACGCTGACTTGCTGTCTGTTAACGCTGAACTGACTTCTGACACTTTCATGTGGCACAAAGTCCTGGTTAAAGCTTCCTTTACCCCTCTTCAATGAGGTAGCTACTGATAAAACTGCTGCATTGCTTAACACTTCAGGGCTTGCACCGGCACCCTCTTTCTCACACACTTATCTTCAGGGCTTAGGCACTGGCACCCCCTTTCCAAGCCCCCTCTAGTGGTTAGCTGGCTCCTGGATCCCTCCGACCTTCTGGAGTGGTCCCCTATCCTAGGTAGACCCCTGGGCAATTTACAGTACTCACGACACTGCTTTCCTGGAAACCTTTGCCCCAGCAGCTCCACTCGGTCCACAGCACACTGGATCCCTCTCTGCACCTCAGCTCAACCTTCTGTCCTTCAGGCCGACCGCCAAGGACACCTTCACTACTGCTGACAGGAAGAGAGACAGCCGTCACCCTCCTCCTGGGACTCTGCTTCCCGCCAAAGACACCCCGTCATGTGCTCCCCTCAGACTTATACCCCTTCCCAGGATGCATTGCAGCAGATTCTGCCCTCTGGGATAGATACAAGCCCTGGTGTGCTATTGGCCAGGTTTCCTCCACTGTCCAATGAAAGCCCTCCTTGGACACAGTGGGGAGACTGCCCAGGCTCAACAGGCACACCTGGAAACACATGACAGCCTAGCTGAACAATCAGGTCCCCCTGATAAGCAGGCAGGGCCCCCATTATAGGTTTTCCTAGCAACAACCTAGGAGGGTGCTACATCGTGTTATTTTCAAAAATGCTGATTTCAGTATTTTGAATACTTTGAAGTGCATTGGAGGGGTTTGGGGTCGCTTGGCCGTTATCCCAGCGAACGGGAGGGGGCATCTCCCCTCCCGCCGCCTTCCACCTCTCTGCCCAGTTCTCCTGTCCCACCGGGAGACCCGAGCAACCAGCCGGCACATCCACCGGCTGGTTAGAGTCCCGAACGAAGCCAGATTTGGCTTCCATCGGGTCTTCGATCATGTCCCCCCAGAAGCGACGTCACAACGTCACTTCCGGTTTACTCGGCTGCTAATGGCGCTGATTTAAAAAAACTGTTAGTATTCAAAAATGACCCCTGATCCCTCCATAAAGAGTACCTGTCACTGTCTGTGTATATTCCTTGTGACAGCAATAAAAGTGATCAGATTGTTTTTTTTATAAGCAACATAGTTAAAAATAAAAAATAAAATTAAATAAATAGGGAAAAAAGTGCCTCCCATCCCTGGGAGCTTCAAAACCAAAGAAAATGCATACTTTAGTCGCGCCCGCAAATGTAAATGGTGTTCAAATCACACATGTGAGGTATCGCCGCGATCGTTAGAGCAAAATAAATAGTTTTAGTAAAAGACCTTCTCTGTAACTCTAAACTGGTGACCGTTAAAATTTTTTTAAAGCATCGCCTATAGAGATTTTTATGTCCAGTAATTTATCGCAATTCCGTGGGTGTGCGCAATTTCTAAACTGTAACATGTTAGGTATCTATTTACTCAGCGTGACATCATCTTTCACAATATACAAAAAAATGCGTTAACTTTACTGTTTAGTTTATATTTAAATTCAGTGAAGTGTATCTTTTCCAAAAAAAAGTGCGTTGCAAAGACTGCTGCGCAAATACCGCGTGACAAAAAATATTTCAACGACCGCTATTTTATTCTCCAGAGTCTTTGCTAAAAAAAATAATATATATATATATATATATATATATATATATATATATATATATATATATATATATAATGTTTGGGGGTTCTAAGTCATTTTCTAGCAAAAAAATGCTGATTTTACCTTGTAAACAACAAGTGTCAGAAATAGGCCTGGTCCCAAACTGGTTAAAGTGTTACTAAGCGCAGGAGCCTGCATTCACTATATCTGGTCACTCACAGTACACAGAACATGGAAATGCAATTATTTTAGTAAATATAAACTGATAAAATCCTTTTCTCATCAGCAGTATATAGCAGCCGTGTGACTTCTATCAGTGTCTGGTTAAAGCTTGTAGGAGGGGTTTTCATTCTCCTCTGACTGTCCTATGAGGCTGCATGACCCCTGACCCTCTGTCTGGTTAGTGCTGATTGGCCCTGTGCTGATCACATGCACCCTCCTCTCTAGCAATACATGCTGAACTGAGCATGTGCAGAGTGCCCTGCTCTATCAGGCGATGGATTGGGGACAGTGGAAGAAAGGGAGGATCAGAGAAGACAGGATCAAACAGCCTTTTTATAGTGCGGAGGATTAACCCCTTAGGTTCCACAGTATAACAAGCATGCTTTACTGCATATACAGAATGATTTTACTGTTGTGGGTTTAGTAACACTTTAAGTCATATAGGAACATCCAATGCATTTTGGGGGCAACACCACTCTTCCTTTATCAGGGCTCAACACGGCATAAAAACCTGAAAGAACTTTGGGAAAACAGTGACTGCACAGATCTAAATTAGAACCAATATTAAACTATCCTCATCCTCATTGAGTAGCTATGTAACACTTACTGAGCAGCTGTTACGACTCTCCAAAAAACTTTAGTAAAGCCTTAATCTTAATCTCAAAGCAAAACTGTAACATATTGCACTTTACCAATCCTTAAATGTTATGGCTGCTTTAGTTTTCTTTATTTAGGCTTTTCATCTAGTCACCCAACCCTGTATGTAGGCACTACTGTGTCACACATTCACTGAGTCTGCCTTATGCACTACAGAGATCCTGAGAGGAGGAGTTTCAGGAGGCAGAGTCAGTACAGGAATGACTGCATGGAGGCAGCATAGTACCTTGGCATATGTATTCCTCATAAACGGAAACGGAATGCTGTAATGCATTTAGGGAATCTAGGGAAGTTGTGGAAAGAGGCAGCCAGCAGATAGGCAGCACTCACAACTAGGGTTGAGCGGACACCTAGATGTCCGTGTTCGACGGGTTCGGCCGAACTTTAAAAAAAAGTCCGGGTCCGTGTCCCGGACTTTTACCGAACTTTTCCCGGACACCGAACCCCATTGAAGTCAATGGGGACCCGAACTTTAAGGCACTAAAATGGCTCTAAAACACCAAAGGAAAGGGCTAGAGTGCTGCAAATGGCAGCAAAACGTAATTAAGAGCATGGCAAGTGCTCTGCAAACAAATGTGGATAGGGAAATAACTTAAAACAACAAAAAAAAACAGAAAAATAAAACAATGTTCTTCTTCATCTCTGAAGGACGAGGCCCATATGGAGTAGGAGGGAGGTTGAGGTGGTGGTGGATGTGGCGGTGACATAGGCGTGCGCACAGGGTGTGCTGGGTGTGCCTGGGCACACCCTAATCACCTAGGGCACATAGCATTGCCAGTGAGGAGATGGGAAAGATCTCCCTGGGACCTGCTCTGCTCTATTTCTCCTTGCCTACAGGTACATGGCCCCGATACATTACTCTCCCTGCTGGCAAACACATGCATGTGTATTTCAACTTTGGGGTGCACACCTTAATGCAATAGGCTGCGCACACCTATGGGCGGTGTAGGTGGAAGCGGCGGTGGAGGAGGACCAGGGCCGGATTAACAGCATCATGGGCTTGGTGCTGAGGATTTTGAAGGGCCTTAAGGGCCGTGCCTTGCCATGCACCCAGAGGAGGAAGGGTGCAGCCATGCATGCCTAATTCAACATGGGATGCTGTCTCTGAAGCCCATAAACACATCCATGCATCGCCAACTGTCCCTCCTTGTCCGGCCTTCACGCTGTGTGGGGAGGTTCTGAGGGTGCTGCCTGGGGAAGCGAGCATAGAAGCCAGACTTCTGTGTTTACAAGTGACAGAAGAGCGGTAACAGTGAATATGGCCAACCCGGGGCCTATATAAAAGGTAGGGGCCTGGAGCTGCAGCTCCAATAGCCCCTACATTAATCTGGCCCTGAGGAGGAGGACGAGGTAGCCAACACTGCTTCTTTTCAAAAATTTTAAATGAGGGTACACCCCAAAAGAGTGAGAAAGAGCAAAAATGGAACAATGGGTGGGTAAGGTCGGTATCCATTGCTATTCTGCATAAGGTACGGAAAAGTCCCGTGGGATCCATGCCTGGTTCATTTTAATGAACGTGAGCTTGTCCACATTGTCTCTGGACAGGCGGCTGCGCTTGTCTGTTATAACGCCCCCAGCCGTGCTAAATACCCGTTCAGATAATACACTGGCTGCAGGGCACGCCAGCACCTCCAAGGCGTAAAGGGCAAGCTCAGGCCATGTGCCCAATTTGGAGACCCAGAAGTTGAAGGGGGCAGACCCGTCATTCACTACATGTAGGCGTGTGCACACATACTGCTCCACCATGTTGGTAAAATGCTGCCTCCTGCTAAGACGTTCCATCTGAGCTGCTGGTGCTGCTGTTTGTTGTGGCGTGCTGACAAAGCTTTTCCACATTTCGGCCATGCTAACCCTGCCTTCTGAGGTGCTGGCGGTGCCCTGGTTGCGTTGGCGACCTCCTCCTCCTCTGCCTTGTGCTTCCACTGCGGCCCCGCTGTCAGATGGGAATGCCAGCAGCATGGCGTCTACCAGCGTGCGCTTGTACTCGCGCATCTTGCGATCGCGCTCCAGTGAGTGAATTAAGGACGGTACGTTGTCCTTGTAACGGGGATCCAGCAGCGTGGCCACCCAGTAATCAGCACAAGTTAGAATGTGGGCAACTCGGCGGTCGTTGTGGAGACACTGCAGAATGTAATCGCTCATGTGTGCCAGGCTGCCCAGAGGCAACGAAAGGCTGTCCTCTGTGGGAGGTGTATCGTCCGTGTCCTCTGTATCCCCCCAGCCACGCACCAGTGATGGCCATGAGCTGGCCTGGGTGCCACCCTGCTGTGAACATGGTTCCATCTCCTCCTCCAGCTCCTCCTCCTCCTCATCCTCCTCATCCTCCAGAACTGTGCCCCTGCTGGACAATTGCGTCCCTGGCGTTTGCGTGTGCAGGAACCCACCCTCGGAGCCCCTTGCGAATGACTGCCCTGAAAGCCTTGGAAATGTTACCTCTTCATCCTCCTCCTCCTCCTCATCCTGTGCCACATCCTCTTCCATCATCGCCCGAATTGTTTTTTCAAGGAGGCATAGAAGTGGGATAGTTAAGCTGAGAACGGCGTCATTGCCACTGGCCATGTTGGTGGAGTACTCAAAACAGCGCAACAAGGCACACAGGTCTCGCATGGAGGCCCAGTTAAATTAAATAGCGGAATAGAAAATATGATCCAAAAAAAGTGTATGTATATCACACGTACACAACCACACTGGGCCCCAATTACTATTGTTTGTACCCCTAAAAGGCTAGATGAGGAGTAGGGGGAGTATGGAACAGGCAGCACCCTCAAACCTTCAGAAGTATGAGATGAACCCCAACAACTTGGAAAGGTGGATCTCTCTCACACGTACCAACACAGACTATCCCCCAATTTAACTGATCCCCAAAGGTTTTTGATTAAATAGCGGAATAGAAAATATGATCCCAAAAAAGTGTATGTATATCACACGTACACAACCACACTAGGCCCCAATTACTATTGTTTGTACCCCTAAAAGGCTAGATGAGGAGTAGGGGGAGTATGGAACAGGCAGCACCCTCAAACCTTCAGAAGTATGAGATGAACCCCAACAACTTGGAAAGGTGGATCTCTCTCACACGTACCAACACAGACTATCCCCCAATTTAACTGATCCCCAAAGGTTTTTGATTAAATAGCGGAATAGAAAATATGATCCAAAAAAAGTGTATGTATATCACACGTACACAACCACACTAGGCCCCAATTACTATTGTTTGTACCCCTAAAAGGCTAGGAGTAGGGGGAGTATGGAACAGGCAGCACCCTCAAACCTTCAGAAGTATGAGATGAACCCCAACAACTTGGAAAGGTGGATCTCTCTCACACGTACCAACACAGACTATCCCCCAATTTAACTGATCCCCAAAGGTTTTTGATTAAATAGCGGAATAGAAAATATGATCCAAAAAAAGTGTATGTATATCACACGTACACAACCACACTAGGCCCCAATTACTATTGTTTGTACCCCTAAAAGGCTAGATGAGGAGTAGGGGGGGTATGGAACAGGCAGCACCCTCAAATCTTCAGAAGTATGAGATGAACCCCAAAAACTTGGAAAGGTGGATCTCTCTCACACGTACCAACACAGACTATCCCCCAATTTAACTGATCCCCAAAGGTTTTTGATTAAATAGCGGAATAGAAAATATGATCTAAAAAAAGTGTATGTATATCACACGTACACAACCACACTAGGCCCCAATTACTATTGTTTGTACCCCTAAAAGGCTAGATGAGGAGTAGGGGGGGTATGGAACAGGCAGCACCCTCAAATCTTCAGAAGTATGAGATGAACCCCAAAAACTTGGAAAGGTGGATCTCTCTCACACGTACCAACACAGACTATCCCCCAATTTAACTGATCCCCAAAGGTTTTTGATTAAATAGCGGAATAGAAAATATGATCCAAAAAAAGTGTATGTATATCACACGTACACAACCACACTAGGCCCCAATTACTATTGTTTGTACCCCTAAAAGGCTAGATGAGGAGTAGGGGGGGTATGGAACAGGCAGCACCCTCAAACCTTCAGAAGTATGAGATGAACCCCAACAACTTGGAAAGGTGGATCTCTCTCACACGTACCAACACAGACTATCCCCCAATTTAACTGATCCCCAAAGGTTTTTGATTAAATAGCGGAATAGAAAATATGATCCAAAAAAAGTGTATGTATATCACACGTACACAACCACACTAGGCCCCAATTACTATTGTTTGTACCCCTAAAAGGCTAGATGAGGAGTAGGGGGGGTATGGAACAGGCAGCACCCTCAAACCTTCAGAAGTATGAGATGAACCCCAACAACTTGGAAAGGTGGATCTCTCTCACACGTACCAACACAGACTATCCCCCAATTTAACTGATCCCCAAAGGTTTTTGATTAAATAGCGGAATAGAAAATATGATCCAAAAAAAGTGTATGTATATCACACGTACACAACCACACTAGGCCCCAATTACTATTGTTTGTACCCCTAAAAGGCTAGATGAGGAGTAGGGGGGGTATGGAACAGGCAGCACCCTCAAACCTTCAGAAGTATGAGATGAACCCCAACAACTTGGAAAGGTGGATCTCTCTCACACGTACCAACACAGACTATCCCCCAATTTAACTGATCCCCAAAGGTTTTTGATTAAATAGCGGAATAGAAAATATGATCCCAAAAAAGTGTATGTATATCACACGTACACAACCACACTGGGCCCCAATTACTATTGTTTGTACCCCTAAAAGGCTAGATGAGGAGTAGGGGGGGTATGGAACAGGCAGCACCCTCAAACCTTCAGAAGTATGAGATGAACCCCAACAACTTGGAAAGGTGGATCTCTCTCACACGTACCAACACAGACTATCCCCCAATTTAACTGATCCCCAAAGGTTTTTGATTAAATAGCGGAATAGAAAATATGATCCAAAAAAAGTGTATGTATATCACACGTACACAACCACACTAGGCCCCAATTACTATTGTTTGTACCCCTAAAAGGCTAGATGAGGAGTAGGGGGGGTATGGAACAGGCAGCACCCTCAAACCTTCAGAAGTATGAGATGAACCCCAACAACTTGGAAAGGTGGATCTCTCTCACACGTACCAACACAGACTATCCCCCAATTTAACTGATCCCCAAAGGTTTTTGATTAAATAGCGGAATAGAAAATATGATCCCAAAAAAGTGTATGTATATCACACGTACACAACCACACTAGGCCCCAATTACTATTGTTTGTACCCCTAAAAGGCTAGGAGTAGGGGGAGTATGGAACAGGCAGCACCCTCAAACCTTCAGAAGTATGAGATGAACCCCAACAACTTGGAAAGGTGGATCTCTCTCACACGTACCAACACAGACTATCCCCCAATTTAACTGATCCCCAAAGGTTTTTGATTAAATAGCGGAATAGAAAATATGATCCAAAAAAAGTGTATGTATATCACACGTACACAACCACACTAGGCCCCAATTACTATTGTTTGTACCCCTAAAAGGCTAGATGAGGAGTAGGGGGAGTATGGAACAGGCAGCACCCTCAAATCTTCAGAAGTATGAGATTGTGTTCACTGTACCCCACAAAGATTGAGTTCACTGCACCCCACAATGATTGTGTTCACTGCACCCCACAAAGATTGTGTTCACTGCACCTCACAAAGATTGTGTTCACTGTACCCCCCAAAGATTGTGTTCACTGCACCCCACAAAGATTCTGTTCACTGTACCCCACAAAGATTGTGTTCACTGCACCCTAAAAGGATGTTGTTCACTGCACCCCACAAAGATTGTGTTCACTGCACCCTAAAAGGATGTTGTTCACTGCACCCCAAAAAGATTGTGTTCACTGTACCCCCCCAAAGATTGTGTTCACTGCACCCCACAAAGATTGTGTTCACTGCACCCCAAAAAGATTGTGTTCACTGTACCCCCCAAAGATTGTGTTCACTGCACCCCAAAAAGATTGTGTTCACTGCACCCCACAAAGATTGTGTTCACTGTACCCCACAAAGATTGTGTTCACTGCACCCCAAAAAGATTGTGTTCACTGTACCCCCCCAAAGATTGTGTTCACTGCACCCCACAAAGATTCTGTTCACTGCACCCCACAAAGGATTTTGTTCACTGCACCCCAAAAAGATTGTGTTCACTGCACCCCAAAAAGGATTTTGATCACTGCACCCCAAAAAGGATGTTGTTCACTGCACCCCAAAAATGATTTTGTTCACTCCACCCCAAAAAGATTGTGTTCACTGCACCCCACAAAGATTGTGTTCACTGCACCCCAAAAAGATTGTGTTCACTGTACCCCCCAAAGATTGTGTTCACTGCACCCCACAAAGATTCTGTTCACTGTACCCCACAAAGATTGTGTTCACTGCACCCCAAAAAGATTGTGTTCACTGCACCCCAAAAAGGATGTTGTTCACTGCACCCCAAAAAGGATGTTGTTCACTCCACCCCAAAAGATTGTGTTCACTGCACCCCACAAAGATTGTGTTCACTGCACCCCAAAAAGATTGTGTTCACTGCACCCCAAAAATGATTTTGTTCACTGCACCCCAAAAAGGATTTTGTTCACTGCACCCCAAAAAGATTGTGTTCACTGCACCCCACAAAGGATTTTGTTCACTGCACCCCACAAAGATTGTGTTCACTGCACACCAAAAAGGATTGTGTTCACTGCACCCCAAAAAGATTTTGTTCACTGCACCCCAAAAAGATTGTGTTCACTGCAGCCCAAAAAGATTGTGTTCACTGCAGCCCAAAAAGATTGTGTTCACTGCAGCCCAAAAAGATTGTGTTCACTGCAGCTCACACACAGAAAAATGGATGTGGATCACTGACACCTGCCTATCTCCAATCCCACACCACACAGCAATATCGATTGTAGTTTGTAGAACACAGTTTCCCTAAAATTCAGCAGACTCTGTCCCTAACAGGATTGAGAAGAGATCGTAGATCAGGATTGAGTGCAGATTCACCCCACCCCCCACACAGCAATATCGATTGTAGTTTGTAGAAGACACTGACCCTATAATTCAGCAGACTCTATCCCTAAAATGCCTACAACTCGCCCTGCCTAAACACTCCGACCTGTCCCTCAATTCTATCCGGACACAAATGTTTTTTTCCTGCCTATCTTTCCCTAATCAGCAGCCAGCACATTGATGTGTGCTCTGTCCCTTAGCTAAGCAGCAGAATGACGCTGCTGCGGCGGCTGCCTCGAACTTATAAAGACTTGGTCACATGCTTCAGACGGCCAATCACAGCTACTAAGACATTTGCAGGCATGGCTGGGATGGCTTAAGGCACACCAGTTAAACGATTGTTGATTGGCTGTTGAAAGCCCGCCATGAAAAGAGCGCCAAAGCATGCAAAACCCGGAAATAAAACGACCGAACACGGATTTTTACCCGAACATACAGTAAAGTGTCCGTGTCCGTGTTCGGGTAAAAAAAATCCAATTATTCGGTACGAACACGAATAATACAGTCCGTGTTCGCTCAACACTACTCACAACATGAAAGGAGGTTTTTCAAGAAAGCTTATATTGGAATGTCAAATATAACTATTGTTTATATTGCTATTATTTTTCTAATGTTATAAAATTATAGTGTATGTTGAGACCATGGGACCTAAATTTGTTAGGCAAGTCAACCTAAAGTTACCAGCGCATCTGACAGTGCCCTCTCCACAGGTTAACAATGCTGCTGTCCAAGGGTGGCTCCATTGCTTCTCCATAGAGTGGAGCCACCTTAAGACAGTAGGTGTGTTTGGCCAGGTTATCAGGGGAACATAAAGGGTAAAAAAATAGAAAATGAATGCAGCCACCACATTTGAGAATTGGCAAGCTGAAATATATATATTTTTTTGTTCTTAAATATGCTTTAATGTTCCCTAATCTAATCCACATCAGTCACGGAGTCCAGCATCAATCATGATCTGACTCCGATGTTTACCTGTCACACTCCTATTGATAAATGATATATCCTAGGCTGTGGTAGTGTAAACAGACAGCCAGGAGTCCTGGGTGATGGTATGGACCAAATATGGCTCTTTTTTTATAGTGAGGGGCTTGGCACATAACAAAGCTCCCATTACTGGCCCTACTTTTCCAGCTAACCAAAGTTAAAAATCCCATGCAGTGCAGTATCATTGCAATGAATTCAGGCAATTGAATTGCCACATTAGTTTGGCATGTCTGTAGACCTTGAACCGACTGGCTTCTCCTTGAACCCAATGTTGTCCCAAACCCGAATCTCATCTCTACTGACTTGCCCTTTGTCTACTACATCACCGAGGACTCCTGGCTGTCTGTTTACATTACCACACAGGGATATGTCATTTTTCGATTGGAGGGTGACAGGTAAACATTGGTGTCAGGTCATGATTGATGCTAGACTCCATGACATGAAAACATATTTAATGGCACTGTGGTCTCAATGGCTGTCCCACCCCAAATGTTCAGTAACTAGAGGCTGACTTACCTAATTGGCTATCCTTCACCTAAGCCCATTCAGAGGTCACATCCCATCGACCTTTACATTTACCCTCCCCCTGCCCTCCTTCCACCCTCTCCCCCCCCCTCTAATCCTTCACTCCTTCTCTCTTTGACATCCCCCCCCCCCTCCCATTCCACTAGTTTTCTATACATGGTCCTCCAATACACTTTTTTACTTGTTTATCTCTTTGGTAACCAATGTACTGGCCATGCAAGGCTGCCATAGTTATGTTATTGTAATGCCAGAATAACCTTTATTGTCTGGACCTTATGTTTATTTACCCCATGTTTACGACTCTTTGTATTGCTTGAAACTTCAATAAAGACTTATTGAATTATAAAGCATTTTTAAACCCAAAAACAAAAAATGTAATATACTGCAGCTTGCCAATTCTCAAATGCGGTAGCTACATTATTTTTCTATTTATTCTTTTTTTTCCCCCGGAAATCTGGCCAAACATACCTCCTGTCTTAAGGTGGCTCCACTCAATGGAGGAGCAATGGAGCCACCCTTGAACAGTATGTTTTTGACCAAATATAGCTCTTTTATAGTGAGGGGCTTGGCACATAACAAAGCTCCCATTACTGGCCCTTCTAAACCAGCTCACCAAAGTTTAAAATCCCATGCAGTGCATTGTCATTACATTGAATTCAGGCAATTGAATTGCCGCATTCGTTTGGCGGGTCCACAAACCTTGAACAGACTGGGTTCTCCTTGAAAAAAATGTTGTCCCAAATCCGAATCTCATCCCTACTAGTGACTAGTCCTTTGTCCTTTTCATCACCGAGGATTCCTGGCTATCTGTTTACATTACCACAACCCAGGATATGTCATTTTTCGATAGGAGGGAGACAGATCAATGTAGGTTTTAGGTCAAGATTGATGCTGGACTCCATGAGAGATCAGAGGACATTAAAGCATGTCTAAACCCAAAAACAAAAAAATGCAATATATTGCAGCTTGCCAGTTCTCAAATATGGTAGCTGCATTCGTTTTTGTTTTATTTGTTTTTTTTCCTTCATTTTCCCGTGCTGATTTGGCCGAACACACTTCCTGTCCTAAGGTGGCTCCACTCTATGGGGGAGCAATAGAGCTACACTTGAACAGTATGTTATGGACTACAGTAAATATGGCTCTCCTTTTATAGTGAAGGGTCTGGCACATTACAAGGCTCCCATTACTGGCCCTTCTAAACCAGATGACCAAAGTTCAAAATCCCATGTGGTGCATTGTCATTACAATGAATTCAGGCAAGTGAATTGCCACATTAGTTTGGTGGGTCTATACTGTAAACCTTGAACAGACTGGGTTCTCTTTGGACTCATTGTTGTCCCAAACCTGAATCTCATCCCTACTAGAGACTAGTCCTTTGTACTCTACATCACCCAGGACTCCTGGCTGTCTGTTTATATTTCCACAGCCGGGGATATGTCATTTTACGATGTTAGGGTGACAGGTAAGCATTGGTATCAGGTCATGATTGATGCTGGACTTCATGACTGATTGGGGGACATTAAAGCATATCTAGGTGGCTCCACTCTATGGAGGAGCAATAGAGGCACCCTTGGACAGCATGTTTTGGACCAAATATTGCTCTATTTTTATAGTGAGGGGTCTGGCATATAACAAAGCTCTCATTACTGGCCCTTCTAAACTAGCTGCCCAAAGTTCAAAATTCCATGCAGTGCATTGCCACTAAAATGAATCCAGGCAAGTGAATTGCCACATTAGTTTGGTGAGTCCATAAACCTTGAACAGACTGAGTTCTCGTTGGACTTATTGTTGTCCCAAACCTAAATCTCATCCCTACTAGTGGCTAGTCCTTTGCCCTCTAAAACACCCAGGACTCCTGGCTGTCTGTTTATATTTCCACAGCCTGGTATATGTAATATTTTCGATGGCAGAGTGACAGGTAAACATTGGTATCAGGTCATGACTATGCTGGACTCCATGACTGATATGGGGACAATAAAGCATATCAAAGGTGGCTCCACTCTATGGAGTAGCAATAGATCCACCCTTGGACAGCATGTGTCACGTACCTGCTTGGTGAACCTGACGTGCAAAGGCCTCTCGTACACCTCCGGCTCGAGGGCCACTGATAGTGAGACAGTAGCCTCTGAAACACGGCGGGGTAAGAGTGCCTATGATCAGTCCAGTAGTCTGTGCAGGTAGTAGTCAGGAAGGAAGCCAGGAGTAGCTTACAGCAGGCTGACGTGCCAACAGGAAAGCTGAAAGCAGGCAGACTGGCTTGGCTTGGTTGATGACAGACTGTGGATGCACAGAAGGAAGCAGATGCCAGAAGGTGCTGAGCTGGATTGAAGGAGCTGTAGCAGGCTGGAAGACCTCGAAGCAGGGTCAGACGAGTCAGGTCGGTAACAGACCAACAGATCAGGTATATACGGCAGACAGCTGCATAGTCGGGTCACATGCAGAGTCGGCAACAGATGCAGGATCAAAAGGTGCAGCAGGCCGAGACAGAATCCGGGGGGTGAAGCCAGGGGTCAGGACAAGTAGCAGACAGGAATAGTCAAAAGCAAGCTGGGTCAAGATCAGAGGTCAAATGTAGGAATCAGGAATGTACAAACATGCACAGAAGGCTATAGAACAAAGAGAGAGTGCATTGTTGGGTATATCAATTTTAATCAGGAGACCTCCAATCCTGAAAAGTATGAATAAAAATTATATCAGAGGATACAGGTTCAGACCCCGAAGGTAGCAGAACACTGGTTCCCCTAAGATAAAAGGAGATGGATTGTTGAGGAGTAGTGTTGAGCGAACACGGACTGTATTATTCGTGTTCGTACCGAATAATTGGATTTTTTGTACCCGAACACGGACACGGACACTTTACTGTATGTTCGGGTAAAAATCCGTGTTCGGTCGTTTTATTTCCGGGTTTTGCATGCTTTGGCGCTCTTTTCATGGCGGGCTTTCAACAGCCAATCAACAATCGTTTAACTGGTGTGCCTTAAGCCATCCCAGCCATGCCTGCAAATGTCTCAGTAGCTGTGATTGGCCGTCTGAAGCATGTGACCAAGTCTTTATAAGTTCGAGGCAGCCGCAGCGGCGTCATTATGCTGCTTAGATTCAGGGACAGAGCACACATCAACGTGCTGGCTGCTGATTAGGGAAAGATAGGCAGGAAAAAACCATTTGTGTCCGGATAGAATTGAGGGACAGGTCGGAGTGTTTAGGCAGGGCGAGTTGTAGGCATTTTAGGGATAGAGTCTGCTGAATTATATAGGGTCAGTGTCTTCTACAAACTACAATCGATATTGCTGTGTGGGGGGTGGGGTCTGCACTCAATCCTGATCTACGATCTCTTCTCAATCCTGTTAGGGACAGAGTCTGCTGAATTTTAGGGAAACTGTGTTCTACAAACTACAATCGATATTGCTGTGTGGTGTGGGATTGGAGATAGGCAGGTGTCAGTGATCCACATCCATTTTTCTGTGTGTGAGCTGCAGTGAACACAATCTTTTTGGGCTGCAGTGAACACAATCTTTTTGGGCTGCAGTGAACACAATCTTTTTGGGCTGCAGTGAACACAATCTTTTTGGGCTGCAGTGAACACAATCTTTTTGGGCTGCAGTGAACACAATCTTTTTGGGCTGCAGTGAACACAATCTTTTTGGGGTGCAGTGAACAAAATCTTTTTGGGGTGCAGTGAACACAATCCTTTTTGGTGTGCAGTGAACACAATCTTTGTGGGGTGCAGTGAACAAAATCCTTTGTGGGGTGCAGTGAACACAATCTTTTTGGGGTGCAGTGAACAAAATCCTTTTTGGGGTGCAGTGAACAACATCCTTTTTGGGGTGCAGTGAACACAATCTTTTTGGGGTGCAGTGAACAAAATCCTTTGTGGGGTGCAGTGAACACAATCTTTTTGGGGTGCAGTGAACACAATCTTTTTGGGGTGGAGTGAACAACATCCTTTTTGGGGTGCAGTGAACAAAATCCTTTTTGGGGTGCAGTGAACAAAATCATTTTTGGGGTGCAGTGAACACAATCTTTTTGGGGTGCAGTGAACACAATCTTTGTGGGGTGCAGTGAACACAATCTTTTTGGGGTGGAGTGAACAACATCCTTTTTGGGGTGCAGTGAACAACATCCTTTTTGGGGTGCAGTGAACACAATCTTTTTGGGGTGCAGTGAACACAATCTTTGTGGGGTACAGTGAACAGAATCTTTGTGGGGTGCAGTGAACACAATCTTTGGGGGGTACAGTGAACACAATCTTTGTGAGGTGCAGTGAACACAATCTTTGTGGGGTGCAGTGAACACAATCATTGTGGGGTGCAGTGAACTCAATCTTTGTGGGGTACAGTGAACACAATCTCATACTGAAGGTTTGAGGGTGCTGCCTGTTCCATACTCCCCCTACTCCTCATCTAGCCTTTTAGGGGTACAAACAATAGTAATTGGGGCCTAGTGTGGTTGTGTACGTGTGATATACATACACTTTTTTGGGATCATATTTTCTATTCCGCTATTTAATCAAAAACCTTTGGGGATCAGTTAAATTGGGGGATAGTCTGTGTTGGTACGTGTGAGAGAGATCCACCTTTCCAAGTTGTTGGGGTTCATCTCATACTTCTGAAGGTTTGAGGGTGCTGCCTGTTCCATACTCCCCCTACTCCTAGCCTTTTAGGGGTACAAACAATAGTAATTGGGGCCTAGTGTGGTTGTGTACGTGTGATATACATACACTTTTTTGGGATCATATTTTCTATTCCGCTATTTAATCAAAAACCTTTGGGGATCAGTTAAATTGGGGGATAGTCTGTGTTGGTACGTGTGAGAGAGATCCACCTTTCCAAGTTGTTGGGGTTCATCTCATACTTCTGAAGGTTTGAGGGTGCTGCCTGTTCCATACTCCCCCTACTCCTAGCCTTTTAGGGGTACAAACAATAGTAATTGGGGCCTAGTGTGGTTGTGTACGTGTGATATACATACACTTTTTTGGGATCATATTTTCTATTCCGCTATTTAATCAAAAACCTTTGGGGATCAGTTAAATTGGGGGATAGTCTGTGTTGGTACGTGTGAGAGAGATCCACCTTTCCAAGTTGTTGAGGTTCATCTCATACTTCTGAAGGTTTGAGGGTGCTGCCTGTTCCATACTCCCCCTACTCCTAGCCTTTTAGGGGTACAAACAATAGTAATTGGGGCCTAGTGTGGTTGTGTACGTGTGATATACATACACTTTTTTGGGATCATATTTTCTATTCCGCTATTTAATCAAAAACCTTTGGGGATCAGTTAAATTGGGGGATAGTCTGTGTTGGTACGTGTGAGAGAGATCCACCTTTCCAAGTTGTTGGGGTTCATCTCATACTTCTGAAGGTTTGAGGGTGCTGCCTGTTCCATACTCCCCCTACTCCTAGCCTTTTAGGGGTACAAACAATAGTAATTGGGGCCTAGTGTGGTTGTGTACGTGTGATATACATACACTTTTTTGGGATCATATTTTCTATTCCGCTATTTAATCAAAAACCTTTGGGGATCAGTTAAATTGGGGGATAGTCTGTGTTGGTACGTGTGAGAGAGATCCACCTTTCCAAGTTGTTGAGGTTCATCTCATACTTCTGAAGGTTTGAGGGTGCTGCCTGTTCCATACTCCCCCTACTCCTAGCCTTTTAGGGGTACAAACAATAGTAATTGGGGCCTAGTGTGGTTGTGTACGTGTGATATACATACACTTTTTTGGGATCATATTTTCTATTCCGCTATTTAATCAAAAACCTTTGGGGATCAGTTAAATTGGGGGATAGTCTGTGTTGGTACGTGTGAGAGAGATCCACCTTTCCAAGTTGTTGGGGTTCATCTCATACTTCTGAAGGTTTGAGGGTGCTGCCTGTTCCATACTCCCCCCTACTCCTAGCCTTTTAGGGGTACAAACAATAGTAATTGGGGCCTAGTGTGGTTGTGTACGTGTGATATACATACACTTTTTTGGGATCATATTTTCTATTCCGCTATTTAATCAAAAACCTTTGGGGATCAGTTAAATTGGGGGATAGTCTGTGTTGGTACGTGTGAGAGAGATCCACCTTTCCAAGTTGTTGGGGTTCATCTCATACTTCTGAAGGTTTGAGGGTGCTGCCTGTTCCATACTCCCCCTACTCCTAGCCTTTTAGGGGTACAAACAATAGTAATTGGGGCCTAGTGTGGTTGTGTACGTGTGATATACATACACTTTTTTGGGATCATATTTTCTATTCCGCTATTTAATCAAAAACCTTTGGGGATCAGTTAAATTGGGGGATAGTCTGTGTTGGTACGTGTGAGAGAGATCCACCTTTCCAAGTTGTTGAGGTTCATCTCATACTTCTGAAGGTTTGAGGGTGCTGCCTGTTCCATACTCCCCCTACTCCTAGCCTTTTAGGGGTACAAACAATAGTAATTGGGGCCTAGTGTGGTTGTGTACGTGTGATATACATACACTTTTTTGGGATCATATTTTCTATTCCGCTATTTAATCAAAAACCTTTGGGGATCAGTTAAATTGGGGGATAGTCTGTGTTGGTACGTGTGAGAGAGATCCACCTTTCCAAGTTGTTGGGGTTCATCTCATACTTCTGAAGGTTTGAGGGTGCTGCCTGTTCCATACTCCCCCTACTCCTAGCCTTTTAGGGGTACAAACAATAGTAATTGGGGCCTAGTGTGGTTGTGTACGTGTGATATACATACACTTTTTTGGGATCATATTTTCTATTCCGCTATTTAATCAAAAACCTTTGGGGATCAGTTAAATTGGGGGATAGTCTGTGTTGGTACGTGTGAGAGAGATCCACCTTTCCAAGTTGTTGGGGTTCATCTCATACTTCTGAAGGTTTGAGGGTGCTGCCTGTTCCATACTCCCCCTACTCCTAGCCTTTTAGGGGTACAAACAATAGTAATTGGGGCCTAGTGTGGTTGTGTACGTGTGATATACATACACTTTTTTGGGATCATATTTTCTATTCCGCTATTTAATCAAAAACCTTTGGGGATCAGTTAAATTGGGGGATAGTCTGTGTTGGTACGTGTGAGAGAGATCCACCTTTCCAAGTTGTTGGGGTTCATCTCATACTTCTGAAGGTTTGAGGGTGCTGCCTGTTCCATACTCCCCCTACTCCTAGCCTTTTAGGGGTACAAACAATAGTAATTGGGGCCTAGTGTGGTTGTGTACGTGTGATATACATACACTTTTTTGGGATCATATTTTCTATTCCGCTATTTAATCAAAAACCTTTGGGGATCAGTTAAATTGGGGGATAGTCTGTGTTGGTACGTGTGAGAGAGATCCACCTTTCCAAGTTGTTGGGGTTCATCTCATACTTCTGAAGGTTTGAGGGTGCTGCCTGTTCCATACTCCCCCTACTCCTAGCCTTTTAGGGGTACAAACAATAGTAATTGGGGCCTAGTGTGGTTGTGTACGTGTGATATACATACACTTTTTTGGGATCATATTTTCTATTCCGCTATTTAATCAAAAACCTTTGGGGATCAGTTAAATTGGGGGATAGTCTGTGTTGGTACGTGTGAGAGAGATCCACCTTTCCAAGTTGTTGAGGTTCATCTCATACTTCTGAAGGTTTGAGGGTGCTGCCTGTTCCATACTCCCCCTACTCCTAGCCTTTTAGGGGTACAAACAATAGTAATTGGGGCCTAGTGTGGTTGTGTACGTGTGATATACATACACTTTTTTGGGATCATATTTTCTATTCCGCTATTTAATCAAAAACCTTTGGGGATCAGTTAAATTGGGGGATAGTCTGTGTTGGTACGTGTGAGAGAGATCCACCTTTCCAAGTTGTTGGGGTTCATCTCATACTTCTGAAGGTTTGAGGGTGCTGCCTGTTCCATACTCCCCCTACTCCTAGCCTTTTAGGGGTACAAACAATAGTAATTGGGGCCTAGTGTGGTTGTGTACGTGTGATATACATACACTTTTTTGGGATCATATTTTCTATTCCGCTATTTAATCAAAAACCTTTGGGGATCAGTTAAATTGGGGGATAGTCTGTGTTGGTACGTGTGAGAGAGATCCACCTTTCCAAGTTGTTGAGGTTCATCTCATACTTCTGAAGGTTTGAGGGTGCTGCCTGTTCCATACTCCCCCTACTCCTAGCCTTTTAGGGGTACAAACAATAGTAATTGGGGCCTAGTGTGGTTGTGTACGTGTGATATACATACACTTTTTTGGGATCATATTTTCTATTCCGCTATTTAATCAAAAACCTTTGGGGATCAGTTAAATTGGGGGATAGTCTGTGTTGGTACGTGTGAGAGAGATCCACCTTTCCAAGTTGTTGGGGTTCATCTCATACTTCTGAAGGTTTGAGGGTGCTGCCTGTTCCATACTCCCCCTACTCCTAGCCTTTTAGGGGTACAAACAATAGTAATTGGGGCCTAGTGTGGTTGTGTACGTGTGATATACATACACTTTTTTGGGATCATATTTTCTATTCCGCTATTTAATCAAAAACCTTTGGGGATCAGTTAAATTGGGGGATAGTCTGTGTTGGTACGTGTGAGAGAGATCCACCTTTCCAAGTTGTTGGGGTTCATCTCATACTTCTGAAGGTTTGAGGGTGCTGCCTGTTCCATACTCCCCCTACTCCTAGCCTTTTAGGGGTACAAACAATAGTAATTGGGGCCTAGTGTGGTTGTGTACGTGTGATATACATACACTTTTTTGGGATCATATTTTCTATTCCGCTATTTAATCAAAAACCTTTGGGGATCAGTTAAATTGGGGGATAGTCTGTGTTGGTACGTGTGAGAGAGATCCACCTTTCCAAGTTGTTGGGGTTCATCTCATACTTCTGAAGGTTTGAGGGTGCTGCCTGTTCCATACTCCCCCTACTCCTAGCCTTTTAGGGGTACAAACAATAGTAATTGGGGCCTAGTGTGGTTGTGTACGTGTGATATACATACACTTTTTTGGGATCATATTTTCTATTCCGCTATTTAATCAAAAACCTTTGGGGATCAGTTAAATTGGGGGATAGTCTGTGTTGGTACGTGTGAGAGAGATCCACCTTTCCAAGTTGTTGAGGTTCATCTCATACTTCTGAAGGTTTGAGGGTGCTGCCTGTTCCATACTCCCCCTACTCCTAGCCTTTTAGGGGTACAAACAATAGTAATTGGGGCCTAGTGTGGTTGTGTACGTGTGATATACATACACTTTTTTGGGATCATATTTTCTATTCCGCTATTTAATCAAAAACCTTTGGGGATCAGTTAAATTGGGGGATAGTCTGTGTTGGTACGTGTGAGAGAGATCCACCTTTCCAAGTTGTTGGGGTTCATCTCATACTTCTGAAGGTTTGAGGGTGCTGCCTGTTCCATACTCCCCCTACTCCTAGCCTTTTAGGGGTACAAACAATAGTAATTGGGGCCTAGTGTGGTTGTGTACGTGTGATATACATACACTTTTTTGGGATCATATTTTCTATTCCGCTATTTAATCAAAAACCTTTGGGGATCAGTTAAATTGGGGGATAGTCTGTGTTGGTACGTGTGAGAGAGATCCACCTTTCCAAGTTGTTGAGGTTCATCTCATACTTCTGAAGGTTTGAGGGTGCTGCCTGTTCCATACTCCCCCTACTCCTAGCCTTTTAGGGGTACAAACAATAGTAATTGGGGCCTAGTGTGGTTGTGTACGTGTGATATACATACACTTTTTTGGGATCATATTTTCTATTCCGCTATTTAATCAAAAACCTTTGGGGATCAGTTAAATTGGGGGATAGTCTGTGTTGGTACGTGTGAGAGAGATCCACCTTTCCAAGTTGTTGGGGTTCATCTCATACTTCTGAAGGTTTGAGGGTGCTGCCTGTTCCATACTCCCCCTACTCCTAGCCTTTTAGGGGTACAAACAATAGTAATTGGGGCCTAGTGTGGTTGTGTACGTGTGATATACATACACTTTTTTGGGATCATATTTTCTATTCCGCTATTTAATCAAAAACCTTTGGGGATCAGTTAAATTGGGGGATAGTCTGTGTTGGTACGTGTGAGAGAGATCCACCTTTCCAAGTTGTTGGGGTTCATCTCATACTTCTGAAGGTTTGAGGGTGCTGCCTGTTCCATACTCCCCCTACTCCTAGCCTTTTAGGGGTACAAACAATAGTAATTGGGGCCTAGTGTGGTTGTGTACGTGTGATATACATACACTTTTTTGGGATCATATTTTCTATTCCGCTATTTAATCAAAAACCTTTGGGGATCAGTTAAATTGGGGGATAGTCTGTGTTGGTACGTGTGAGAGAGATCCACCTTTCCAAGTTGTTGGGGTTCATCTCATACTTCTGAAGGTTTGAGGGTGCTGCCTGTTCCATACTCCCCCTACTCCTAGCCTTTTAGGGGTACAAACAATAGTAATTGGGGCCTAGTGTGGTTGTGTACGTGTGATATACATACACTTTTTTGGGATCATATTTTCTATTCCGCTATTTAATCAAAAACCTTTGGGGATCAGTTAAATTGGGGGATAGTCTGTGTTGGTACGTGTGAGAGAGATCCACCTTTCCAAGTTGTTGGGGTTCATCTCATACTTCTGAAGGTTTGAGGGTGCTGCCTGTTCCATACTCCCCCTACTCCTAGCCTTTTAGGGGTACAAACAATAGTAATTGGGGCCTAGTGTGGTTGTGTACGTGTGATATACATACACTTTTTTGGGATCATATTTTCTATTCCGCTATTTAATCAAAAACCTTTGGGGATCAGTTAAATTGGGGGATAGTCTGTGTTGGTACGTGTGAGAGAGATCCACCTTTCCAAGTTGTTGAGGTTCATCTCATACTTCTGAAGGTTTGAGGGTGCTGCCTGTTCCATACTCCCCCTACTCCTAGCCTTTTAGGGGTACAAACAATAGTAATTGGGGCCTAGTGTGGTTGTGTACGTGTGATATACATACACTTTTTTGGGATCATATTTTCTATTCCGCTATTTAATCAAAAACCTTTGGGGATCAGTTAAATTGGGGGATAGTCTGTGTTGGTACGTGTGAGAGAGATCCACCTTTCCAAGTTGTTGGGGTTCATCTCATACTTCTGAAGGTTTGAGGGTGCTGCCTGTTCCATACTCCCCCTACTCCTAGCCTTTTAGGGGTACAAACAATAGTAATTGGGGCCTAGTGTGGTTGTGTACGTGTGATATACATACACTTTTTTGGGATCATATTTTCTATTCCGCTATTTAATCAAAAACCTTTGGGGATCAGTTAAATTGGGGGATAGTCTGTGTTGGTACGTGTGAGAGAGATCCACCTTTCCAAGTTGTTGAGGTTCATCTCATACTTCTGAAGGTTTGAGGGTGCTGCCTGTTCCATACTCCCCCTACTCCTAGCCTTTTAGGGGTACAAACAATAGTAATTGGGGTAGTATATAGAGGGGGATTAACCGCGCTTAAAGAAAATAATATTGAACAGCAGCAACTTCAAGTGTGACCACACCCTGTAGAATATTTGTAAATTAAGTTGCGCTAAGTGTGATAAATGGAGATGTAAAGTCCATAAAGTCCCAATAGTAAATGATGATGACAAAATCCTAGATGTAATCCTGGACCAGACTCCCTTAAGGGTATAGGCTTACCAGATTCAGGTAAGAGAAAAGCAGATGCTCAATGAATCTTGTCACCTTGATAGAAGATCCAGGCCCACGTGAGCGGTAGACTCAATGGTCATTGGATCATGAAAAAAATGTAAAATACGCAATAGCGTAAAACCCAACAAATAGGTAAATATCACCAATGTGACTTGAGAATAACGTGTGTAAAAATTAGACCACCACCAAAGATTCTTATTATCAGTGGGCAAGTGTATATTAAAGAAAATGGTGTGTGTTAAATACCCCTTACCAAATATAAATAAGGGTAGGTGTATATAAACCAATAAATAATTCCAGCTGAAGTTGCCTCTTACCAGACGACTATAATGGATGTGCCAAAGTGAAAAAAACAATGATGAAAGATAGGTGTAGAACCATCACCAGCTAGATGAGCCTCTTACCATGTGAACGAAATCAAAATGTGTAAAATCAGATTCCAATAAGACACCAAGATTCAGTACCGAAAAGGAACCAGTAGGGGTCACCTCTTACCAGATCTTTAGATCAACCACGCTTGTATGATATTAATTGGTTGGGGGTCCGGCAACAGACTCGAGCAACTGATCCTCAGATGTTCCCAATGTTCACCATTCAAAAAGAGAGAGAGAGGCTCCCATAGCGTAAAACAGTAAAATTTATTCCAAAAATAAAAGCAAGAACACTCACAGAAACCAGGATGGAATGAGCAATTGTATACAGCTGCCGGCCGAACGGCGGCTGTATACAATTGCTCATTCCATCCTGGTTTCTGTGAGTGTTCTTGCTTTTATTTTTGGAATAAATTTTACTGTTTTACGCTATGGGAGCCTCTCTCTCTCTTTTTGAATGGTGAACATTGGGAACATCTGAGGATCAGTTGCTCGAGTCTGTTGCCGGACCCCCAACCAATTAATATCATACAAGCGTGGTTGATCTAAAGATCTGGTAAGAGGTGACCCCTACTGGTTCCTTTTCGGTACTGAATCTTGGTGTCTTATTGGAATCTGATTTTACACATTTTGATTTCGTTCACATGGTAAGAGGCTCATCTAGCTGGTGATGGTTCTACACCTATCTTTCATCATTGTTTTTTTCACTTTGGCACATCCATTATAGTCGTCTGGTAAGAGGCAACTTCAGCTGGAATTATTTATTGGTTTATATACACCTACCCTTATTTATATTTGGTAAGGGGTATTTAACACACACCATTTTCTTTAATATACACTTGCCCACTGATAATAAGAATCTTTGGTGGTGGTCTAATTTTTACACACGTTATTCTCAAGTCACATTGGTGATATTTACCTATTTGTTGGGTTTTACGCTATTGCGTATTTTACATTTTTTTCATGATCCAATGACCATTGAGTCTACCGCTCACGTGGGCCTGGATCTTCTATCAAGGTGACAAGATTCATTGAGCATCTGCTTTTCTCTTACCTGAATCTGGTAAGCCTATACCCTTAAGGGAGTCTGGTCCAGGATTACATCTAGGATTTTGTCATCATCATTTACTATTGGGACTTTATGGACTTTACATCTCCATTTATCACACTTAGCGCAACTTAATTTACAAATAGTAATTGGGGCCTAGTGTGGTTGTGTACGTGTGATATACATACACTTTTTTGGGATCATATTTTCTATTCCGCTATTTAATCAAAAACCTTTGGGGATCAGTTAAATTGGGGGATAGTCTGTGTTGGTACGTGTGAGAGAGATCCACCTTTCCAAGTTGTTGGGGTTCATCTCATACTTCTGAAGGTTTGAGGGTGCTGCCTGTTCCATACTCCCCCTACTCCTAGCCTTTTAGGGGTACAAACAATAGTAATTGGGGCCTAGTGTGGTTGTGTACGTGTGATATACATACACTTTTTTGGGATCATATTTTCTATTCCGCTATTTAATCAAAAACCTTTGGGGATCAGTTAAATTGGGGGATAGTCTGTGTTGGTACGTGTGAGAGAGATCCACCTTTCCAAGTTGTTGGGGTTCATCTCATACTTCTGAAGGTTTGAGGGTGCTGCCTGTTCCATACTCCCCCCTACTCCTAGCCTTTTAGGGGTACAAACAATAGTAATTGGGGCCTAGTGTGGTTGTGTACGTGTGATATACATACACTTTTTTGGGATCATATTTTCTATTCCGCTATTTAATCAAAAACCTTTGGGGATCAGTTAAATTGGGGGATAGTCTGTGTTGGTACGTGTGAGAGAGATCCACCTTTCCAAGTTGTTGGGGTTCATCTCATACTTCTGAAGGTTTGAGGGTGCTGCCTGTTCCATACTCCCCCTACTCCTAGCCTTTTAGGGGTACAAACAATAGTAATTGGGGCCTAGTGTGGTTGTGTACGTGTGATATACATACACTTTTTTGGGATCATATTTTCTATTCCGCTATTTAATCAAAAACCTTTGGGGATCAGTTAAATTGGGGGATAGTCTGTGTTGGTACGTGTGAGAGAGATCCACCTTTCCAAGTTGTTGAGGTTCATCTCATACTTCTGAAGGTTTGAGGGTGCTGCCTGTTCCATACTCCCCCTACTCCTAGCCTTTTAGGGGTACAAACAATAGTAATTGGGGCCTAGTGTGGTTGTGTACGTGTGATATACATACACTTTTTTGGGATCATATTTTCTATTCCGCTATTTAATCAAAAACCTTTGGGGATCAGTTAAATTGGGGGATAGTCTGTGTTGGTACGTGTGAGAGAGATCCACCTTTCCAAGTTGTTGGGGTTCATCTCATACTTCTGAAGGTTTGAGGGTGCTGCCTGTTCCATACTCCCCCTACTCCTAGCCTTTTAGGGGTACAAACAATAGTAATTGGGGCCTAGTGTGGTTGTGTACGTGTGATATACATACACTTTTTTGGGATCATATTTTCTATTCCGCTATTTAATCAAAAACCTTTGGGGATCAGTTAAATTGGGGGATAGTCTGTGTTGGTACGTGTGAGAGAGATCCACCTTTCCAAGTTGTTGAGGTTCATCTCATACTTCTGAAGGTTTGAGGGTGCTGCCTGTTCCATACTCCCCCTACTCCTAGCCTTTTAGGGGTACAAACAATAGTAATTGGGGCCTAGTGTGGTTGTGTACGTGTGATATACATACACTTTTTTGGGATCATATTTTCTATTCCGCTATTTAATCAAAAACCTTTGGGGATCAGTTAAATTGGGGGATAGTCTGTGTTGGTACGTGTGAGAGAGATCCACCTTTCCAAGTTGTTGGGGTTCATCTCATACTTCTGAAGGTTTGAGGGTGCTGCCTGTTCCATACTCCCCCTACTCCTAGCCTTTTAGGGGTACAAACAATAGTAATTGGGGCCTAGTGTGGTTGTGTACGTGTGATATACATACACTTTTTTGGGATCATATTTTCTATTCCGCTATTTAATCAAAAACCTTTGGGGATCAGTTAAATTGGGGGATAGTCTGTGTTGGTACGTGTGAGAGAGATCCACCTTTCCAAGTTGTTGGGGTTCATCTCATACTTCTGAAGGTTTGAGGGTGCTGCCTGTTCCATACTCCCCCTACTCCTAGCCTTTTAGGGGTACAAACAATAGTAATTGGGGCCTAGTGTGGTTGTGTACGTGTGATATACATACACTTTTTTGGGATCATATTTTCTATTCCGCTATTTAATCAAAAACCTTTGGGGATCAGTTAAATTGGGGGATAGTCTGTGTTGGTACGTGTGAGAGAGATCCACCTTTCCAAGTTGTTGGGGTTCATCTCATACTTCTGAAGGTTTGAGGGTGCTGCCTGTTCCATACTCCCCCTACTCCTAGCCTTTTAGGGGTACAAACAATAGTAATTGGGGCCTAGTGTGGTTGTGTACGTGTGATATACATACACTTTTTTGGGATCATATTTTCTATTCCGCTATTTAATCAAAAACCTTTGGGGATCAGTTAAATTGGGGGATAGTCTGTGTTGGTACGTGTGAGAGAGATCCACCTTTCCAAGTTGTTGGGGTTCATCTCATACTTCTGAAGGTTTGAGGGTGCTGCCTGTTCCATACTCCCCCTACTCCTAGCCTTTTAGGGGTACAAACAATAGTAATTGGGGCCTAGTGTGGTTGTGTACGTGTGATATACATACACTTTTTTGGGATCATATTTTCTATTCCGCTATTTAATCAAAAACCTTTGGGGATCAGTTAAATTGGGGGATAGTCTGTGTTGGTACGTGTGAGAGAGATCCACCTTTCCAAGTTGTTGAGGTTCATCTCATACTTCTGAAGGTTTGAGGGTGCTGCCTGTTCCATACTCCCCCTACTCCTAGCCTTTTAGGGGTACAAACAATAGTAATTGGGGCCTAGTGTGGTTGTGTACGTGTGATATACATACACTTTTTTGGGATCATATTTTCTATTCCGCTATTTAATCAAAAACCTTTGGGGATCAGTTAAATTGGGGGATAGTCTGTGTTGGTACGTGTGAGAGAGATCCACCTTTCCAAGTTGTTGGGGTTCATCTCATACTTCTGAAGGTTTGAGGGTGCTGCCTGTTCCATACTCCCCCTACTCCTAGCCTTTTAGGGGTACAAACAATAGTAATTGGGGCCTAGTGTGGTTGTGTACGTGTGATATACATACACTTTTTTGGGATCATATTTTCTATTCCGCTATTTAATCAAAAACCTTTGGGGATCAGTTAAATTGGGGGATAGTCTGTGTTGGTACGTGTGAGAGAGATCCACCTTTCCAAGTTGTTGAGGTTCATCTCATACTTCTGAAGGTTTGAGGGTGCTGCCTGTTCCATACTCCCCCTACTCCTAGCCTTTTAGGGGTACAAACAATAGTAATTGGGGCCTAGTGTGGTTGTGTACGTGTGATATACATACACTTTTTTGGGATCATATTTTCTATTCCGCTATTTAATCAAAAACCTTTGGGGATCAGTTAAATTGGGGGATAGTCTGTGTTGGTACGTGTGAGAGAGATCCACCTTTCCAAGTTGTTGGGGTTCATCTCATACTTCTGAAGGTTTGAGGGTGCTGCCTGTTCCATACTCCCCCTACTCCTAGCCTTTTAGGGGTACAAACAATAGTAATTGGGGCCTAGTGTGGTTGTGTACGTGTGATATACATACACTTTTTTGGGATCATATTTTCTATTCCGCTATTTAATCAAAAACCTTTGGGGATCAGTTAAATTGGGGGATAGTCTGTGTTGGTACGTGTGAGAGAGATCCACCTTTCCAAGTTGTTGGGGTTCATCTCATACTTCTGAAGGTTTGAGGGTGCTGCCTGTTCCATACTCCCCCTACTCCTAGCCTTTTAGGGGTACAAACAATAGTAATTGGGGCCTAGTGTGGTTGTGTACGTGTGATATACATACACTTTTTTGGGATCATATTTTCTATTCCGCTATTTAATCAAAAACCTTTGGGGATCAGTTAAATTGGGGGATAGTCTGTGTTGGTACGTGTGAGAGAGATCCACCTTTCCAAGTTGTTGGGGTTCATCTCATACTTCTGAAGGTTTGAGGGTGCTGCCTGTTCCATACTCCCCCTACTCCTAGCCTTTTAGGGGTACAAACAATAGTAATTGGGGCCTAGTGTGGTTGTGTACGTGTGATATACATACACTTTTTTGGGATCATATTTTCTATTCCGCTATTTAATCAAAAACCTTTGGGGATCAGTTAAATTGGGGGATAGTCTGTGTTGGTACGTGTGAGAGAGATCCACCTTTCCAAGTTGTTGAGGTTCATCTCATACTTCTGAAGGTTTGAGGGTGCTGCCTGTTCCATACTCCCCCTACTCCTAGCCTTTTAGGGGTACAAACAATAGTAATTGGGGCCTAGTGTGGTTGTGTACGTGTGATATACATACACTTTTTTGGGATCATATTTTCTATTCCGCTATTTAATCAAAAACCTTTGGGGATCAGTTAAATTGGGGGATAGTCTGTGTTGGTACGTGTGAGAGAGATCCACCTTTCCAAGTTGTTGGGGTTCATCTCATACTTCTGAAGGTTTGAGGGTGCTGCCTGTTCCATACTCCCCCTACTCCTAGCCTTTTAGGGGTACAAACAATAGTAATTGGGGCCTAGTGTGGTTGTGTACGTGTGATATACATACACTTTTTTGGGATCATATTTTCTATTCCGCTATTTAATCAAAAACCTTTGGGGATCAGTTAAATTGGGGGATAGTCTGTGTTGGTACGTGTGAGAGAGATCCACCTTTCCAAGTTGTTGAGGTTCATCTCATACTTCTGAAGGTTTGAGGGTGCTGCCTGTTCCATACTCCCCCTACTCCTAGCCTTTTAGGGGTACAAACAATAGTAATTGGGGCCTAGTGTGGTTGTGTACGTGTGATATACATACACTTTTTTGGGATCATATTTTCTATTCCGCTATTTAATCAAAAACCTTTGGGGATCAGTTAAATTGGGGGATAGTCTGTGTTGGTACGTGTGAGAGAGATCCACCTTTCCAAGTTGTTGGGGTTCATCTCATACTTCTGAAGGTTTGAGGGTGCTGCCTGTTCCATACTCCCCCTACTCCTAGCCTTTTAGGGGTACAAACAATAGTAATTGGGGCCTAGTGTGGTTGTGTACGTGTGATATACATACACTTTTTTGGGATCATATTTTCTATTCCGCTATTTAATCAAAAACCTTTGGGGATCAGTTAAATTGGGGGATAGTCTGTGTTGGTACGTGTGAGAGAGATCCACCTTTCCAAGTTGTTGGGGTTCATCTCATACTTCTGAAGGTTTGAGGGTGCTGCCTGTTCCATACTCCCCCTACTCCTAGCCTTTTAGGGGTACAAACAATAGTAATTGGGGCCTAGTGTGGTTGTGTACGTGTGATATACATACACTTTTTTGGGATCATATTTTCTATTCCGCTATTTAATCAAAAACCTTTGGGGATCAGTTAAATTGGGGGATAGTCTGTGTTGGTACGTGTGAGAGAGATCCACCTTTCCAAGTTGTTGGGGTTCATCTCATACTTCTGAAGGTTTGAGGGTGCTGCCTGTTCCATACTCCCCCTACTCCTAGCCTTTTAGGGGTACAAACAATAGTAATTGGGGCCTAGTGTGGTTGTGTACGTGTGATATACATACACTTTTTTGGGATCATATTTTCTATTCCGCTATTTAATCAAAAACCTTTGGGGATCAGTTAAATTGGGGGATAGTCTGTGTTGGTACGTGTGAGAGAGATCCACCTTTCCAAGTTGTTGGGGTTCATCTCATACTTCTGAAGGTTTGAGGGTGCTGCCTGTTCCATACTCCCCCTACTCCTAGCCTTTTAGGGGTACAAACAATAGTAATTGGGGCCTAGTGTGGTTGTGTACGTGTGATATACATACACTTTTTTGGGATCATATTTTCTATTCCGCTATTTAATCAAAAACCTTTGGGGATCAGTTAAATTGGGGGATAGTCTGTGTTGGTACGTGTGAGAGAGATCCACCTTTCCAAGTTGTTGAGGTTCATCTCATACTTCTGAAGGTTTGAGGGTGCTGCCTGTTCCATACTCCCCCTACTCCTAGCCTTTTAGGGGTACAAACAATAGTAATTGGGGCCTAGTGTGGTTGTGTACGTGTGATATACATACACTTTTTTGGGATCATATTTTCTATTCCGCTATTTAATCAAAAACCTTTGGGGATCAGTTAAATTGGGGGATAGTCTGTGTTGGTACGTGTGAGAGAGATCCACCTTTCCAAGTTGTTGGGGTTCATCTCATACTTCTGAAGGTTTGAGGGTGCTGCCTGTTCCATACTCCCCCTACTCCTAGCCTTTTAGGGGTACAAACAATAGTAATTGGGGCCTAGTGTGGTTGTGTACGTGTGATATACATACACTTTTTTGGGATCATATTTTCTATTCCGCTATTTAATCAAAAACCTTTGGGGATCAGTTAAATTGGGGGATAGTCTGTGTTGGTACGTGTGAGAGAGATCCACCTTTCCAAGTTGTTGGGGTTCATCTCATACTTCTGAAGGTTTGAGGGTGCTGCCTGTTCCATACTCCCCCTACTCCTAGCCTTTTAGGGGTACAAACAATAGTAATTGGGGCCTAGTGTGGTTGTGTACGTGTGATATACATACACTTTTTTGGGATCATATTTTCTATTCCGCTATTTAATCAAAAACCTTTGGGGATCAGTTAAATTGGGGGATAGTCTGTGTTGGTACGTGTGAGAGAGATCCACCTTTCCAAGTTGTTGGGGTTCATCTCATACTTCTGAAGGTTTGAGGGTGCTGCCTGTTCCATACTCCCCCTACTCCTAGCCTTTTAGGGGTACAAACAATAGTAATTGGGGCCTAGTGTGGTTGTGTACGTGTGATATACATACACTTTTTTGGGATCATATTTTCTATTCCGCTATTTAATCAAAAACCTTTGGGGATCAGTTAAATTGGGGGATAGTCTGTGTTGGTACGTGTGAGAGAGATCCACCTTTCCAAGTTGTTGAGGTTCATCTCATACTTCTGAAGGTTTGAGGGTGCTGCCTGTTCCATACTCCCCCTACTCCTAGCCTTTTAGGGGTACAAACAATAGTAATTGGGGCCTAGTGTGGTTGTGTACGTGTGATATACATACACTTTTTTGGGATCATATTTTCTATTCCGCTATTTAATCAAAAACCTTTGGGGATCAGTTAAATTGGGGGATAGTCTGTGTTGGTACGTGTGAGAGAGATCCACCTTTCCAAGTTGTTGGGGTTCATCTCATACTTCTGAAGGTTTGAGGGTGCTGCCTGTTCCATACTCCCCCTACTCCTAGCCTTTTAGGGGTACAAACAATAGTAATTGGGGCCTAGTGTGGTTGTGTACGTGTGATATACATACACTTTTTTGGGATCATATTTTCTATTCCGCTATTTAATCAAAAACCTTTGGGGATCAGTTAAATTGGGGGATAGTCTGTGTTGGTACGTGTGAGAGAGATCCACCTTTCCAAGTTGTTGGGGTTCATCTCATACTTCTGAAGGTTTGAGGGTGCTGCCTGTTCCATACTCCCCCTACTCCTAGCCTTTTAGGGGTACAAACAATAGTAATTGGGGCCTAGTGTGGTTGTGTACGTGTGATATACATACACTTTTTTGGGATCATATTTTCTATTCCGCTATTTAATCAAAAACCTTTGGGGATCAGTTAAATTGGGGGATAGTCTGTGTTGGTACGTGTGAGAGAGATCCACCTTTCCAAGTTGTTGGGGTTCATCTCATACTTCTGAAGGTTTGAGGGTGCTGCCTGTTCCATACTCCCCCTACTCCTAGCCTTTTAGGGGTACAAACAATAGTAATTGGGGCCTAGTGTGGTTGTGTACGTGTGATATACATACACTTTTTTGGGATCATATTTTCTATTCCGCTATTTAATCAAAAACCTTTGGGGATCAGTTAAATTGGGGGATAGTCTGTGTTGGTACGTGTGAGAGAGATCCACCTTTCCAAGTTGTTGGGGTTCATCTCATACTTCTGAAGGTTTGAGGGTGCTGCCTGTTCCATACTCCCCCTACTCCTAGCCTTTTAGGGGTACAAACAATAGTAATTGGGGCCTAGTGTGGTTGTGTACGTGTGATATACATACACTTTTTTGGGATCATATTTTCTATTCCGCTATTTAATCAAAAACCTTTGGGGATCAGTTAAATTGGGGGATAGTCTGTGTTGGTACGTGTGAGAGAGATCCACCTTTCCAAGTTGTTGAGGTTCATCTCATACTTCTGAAGGTTTGAGGGTGCTGCCTGTTCCATACTCCCCCTACTCCTAGCCTTTTAGGGGTACAAACAATAGTAATTGGGGCCTAGTGTGGTTGTGTACGTGTGATATACATACACTTTTTTGGGATCATATTTTCTATTCCGCTATTTAATCAAAAACCTTTGGGGATCAGTTAAATTGGGGGATAGTCTGTGTTGGTACGTGTGAGAGAGATCCACCTTTCCAAGTTGTTGGGGTTCATCTCATACTTCTGAAGGTTTGAGGGTGCTGCCTGTTCCATACTCCCCCTACTCCTAGCCTTTTAGGGGTACAAACAATAGTAATTGGGGCCTAGTGTGGTTGTGTACGTGTGATATACATACACTTTTTTGGGATCATATTTTCTATTCCGCTATTTAATCAAAAACCTTTGGGGATCAGTTAAATTGGGGGATAGTCTGTGTTGGTACGTGTGAGAGAGATCCACCTTTCCAAGTTGTTGAGGTTCATCTCATACTTCTGAAGGTTTGAGGGTGCTGCCTGTTCCATACTCCCCCTACTCCTAGCCTTTTAGGGGTACAAACAATAGTAATTGGGGCCTAGTGTGGTTGTGTACGTGCGAGATACATACACTTTTTTTGATCATATTTCCTATTCCGCTATTCAATAAAAACCTTTGAGGATCAATTGAATTGCGGGATAGTCTGTGTCGGTACGTGTGAGAGAGATCCACCTTTCCAAGTTGTTGGGGTTCATCTCATACTTCTGAAGGTTTGAGGGTGCTGCCTGTTCCATACCCCCCCTACTCCTCATCTAGCCTTTTAGGGGTACAAACAATAGTAATTGGGGCCTAGTGTGGTTGTGTACGTGCGAGATACATACACTTTTTTTGATCATATTTCCTATTCCGCTATTCAATAAAAACCTTTGAGGATCAATTGAATTGCGGGATAGTCTGTGTCGGTACGTGTGAGAGAGATCCACCTTTCCAAGTTGTTGGGGTTCATCTCATACTTCTGAAGGTTTGAGGGTGCTGCCTGTTCCATACCCCCCCTACTCCTCATCTAGCCTTTTAGGGGTACAAACAATAGTAATTGGGGCCTAGTGTGGTTGTGTACGTGCGAGATACATACACTTTTTTTGATCATATTTCCTATTCCGCTATTCAATAAAAACCTTTGAGGATCAATTGAATTGCGGGATAGTCTGTGTCGGTACGTGTGAGAGAGATCCACCTTTCCAAGTTGTTGGGGTTCATCTCATACTTCTGAAGGTTTGAGGGTGCTGCCTGTTCCATACCCCCCCTACTCCTCATCTAGCCTTTTAGGGGTACAAACAATAGTAATTGGGGCCTAGTGTGGTTGTGTACGTGCGAGATACATACACTTTTTTTGATCATATTTCCTATTCCGCTATTCAATAAAAACCTTTGAGGATCAATTGAATTGCGGGATAGTCTGTGTCGGTACGTGTGAGAGAGATCCACCTTTCCAAGTTGTTGGGGTTCATCTCATACTTCTGAAGGTTTGAGGGTGCTGCCTGTTCCATACTCCCCCTACTCCTCATCTAGCCTTTTAGGGGTACAAACAATAGTAATTGGGGCCTAGTGTGGTTGTGTACGTGTGATATACATACACTTTTTTTGGATCATATTTTCTATTCCGCTATTCAATAAAAACCTTTCTAGGGCAAGATCTTAAATTACAGAAATATGAGGAGACCGTCAAATAAGGGCCGTGGCCTGGGTCGTGGTGCTGCTGGTAGAGCTCCTGTTGCAAGGAGAGGACATGGTCGATCTGTGCCAGCTACACGCACAAGTGAAACACCTTCCTCAAGTGTGAGTAGGCGACAGAACCTGCATCAGTATTTGGTAGGGCATCAAACGCCCCTAGAAGTGATGAGGCCAGAACAAGTTGAGGCGATAGTAGATTGGTTTGCTGCTGACAGTGCCTCCAGTTCCTTCACATTGTCTCCCACCCAGTCTACTGCAGAAAGGTCAGAGTTGGCACCTGCAGCCAATGTCCAACCGTCTTTCACCTCACCCCCTTGCAAATCAGGCCAGCAGTCTGAGCCCCAAGCCATACAGCAGTCTCTTATTCTTTTTGAGGACTCTGTCAGCAGGGTTTCCCAGGGCCATCCACCTAGCCCTGCCCCAGAAGTGGAAGAGATTGAGTGCAGCGATGCCCAACCACTTATTTCTCAAGATGAGTACATGCAAGGATCATCGCAGCACGTCTCCGATGATGACGAAACGCAGGTGCCAACTGCTGCGGCGTTCAGCATTGTGGAGACCGACAAGGAGGGCAGGGGTGAAGACTGGGTGGAAGATGATGTGGAGGACGATGAGGTCCTCGACCCCACATGGAATGAACGTCATGCAGGTGAACTGAGTAGTTTGGAGGAAGAGGCGGTGGTCGCACAGAGCCACCAGCACAGCAGAAGAGGGAGCAGGGTGCAGAAGCGGAGCGGCCGTGCCCTAGACACTACGCCCGCTACTGCCCAACGCAGCAAGGGAACGAGCGCACCAAAGTCAGCTCAAAGGAGTTCTCTAGCGTGGAAGTTCTTTAGAAAATGTGCTGATGACAGGACACGAGTGGTTTGCACCCTGTGCAATCAGAGCTTGAAGCGAGGCATGAACCTTCTCAACCTGAGCACAACCTGCATGATCAGGCATCTAAGTGCAAAGCACGAGCTGCAGTGGAATACACACCTTCAAAACCAAGAAACGTCTCTGGCTCATCCTGCTTCCTCTTCTGCTGCAGTCTCGGCCGCTCCAGCCACATCTGTAGTGATACCGGCACCTGCCACCCCGCAAACAGACGATCTGTCAGCAACACCACCACCTGGGTCACCAACAACCATCTCCACAATGTCCCGTGGAAGCGTTCAGCTTTCCATCTCCCAAACACTTGAGAGGAAGAGGAAGTACCCCCCTACCCACCCGCGATCCCTGGCCCTGAATGCCAGCATTTCAAAATTATTGGCCTTTGAAATGCTGTCATTCCGTCTGGTGGAGACGCACAGTTTTAAAAACCTTATGTCGGTGGCTGTCCCACAGTACGTCGTGCCCAGCCGCCACTACTTTTCCAGGCAAGCCATCCCTTCCCTGCACAACCAAGTGGGGGAAAAAATCAGGTGTGCACTGCGCAACGCCATCTGTGCCAAGGTCCACCTAACTACGGATACGTGGACCAGTAAGCACGGTCAGGGGCGTTATATCTCCCTAACGGCACACTGGGTAAATGCAGTGGCGGATGGGCCTGAGGCGGATAGCAATTTGGCGCATGTCCTTCCACCACCGAGGATTGCAGGGCGCTTCAGTTTGCCTCCTGTTCCTAACTCCTCCTACTCCGCTTCCTCATCCTCTACCGCCTCCTCATCCGGACAGCGTAACACCTTCACCACCAACTTCAGCACGGCCAGGGGTAAACGACAGCAGGCAGTTTTACAACTTGCCTGTTTGGGGGACAAACCACACACCGCGCAGGAGTTGTGGAGGAGCATGGAACAGCAGACAAATGAGTGGTTGCTGCCAGCGAGCCTCAAGCCCGGCCTGGTGGTGTGCGATAACGGGCGAAATCTCATAGCAGCTCTGGGCCTAGCCGGTTTGACGCACATCCCTTGCCTGGCGCATGTGCTGAATTTGGTGGTGCAGAGGTTCCTTAAAAACTACCCCGATATGTCAGAGCTGCTGCAGAAAGTGCGGGCCGTTTGTGCGCACTTTCGGCGTTCTCACCCTGCTGCTGCTCGCCTGGCAGCGCTGCAGCGTAACTTCGGCCTTCCCGCTCACCGCCTCATATGTGACGTGCCCACAAGGTGGAACTCCACCTTGCACATGCTGGAAAGACTGTGCGAGCAGCAGCAGGCCATAGTGGAGTTTCAGCTGCAGCACGCACGCGTGAGTCGCTCTGCGGAACAGCACCACTTCACCACCAATAACTGGGCCTCCATGCGAGACCTGTGTGCCTTGTTGCGCTGTTTTGAGTACTCCACCAACATGGCCAGTGGCAATGACGCCGTTCTCAGCTTAACTATCCCACTTCTATGCCTCCTTGAAAAAACAATTCGGGCGATGATGGAAGAGGATGTGGCACAGGATGAGGAGGAGGAGGAGGATGAAGAGGTAACATTTCCAAGGCTTTCAGGGCAGTCATTCGCAAGGGGCTCCGAGGGTGGGTTCCTGCACACGCAAACGCCAGGGATGCAATTGTCCAGCAGGGGCACAGTTCTGGAGGATGAGGAGGATGAGGAGGAGGAGGAGCTGGAGGAGGAGATGGAACCATGTTCACAGCAGGGTGGCACCCAGGCCAGCTCATGGCCATCACTGGTGCGTGGCTGGGGGGATACAGAGGACACGGACCATACACCTCCCACAGAGGACAGCCTTTCGTTGCCTCTGGGCAGCCTGGCACACATGAGCGATTACATGCTGCAGTGTCTCCACAACGACCGCCGAGTTGCCCACATTCTAACTTGTGCTGATTACTGGGTGGCCACGCTGCTGGATCCCCGTTACAAGGACAACGTACCGTCCTTAATTCACTCACTGGAGCGCGATCGCAAGATGCGCGAGTACAAGCGCACGCTGGTAGACGCCATGCTGCTGGCATTCCCATCTGACAGCGGGGCCACAGTGGAAGCACAAGGCAGAGGAGGAGGAGGAGGAGGTCGCCAACGCAACCAGGGCACCGCCAGCACCTCAGAAGGCAGGGTTAGCATGGCCGAAATGTGGAAAAGCTTTGTCAGCACGCCACAACAAACAGCAGCACCAGCAGCTCAGATGGAACGTCTTAGCAGGAGGCAGCATTTTACCAACATGGTGGAGCAGTATGTGTGCACACGCCTACATGTATTGAATGACGGGTCTGCCCCCTTCAACTTCTGGGTCTCCAAATTGGGCACATGGCCTGAGCTTGCCCTTTACGCCTTGGAGGTGCTGGCGTGCCCTGCAGCCAGTGTATTATCTGAACGGGTATTTAGCACGGCTGGGGGCGTTATAACAGACAAGCGCAGCCGCCTGTCCAGAGACAATGTGGACAAGCTCACGTTCATTAAAATGAACCAGGCATGGATCCCACGGGACTTTTCCGTACCTTATGCAGAATAGCAATGGATACCGACCTTACCCACCCATTGTTCCATTTTTGCTCTTTCTCACTCTTTTGGGGTGTACCCTCATTTAAAATTTGTGAAAAGAAGCAGTGTTGGCTACCTCGTCCTCCTCCTCAGGGCCAGATTAATGTAGGGGCTATTGGAGCTGCAGCTCCAGGCCCCTACCTTTTATATAGGCCCCGGGTTGGCCATATTCACTGTTACCGCTCTTCTGTCACTTGTAAACACAGAAGTCTGGCTTCTATGCTCGCTTCCCCAGGCAGCACCCTCAGAACCTCCCCACACAGCGTGAAGGCCGGACAAGGAGGGACAGTTGGCGATGCATGGATGTGTTTATGGGCTTCAGAGACAGCATCCCATGTTGAATTAGGCATGCATGGCTGCACCCTTCCTCCTCTGGGTGCATGGCAAGGCACGGCCCTAAGGCCCTTCAAAATCCTCAGCACCAAGCCCATGATGCTGTTAATCCGGCCCTGGTCCTCCTCCACCGCCGCTTCCACCTACACCGCCCATAGGTGTGCGCAGCCTATTGCATTAAGGTGTGCACCCCAAAGTTGAAATACACATGCATGTGTTTGCCAGCAGGGAGAGTAATGTATCGGGGCCATGTACCTGTAGGCAAGGAGAAATAGAGCAGAGCAGGTCCCAGGGAGATCTTTCCCATCTCCTCACTGGCAATGCTATGTGCCCTAGGTGATTAGGGTGTGCCCAGGCACACCCAGCACACCCTGTGCGCACGCCTATGTCACCGCCACATCCACCACCACCTCAACCTCCCTCCTACTCCATATGGGCCTCGTCCTTCAGAGATGAAGAAGAACATTGTTTTATTTTTCTGTTTTTTTTTGTTGTTTTAAGTTATTTCCCTATCCACATTTGTTTGCAGAGCACTTGCCATGCTCTTAATTACGTTTTGCTGCCATTTGCAGCACTCTAGCCCTTTCCTTTGGTGTTTTAGAGCCATTTTAGTGCCTTAAAGTTCGGGTCCCCATTGACTTCAATGGGGTTCGGTGTCCGGGAAAAGTTCGGTAAAAGTCCGGGACACGGACCCGGACTTTTTTTTAAAGTTCGGCCGAACCCGTCGAACACGGACATCTAGGTGTCCGCTCAACCCTATTGAGGAGGGCTCCTGATAAGTGTGACCAATTTCAAATAATAAGCAACATGTTGAAAAAATATATATAAGTTTATTGAAGTAAAAAAGAAAAGTTTAAAAGAGAATAATTCTCATAATACAGTATACAAAACATCCATATGTGGTAACCATAGTAGTCTCAACCAAGAGGGGAACGGGTCTGACGCGTTTCGCCCAGAGGCTTTTTCAAAGACCACGTAACGTCCCAGGCAGACAGGTTACAAATAATGATGGATGATGGTATTAAACCGCCATGAGTTCCGGTTCGCTGACCATGCATGTGACACCACCGGTGGCCACAGGGAGCCAAGCAGAGGGGACTCATAGCCCACGGAGATTACCGGGGCTGATCCCAAAGAGGGGGTGTCGAGTCTGATATCCCAACTGGGTCACAGAGAGCCTACAGGTGAAATATAGTGTAGGGGCATCCGGCTTCTTACCCAAGCAACATGAGGACACGTGTATGGGTCTTGTAATGGGATCCAAGATAGAAATCCACGGTACCCGCCGCACAGGGGTGTAGAGGCAAACAGCAATTAGCCAGTGCTGAAGCTCTGTTTAATTAGGCTGTTTGGTGCCAGCCTCTGTGACACATTTGCGCATGCGCGTGTGCATGTTTGCCCACATCTGTTTGGCTCATTCTTGGTTGGCACATGTGCATACGCGTGCGCCTGGAAACAGCATCTGCACTATAGTGAAGCCTTACCTGACAGCATGTTTTGGACCAAATATGGCTCTACTTTTATAGTGAGGGGTCTGGCACATAACAACACTCCCATTAATGGCCCTTCTAAACTAGCTTACCAAAGTTCAATATCCCATGCAGTCCATTGTCATTACAATGAATTGCCGCATTTGTTTGGCGGGTCCATAAAGCTTGAACAGACTGGGTTGAACCCAATGTTGTCCCAAACCCGAACCTCATACCTTCTAGTGACTAGCCCTTTGTCTTCTACTTGCCTCTTTGGGCAGTTTCAACAGTTCTGTTTCATTCTAATAAAGAACGAGACACTTGCAGTATTTACACACAGCCTGTTTTATAAAGATACAAGAATTTTCACTCTGGATGTGCACATGGATTACATTTTACAGTTTGGATTCAATTTCAGAAATAAATGTACTACAAACAGAATATAAATCTTACCAGCTTGTTTATATTTTCTATAGATGATGTTCCAGCACTATTCTCTCCTGATTGCGGTGAAAATATTACTGTCAGTTGGGATTATGTCTTCCTTTTGACGTAACCACAAACATGTTTTTCCGCAAACAATTTTTTTCAATGGGATGAAAACCACATGACAGCACGTTACCAGGAAAACGTAATGTGAGCACAATGAGTATACTCTGTGCCAGTTTGCATTTTTGTAAATTCTCATGATGAATATTTATACCTTTGCCCACGAAAGCCACTTCATAAGGATGTGTAACAAGATAGTAACATGAAGAAATCTATATGGCTTGTAAGACACCATTAGAATAGAATAGCTCTTCGAGAACTGACTTGTTAGGATGCAGTACTTTGGCTATTGTTGTAAGTGGAACTCCAGACTGTTCCTTAAAACTATTGAAATACATACAGGTGTATTCAATTGTTTTCCTAAGGACTTGTAGTTCTGTTCAGCCAGTCATGTGAGTTATAGTCCTCTGCCACTCTTTCCTGGTCCAGCAATGCAGCGTTCTTTGTTTTAATATTAAAGTATAATTAAAGGAAAAAATTAAAAATAAATATATATATATGTATATATATATATATATATATATATATATATATATATATATATATATATATATTAGTTTTGGAGAGAGTGGAGAGGGATTAGAACACCTATTAGGTTTTTATTGCTGTCTGTGTCCCCGTTAGCGAGATCCACCCTCTCTATTTATCCTGTTTATCATTATCATTGAAAGTAAAGGAGAATCCCCAATTTTGGGTTTTCCCCAGAGGTATTAAAGAAGAAATATTCCAATGAGGAAACTCGTTTTGGTGACCTGGAGGGCCCAAGGGATTCCCTTAACCTCTTCAATACTGGGCACTTTTACCCCCCTCCTGCCCCAGCCAATATTCAGCTTTCAGCGCTGTCACACTTTGAATGACAATTGCGTGGTCATGCAACACTGTACCCAAACTATATTTTTATCATTTTGTTCACACATATTTTGGTGGAATTTAATCACCACTGAGTTTTTTTATGATTTGCTAAATAAATGAAAAAAGACTAAACATTTTGAGAAAAAAAAACTTTCTATGTTTCTGTTATAAAATGTTGCAAATAAATAATTGTTCTTCATAAATTTAGCCTAAAATGTATTCTGCTACATTTCTTTGGTGAAAAGAAGCCAAATAAGTGTATATTATTTGTTCTGTGTGAACGCTATATACTCCACAAACTATGGGATATATCTGAAAATTGATCAATCCTGATAAACTAATTTCTTGAGGCCCTAAAATGCCAGAACAGTAAAAATACCCCGCAAATTATCTATTTTTTTGGAAAGTAGACAGTCCAATGTATTTAGCAAGAGGCATGGCAGGTATTTTGAAGTTGTAATTTTTTTGCCATAATTTTTTGGGAAATTATGAAATGTAAAAAAAAAAAAATTTACTTTTTTTTATTTATTTCTTCTACATACTGTCACCAATGCAGTACAGTGTCATCATATAACTGATGTGGCAATGATCAGAGACACTCACTGGTGACAGTATGAAAATAAATTTATTTATTAATTACATTTTTTTGTTATATCTTATTACATTTTTTTTTTTTTTTTAACACACTGTGGCCAGAGCAATATAATGTTACCAAAGTAGCATTATACTGCTCTGGGGAAGTGATCAGGATTTCCTTTTTTTAAACATTATGTTTGTTTATAGCAGTATATTACATTTATATAAGCAAGGATTTTACTGAATGAAACTGAATCATTCAGTCTGTTTTGTTGTAATTAGCTGTGATTGGTCAAAGCTAATCACATGGTACAGATGGGCTGTGATTGGCCATGTCTGTACCATGTGATCAAGATGACCAATCTCAGCTAGCAATACATTTTTACACAATTGGTGGCTTGAAAGGAAGCCATCCATTTTGTACAGCTTTCATATAACCTGCTGTGATTGGTCACATGGTGCCGGCAGCGAGCCGGTACTCTGATTGGTCATCTGCTGTGTCCTGTGAACATGGGCAGTAACAGATCCTGCTGCTGTGCAACTCTGCGGCCACGTGATTGGCGCATATTGACAGGATGTCAATCTGCCATTGGCTGGGTGGGAACTGGTTAATTTGTAGTGACTTCATGGACCAGAAAGTGAAGGTAAACATTCCCAATGGGACACAGATGGCAAAACAACTGACAAGGGTTATAACTCTCCCTTACTCTATCCAAAATGAAAAAAAACATTTTGCCCATAGTTCTACTTTATTGCAATTCTAATTGTCTTCAATCTTTCTAAATCCACAGATTTTTTTTAAAAGAACACCTGATGCAACTGCCAAAAAGGTCCGTGTTTGAGAGCTTCCTGCTATAGGGTGATAACTTCTTCCAACTTTCCTTCATCATAGTCATGCTACCATTATTGATGGGCTCAGGCGTCTTCGGATCGTACCCACCAGGAAGCCATTACTGCACACCACCAATCATAGGCAGCATCTGTATGTGCAGCTAAAGGCCAGGAATTGCTTCACTGCCTATGTTTAGCAGTGTGCAGTGAAGGCTTCCTGGCAGGTACGATCCGAACACACCTGAGCCCATACTTAGCTTATGGGCCTCTAGTAGAGAGTATGAGTTTCAGTGTTGACAATCTCTGCAGGTGTGCTCCATCATTGTCACTACTGGAGATGGCATTATCAGCTCCTAAATAGATAACAAACACTCCTGTACTACTCTCTAAAAAATATTTCCACCACGGATAACTTTTCAGAATGGTGGCAAGAGCTGCCTTCAGTGTGAACAAGCCCTAAACACTAAATCAAAAGTCAAGCTCATCTGAAAATAGTTTTTGAGTTTCGAGCTGAAGCTGGTGGATACAGCCTTTGATGAGCATTGAGAGTGGACATTGAGATCTCCTCCTGGAGAACTGGTTCTGTCATTATAAAACCATGGCAAGAGTCGTCTTCCACTTAAATATAACATAACATAGGGATAGGGAATCCAACAGAAGAGAGAGACTTCTTTTAATAGCTGGGTCAGGTGGATGGAGCTGAGAATTCAAAAGCAGAGTTAACACTAATGTAATCTTTGAGAAGTTAAAAAAAAAAAAGCCTGTGGATGATTTAACCCCCTAGCATCCATCAAATATTCTGATATATTAGTTTTCAGCAACAGAAGCTCAGTTTCAGTAGTTTTTGCCGCTGAGTACCTAGCACTGAAAGCAACACCGTACCGTTATTTCCTCATTTGCACCAACCCTAACTATTACTTAACCATATCACTTACCTTCCCCTAACCTTATAACATATATTAATAAAGATATGCTCAGACATCTTCCAATCTCACCTCTAACCTGAACTCCAAGCTCATACTTTTTTTGTACTCCAGTGAGCTGCGGGCCAGGCAGACCTGGCCTGCAACTAATTGAAATAAAAAAAGTGGGAGTTTGGGGTTAAAATTAGAGATGGGTTAGGAGGACAACCAAGTTTGTTTCTAATCTCTAATCTACCCATTAAACCTTACTATATTACTATCCTTACTAGGGATCATCGAACTTTTCAAAAGTTCGGTTCGACCAGAACACCCGAACTTCCCGAAAGTTCGGCCCGGATTTCAGAACCCCATTGAAATCAATGGGACCCGAACTTCGGTAATCAAAAAACACAATTTTGAAGCCCTAAAACCCAATAAATGCCCCTAAAAAGTGCCTAGGGTTCTGGGTCATGCCCCAGGGAGTATTAATCACACAAAAAAAAGTTCTTAAAAATTGTCGTTTTTGATAGAGAGCCAATTATTGAAAAAATTCTTGAAAAAAAAATTAGATTTCTTTGGATTTAGTGTCTGGGGGGGGGGGGGGGGTGTCTAAAAGTGTACCTGTGAAGTTTCAGCTCTGTAGCATGTCCAGAACCATAAAATAAAAGTTTGTTTGTATTAGAATTAATATAGAACAGGATAGTGGCTCCGCTATTTTCACACCTTGCCGGTTTTGTAGAAGGCGTTTTTTTGGGCATTTTTTGGGGGTCTTTGGAGGCAGGCATAACATCAGAACTTCTGAGTAGGGGTATATATACACACACACATGTATGTATATATACACATACACATATATAAGTGTGAAAGTAGCAGAAACCTGTGCTTGCGCTAATGAAATAATTAATACCCATATGGCTTCTCTGCTATCACACCTATATATGTGTATGTGTATAAATACATATAAGTGTGTGTGTGTATATACCCCTATACAGAATTTCAGATGTTTTGCCTGCCTTCAAAGACCCCCAAAAAATGCCCAAAAAAACGCCTGCTGCAAAAACACACCTGGGCGTTTTTGTAGCTGGCGTTTTTTTGGGCATTTTTGGGCGTCTTTGGAGGCAGGCATAACATCTGTACTTCTGTGTAGGGGTATATATACACACACACATGTATGTATATATACACATACACATATATAGGTTTGAAAGTAGCAGAAACCTATGCTTGCGCTAATGAAATAATTAACACCCATATCGCTTCTCTGCTATAACACCTATATATGTGTATGTGTATAAATACATATAAGTTTGTGTGTATATATACCCCAATACAGAATTTCAGATGTTTTGCCTGCCTCCAAAGACCCCCCATAAAATGCCCAAAAAAACGCCTGCGCCAAAAAAATACGCCCAGGTGTGTTGTTGCAGGCGTTTTTTTTGGGCATTTTTTGGGGGTCTTTGGAGGCAGGCATAACATCTGAACTTCTGTATAGGGGTATATATACACACACACTTATATGTATTTATACACATACACATATATAGGTGTTATAGCAGAGAAGCCATATGGGTGTTAATTATTTCATTAGCGCAAGCATAGGTTTCTGCTACTTTCACACCTATATATGTGTATGTGTATATATACATACATGTGTGTGTGTATATATACCCCTACACAGAAGTTCTGATGTTATGCCTGACTCCAAAGACTCCTTTAACTTCCTTTAACATTAGAAGATTTCCAACAAAAGTGGCAGTAAGAGGCTACAGACACACCACATAACACTGACCAGGGCTTACAGTGATCACCTTTTATTAATTTTTATAAAATCTTTATCCCAAAGAGAAAAAAAATTAAATTGCTAGTCATGTCCATATCTGCTAGTGCATCTAACACTACCATCCTCCTAGATTGACAATCCTGCTCTTGAAAGGTTACACAGTTACATAGTAGGTAAGGTTGAATAAAGACAAGAGTCCATCCAGTTCATCCTGTGTAGGTGTAATCATTTCCCATATCCCTGTATATTGTTTTCTTTAAGATGAATGTCCAAGAGTCTTTAAAAAATATCAATACTCCTTGCTGACATACCAATTGTGGAGGAAAGTTCCACATTCTTACCGCCCTGACAATGAAAAAACCCCAGCGCAGCTTAGGGTTAAACCGCTTCTCCTCCATTCTAATTGTGTGCCCACGTGTCTTCTTACACTCTCTGAGACTAAATAGCTTTTTTCCTATGCTGGGATCACCATTGAGGTATTTTAAATCGCTATCATGTCCCCTCTCCGGCGTCTTTTCTCCAGCAAAAATAAATTTAGTGCTTGTAGTTGCTCTTCGTATTTGAGGTCCTCCAGTCTTTTTTTTAATTTAGTTGCCCTTCTTTGGACTCTCTGCAGCTCCAGCCCATCCCTCCTGAGGACTGGTGGCCAGAACTGGACTGAATACTCCAGATGTGGCCAGACCAGAGTTTTATAAAGGGTGTCTTCATTTCTCCTCCATTCAGTGTGATACTGGCCAGATCACCAGATACAAATAAACGGGAGAAAAAATAAAAATAAAATGAATGCAGATATTACATAGACTGGTAAGCTTCAATATGTAGCACCCTCCTAGGTAGGTGCTAGAGAGTGAGTATAGTTTTGGCTCTGCCTGCCTATCAGAGGAGCAGCAGGCAAATTCCTTATTGCTTTCTGCTTAACAGGGAGCAGGATCTGTGAGTTAGGTCTGCTCATGGTGTGATTTATTTGGTCTTAGGAGTGTTCCACGCTGGTCCAATGGGGAGGCATATTGGACAGTGGAGGAAACCTGACCAATGGGTACACAGGCTTTGAACCAGCTTCAGTGATTGGCACAGACTACGGGTCTCTGTGCATTTTAGGGTATGGTATAAAATCCAGGAGCACATGTGCTGCAGGGTCTTTGGCTGGTGAGCAGAGTCCCGGAGGGAGGGTAACGGCTATCTCCTCCTCTGCATTGGTGGCAGGTGGTCACAGGCAGTCGGCCCGGGGACCAGTAGGAAAGGAGCTGAACCCAGAGGTCCAGAAGAGCTGACTGGAAGGGGTTGAGACAATGGAGACCCTCGAAAAACAGTATAGTGAGTAAAGGGGATCGTGTCTAAAGGCCTGACCTGATAGGGGGCCACCCCGGTGTGGGACAGTCAGAAGACGGGTGTCAGTCTGTGGAGTGAAAAGGGGATACTAGGTGGGTATCCCGAAGATAGTCTTCCTTACAAGTGATCTTGCAGAAACTTAATCCTGATTCATCTAGTGGCAAGGTGGATCTGCAGCCTGGCTGCATCTTCAGACAGGAGTCCTCATTCATTGTGAATAGTTCAATTTGGAGTATCCCACTCTTCCCTTCTCCCATCCCCAAATTAAATAAAAACCACAATAACAACTACAACCACAAGACCGTTTATTGACTGAGCTACGAAGTAAAGAGTTAAATATGCATGCTGCAGTTGCTAACGGTAACCTAGGGGGATCCCAAGGTGAATAATCCAGCTGTCCTCAAGGTGCTACAAATATATTAGATTTTTGTTTTTAGGTTTAATACCACTTTAACCGGTTGCCGACCGCCGCACGACTATATACGTCGGCAGTCATCCCCGGCCAGGCAAATGTGACGTATATATACGTCACTAGCCTGTCACTTGCTTGGGAGCCAATAGCGGGCAAGCGCGCGCCCGCGGAGGCGCGCTCCCGCCCCGGCTCATTCCCTAGCAAGTCCGTGCGTGTGACCGGCGGACCCGATGTCCGCCGGTCACTCGGCGATCGTCGGTGCAGAGGGAGAAAGGCAGGCGGCTGATGTAAACAAGCCGCCTGTCATTCTCCCCTGTGTAGGAATGGTGATCATACGGTTCTACTATGTAGGACCGTTGATCAATGTTCCTACACTAATAGCCATGTACAATCACAGTGAAAAGCATGCCCCTAGGGACACACTTAACCCCTCCTTCCCCAATAAAGTTAACCCCTTCCCTGCCAGTGTCATTTTGCAGTAACAGTGCATATGTATAGCACTGATTACTGCAGTAATGTCACTGGTAACCCCAAAAGTGTCAAAAATGTCAGTCAAGGGTCCGATCTGTCCGCCGCAATGTCGGAGTACCGCAAAAAAAATCGCAGATCGCCGCCATTACGCGTTAAAAAAAAAAACACCAAAAATGACAGAAATCTTTCCCTTAGTTAGTAAACGCAATAACTTTTGCGCAAACCAATCAAAATACGCTTTTTGCGATTTTTTTTTACCAAACATATGTAGCAGAAAACAAATTGGCCAAAAATGTTAAAAAATTGTGATTTTTACATTTTTTTGGGGGGGAATTTCATATAAAAAAATGTGAAAAATATTGTTGTTTTTGCAAAATTTACGCTCTTTTTTTGTTTATAGCGCAAAAAGTAAAAATCGCACAGGTGATCAAATACCGCCAAAAGAAAGCTCTGTTTGTGGGAAAAAAAGGATGCCAAATTCGTTTAGGTACAGCGTTGCATGACTGCGCAATTGTCCGTTAAATTCACGCAGTAAAAAATCGCAAAAAAAACCCTGGTCAGGAAGGGGGTAAAATCTTCCGGGGCTTAAGTGGTTAATTACAGATGGCATATAATATTTTTTTTTTTTCCAGAGAATAAAAAAAACTATTTTAAGTCTAAATGTGAAAATGCTTTAGCTTTGAAGATATTAGTGTGAAAACAGGAACTATAGGTGACATTTACAGCTGGGCAGAAATCTTTCATTCCTCTATGTCATGCAGGGTCTGATAATAACATAGTTCAGCATTATGCAGCATCAACAATACCTTCCATTTAGAAATATATGAAAACATCTTTGTCCTGACTTGGACAATATGAGTCTGCTTTTGCTTTTAAACAGATTTATCCTTCACTTCTGCCATTTTAAGAATCAATTTCACAGTAGTTCCTATAGTCTAAGCACACAATACGCCTGGAAGAAGGAATGCATTGATATGGAGGGGAAAATTAAAGTTTGTATTCATTGCATAAAGTCAGTAACTTTTTACTTTGCTCAAGGGTTTCAATAAAACACGCTGCCAACACCAGGAGTGTTTATGACCCATTTGGCTTGCAATAAAATTACCATCAGACTTGGGATCTTTACGAACATTGCAGATTTTAGTGAACTTAAGATATATTAGGCAGAAAAAAAAAACATGACTTAAATTTAAAGTGTTTGGAAACCCTAACAATGAATTCCCCTTTTTTTGTTATCTTTTGGTCTAATAAATATAAAATTGGAAACATTTTGTTATATCTGTTTAATAAGTGCAAAAAAAGTGTAGATCATGCCAGAAATTCAGAGCTGTCCAATGAACACTTCATGTGTTATCTCAAAGAGTCTTTTTAGCTAACTTAGTTCTTATCATGGACTGCAGAATGGTTAGCCTTGTAGAGATCCAAGAGTGGAGTAGTTGAGTAGTTTACCAAAAGGCAACTGGGCAAGGCTGACACCACAATGTTAAGTGTTTTCAGCTCACAACAGGACTTGGGAAGGGAGTTCACTTCTGGCAGATCAAAAAGTATTTTCTATACTTGCTGGATCTTTAAAAGGATAAATAAATAAAAATAGATATGTATTGCATTTTCTAAATTTAGGCTTCACATACATATTAACTGCTTGCCAACCGCCGCAAGTAGATATACTGCGGCGGTCAGCCCCTAACAGGCAAAGTGACGTATATATACGTCACTAGCCTGTGAGGCTCTGGGGAGCGAGCGCGCGCCGCTGGCGGCGCGCTCCCGCTCCCGCGCGGTCACGGACCCCCCCGCGCGTGTGACCGGCGGACCCGATGTCCGCCGCTCACTCAGCGATCGTCGGAGGAGAGGGAGAAAGGCAGGCAGCTTGTGTAAACAAGCTGCCTGTCATTCTCCCCTGTGTACAAACACTGATCATACGGTTCTACTATGTAGGACCGTTGATCAGTGTTCCTACAGCTCAAGCCACAGCCAATCACAATTAGAATCACGCCCCTAGGGACACACACAGCCCCTCCCTCTCAAATAAAGTTAACCCCTTCACTGCCAGTGTAATTTTACAGTAACAGTGCATATATATAGCACTGATTACTGTAGAAATGTCACTGGTAACCCCAAAAGTGTCAAAAATGTCAGTTAAGGGTCCGATCTGTCCGCCGCAATGTCGCAGTACCGCAAAAAAAATTGCAGATCGCCGCCATTACGCGTTAAAAAAAAAACGACAAAAATGACAAAAATCTTTCCCTTTGTTAGTAAACGCGATAACTTTTGCGCAAACCAATCAAAATCCGCTTTTTGCATTTTTTTTTTACCAAACATATGTAGCATAAAACAAATTGGCCGAAAATGTAAAAAAATTTTGATTTTTACTTTTTTTTGGGGGGGAATTTCATATAAAAAAATGTGAAAAATATTGTGATTTTTGCAAAATTGACGCTCTTATTTTGTTTATAGTGCGTGATCAAAAAATCGCACAGGTGATCAAATACCACCAAAAGAAAGCTCTGTTTGTGGGGAAAAAAAGGACGTCAAATTTGTTTAGGTACAGCATCGCACGACCGTGCAATTGTCCGTTAAAGTCACGCAGTGCCGAATCGCAAAATACCCCCTGGTCTTTTAGCAGCCAAATCCTCCGGGGCTTAAGTGGTTAAAGAGATGTAGAGAACCCTACATTCAAACCTCTGATTCAAACGAGCAATAGTATATGCTTGTTTGAGCCCGCAATGTTTTGTTGCTTCCACACTTTTGACATAGTTTTCAACTGGCCCTCTCTTGGAAGAGCTGTCACTCTTTTGGAGATACATGTATTGATCCCTCTTTCCTCCTCGGCTGTCCCTCTTTTTAAAAACTGCTATAAAAAAATGTATTATTTAACTAAAAAAACTTGTTCTACTACATTAAACCTTTTATCCAACCACTGAAGTATTGCACTTGCTATTTTTTTAAATACATTTTATAGACGGATGAGCCACAGTACCCTTGCCAAACAGTAAGAAGTACATTTAAACATGACACAAAAATAAGGCTAAAGAAACTCATTAGCAACACAACTTTTCCACCTACAAGGACTTCCTCTCAAGCCCCACTATACATTCCTTTGCGCACTGAGACAGTCATAAATCCTGGTGTGCTATTGGCTAGGTTTCCTCCACTGCCCAACAAGATCCCTCATTGGATTCAGTGGGGAAACTCACTTCTAAATTTCCCAATTCCCAATATAAAGTACCTTCCAAAGTCTGGGAATACTTAAATCTGCAGCCTAAAAGGCATCCCATGGTTATATAAGGCCCTGCAACACAAAGGGGAAAATTATTAAAACCTCTAGCATGCTTTATTGGCAAAGGGACTTTGGTTTATCCTTCTTTCTATCTGACTATCCAATCGGGTTTCAAATATTCCCACTGTGTAAACCATTGGAAACTAGCCTTGGAGCTTTGACATAGAAGCTGCCTTACCCCTTATAGACTTTCCCAGATCTACCCAGGGTCATCCGCCTTATGTTGGAGAGGATGGAGTTCAAAAGGCCATTTATTACATATATTATGGGAGTGCAAGGGTCTCCGAAGCTTTTGAAATTCTGTATTTTTCATTATCTCTTCAGTTACGGGTAATATTATATCTCCTTCCCCCTACTTAGCTATTCTCAACCTTACGATTAATATCATCCAGTGCAATTTATCACCCATATTTTGATTGCTGCCCAATTACATCTAATTGGAAAACAACTACTGCCCCAAATCTTTCAGATGCTATCCATAGAGTACAAATGCAATTAGTTCTTTGCATATACCTCCCAAACCTAGTCTAGCTTTCAGACAAAATGGAATATGTGGGTTTCAGTGTTCCTGAAGTACGGTTAGTGCCTTTTCTTTGGTTTTTGTTATTATTTCCATTGTATAAAATGTTTAATTTTCTTCGTTAAAAGAATAAGCCTATCGAGTTATTACATTATTTAAGGCAGATAGATGTTAACTTCCAAGTTTGTAAAATTGTTATGTCAGTTCAATAACTACCTTGTATATGCTGATAATACAATGTATGTCTTTTTTGCATATTCTAATAAAAACTATTTGAAAGAAAATCATTAGCTATAGCCAACTCAATGTACTTGGCAAAAACACATTTTATTATATTTTTCCAACGTAGTAGGGAGACATCCCGTGAGGGTTGCAGCTGACCAAAAAAGTGATGGTTGCTACATTTGTTATTTTAGAAGTAGCATAAGTAAAAGTAAAAAAAAAAAGTAAAAGTTAATGTAAAAAAAAAAATGCAGACTACGTAACTAGGGGTGTGGCATGGGTAAGTCCTTTACCTACATACCTTCTGCTAAAAGGTGTTCTTTTTCCTCAGCCCAGAAAGTTGAGAGGTATGCTTTTGATTGGTTTCCAAGTTGGAGCTAGCTTTGTTTTAGCACTGAGTTTTATGAGCTTTTAGATTTCCATATGGGATTATGTGCTTTCACTCCTAATACATAAGGCAAGTATGGACTGTATTTAGCTATTAATTTGGTGCTGAAGTGTATATAAACCAAAAACGAAAATATATTACATTCCAGCTTACTAGTCCCTAATGCCCAACCCTGTGAAGCTATAAAGTTATCCCTTGAAGTGGGGTTGTGCCACATAAATAACAGAATAATGTTTCTGACATGCTGCATAATTTCAATGGGACTAAATGTGCTTTGCTGCTGATTTTCCTTTGTACTCCAGTGCATCTCGCTGCAGTGTCCACCCTCAGTCAGTAATTATTAATGAAATTCAGTTGCCCTGATAACTTTATGACAATGTCCTGGTAAACTTTTTACCATGACCATCACTGACTGCACTTAGATTTTCGGAAAGAAGTCCAAGTGTGAAGGCAGAAAATAAATCTTCAGTGACATGTTGCCCTTCATGGTTTTGTATCCTGCAAGAAGTTTGTCAACCAACTGAATGTAGTTTGGCGCTCTGTAGATGCCACATTTACCTGTCCTGGAACCAATTTTTTTTGGAGTGGTAATTTCTTTTTAATGTAATGTGACTGTCTTGCACAGCAGTCCCATCACATAACAACAGTAGTTGGTATACCTGAGCTGCGTTTCAAGCAACAAAGAGACTAGTAAAATACTCCATGTTGTACTTGGTATACTGGATGTGTTTCAACAACAGTTCAATGTTTTCTTATGTTTCTTTCATGTACAGCACAGCCAACAGGTATTGCAAACTGCAAAAACAGAAGATTTCTATAAAACCGTACATGATACATTAACCCCTTCACGCCTATAGAGTAAAACAAATATTAATGTCTAAGCACAATTTTGCAACTTTGACATGTGTTAATAAAATCGTACATATCATCACAACTACTTTGTGCATACAGGTAGATTATATCTTGTTTGTTTTTTTTTTCAGGACAGATTGGGCTTTCATTTGGTAGTAAATGGTAATGGAAATCTCCTGAATATTTTTTTTCAATATCAAAAGAAAACTAGCCCAAAATAGTAAAAAAAAAAAAAAATTAAATGTAGCTGCATATTTCTTGTTACTACCATAACCTACCACCAAAGAACAACCCAGGCACTTTTAACCTCTTCCTGCCGAGGCCAATTTTCAGTGCTCTCATGCTTTGAATGACAGTTGCGCGGTCATGCTACACTGTACCCATATGACAATTTTATCATTATTTTTCACACAAATAGAGCTTTATTTTGGTAGTTTATTTTATTTTTTTCAGATATTTTATTTATTCAAAGATGTATGAATCAGTACATGCACTCATGACATATAAAAAAGAAACAAAAGGTAATAACAACAGTAATAAACAAAGATATGCCCATATCATATATGTATATCATATATCACAGCATGGCTTGCACATCTATGCATTATAATAGTTCCAAGTTGAAGTACAGGCCTCTAAGGGCATAGAGAGCCAAGATAATGTTATATTTGGAGCATCAGCATCCGATTCATCCTTCCTCTTATCTTTTGGTAATTTTTAATCACCTCTGGGTTTTTCTTTTTTGCTACATAAACTAATACTGACCAGAAATGTTGGTAATTTTTCTCCTTCACTAATATGTGCTGATGAGGCTGCACTGATGGGCACTGATAGGCTGCACTGATGTGCACTGATGTGCACTGGTGGGCACTGGTGGGCTGAACTGATGGGCACTGATAGGTGGCACTGATGGGCACTGATAGGTAGCACGGATGGGCATTGATAGGTAGCATGGATGGGCATTGATAGGCGGCACTGATGGGCACTGGTAGGTGGCACTGGTAGGGGGCCCTGATAGGCAGCGCTCATAGGTGAAACTGATGAGGAGACACTGATGAGGACTGACTGGCAGAACTGGTGGGCACTGATTGGCAACACTGGTGGGCACTGATTGACAGCACTAGTGGGCACTGATAGGCAGCAGTGGTGGGCACTGTTGGGACTGCACTGATAATCAGGACACTGATAATCAGTGTCCTGGTAATCAGTGCCGATGTCCTTTTCACTCAAGCCAGTTATTGGCTCTCCTCTTCTCACGTTGTCAGCGTGAGGAAAGGAATGGCGATAACCAGCTTGTATCTACATGGTGATCACAGCTGATCATGTGACAATGAGCCACTGATTGGCTCTTTACCCCGATCTGTGATCAGCTGTGTCTGGAGGACGCAGCGGTCAAAGAGTGCGCCGCCCACGTGCCACAGCAGGCACGATCATGGGAAGACGTCATACCACGCCCTCCCAGAACTGGTAGGCTGCGATGTGGCTGTCATTTGGCTATAGCGCGGTCAGCAAGTGGTTACATTAATTTCATGCTTAGCAGCCAAAAATTTCTAAGCTACACCAAAAAGTGTTAAGGAAGCAAAATTTTTGTTGTCTAGAGTAGCCCATGCCTTGGCCAGGAGACGATCTGGTGATCGGGTATGTTCTGGGTCATCTCCCTGATGCCTGGGCCACTGGGTGATTCCAATTCTGGATAAGCTTCTCTTTATCTTCTACCTTTTGGCATGAGACTCTTGCTCCACCCAGTGGCTGGCTGTAGTCAGTTACATGATCTTATGACCTATAAATACCCTCTTCCACTTCCTGCTGGTGCCTTAGGATAGGTTTTGCTTCCTGTTTTGTCTGTTGTTAATGTTCTATTCTAGTTGCTGACCTTGGCTTTCCCTGACCACTCTTCGGATACCCCCGTTGGATTGTACCGACTCTGGTTATTGAACTTGGCTCACTCTTGACCACTCTCCGAATCACCCCTTTTGCATTGCACTGTTTCTTTTTTTCAACTCGGCACGCTCCTGACCTCTCTTCTGGACTATGCTCTCTTGGGGTCTGGCTTCTGACCTACTACTCCTAACCATGAGTCATTTACATTTTTTTTGTTCCCTGAGTTTGCTTGTTGCACTCTCATTTGAGGTCCCAATTTTTTGGCTGCAGGACCCTATCCACTCCTCCACCTGATACCGACATAACAAGACTACTTACTGGTCAGGAAACCGGAGGGGTGGTTGGTGTCGCTGGCAGGCCTAACAGCCTATTAATATTTTTGTTCTTCCTATGGGTGGTCCTTCCACTCAGATGTGATGCAGGTGTCCAGGAGAAGTGTGAACCCAGTGGATATGATGGTGGTGCCCCATGAGCCAGGTCCATGACAGGAAGTTGGCTGGACACTAGACTTCTTTCAACCAAGAGGTCTGGAGAATTCTAATACTAGGTAAGAGGTACTGGTGGTGGTGGTAGGTAGCTCCAGACTGAAGGCAATTATTGCAGCAAAAGCTTTTTCCTTATTTTTACAGAAGTAAGGCAACATTATAAAAAGAGACAAAATCCTGGAGTTCTGCCTGAGTAAGAACAATGCCCAAACCGTCAAGAATCACAATTTACTTATGACATGTTCCCGACATCGGGCTATGTGTTATTATTTTTCTCATTGTTTAATTCTCTGAGAATATTGTCAATGTGCCGAGATGTGAGGGAAGTTCTTGTGGCATAGAGCTGATGCTGTTATTACTATTTAAGTGATAAATTGAATTCAAATCTCTCTCAACATGTTCCTGACATTTTCTTTCCTACAAAGAAATACTATTTAATGCAGCAGCTTTTATTGCTCCCTACTGTAACGTAAAATCAGCCTAAACCACGAGCCTCAAGCTGACAACAAATCTTTCCTTCGAAATGCTACATATTTTTCACCAAAATCTCACAGGTTTTCTGATTTAAAATTCAAAAATCTGTTCGGGAGACCCCAATGCCGAACAGATTATTCATGCTTTTATATTCAGGCTAAGGATCATGAAAAGAAAAGATTTTTCTTCCGCCGTGCACAAAGAAAATCATTTATCTCCGAAAAACTGCTACTGGGTATTTTTTGCCTGAGCCTAGGTGATTGCCAATATAGAGTTTTACTTTTCAGTATATTACCTGCAGTGCAATTGTATACAGTAAGAGAAGTAATGAAGAAGAAATGATGTATTATATGAATAGAACGGCTGTATAAGAAGGCAACTGACAATGTTCCACATATTGGTTTGTACGTTTAGCCATCTTCTAGTAAGAAAAGGTTACTTTACCTTTGTGCAAAGTCACGGGAGTAGGATAATCTTTAACGACAGGGCAAAAAGTAGTAGAAATGGTTGTTGGAATGCATCACGGGATATGGGAACATATTGCAAAGGGCAAGTAAGGTGATAGGGTAAAAGGAAACTAAAGAATCAGCATTCCTGCATATTTTTATTTTCTATTCTTTATTTAACCACTTCAGCCCCAGAAGATTTACCCCCTCTTTAACCACTTATGGACCGGAAGGATTTGCCCCCTTAATGACCAGGCCACTTTTTGAGATTCGGCACTGCGTTATTTTCAGGGCTGCCGCTAGAAATCCTGGGGCCCCATACAGCCTACTTGACAGGGCCCCCCCTTCCACCGAAAATATCAAAATTATATTATCACCCCTCCCCCAATCCTTCTTCCTAGCTTAAATCCCTCCCAATCACCCCTCACAGCGCAACCCCCCAAATCCCTCCACAAATTCACAATCCCATCCCCGTACAGAGTGCAGGGGTCAGGAATGCATTACGTACAGGGTGCAGGGGTCAGGAATACGTTCAGGAGAGTGCTAGATACAGAATGCAGGGTTCTGGAGTGCATTATGCACAGGGTTCAGGAGAGTGCTAGATAGGGAGCAGTGCCTTACTAAGCTGACCAAGATTTCCCATAGGTGCAAATGTTAGACAGGGAGTAGTGCTATACCAAGGTGACCAAGATTTCCCATTGAGGCCAATGTTAAAAATCGGGAGTAGTGCCATACCAAGCTGTACAGCTGTAGCGAATGTACGTAAAGGCCTCTGTACTGCACCTCTTCCCAGCTGCTACAACCTCTGCAGCACACACACCTCTCCTCTGCTCTTATTTTCCCCAAAGGTCCCCCATCTTCCACATGATTACCTTTCTAAAATACCTTTATGTTGCTGGCTGCCATATCTGCCTTCTCCTTCTTCCCTTTGCACGTGTTGCTTGACACAGGGGGCGGGTCTGAGTAGCAGTCCCGCCCATTACCGACATCACAGCATGAATTTGACAGGTGCAGTCTCTCATTGTGGCTGCATAGTGCACACCCAGCTGTTTTTTTAGCCAATCCCTGCAGGTCCTTCTGAGCTAGAAGGTAACATTTATCACGAGAATTATGCCGGACAAAGCCTCTGTACATCGGGACAGTGGGACAGTCCTGCCCAGGTTGGGAGGTATGCTGTCATCCTACCGATCTTCCTGCTGTCTGGGCCCCCCTATGTGCCGGGGCCCCATACAGGAGTACTGTCTGTACCCCCCTGATGGCGGCCCTGGTTATTTTAACGGAAAATTGCGATATTGTACCTAAATAAAATTGATGTCCTTTTTTTCCCCACAAATAGAGCATTATTTTGGTGGTATTTGATCACCTGTGCGATTTTAATTTTTTTGCGCTATAAACAAAAAAAGAGCGACAATTCTAAATAAAAAAAAAGAAAAACAACATTTTTCACATTCTGCTATATAAGATTCCCAGAAATTTTTTTTTAAAAATCAACATTTTTCATCCTTGTAGGCCAATTTCTATTCTGCTACATATTTTTGGTTAAAAAAAAAATTGCAATAAGCGTATTTTAAATGGTTTGCGCAAAAGTTATCGCGTGCACATACTAGGGGAAAAATTTATGTCATTTTAATTTATTTTTTCTACTAGTAATGGCGGCGATCAGCGATTTTTAGCGGGGCTGCAACATTGCGGCGGACAGATTGGACCCCCAACTGACATTTCTGACACTTTTGGGGGGATAAGTGACATTACTACAGTAATCAGTGCTAAAAATATGCACTGGTACTGTAAGAATGACACTGGCAGGGAAGGGGTTAACCTAGGGGTGTTTAAAGGGTTAAGTGTGAGCCTAGGGGAGTGTTTTCTAACTGTAGGGAGGATGGGCTTGTGAAATGACCACATAGTTACATAGTTACATAGTTACATAGTTAGTGAGGTTGAAAAAAGACATGAGTCCATCCAGTTCAACCTATGATGTGTGTGTGTGTTTGCTTTTAGCCGTACATTGTATACCCCTGTATGTTGTGGTCTTTAAGGTGTCCATCTAATAGTTTTTTGAAACTATCAATGCTCCCTGCTGATACGACTGCTTGTGGAAGAGAATTCCACATCCTTACCGCTCTTACAGTGAAGAACCCCTTACGCACTTTAAGGTTAAACCGCCTTTCCTCTAGTTTTAGTGAGTGGCCACGTGTCTTATTGTATCTCCTTTCTCTGAATAGTTTGTTCCTTATGCTCGGGTCGCCAGTACAGTATTTGTACATTGATATCATATCCCCCCTCAATCGTCTCTTCTCCAGAGAGAATAAGTTCAGGGCTTGTAGTCTTTCCTCATAGCTGATGTCCTCCATCCCCCTAATTATTTTTGTTGCCCTTCTCTGGACTTTCTCCAGTTCCAGCACATCCTTTCTGAGGACCGGTGCCCAGAACTGGACAGCATACTCCAGATGTGGCCGGACCAGAGTCTTGTAGAGCGGGAGAATAATCTCTTTATTTCTGGAGTGAATCCCCTTTTTTATACATCCCAGTATTCTGTTGGCTTTGCTTGCTGCGGCCTGGCATTGCATGCCACTGCCAAGCCTGTTGTCTACCAGTACCCCTAAGTCCTTTTCCATCCTAGACTCACCCAGAGGTTCCCCCCCTAGCGAGTAGCTTGCTTTCTGGTTTCTGGCCCCCAAGTGCATTACTTTACATTTTTCAACATTAAATCTCATCTGCCATGTAGTTGCCCACTCCGTTATTTTGTTCAGGTCCGCTTGCAAGGTTTCCACATCCTGCATAGAAGATATTGGCATGCCTAATTTAGTATCATCCGCAAATACTGAGATTGTACTAGATATCCCCTCCTCTAGATCATTTATGAATAAATTAAACAGGATTGGTCCCAGGACAGAACCCTGGGGGACCCCACTTTCCACACCCGCCCAATCCGAGTACTCCCCATTAATCACCACCCTCTGTACTCTCCCCTGGAGCCAGTTCTCTATCCAGGTACTCACCTTATGGTCCATACCTATCTTCCTTAGTTTGTACAGTAATCGTTTGTGGGGAACGGTGTCGAAGGCCTTTGCAAAGTCCAGATACACCACATCCACAGGCTTACCTTTATCTAGGTGGCAGCTCACTTCATCATAGAAGGTTAATAGATTGGTTTGGCACGAACGATTTTTCATGAATCCGTGCTGATTAATACTTATAATACCGTTTTCATTACTAAAGTCTTGTATGTGGTCCCTTAACATCCCCTCCAATATTTTGCAGACTACAGATGTTAGGCTGATCGGCCTATAGTTACCCGGGATATATCTCGGCCCCTTTTTAAATATTGGTACCACGTTGGCTTTTTTCCAATCAGCTGGCACCATACCCGTCTGTAAACTATCCTTAAAGATCAAGAATAATGGTCTGGCAATCACCTGGCTGAGCTCTTTAAGAACCCTCGGGTGCAAGCCATCCGGTCCCGGGGATTTATTTATGTTAAGCTTCTCTAGTTTAGCTCTAAGTCTATCTTCTGTTAGCCATGGCGGCACTTCCTGAGGTGTATTATTTAGTTCGGCCTTACAAGCTGGGTTCGTGTAGACCCCCGATTCCTTTGTGAAGACTGAAGAAAAGAAATTATTTAACACTTCCGCCTTTTCTCTGTCCTCAGTGGCCATTTTTCCTTTATCATCTTTTATGGGGCCAATGTGTTCTGGCCTCGCTTTCTTACTGTTTATATACTTAAAGAACTTCTTGGGGTTCTTTTTACTCTCCTCTGCTATATGTCTCTCGTGTTCTATTTTAGCCGCCCTGATTTCATCTTTACATTTCTTATTACACTCTTTATAAAGCTTAAATGCTGCCACTGACCCCTCAGTCTTGTATTTTTTGAAGGCCTTTTCTTTAGCTCTAATATACATTTTTATGTTGGAGTTTAGCCACCCAGGGTTTAGTTTTGTTCTTTTAAATTTATTTCCCAGTGGAATGCACTGGCCCACCCCCTTGTTAAGTATGCTCTTGAAGCACTCCCATTTTTCCTCCGTGTTCTTTGTTCCCAGGGTTCTATCCCATTTGATATTTTCTAGCAGCGAGCGCAGTTTAGGGAAATTGGCTCTTTTGAAATTCAGCGTCTTAATATTACCCTTGTGTTTCCTATTATTGTAATTAATACTGAAACCAATTGACCTATGGTCACTGCTCCCTAAGTTTTCCCGTATTTCTATATCCGTGAGCAGGTCTGCATTGTTGGTAATCAGTAGGTCAAGTACCGCATTGTTTCTTGTCGGTGCATTCACCATCTGACCCATGAAATTGTCCTGCAAAATATTTAGGAACTGCCTAGCCTTGGCTGAGTGCGCGGTTCCTTCTGCCCAGTCTATATCCGGATAATTAAAGTCCCCCATTATAATGACCTTTCCCATCCTTGCTGCCAATCCTATCTGTAACATGAGGTCCGCCTCCCCCTCCTCACTCTGGTTGGGGGGCCTATAGCATACGCCCAATATTACCTTCCCCACTGTGCCTTCCCTTTGAAGCTCTACCCATAGGGATTCTGCCTCGTCCATAGCTCCATTATTAATATCATCCCTCATATTTACCTGTATACTGTTCTTAATATACAGACATACCCCTCCCCCTTTTTTACCCTCTCTATCCCTGCGATAAAGGGAATACCCCTGAATGGTCGCCATCCAATCATGAGAGCTGTCGAACCAAGTCTCAGTTATCCCCACAAAATCTAAGTCCTCCTCAAACATCAGCAGCTCCAGCTCTCCCATCTTGTTGGCCAGGCTTCTGGCATTGGTATACAAGCCTCGTAATTTAGATCTGTGTTCCTATATAGAAGGATCACAGGCGCTCTGTGATCATTTCAGAGAGAAGAACGGTCAGCTGTGTTTACAAAGCTGACTGTCCTTCTCGCTCAGCATGGATCGGCATTCCCGCTGCCTAGTGGGGTCGGGAGTGTGCCACTGGCGGCACATGCTCGACCCTCAGTACTACGCGTGCGACCAACGTAGGGCTACGTCGGTTCGCGCAGGAGAACCAGCCTGTCGCAGTAAATTTGCGGCGGGCGGTCGGGAAGCTGTTAATACCCAAGCCATTTTTTGCAATAGGGCACTACGTTACTTTAATTGACAATTGCGCAATCATGCAACGCTGTACCCAAATAAAATTGATGTCCTTATTTTCCCACAATTAGAGCTTTCTTTTGGTGGTATTTGATCACCTCTGCAGTTTTTATTTTTTGCACTATAAACAAAAAAAGACAGACAATTTTGAAAAAAAAATGTTTTTTACTTTTTGCTCTAAAACATATCAAATAAAATGTAAAGAAATCAAATTTCTTTATAAATGTTGGCCAATATGTATTCTGCTACATATTTTTGGTAAAAAACAATCCCAATTAGCGTATATTGATGACCAGAGTGCAAAATATGGTGCAGCTCTGTATAGCAGAAATCAGCTTCCAGGTTGTTGGTCAAAGCTTAACCAAATAGCGACCACCCAACGTACATTTACAGTGGCAGGGCGGACGCTCTGTGACAGATCATGTACCTAGACACTTCCGGGTCTGGGGCAAGTGCGCATGCCACTGGGTGATGCCACTGGGTTCTGCTGTGATTGGGCACAGCGGGAGCCAATCATCCGGTCTGGTGGACCTGATGTCCGCTGGGACCTGTTGATCATTCGAGACACAAGCAGAAAGGTAAACAAGGCAGAGTGCCGCTCTGTCAGTAGGGAAGGCTTGGATCCTGTGTTTCTGCAAAGCAGTAATATGGATCTTTGCCTTCCCCTCGTCAAAGCACTTCCACTACAGTGAGCAAGCACCCCTAGGCATACATATAACCCTTTGATTGCCCCTGATGTTTACCCTTTCCCTGCCAGTGTCATTAGTACAGTGACAGTGCATATTTTTGGTCACTGGTCCCCAAAACGTGTCAAAAGTGTCAGTTAGGTGTCCAATTTGTCCGCCGCAATATCTTAATCCCACTATAAGTCGCTGATCGGTGCCATTACTAGTAAAAAATAAATTAATACAAATATCCCTTAGTTTGTGGATGCTATAACTTTTGCACAAACCGATCAATAAATGCTGTTTTTTTTTTTTTTTTTACCAAAAATATGTAGCAGAATACATATTGGCCTAAAATGATGAAAAAAAAAAAATGTTTTTTTTTTATTGGTTATGTTTTACAGCAGAAAGCAAAACATATTGTTTTTTTTTTTAAATTGTCGATCTTTTTTTGTTATAGTGAAAAAAATAAAAAACCACAAAGGTGATCAAATACCACCAAAAGAAAGTTCTATTTGTGTGAAAAAAAAGGGCAAATATTGTATCTGTGTACAGTGTGACACAAATGCGTAATTGTCAGTTAAAGTAACGCAGTGTCATATCGCAAAAAATGGCCTGGTCATTAAGGGTGGGGGGGAACCTTCCAGCACTCCAGTGGTAAAAAGTTGAAGTTAGAAGCTGATTGGCTACCATACACAGCTGCACCAGATTTTGCGCACTCTAGTTTTTTTAAATCAACCCCATATTCACATGGATATACGCAAGAAATACCTAACGATACTTGTTATGCTGAACATCAAACATCACTTTATGCTCCCTAGGGCTTCTTTCACACAGGTGGACCGTTTAGATCCGCCTGTCAGTTTTTCTTGGCGGATCTGAATGGTCACCCCATGCATCTCTATGGGGCATCGGATGTCAGCGGAGACATGTCCACTGACATCCGATCCGACCTGTCAAATCTGGATGGATGGAAACTCTATTTTCCATCCGTCCAGCAGATCGGATCAGATGAGAACGGACCGACGGTCCGTTCCCATCCGATTCCCCCATAGAGATGAATGGGGACCTAACAGCTGTGTCTCCGCACACAGCGCGGAAACACAGCTGTCATCCTCCTGCTCAGCGGGGGATTGGCGGATCAATTCCATGCTGAGAAAAACAGAGTCTGCCGACGGACCCAAAGAAATACCATGAAAAGGTCCCATGTCACCAGGCACCCAAAGAAATACCATGGGAAGGTCCCATGTCACCAGGCACCCAAAGTAATACCATGGGAAGGTCCCATGTCACCAGGCACCCAAAGAAATACCATGAGAAAGTCCCATGTCACCAGGCACCCAAAGAAATACCATGGGAAGGGCCCATGTCACCCGGCACCCAAAGAAATACCATGGGAAGGGCCCATGTCACCAGGCACCCAAAGAAATACCATGGGAAGGGCCCATGTCACCAGGCACCCAAAGAAATACCATGGGAAGGGCCCATGTCACCAGGCACCCAAAGAAATACCATGGGAAGGGCCCATGTCACCAGGCACCCAAAGAAATACCATGGGAAGGTCCCATGTCACCAGGCACCCAAAGAAATACCATGAGAAGGTCCCATGTCACCAGGCACCCAAAGAAATACCATGGGAAGGTTCCATGTCACCAGGCACCCAAAGAAATTACATACCATACCACCTTGCAGTGAGGAGCAGAAAGCTCTATTTGTGGGAAAAAAAGGACATCAATTGTATTTGGGTACAGCGTTGCACGACCGCGCAATTGTCAGTTAAAGCAATGCAGTGCCGAATCGCAAAAAAATGGCCTGGTCATTAAGGGGGTAAAACTTTCCGATTAGTGGTTAGGGATTAATTAGAGAGAATGGGGGATTGTGGTCTGGGAGGTGATTTATTAAAAAGTAAATAAAAGTCATGAATTAGAAAACAGAGTCAGAAAAAGATGTGAATAAAATGTGAAGACATCCTTCTGCTCAGCGGGGGATCGGCGGATCAATTCCATGCTGAGAAAAACAGAGTCTGCCGACGGACCCAAAGAAATACCATGAAAAGGTCCCATGTCACCAGGCACCCAAAGAAATACCATGGGAAGGTCCCATGTCACCAGGCACCCAAAGAAATACCATGAGAAGGTCCCATGTCACCAGGCACCCAAAGAAATACCATGGGAAGGGCCCATGTCACCAGACACCCAAAGAAATACCATGGGAAGGGCCCATGTCACCAGGCACCCAAAGAAATACCATGAGAAGAGCCCATGTCACCAGGCACCCAAAGAAATACCATGGGAAGGGCCCATGTCACCAGGCACCCAAAAAAATACCATGGGAAGGGCCCATGTCACCAGGCACCCAAAGAAATACCATGGGAAGGGCCCATGTCACCAGACACCCAAAGAAATACCATGGGAAGGGCCCATGTCACCAGGCACCCAAAGAAATACCATGAGAAGAGCCCATGTCACCAGGCACCCAAAGAAATACCATGGGAAGGGCCCATGTCACCAGGCACCCAAAAAAATACCATGGGAAGGGCCCATGTCACCAGGCACCCAAAGAAATACCATGGGAAGGGCCCATGTCACCAGGCACCCAAAGAAATACCATGGGAAGGGTCCATGTCACCAGGCACCCAAAGAAATACCATGGGAAGGGCCCATGTCACCAGGCACCCAAAGAAATACCATGGGAAGAGTCCATGTCACCAGGCACCCAAAGAAATACCATGGGAAGGGCCCATGTCACCAGGCACCCAAAGAAATACCATGGGAAGGGCCCATGTCACCAGGCACCCAAAGAAATACCATGGGAAGGGCCCATGTCACCAGGCACCCAAAGAAATACCATAGGAAGGGTCCATGTCACCAGGCACCCAAAGAAATACCATGGGAAGGGCCCATGTCACCAGGACTTCCAAAGAAATACCATGGGAAGGGCCCATGTCACCAGGCACCCAAAGAAATTCCATACCATACCACCTTGCAGTGAGGAGCAGAAAGCTTTATTTGTGGGAAAAAAAGGACATCAATTGTATTTGGGTACAGCGTTGCACGACCGCGCAATTGTCAGTTAAAGCAATGCAGTGCCGAATCGCAAAAAAATGGCCTGGTCATTAAGGGGGTAAAACTTTACGATTAGTGGTTAGGGATTAATTAGAGAGAATGGGGGATTGTGGTCTGGGAGGTGATTTATTAAAAAGTAAATAAAAGTCATGAATTAGAAAACAGAGTCAGAAAAAGATGTGAATAAAATGTGAAGACATCACCATAATACACTGATGGTAATATTTAATGATATATTTAATAGGTATGCGACATGATATGCTTTCTTGCCTGTTCATGATGATTGTGTTGTACGGTTCTGCAGAGTAATTAATCATACAATCTGATTCTAAGAAATCCTTTATGTCATCCAGCCTATACATAGTGTAACAGCAAATTTAAATAAGTAATTACCTGCTGACGGGAGTCATACATTTATGTGAGTAAACATATCCTGAGAATACAGACACATGAAAAACTAGAAACATTAAAATGCTAATTTCAGTTTTTCAATTGCATTATGACCTCCCCCCCCTCCCCCCTCCTATCATCATATGCTATAATTTACTCTGCTTCACAGTTTCAAGGCTCCTTTTAAGCATATTAATAATTTAGCATAAGAAACAACTTCTTATATATATTTTATAAACGGTATTCAGACGACGTCTCAACGTTTTTATGCATTCTACAAGAGATTTCAAAAGCACTATAGCATGAGTATATATAATGGTTATTGCTACATATGTCTTCATTTCTGATATTCTTGCATTCCAATTACAATGAGTATTTGATGGTATTATGAACACTCATGGACTACGATTTAAAGTTAATGATATTAAAAAGGCAAATACTGTGCTAAGAATGATTCTGTTCAAATATTACACCTCTGGGTGAATCTAAGACGGAAAAGGGGTCCTAGTGGACAACAGGCTTGGCAGTGGCATGGAATGCCAAGCTGTTGCAAGCAAAGCCAACAGAATACTGGCATGTATAAAAAAGGGGATTCACTCCAGAAATAAAGAGATTATTCTCCCTCTCTACAAGACTCTGGTCCGGCCACATCTGGAGTATGCTGTCCAGTTCTGGGCACCGGTCCACAGGAAGGATGTGCTGGAACTGCAGAGAGTCCAGAGAAGGGCAACAAAAATAATTAGGGGAATGGAGGGCATCAGCTATGAGGAAAGACTGCAAGCATTGAACTTATTCTCTCTGGAGAAGAGACGATTGAGGGGGGATATGATATCAATGTACAAATACTGTACTGGTGATGAACCTAACATAAGGAACAAACTATTCAGAGAAGAGGAATACAATAAGACACGTGGCCACTCACTAAAACTAGAGGAAAAACGGTTTAACCTTAAAATACGTAATGGGTTCTTTACTGTCAGAGCAGTGGGGATGTGGAATTCTCTTCCACAAGCAGGAGTATCAGCAGGGAGCATCGATAGTTTCAAAAAACTATTAGACGGGCACCTTAAAGACCACAACATACAGGGGTATGCGATGTATGGTTAACATCAAATACACACACAAATCATAGGTTGAACTGGATGGACTGATGTCTTTTTTTGACCTCACTAACTATGTAACTATGTGACATCTGGCCCTAATTCTGCTTAGCTGCTTCTGGAAGTTTTAAAGTTCATGTAAAGCCTGTAGGCAGGCGCAGTCTGTATTTTCCACTGCAGGTGGCACTCAACCGCAGCAATTATGCAGGTAGGAGGGAGTAAGATGAGAGGAACTTGGTTCCCTTATGATTTCCTCCATTGAAGGGAGGCAGCTGTCTGATATTAGATGCTGATTCCCCATGTGACTCTGGTGGCCATCTATGATCAGGCAGAGTCTATTTAAGAACAATAAAGGAGGAGTTTGGGACGTTGTGTGAGTTGTATATTTAATTGTATTACATATAGACATTATATATATATATATATATACATATTTATAAATATGTAGTAAAACCAGGTATTTATTTTAAACTATTTGATAAGTAGTAACAATAATATATCCTAATAGGAACAATTCATGAGATGGTTTTAATACGTGGATGATATAATGGACCCATGGCATACTAAAAAAGCTGTAAAATAGGTTTACTAAACAATCCTAATAATAAATATACATGATAGGCAAAAGTTGATAGATATACAAAAATCTGAATTTCATAATGAAAACTATAGAGATTGCATCCCATAGTGCTCTACGCGTTTCGTGAAATTCACTTCTTTAGGAGAAGGTGCAATATATATATATATATATATATATATATATATATATATATATATATATATATATATATATATATATATATATATCCAATAAATGTGTATGAGAATAGCAATATATCTCAATTTGACATACATTTAAAGCCATGCCTATCACAAAATATACTTACAGATCAACTCAATTTATTGCCACATGGGATTTGGGGTTAGGGGTCTTCTGGAAGAGTCTCTTTAAGACTGACTCTCAGACTTGATGTACTTTTTACAAGTGCCTATTACTGTATAGGGAAAGGAACCCCATCTGTCAGGGACAATACTAGAGATAGGGACAGGTTCCAAAGGAAAAGAGACAGTGCAAGGGCTATGTCTACCTTCCAGGAAGCCTTCCCTTTCCCTTTTTGGTGTGGACGGGCCAGGCCAAGCCACATTCTGCTCCTCTGTGGCAGACACTGTTGACATCTTATTAGTCCGTGGCTGTCTCAGTTGTAAGTGGCTCCTGTTGGGTGTGTTCCTGCCTTGGCCTGTTGTTTTGCCGAACTGTTCTACAATACATTGATACTGCTGAAATCAGACTGTGAAAGCTCTATTTGTGGAAAAAAAAAAAGGACATCAATTGTATTTGGGTACAGCGTCGCACGACCGCGGATTTGTCAGTTAACCACTTCTGGAACGGGCCCATTTCTAACACTTTTTGTTTACAAATTAATATCCATTTTTTTTCGCTAGAAAATTACTTAGAACCCCCAAAGATTATATATATATATTTTTTTTTAGCAGAGACCCTAGAGAATAAAAAGGAGATCGTTGCAATATTTTTTATCACTCCGAAACGGTCTTCCAAACGCAATTATCAAAAATCCCTTCTTTTAATTAAAAAATAAGAAAACAGTAAAACTAGCCCCATGTGAAAGATAATTTTACACCGAGTAAATAGATACCCAACATGTCATGCTTCAAAATTGCACAGGCTCATGGAATGGCGACAAACATTGGTACTTAACAATCCCCATAGGCGGCATTTTAAAATTTTTACAGGTTACCAGCTTAGAGGTACAGAGGGGTTCTAGAGCTTAATTTATTGCTCTCGCTCTAACGATTGCGGCGATACCTCACATGTGTGGTTTGAACACTGTTTACATATGTGGGCGGGACTTGTGTATGCTTTTGCTTCTGCGCGTTTTAATTTTTTTTTCCGATTTATGTTATCTCTTATTTTTTATTTTTACACAGTTTTTTTTTTTTTTTTTGATCATTTTTATTCCTATTACAAGGAATGTAAACATCCCTTGTAATAGAAATAAGCAGGACAGGTTCTTTTTAATGTGAATTAAATGTGAAAGAGGACCGACGGCAGTTGAAAAAAATATCAGGGTTATGGCCCTATCTGCTGCCATAACCCCGGCATTTAATGTCAAAGTACCGATGTAAAACTGCTGGGGGCAGTCCGGAACTAGTTCAAGTAACGCAGTGCCCAATCGCAAAAAATGACCTGGTCATTAGGGGCAAAACCTTTCCGGGGAGTAAAGCATTCCATGGCTGAAGTGGCTAAGTGCTTGTTTGTACATTTGTCACCCTCTGAGCAATCCGTGGTGGATAGCTTTTTGGAGGGAATTTTACAGGTGGTAAGGAAGAATATGTCACCTCCTCCCCGTCTGTTTTAACCTCTTAAAATCCGAATCATTACGTGGTGCATGTAACTATGAAGCTAATGCGATGCAGCCCGATTCAGTTGAATAGGCTGTAAGCCACTGTTCACTGTTTTTGCAGCTTAAAGCAGAGTTCCAGCCTTTTCTGTGTTTATTAAAAGTCAGCAGCTACAAAAACTGTATCTGCTGACTTTTAATAACCACACACTCACCTGTCCCACGGTCCAGCGATGTGGCCGCCCAAAGCCTCGATCCTCTCCCTCTGGTCTCGGCGGCGCCGGCATCACTGGTGTGGGCACCCGGCTGTGACAGTGTGCGGCTTCACAGCCGGGTAAGCACTGTGCATGCGCGAGTTGCGCTGCGCGTCTTGATTGGCCAGCAATCTTCTGGGACCTTTGACATGTCCCAGAAGATTGCAGGGAGGGAGGGGGAGAGGAGAACTTCCGCTCGGGTCGCCGCGGTGCTCCGAGTGCAAGTGGGAGCGGGTACCTGTCAAAACTAGGTACTCGCTCCCCCCCCCCCCAAAAAAAATGACATGCCAGATGTGGCATGTCAGGGGGTTAGGACTACCTAAAGTGGAAGTTTCCCTTTTGGGTGGAACTCCGCTTTAACCACTTTAAGACCGGAAGATTTTGTTGCTTAAAGACCAGGCCCCATTTTGTGATTCGGCACTGCGTGACTTTAACGGACAATTGCGCGATCGTGCAATGCTGAACCCAAACGAATTTGACCTCCTTTTTTTCCCACAAATAGAGCTTTCTTTTGGTGGTATTTGATCACCTCTGCAATTTTTATTTTTTGCGCTATAAACAAAAAAAAGGAACAATTTTGAAAAAATATATATTTTTCACATTCTGCTATATAACATTCCCAAAAAAATGTAAAAATCTAATTTTTTTAACATTTCTAGGCCAATTTGTTTTCTGCTACATATTTTTGGTAAAAAAATTGCAATAAGCATATTTTGATTGGTTTGCGCAAAAGTTATTGCGTTTACTAACTACGGGAAAGATTTATGTCATTTTTATTGTTTTTTTGCCGGCAATCTGCGATTTTTAGCGGGACTGCGACATTGCAGCGGACAGATCGGACCCCTAACTGACATTTTTGACACTTTTGGGGGTACCAGTGAAATTACTACAGTAATCAGTGCTAAAAATATACACTGTTACTGTAATAATGACACTGGCAGGGAAGGGGTTAACATTGTGGGTGATCAAGGGGTTAAATGTAAGCCTTGGGGAGTGATTCTAACTGTGGGGGGGTTGGGCTTGTGAGATCAGGATCGCATGGTGTCTGTGATCATTGCAGGGAGAAGGACGGACGGCTGTGTTGACATCAGCCATCCGTCCTTCTCTGTCAGCGGGGGAGAGATCGCGAGTGTCCGGCTTTAGAAAAAAAACATCTGATGCCAAAAACAGCAGCTGTAAAAAACTTAATACAGTAATAGTAATACAATGATATATGGGATCACGTTGTCCTCCAGATATGTGCTTTCTAAGAGTAACCCTTACAAAATATTTTAAAAAAATTTAATATTTTTTTAAAAATATATCTTAATTGGGATGTTTTTTACAAAAAATATTTAGGAAGACATTGAATGTTTTAATTATTTTTTTCATTGGATATGTTAAATAGCAGACAATAAAAAATGTTATTTATTTATTTATTTTTTTTATTTCAAAATTGTCAGTCTTTTTTTTTTTGTTTGTAGCGCAAAAAATAAAAAACCCAGTGTCGATCAAATACCGCCAAAAAAAAAGCTCTATTTGTAATATAAAAAAAGGACATACATTTCGTTTTTGTACATTGTTGCATGACTGCAATTGTCAGATAAAGTAACGCAGTGTCATATACCAAAAAATGGCCTGGTCATGAAGGGGGGTAAATCTTCCAGAGATCAAGTAGTTATAGAAGTTTTGCAGCAAATTGGCCTTGGAAGTTACAATTTTGACAATGGTGCATACTTTACAGTCAGAATCCCTGTTAGTAATATAATTACTATCCTGCTTGTTAAATTCAAAAACGTTTTGAATAAAATGTACTCTGTACTGTTTATCTCTCTTGTTAATATTTATGCACAGCTAAAGCTTTTTTTTTTTATTATTTGGATAGAATAGGGCAGTGTTAGACCCTTTTTTGGGTTTCAGCTGCTGTCTGTGCCACTGCTGGGGATATTCAGCCTATTAATTTGTCCTGGTGACCATTATCACTGGGACAGAAGATAATTGGACATCCAACATTTGACAGTTGGAAATAAGAGTGAATTGAGGCTATTGTGGACTGTCATGGTACCGTACAAAGGCTTGACATAACCAATAAGTATAAAAAGTAGGTTTTATTCCAACAATATATTAAAACAAACAAACATCTACAAAATAGACATGGTAGACCGTGTCCTAAACATTCAGCTCTATAGAATCACAGATTGGATGAACTTTGAGAGATAACCATTGTCAACTTTAACATATATACCATGTACCGCTGCAGCCCTGAGACAGTGCCTCTCTGGATGGCAGGGAAGTCTATGGGAGGCATGCGTTGGATATCAGCCTGATCATTCTAAGGCTTTATCGCTGCTTTTACCCTTTATTCATGTTCTCACTGATCCTGAAAGGTATATTTACTGATAAATAATACGATTTAGGAACCTTACAAAGCCATAGATGTCTCTAATTCTATATCTCTTCATCCTTCCTATACCCACTTTACAAGCACACTTGTACAAAGTACTCGAAACCCATACTTGAGTAAAAATACAAGTGCTCGATCAAAAAGTGACTTGAGTAGAAGTGGAAGTGCTCTATCAAAAAGTGACTTGAGTAGAAGTACTAAAGTATTCAACATTTTTTGTACTTAAGTATTGCAAGTAGTTTTTTTAAAAAAAAATTGCTACTCAAGTACTGAAAGTAAAAGTACAAGTATATACAACAATATATTCCAATAATGAAAAAAAAAGGAAGAGTGTAGGAAATCAAAGTCAATAAAAAGTCCATATATATAATGCCATAATACCATATATATGTGACAAAACAAGATGAATATATTTTCAAAGGTGCAGGAATCAAACAGGTGCTATTCCAAATAGGTGCAGACTACCACCACCTTGTGGATTTCCCCCTTATCCGGCAGATGAACGTAAGTGCAAAATAATATCCAAATAGACTCTTCCAGTGAAACAAAACTGCAAAACCTGTGCTCTCAACTTCCAGTGAAAAAAGCAAAATCAGCCTCTTATCAGAAAAAAGGTCTATGTACGCCTGTGACTCTCCTTGGTTGGGGGAGGTTCTCTTTCCCCTTAACAGCAGATATGTAGACCATTTTATTTATACATACAGTAGCATTTATTTTCGTATGCGCTGATTTACACATGACATTATACACATTTTTTTGAACTTCATGAAACCGGCCATCTACTGTTCTGGCAGTGGTAATTTTTATAATTGTAACGAGTAACTATGCAGCACAAAAAAAAAATAATGGAGTAGAAGTATTGAAATCATCGAAAAAATGTAGTGAAGTAAAAGTGGCAGTAGGAGAAAAAAATTCTACTCCAGGAAAGTACAGATACCGCCTTTCGGTACTTAGGTACAGTAGTGAAGTAGTTCTACTTAGTTACTATACATCTCTGTTTACAAGTATATTATTGTTGCTGTAAGACAGGGGTCTTCAAACTGCATCACAGGGACCAGATGCGGCCCTTTGATTGCCTTTATTCGACCCTTGGGGCACTATTCATCCCACTGATATGATATACCATTCTCCCTCTGACACCAAAAATGGGGCATAATTCTTGCCACTAGCATCAATAATGGGGTGCCATTTCTCCCACTGACTCCAACAATGAGGCACTATTCCTACCCCTTAATACCAAGGACAAGGCACTGTTTGCTCCCACTGATACCAGAAAAAGATTTTAAAACCTGCTGGCCACTAGTGATGAGCCGAACACCCCTCCCCCTTTTCGGTTCGCACCAGAACATCTCGACCAGGGGAAATGTTCTGTAAAAAGAAACTCACAGTAATAAGTGACAACACAAATCACAATGAGAACCCTATGCACGTTAGGAGAAAAAATGTAGAATGAACAGAGCGGTATGCAGCTACTTAAACAGTAAATATATAAGACAGAAATTTGATTGTGAAGGATAAACCATCAAAAAACAAATAACAGTAGCGCAATAATGGTAGGAGGTCATTACCACAACCACAGCATGAATGGAAAACTGGACCAAAGAATGATTAATAAAACTTAAATAAAACTTGAATAAAATCAGTCCCACAGTCCATCAGCTGAAGTGAAATAAATGACACAATGTGCGTTTCAGTTCAGGAGTCTTGATAGGTGTGATGTAAGAAAGGATCACCTCACAATCCACCACCACCACCGTGCCACGGGTAAAGCAGAAATGGACACTCACCAGAAAGGTATGCTTATTCACTCTCATGAACAAGCTGAACTCACATTATAGCTCAAGGATCCAAAACGCATCACCCTTCACTTCCAGCACAAGGCAGGCAGGCAGGCAGGAAGGCAGGCAATACATGTGGAAGATAAATAAACAGCCTCCATTTAAGGCTAATGACAGGAACAGATACATCAACACCAATAGTTGTCACCATCCGACCTGACTGCGGTCCTTTCCTGTCAGTCAGTTCCTCAGGTTAAGAAGGAATTGCTCCAACAATGATGATTTTATGTTGGAGGCCTCTGTCTTGGAAGAGAGATTTCTGCAAAAGGAGTATGACATTGATGCTATCAACAGTGCTATTGTCCTTGCCGAGCAGCGAGATAGGGAGGATCTCTTGGCACACACCACACCGGGAAATGTTCTAGTGACGAACAATCACAAGTCCTCATTTTAAAGGCTTAAAAGTAAGTGACTATTAATCACCCTCTGGCCAGGGGATTCAAACCGATGGCCTCTAACTTGCAAGCCCGTTATTCTACCAGCTACACCACCAAGCCAGCTGATTAACCTAACTAACTTCTATCTGAGTTTGATAGCTCTTTGATAGGGCTCTGACGTCACCAGCGCCACATAATCCACTGATTAGGTGCAGTGAATAAATTACTGATGTCACGCCAGAAGGGGCGGGGACAATTAATAGGTTTTAATTAAAATCCATAATTAATATTAATCACCCACTGGCTTTCGATCCCACAGCCTCTCACTTACAAGCCTGTTATTCTACAAGCTACACCACCAAGCCAGCTGATTAACCCAAGACTCTCTCTGCCTAACTAACTTCTATCTATGTTTAACAGCTCTTTTATAGGGCTCTGACGTTACCAGCGCCCCATAATCCACTGCTCAGGTGCAGTGAATAAATTACCGACATCAGTAATGTATTCACTGCACCTGAGCAATGGATTGCACCTGTCTGCACCTGAACTTAGGTTCGACTCGAACACGAAGCTCATCACTACTGGCCACAATCCTGCTCCCCCCCCCCGAAAGTCTGAAGGACAGTAAATTGGCCCTTTGTTTTGAAAGTTTGGAGACCCCTGCTGTAAGAGAACCTCCCTGCCATGATTTAGCTCCAACCCTGAGAGGACCTAATTTAGATGTTCTGCATTTGTTGTCACGACCGAGGACTGTGTGCCCCCTGGTGTGGGTTTCCTGCATTCGCCGGGACAGACTTGTACTTCTTAGTTCTATGCATTTGACCTCGTCCTGGCATTTAATTGTGATGATTGTTCTATAATACCATATAAAAAAACTCCTGAAGAAGCGGTGTTCGCCCCGCGAAACACGTTGAGCGTCCAACACCAGATGGTATATGCTAAAGTTGACAATGGTTATCTCCTAAAGGTCATTCCATCTGTGATTTTTTTTGAGAGCCAAATGTTTAAGACATAGTCTACCATGTCTATTTTTTAGATGTTTGTATATTTTAATATATTGTTGGAATAAAATCTAATTTTTACACTTATTGGTAATGTCAAGCCTTTGTACGGTACCATGAAAGTCCACAATAGCCTAAATTCACTCTTCTTTCCATTTGATAGGATGTAGGTACCATTTTCATGTGTTGCTAAAGCTGGCAGTCCTTTTCAACATTTGACAGTTGTAAAAAAAATAAAAAATAAAAATGAATAGTTTTTTTCAGATATACAGTACTTTAATGTTTAGTAATTACATTTTGTTACTATGTCTATAAAAGTTTTTTTTTATAAAATCAAACATTTTAAAGTAATTAAAAAAATGCTAAAGAAATATAAAAAAAAAAGTTAAAAAAATGTATCAAATGTATTTCATCCAATCACCCAAACAGCTACAGAGACAGGTACAGTATGATATCATGAAAAGGATATTGAAAAAGGAAGTAAATTGTGGAGGTGCAAGTGAGCATTGTGTAGGCATACAAAGGAAAAACCAAACTTATGATCATATTTAATTATAGCTTATATAGAAAAGCTATCGCTGTCAAAATGGTGTGTGATTAGAACATGCAGAACTAACAATTAACTTAAGAAAAAGTACAAGAAAAAAGTAATGATCTGCCAGCGAAACTGCCGTATTGATTCTCTGCGGAAAAGCACATTTACTGAAGGCTCTTGCTCTAGCACTGAGGTCATGTTGTTCATATTGCTAGTTTGTCACTGACCCCGATAAAAAAAATACCCTAATACCTTCCAGACAGAATTTAGTGATCACATAAAATTTTCCTGTACAAAAACAATGTACAAGTAACTATCAGCTAATAATCCTTTTTCCAATGCACACCGTGACAGAAAGAAATAATAGGGAAGTATTGTATGTGTATATAGAACCTTAAAGAAAAAAAAATACAAATCAATAGTACAAAAAGTATACCAGTACAGGCTGAAATAACCAACTTGTCAAGTTAGATAATGCCAAAATATTTATACTTATATTCTTACAAATCCTATCATACTTTTTAACCACTTTACCACCGGAGGATTTTCCTGCTCAACGTCCAGGCCACTCTTTGCAACTTGGCACTGCGCGACTTTAACTGACAATTGCGCGGTCATGCAACCCTGTACCCAAACAAAATTTACGTCCTTCTTTTCCCACAAACAGAGCTTTCTTTTGGTGGTATTTGGTCACCTCTGCACTTTTCATTTTTTGCAATATTAATAAAAAAAGTACGAAAATTTTGCACAAAAATTTACTTTTTTTTACATTTATACTGTTAAAAAATATCCAATATATTAAATTTTTGTCATATATTTAGGCCAAAATGTATTTAGCTACATGTCTTTGACAAAAAAATTCTCAATGAGCGTATTTTTAACCGCTTTAAGACCGGAAGATTTTACCCCATTCCTGACCAGGCTATATTTTGCGATTTGGCGCTGCGTTATTTTAACGGACAATTGCGCGGTCGTGAGACGCTGTACCCACATTAAATTTATGTCCTTTTTTTCCCCACAAATAGAGCTTTCTTTTGGTGGTATTTGATCACCTGTGCGATTTTTAATTTTTGAAAAAAAGAGCGACAATTTTGAAAAAAAAAACAATATTTTTTACATTCTGATATACAGTGCCTTGCGAAAGTATTCGGCCCCCTTGAACTTTGCGAACTTTCGTCACATTTCAGGCTTCAAACATAAAGATATAAAACTGTAATTTTTTGTGAAGAATCAACAACAAGTGGGACACAATCATGAAGTGGAACGAAATTTATTGGATATTTCAAACTTTTTTAACAAATAAAAAACTGAAAAATTGGGTGTGCAAAATTATTCAGCCCCCTTAAGTTAATACTTATTAGCGCAACCTTTTGCTGCGATTATAGCTGTAAGTCGCTTGGGGTATGTCTCTATCAGTTTTGCACATCGAGAGACTGAAAATTTTGCCCATTCCTCCTTGCAAAACAGCTCGAGCTCAGTGAGTTTGGATGGAGAGCGTTTGTGAACAGCAGTTTTCAGTTCTTTCCACAGATTCTCGATTGGATTCAGGTCTGGACTTTGACTTTTTTGCTGTCAGTTCAAACCATGTGAGCTAATTTTTTGGAGCCTATACAGGCCGACACTTACGGTTCTTTGTACTGTGAACACTAGGGATGTAACGATATCGAAGATATCACGATATCGTATCGCCGTGGTTGTCTCGATATCGTCGTGGTCGTGTCTCGATATCGTCGTGGTTGGGTTACAATATTAAAAGGACAGGTGTCCGTCAAAAAGCAAGAGGAATAAACACAGTCCCGCGGAACAAATCATTGTTAACTACATAGACCAGAGTTTAAGGATTTTTTTTACTGTTTTTTTTTTTTTTTTTTCTTGCAATGTAGATATTTTGATCTTTCTGATAAAAAACGTGAACATAAGCTAAATGATAGGTCAGTGTTTTTTTTAAAGGCTTTTTGACTGACTATTTTATTTAAGTTTAAGTTATGTTCCTAAATACCAGTTTTAAAAGGCTGCCTTTATTTGACTTGCACATTTAAACCTGACTTAACTTGATCTTTGTTTGCACTTAAAGGGAATTGCCTATTGTTAGTTTACAATTGTTCTAGCTGCTTCTTAACTTGAACATTGCACAGAAGAATCAGTTATGCAACCAAATATTACTATACAGAATATTGATGTTCCTGACTACAACTTGCACTTTAAAAGCACTATGTGATCAGTGTTTTATGTTGTCATGGATCCATAAATACAACAATAAATTGCCTGTTGACTGGCAAAAGCAGAATAAATGTCGGTATTTTTTATCACAAACACTATCATGAGCTATTTAACAATACCATGAGCTTTTCCACAATATCGCAATAAATATCGTACCGTGAGGTCAATATCGAAATTGTATCGTACTGTGAGATTTTGATATCGTTACATCCCTAGTGAACACACACCTACCATACCTCTAGCCATCAAAAACTACGTTTTTTGCTGTCAGTTCAAACCATGTGAGCTAATTTTTGCAGCCTATACAGGCCGACACTTACTTCTGTATACTGTGAATGCCTAATGTACCTTCAACCACAGAATACTACGTTCTTAGCTGTCAGGTAAACCCATGTGGGTTAATGTTTGGGCCCTTTAATGGCCGACACTTACTTCTTTATCCTGTGAATGCCTACTTTTTCAGACTGGAAATGAAAAACAATGGGTCTGTAAAGGTTCCACCAAATTGTGGAATGGATGCGGACCCATTTTACAGATGTGTGAATGGACCCTATATGTATTAGACATGTATTTACCGGCTGCTGTCAGTTTTGGCTGATTTATGAAAAAAATATATATATTTTTTGCTATAAAAAAAAAAATAAAAACATTTAGGGCAACTTTTTCAATTGCAATACTTCTGTTATGACATTGTCCATGTGCTGGGACTATTTGTGCACAGCTAGTACGTCTTTTGTGGCTGCAAATATGACCTAAAGGTTTTTAAAGTTCGCCTCCCATTAAAGTCAATGGGGCCTGCCGCGAACTCGCGGTTCGCAGACTTTTGAGAAAATTTGCGGCTGGCGTTCGCGAACCGCCCCGGCCGATGTTCGTCCATCACTATTGATGTCCTCACAACAGTTGTTCTATAAGGATGCTAACTGTCTAAGTTGGACATGTCGAACTGGTGTTTTCTGGGCCCTATGTGGCTCTCTACCTGCTTTTTTTGCAGCCTTAAAGAGATTGTAAACCTCCAAAAAAAATAAATATAAATAAAAACCTGAAAAATGCATAATGAGTTAGTGTGCATCGCATACTAGCTCATTATGAAATACTTACCTTAGAACAAAGCCCCTCAGTGGCACCCGCTCACCACTGACACGGCCGACATGTTCACCTGTCTTCTTCCTTGGTTTGCATCCTCTGGCCATCTGACTTGCCGGAGCCGGGATGATGTCACTTCCGCGCATGTGTGCAGGAGCCGCCATTTACGGCACAGGGCTTTAAAAGAACTGCACAGGTGGCCGTTCCTTCAGTGATGTCACCAGCTGCATGCAATGTAAATATCTCCTAAACTGTGCATGTTTAGGAGATATTTACAGTACCTATAGGGAGGTCTTATCATAGACTTACCTATAGGTACAAGTTACAGAGGAAGCTTTACTTCCTCTTTAACCACTTCCTGACCACCCGCCGCAGATATACTGCGGCAGGCTGGCTCGTCTGCGCGAATTGCCGTAACTGCACGGATGTTATCCTGAGGGTGCGCACGCGCCCCTATTAGCCAGCGGAGAAGCTGATTCACAGGGCCGGCGGGCACCCATGATCACTCCCCGTGTAGAGAGAACAGCAGACCATTGTTCTCTCAGGAATCAACACAGAGCGCCTGTGTTCCTCCTATTTAGGATCACAGGTCTCTGTGTTGATTCCTCAAGCCCACCCCCCTCAAATTTAGAAAACACCCCCTTGGCATACGCTTAACCCTTTGATTGCCCCTGCCCTGAGTGGAGTAAAGCCCCCCTCCAAAAAATTTAAAGTCAGCAGCCACACATACTGCATGTACTGCATGTACAACAGCTGGCAGGTGCTGCCGACGCCATCATCGGTAAGGGAACCCGACAGTGAAGCCTTGTGGCTTCATAGCTGGTTCCCTACTGCGCATGTGCAAATTGCGCTGCACTCTCTTACTGGCCCAGCAGCAGGAGAGGGAAGAGGGAGGAGTAGGGGGGCCAAACTGCTGACGTACCTCTCTGCTGCGGGGTCCGACAGAAGTGGGGACAGGGTACCTGTCAAGAACAGGTACCCGCAACAACCCCCCCCCCCCCCGAAAGGTGCCAAAAGTGACACTGGAGGGGGGAAGGAATCAGATAAGTGTAAGTTCCACTTTTGAGTGGAACTCCGCTTTAAGGCAGAAGGCAGGCAATTCCAGAAGAGAGGCATTCACAAGTAACTTCAGGAATTCCTTTGCTCACAATTTGATCCGGCACATGAAGCAGAATTTTTACTTACAATGTGACAATTGCCGAGGCAAAATGTGAGTGTCACCATGTTGCATTCTCTATTCTGGCCAGAAGATGGTGAAAGAGTGCATTTCGATGCTGCAAGTTTTCCAGAGAGGAAACGCTAGCAACTGAGCTGCCCCTGACAATTGTTATTGACTGACTAAGAAGAGGGCCCAAGTTCCCATTTAGCTAGTTTGTACTGTCTGAAATCTTAAAAAATAATTCCACACAAACCGTAAAAATCCCTCAATGATTAACTTAAGGCAAAACTTTTTTTTTTGTTTTGGAAAGAGGGGTTATGGATAAGAACACCTCTCTGGTTTTTATTGCTGTCTGTGCCCCCGTTATGAGATGCCTTCCTCTATTTGTCCTGTTTACCATAATCATTGCAAGTGAAAGAAAAAACTAAATTTTGAGTTGTCCCCAGGAAAGTAGAAAAAAATAGAGGGGAAATCTTCCAATAGGAACACTAGTTCTGGTGACCTGAAGGTCCCCAATGGATTTCCCTAATTTGCAGGGATTTCCTCTGACTTCCTGTTTGGCAATGGGATGGGAAGTAAAGCTTAATCTCCCCAATGGAGCATAGACAGCAAAAACGGGGGTTTTAACCCTCCCCTACGCTATCCAAAATGAAAAAAAAATCTTGCCTATAGTTCTACTTTAATTTATATAGAAGTTAGAGAGCATGGTTTTGAATATTGTGTCCTGTACGTGTAAAATGCTGGGAGAATATCAGCTGCAAGTACCCCCAACAAGTCATGCCTAAAGGGGGGGGGGGCTTCTTGACCGCCACACAAGTTATTCGGGTCTAGTCCAGAATGGAAGTGGTGGGTGGAGCCAATGGTAAAAAAAGTTTAAAAAAAACAGAGCAAGCTGCCCCAAAAAACGCTGACTATTATAAGTATACAGGGGGTGGAGCCATGGTCCCAAGTCAATTTGTGGAGTAAAGTTTAACTTTATGGAATATATTACAATATCATTTTTTCACGCATACAGTTAACCACTTCCGGACCGCCCACCGCAGTTTTACGTCAATACTTTGACGTTAAATACCGGGGTTATGGCAGCAGATAGCTGCCATAACCCCCATATTTTCTTTCAGGGTGGGCGGACCTCTTTCACATAAAAGTGGTGCCAGAGGCGGATTCTTTGTGGGATAACTTTTATAGGCGACGGGAGAGGTGCCCCCTTAACGGTCGTTTTCCCCGCTTACCGGAACCTAGTAGCAGGGAAAATTATCCAGTCCATTGTAGTCCTAGGCAGGAAGTCGAGTGAGGGCAAGCTTGCCCCCACTTGACTCTATGGCCTTGGAGGACCTTCCTCCCAAGGGCCCTAAAGGGCCCATTTTTTTCATGTTGAAAATAGGACTTTTGTTTTTGCTTTTTGGTATAGATGTGAGGTCTGAGGTCTTTTTAAACCCAGACCTCACATTAAATAGGACCTGTCCCTCTTATTTCTATTACAAGGGATGTTTACATTTCTTGTAATAGGAAAAAAGGTGATCAATTTTTTTTTTTTAAAGGGACACTGTAAAATAAAAAATAAAAGGTAAAATAAATAAAAAAAAATAATAAAAAAATGTAAAGTGCCCTGTCCCTCCGAGCTCGCACGCAGAAGCAAGCGCATACACAAGTCGCGCCCACATATGTAAACGGTGTTCAAACCACACATGTGAGCTATCACCGTGATCGTTAGAGGGAGAGCGATAATTCTAGCCCTAGACCTACTCTGTAACTCTAAACTGGTAATCTGTGAAAATTTTTCAAGCATCGCCTATGGAGATATTTAAGGACCAATGTTTGTCACCATTCAGTTTTGAAGCTTGACATGTTGTGTATCTATTTACTCAGCTTAACATTATCTTTCACATTATAGAAAAAAATTGGGCTAACTTTACTGTTTTCCTATTTTTTTAATTCAAAATTTTATTTTTTGTTTTAAAAAAATTGCGTTTGTAAGACCGCTGCGCAAATATGGTGTGACATGAAGTATTGCAACAATTTTCATTTTATTTTCTAGGGTCTATGCTAAAAAAATATATATATATATATAATGTTTGGGGGTTTGAAATAATTTTCTAGTAAACAGCAAGTGTTAGAGCCGGTTCACACTACCGCGACCAGAAAGTCACCCCATGAAGGAGCGACTTTTTAGCGTGACTTTGAAGAGACTTGTGATAGACTTGGAACAGACTTGTGCACTACTTTCAAGAGACTTAGGGCTCGTTCACACGGAGCGGACCGCATTGCGATCCGCTCCGGCACTTTTTTTTTTTCACGGAGCGGGTGACACTTGTCTCATCCGCTCTGTGTGCCCGCATATCATCCCATCCGTTTGCGGATGATATGCGGACATAATGTAAGACTATGGGCATTGCGGATGTCAGCCGATGACACCGCTGACATCTGATTTTGCTTCCTTTCCGTTTTTTGAACGGAGGAAAAATAGGGTTCTGTTCCATTCCAAAAAACGGAACAGAACTGAAAGGAAGAAAATCGGATGTCAGCGGATGGTATTCCGCTGACATCCTCAATGCCATAGACTTACATTATGTCCGTAAATCATCCGCAAAAAAATGATTTGCGGACATACGGAGCGCCCGTGTGAAAGGGCCCTTAAATGATAGGCGACTTTGTCTGTGGGGAATGCCTGGCTATTTTTTTTTTCTTCTTCCTGGAAAGTCGGATAACAAGTCGCTTGAAAATAGATAAGGATCCGACTTAGAGGCGACTCCCATTGAAGTCTATGTGCACAAGTCGGATAGAGGTTGCCTTGAAGTAGTACAGGAACCTTTTCTGAAGTAGGAAGACTTCAGTAGTGCATATTAAGACGGCTCTCATTCATTTACATTGAATTTGTGATGACAAGAGACTTGGGGCGACTTGAGGGCACACAAGTCGTGTCCCAAGTCGGAGTAGTGTGAACCGGCTCTTAGAAATAGGCTTTAACATATTCTGTTATTGTTATTATTAAGCTACGAAACAATAAAAATACTGAAACATAAAACTCTCTAAGGAGAGCTCTAGAGATGTTTAAGGCCCCTTTCACACTTGTGCTACTTTTCCTGTGACTTGGGACTGCAAAGTTGCTTGACAACTTGTACCCCATGATTTCCAATGAGTACCATGAGCGACTTCAAAGTAGTCCCTGCACTACTTTCGTCTGACTTTGATGCAACTTGAGGTCCATAGACCTCAAGATTACACAGGCATTGCTTCAAGTTCCGTCAAAGTCGAGTCAAAGTCACGTAGCAAAGTCTCCTCAAAGTCGTGTGACTTTCAGGTTACACAGGTGTGAAAGGAACCGAAACAGACATTGCTTTAGGTTGGGTGGAAGTCACGGCACGGTCACATGACTTTTAGGTCGTACAAGTGTGAGGCCCCTTTCACACTTGTGCGACTTGTCCTGCAACTTGGCCCTGCAAAGTCCCAATGATACCCAATGATTTCCAATGAGTACCATTTATATCTGTGCGACTTTAAAATAGTCCCTGCACTACTTTGGAGGAAAACAAATAGTAGGGCGCTGAGGTCAGCATCAAATAAAAACACTTTGTTATGGGCCATACACACTATAAGATTTTCTGAAGACTTTTTCCTTTAGACTGACCAAAACCATATAACATGAGGTCAAACCTAAACACTTTCAATCTGTATGCAATTTGGCAGGCCCTTGCACTACATAGAAAAGGTAAGTTTGAAGGAAATCTAACCACAAAAGTTGGATAGTGTGTATCCAGCTTTAGAATAAGCAGCACACTAAGGCCCCTTTCAAACGGGCTTTCTGATCCAGTCCACCTGTCAGTTTTTCAGGCGGACCTGACCAGATGCTCCATGCACCCCTATGGAGCAGCGGATGTCAGCGGTGACATGTCCGCTGACACCCGCTGCTATCCGATCCGATCCTGTCCGTGAAATCCAGACGGCTAGTAACCCCATTTTCCATCTGTCTGGAGGATCGGATTAGATGAAAATGGACAGGCGGTCCATTTTCACCTGATTTCCCATAGAGAAGAGCGGGGATCTGACAGCTCCGTCTCTGCAAAGTAAGCGGAGACGGACCTGTCATCTGCCTGCTCAGCGGGGATCGGCGGATCGATCCCCGTGGAGAAGAACGGAGTCCGCCGGGAGCACCGATCATGTGAAAGGACCCTTATGCCTCGTACACACGCATCGATTATTGGTCGGGAATTTTCGGCCAACGTCCGATCGTCCGATTTTCGGCTTGTTAGTATGATGCTTTCGACAACCGACTTTTCGGCCGAATAAAATCTGGTGTGCAGGCTATAAAATTTTTGTTGGCCGTCAACACAACGGCCAATTTTCAGTCAGTACAGATTTCGGCAGACAAAAATCTGATGAGCAAGACTGGGCATGCTCAGAGAAGAAAAAACACACGGAAAGTAAACCATCACATGACATCACTTCTGAAGTAGATTTTTGTTGGCCGAGAAAATTCGTGTGCAGTCTAGGCACATTCCAACCAACAAAACACCACTCTGGACAAAAGACGGCCGATCGGTCGACCGATAATCGTTGCGTGTGTACGAGGCTTAACATAGAAGTTAGCATGAAACAGCATGGATAGGAAACACCTGAGACCAAGCAGCTATAATCAATTATTTGATACTGACCCCAGAGTAGGGTTGCCAACTTTCTGAAAAGGAAATAAGGAACGGGGGAGGGGGCGGGGCGGGGGCGTGGTGGGGGATATTTTTTCCAGTGCAAAAAATAAGACAACATTTTAAGGAAGTGTAGTGCAAATATCTTTATATAATTATACTTCCATAACTTTTTCTTTGCTTTCCTTACCATTTTATCTGCTACTCTCCCCCCCTTTTTTTGCTCTCCTTCTGCTCTCCTTCCCCTTTTCTCTGCTATCCTTCCCTTTTCTTTGCACTTTCCCTTTTCTTTGCTCTCCTTCTGTTTTCTTTGCTCTCTTTCTGTTTTCTTTGCTCTCCTTCCCCTGTCTTTGCTCTCCTTCCCCTTTTCTCTGCTCTCATTCTGTTGTCCATCCATTTTATTTGCTCTCCTTCCCCTTTTTATTGCTCTCCTTTAGGGTTGAGCGAACACCTAGATGTCCGTGTTCGACGGGTTCGGCCGAACTTTAAAAAAAAGTCCGGGTCCGTGTCCCGGACTTTTACCGAACTTTTCCCGGACACCGAACCCCATTGAAGTCAATGGGGACCCGAACTTTAAGGCACTAAAATGGCTCTAAAACACCAAAGGAAAGGGCTAGAGTGCTGCAAATGGCAGCAAAACGTAATTAAGAGCATGGCAAGTGCTCTGCAAACAAATGTGGATAGGGAAATAACTTAAAACAACAAAAAAAAAACAGAAAAATAAAACAATGTTCTTCTTCATCTCTGAAGGACGAGGCCCATATGGAGTAGGAGGGAGGTTGAGGTGGTGGTGGATGTGGCGGTGACATAGGCGTGCGCACAGGGTGTGCTGGGTGTGCCTGGGCACACCCTAATCACCTAGGGCACATAGCATTGCCAGTGAGGAGATGGGAAAGATCTCCCTGGGACCTGCTCTGCTCTATTTCTCCTTGCCTACAGGTACATGGCCCCGATACATTACTCTCCCTGCTGGCAAACACATGCATGTGTATTTCAACTTTGGGGTGCACACCTTAATGCAATAGGCTGCGCACACCTATGGGCGGTGTAGGTGGAAGCGGCGGTGGAGGAGGACCAGGGCCGGATTAACAGCATCATGGGCTTGGTGCTGAGGATTTTGAAGGGCCTTAAGGGCCGTGCCTTGCCATGCACCCAGAGGAGGAAGGGTGCAGCCATGCATGCCTAATTCAACATGGGATGCTGTCTCTGAAGCCCATAAACACATCCATGCATCGCCAACTGTCCCTCCTTGTCCGGCCTTCACGCTGTGTGGGGAGGTTCTGAGGGTGCTGCCTGGGGAAGCGAGCATAGAAGCCAGACTTCTGTGTTTACAAGTGACAGAAGAGCGGTAACAGTGAATATGGCCAACCCGGGGCCTATATAAAAGGTAGGGGCCTGGAGCTGCAGCTCCAATAGCCCCTACATTAATCTGGCCCTGAGGAGGAGGACGAGGTAGCCAACACTGCTTCTTTTCAAAAATTTTAAATGAGGGTACACCCCAAAAGAGTGAGAAAGAGCAAAAATGGAACAATGGGTGGGTAAGGTCGGTATCCATTGCTATTCTGCATAAGGTACGGAAAAGTCCCGTGGGATCCATGCCTGGTTCATTTTAATGAACGTGAGCTTGTCCACATTGTCTCTGGACAGGCGGCTGCGCTTGTCTGTTATAACGCCCCCAGCCGTGCTAAATACCCGTTCAGATAATACACTGGCTGCAGGGCACGCCAGCACCTCCAAGGCGTAAAGGGCAAGCTCAAGCCATGTGCCCAATTTGGAGACCCAGAAGTTGAAGGGGGCAGACCCGTCATTCACTACATGTAGGCGTGTGCACACATACTGCTCCACCATGTTGGTAAAATGCTGCCTCCTGCTAAGACGTTCCATCTGAGCTGCTGGTGCTGCTGTTTGTTGTGGCGTGCTGACAAAGCTTTTCCACATTTCGGCCATGCTAACCCTGCCTTCTGAGGTGCTGGCGGTGCCCTGGTTGCGTTGGCGACCTCCTCCTCCTCCTCCTCTGCCTTGTGCTTCCACTGTGGCCCCGCTGTCAGATGGGAATGCCAGCAGCATGGCGTCTACCAGCGTGCGCTTGTACTCGCGCATCTTGCGATCGCGCTCCAGTGAGTGAATTAAGGACGGTACGTTGTCCTTGTAACGGGGATCCAGCAGCGTGGCCACCCAGTAATCAGCACAAGTTAGAATGTGGGCAACTCGGCGGTCGTTGTGGAGACACTGCAGCATGTAATCGCTCATGTGTGCCAGGCTGCCCAGAGGCAACGAAAGGCTGTCCTCTGTGGGAGGTGTATCGTCCGTGTCCTCTGTATCCCCCCAGCCACGCACCAGTGATGGCCATGAGCTGGCCTGGGTGCCACCCTGCTGTGAACATGGTTCCATCTCCTCCTCCAGCTCCTCCTCCTCCTCATCCTCCTCATCCTCCAGAACTGTGCCCCTGCTGGACAATTGCGTCCCTGGCGTTTGCGTGTGCAGGAACCCACCCTCGGAGCCCCTTGCGAATGACTGCCCTGAAAGCCTTGGAAATGTTACCTCTTCATCCTCCTCCTCCTCCTCATCCTGTGCCACATCCTCTTCCATCATCGCCCGAATTGTTTTTTCAAGGAGGCATAGAAGTGGGATAGTTAAGCTGAGAACGGCGTCATTGCCACTGGCCATGTTGGTGGAGTACTCAAAACAGCGCAACAAGGCACACAGGTCTCGCATGGAGGCCCAGTTAAATTAAATAGCGGAATAGAAAATATGATCCAAAAAAAGTGTATGTATATCACACGTACACAACCACACTGGGCCCCAATTACTATTGTTTGTACCCCTAAAAGGCTAGATGAGGAGTAGGGGGAGTATGGAACAGGCAGCACCCTCAAACCTTCAGAAGTATGAGATGAACCCCAACAACTTGGAAAGGTGGATCTCTCTCACACGTACCGACACAGACTATCCCGCAATTCAATTGATCCTCAAAGGTTTTTATTGAATAGCGGAATAGGAAATATGATCAAAAAAAGTGTATGTATCTCGCACGTACACAACCACACTAGGCCCCAATTACTATTGTTTGTACCCCTAAAAGGCTAGATGAGGAGTAGGGGGGGTATGGAACAGGCAGCACCCTCAAACCTTCAGAAGTATGAGATGAACCCCAACAACTTGGAAAGGTGGATCTCTCTCACACGTACCGACACAGACTATCCCCCAATTTAACTGATCCCCAAAGGTTTTTGATTAAATAGCGGAATAGAAAATATGATCCCAAAAAAGTGTATGTATATCACACGTACACAACCACACTAGGCCCCAATTACTATTGTTTGTACCCCTAAAAGGCTAGATGAGGAGTAGGGGGAGTATGGAACAGGCAGCACCCTCAAACCTTCAGAAGTATGAGATGAACCCCAACAACTTGGAAAGGTGGATCTCTCTCACACGTACCGACACAGACTATCCCGCAATTCAATTGATCCTCAAAGGTTTTTATTGAATAGCGGAATAGGAAATATGATCAAAAAAAGTGTATGTATCTCGCACGTACACAACCACACTAGGCCCCAATTACTATTGTTTGTACCCCTAAAAGGCTAGATGAGGAGTAGGGGGAGTATGGAACAGGCAGCACCCTCAAACCTTCAGAAGTATGAGATGAACCCCAACAACTTGGAAAGGTGGATCTCTCTCACACGTACCGACACAGACTATCCCCCAATTTAACTGATCCCCAAAGGTTTTTGATTAAATAGCGGAATAGAAAATATGATCCAAAAAAAGTGTATGTATATCACACGTACACAACCACACTAGGCCCCAATTACTATTGTTTGTACCCCTAAAAGGCTAGATGAGGAGTAGGGGGGGTATGGAACAGGCAGCACCCTCAAACCTTCAGAAGTATGAGATGAACCCCAACAACTTGGAAAGGTGGATCTCTCTCACACGTACCAACACAGACTATCCCCCAATTTAACTGATCCCCAAAGGTTTTTGATTAAATAGCGGAATAGAAAATATGATCCCAAAAAAGTGTATGTATATCACACGTACACAACCACACTAGGCCCCAATTACTATTGTTTGTACCCCTAAAAGGCTAGGAGTAGGGGGAGTATGGAACAGGCAGCACCCTCAAACCTTCAGAAGTATGAGATGAACCCCAACAACTTGGAAAGGTGGATCTCTCTCACACGTACCAACACAGACTATCCCCCAATTTAACTGATCCCCAAAGGTTTTTGATTAAATAGCGGAATAGAAAATATGATCCCAAAAAAGTGTATGTATATCACACGTACACAACCACACTAGGCCCCAATTACTATTGTTTGTACCCCTAAAAGGCTAGGAGTAGGGGGAGTATGGAACAGGCAGCACCCTCAAACCTTCAGAAGTATGAGATGAACCCCAACAACTTGGAAAGGTGGATCTCTCTCACACGTACCAACACAGACTATCCCCCAATTTAACTGATCCCCAAAGGTTTTTGATTAAATAGCGGAATAGAAAATATGATCCCAAAAAAGTGTATGTATATCACACGTACACAACCACACTAGGCCCCAATTACTATTGTTTGTACCCCTAAAAGGCTAGGAGTAGGGGGAGTATGGAACAGGCAGCACCCTCAAACCTTCAGAAGTATGAGATGAACCCCAACAACTTGGAAAGGTGGATCTCTCTCACACGTACCAACACAGACTATCCCCCAATTTAACTGATCCCCAAAGGTTTTTGATTAAATAGCGGAATAGAAAATATGATCCCAAAAAAGTGTATGTATATCACACGTACACAACCACACTAGGCCCCAATTACTATTGTTTGTACCCCTAAAAGGCTAGGAGTAGGGGGAGTATGGAACAGGCAGCACCCTCAAACCTTCAGAAGTATGAGATGAACCCCAACAACTTGGAAAGGTGGATCTCTCTCACACGTACCAACACAGACTATCCCCCAATTTAACTGATCCCCAAAGGTTTTTGATTAAATAGCGGAATAGAAAATATGATCCCAAAAAAGTGTATGTATATCACACGTACACAACCACACTAGGCCCCAATTACTATTGTTTGTACCCCTAAAAGGCTAGGAGTAGGGGGGAGTATGGAACAGGCAGCACCCTCAAACCTTCAGAAGTATGAGATGAACCCCAACAACTTGGAAAGGTGGATCTCTCTCACACGTACCAACACAGACTATCCCCCAATTTAACTGATCCCCAAAGGTTTTTGATTAAATAGCGGAATAGAAAATATGATCCCAAAAAAGTGTATGTATATCACACGTACACAACCACACTAGGCCCCAATTACTATTGTTTGTACCCCTAAAAGGCTAGGAGTAGGGGGAGTATGGAACAGGCAGCACCCTCAAACCTTCAGAAGTATGAGATGAACCCCAACAACTTGGAAAGGTGGATCTCTCTCACACGTACCAACACAGACTATCCCCCAATTTAACTGATCCCCAAAGGTTTTTGATTAAATAGCGGAATAGAAAATATGATCCCAAAAAAGTGTATGTATATCACACGTACACAACCACACTAGGCCCCAATTACTATTGTTTGTACCCCTAAAAGGCTAGGAGTAGGGGGAGTATGGAACAGGCAGCACCCTCAAACCTTCAGAAGTATGAGATGAACCCCAACAACTTGGAAAGGTGGATCTCTCTCACACGTACCAACACAGACTATCCCCCAATTTAACTGATCCCCAAAGGTTTTTGATTAAATAGCGGAATAGAAAATATGATCCCAAAAAAGTGTATGTATATCACACGTACACAACCACACTAGGCCCCAATTACTATTGTTTGTACCCCTAAAAGGCTAGGAGTAGGGGGAGTATGGAACAGGCAGCACCCTCAAACCTTCAGAAGTATGAGATGAACCCCAACAACTTGGAAAGGTGGATCTCTCTCACACGTACCAACACAGACTATCCCCCAATTTAACTGATCCCCAAAGGTTTTTGATTAAATAGCGGAATAGAAAATATGATCCCAAAAAAGTGTATGTATATCACACGTACACAACCACACTAGGCCCCAATTACCATTGTTTGTACCCCTAAAAGGCTAGGAGTAGGGGGGAGTATGGAACAGGCAGCACCCTCAAACCTTCAGAAGTATGAGATGAACCCCAACAACTTGGAAAGGTGGATCTCTCTCACACGTACCAACACAGACTATCCCCCAATTTAACTGATCCCCAAAGGTTTTTGATTAAATAGCGGAATAGAAAATATGATCCCAAAAAAGTGTATGTATATCACACGTACACAACCACACTAGGCCCCAATTACTATTGTTTGTACCCCTAAAAGGCTAGGAGTAGGGGGAGTATGGAACAGGCAGCACCCTCAAACCTTCAGAAGTATGAGATGAACCCCAACAACTTGGAAAGGTGGATCTCTCTCACACGTACCAACACAGACTATCCCCCAATTTAACTGATCCCCAAAGGTTTTTGATTAAATAGCGGAATAGAAAATATGATCCCAAAAAAGTGTATGTATATCACACGTACACAACCACACTAGGCCCCAATTACTATTGTTTGTACCCCTAAAAGGCTAGGAGTAGGGGGAGTATGGAACAGGCAGCACCCTCAAACCTTCAGAAGTATGAGATGAACCCCAACAACTTGGAAAGGTGGATCTCTCTCACACGTACCAACACAGACTATCCCCCAATTTAACTGATCCCCAAAGGTTTTTGATTAAATAGCGGAATAGAAAATATGATCCCAAAAAAGTGTATGTATATCACACGTACACAACCACACTAGGCCCCAATTACTATTGTTTGTACCCCTAAAAGGCTAGATGAGGAGTAGGGGGAGTATGGAACAGGCAGCACCCTCAAACCTTCAGAAGTATGAGATTGTGTTCACTGTACCCCACAAAGATTGAGTTCACTGCACCCCACAATGATTGTGTTCACTGCACCCCACAAAGATTGTGTTCACTGCACCTCACAAAGATTGTGTTCACTGTACCCCCCAAAGATTGTGTTCACTGCACCCCACAAAGATTCTGTTCACTGTACCCCACAAAGATTGTGTTCACTGCACCCCAAAAAGATTGTGTTCACTGCACCCCAAAAAGGATGTTGTTCACTGCACCCCAAAAAGGATGTTGTTCACTCCACCCCAAAAAGATTGTGTTCACTGCACCCCACAAAGATTGTGTTCACTGCACCCCAAAAAGATTGTGTTCACTGCACCCCAAAAATGATTTTGTTCACTGCACCCCAAAAAGGATTTTGTTCACTGCACCCCAAAAAGGATGTTGTTCACTCCACCCCAAAAAGATTGTGTTCACTGCACCCCAAAAAGATTGTGTTCACTGCACCCCACAAAGGATTTTGTTCACTGCACCCCAAAAAGATTGTGTTCACTGCACCCCAAAAAGGATGTTGTTCACTGCACCCCAAAAAGGATTTTGTTCACTGCACCCCAAAAAGATTGTGTTCACTGCACCCCACAAAGGATTTTGTTCACTGCACCCCACAAAGATTGTGTTCACTGCACACCAAAAAGGATTGTGTTCACTGCACCCCAAAAAGATTTTGTTCACTGCACCCCAAAAAGATTGTGTTCACTGCAGCCCAAAAAGATTGTGTTCACTGCAGCCCAAAAAGATTGTGTTCACTGCAGCCCAAAAAGATTGTGTTCACTGCAGCCCAAAAAGATTGTGTTCACTGCAGCTCACACACAGAAAAATGGATGTGGATCACTGACACCTGCCTATCTCCAATCCCACACCACACAGCAATATCGATTGTAGTTTGTAGAACACAGTTTGCCTAAAATTCAGCAGACTCTGTCCCTAACAGGATTGAGAAGAGATCGTAGATCAGGATTGAGTGCAGATTCACCCCACCCCCCACACAGCAATATCGATTGTAGTTTGTAGAAGACACTGACCCTATAATTCAGCAGACTCTATCCCTAAAATGCCTACAACTCGCCCTGCCTAAACACTCCGACCTGTCCCTCAATTCTATCCGGACACAAATGGTTTTTTCCTGCCTATCTTTCCCTAATCAGCAGCCAGCACGTTGATGTGTGCTCTGTCCCTGAATCTAAGCAGCATAATGACGCCGCTGCGGCTGCCTCGAACTTATAAAGACTTGGTCACATGCTTCAGACGGCCAATCACAGCTACTGAGACATTTGCAGGCATGGCTGGGATGGCTTAAGGCACACCAGTTAAACGATTGTTGATTGGCTGTTGAAAGCCCGCCATGAAAAGAGCGCCAAAGCATGCAAAACCCGGAAATAAAACGACCGAACACGGATTTTTACCCGAACATACAGTAAAGTGTCCGTGTCCGTGTTCGGGTACAAAAAATCCAATTATTCGGTACGAACACGAATAATACAGTCCGTGTTCGCTCAACACTACGTCTCCTTCCCCTTTTTATTGCTATCCTTCCATTTTCTTTGCTCTTATTCCCCTTTTCTTTGCTCTCCTATCCCTTTTCTCTGCTCCTCTTCCCCATTTTTTGTTCTCCTTCTCTTTTCTCTGCTCTCATTTCCCTTTTCTTTGCTCTCCTTCCCCTTTTCTCTTTGCTCTCCTTCCCCTTTTCTCTTTGCTCTCCTTCCCCTTTTCTTTGCTCTCCTTCCCCTTTTCTTTGCTCTCCTTCCCCTTTTTTTGCTCTCCTTCCCCTTTTTTTTGCTCTCCTTCCCCTTTTCTTTGCTCTCCTTCCCCTTTTCTTTGCTCTCATTCTGCTGTCCTTCCATTTTCTTTGCTCTCCTTCCCCTTTTCTTTGCTCCTTCTGCTGTCCTTCCATTTTCTTTGCTCTCGTATCCCTTTTCACTGCTCCTCTTCCCCTTTTTTAAATCTCCTTCCCTTTTCTCTGCTCTCCTTCCCTTTGCTCTCCTCCCTCTGCTCCTCTTCCCCATTTTTCTGCTCTCCGTCCCATTTTGTTGTCTCTTCCTATTTGATTTGCTCTCCTGATGGGATGCTCTCCTTCCTCTTATCTGCTGCTTTGCCTAATATCCCTTTTCTTTGCTCAACCTTCCCCTTTCCTCTGCTCTTCTCCCCTTTTCTCTCTTCTGCTTACCTTTTTTTCTCTTGTGCTCTGCTCTTTCTTGCAGCAGCAGCTAGTTTTCTTTCTTCTTCGTTTTCTTTCTTCTTCTTCTCTTCTTCTTCTTGGTACCACGGGCACCAGGCGGAGAATGCAGGGAGAGGTTACCTCGTGACGTCATCGGCACGGCATAGTGGAATTGGTCAGAAGGCGGAGGGGAGGGGACGCACAGTCACTACATGATGAAAGTGACGAACACCAATAAGGTACCGCGGAATAAGGAACAAAGTGTGTTCCTTATCAGTTTGATACGGAACAGCACTTGTCTGTTTAAAATACGGGACGATTCCGTATTTTACGGAACGGTTGGCAACCCTGCCCCAGAGCCCTGCTATTCGTTTTCTTCCACATTGAGGTGTTCCTACCCAGATCTTCTGTGGGAGCTGCAGAGGTTCCAGTCTTGGTCCCTTCTCCTGTTCATCCATCTATCCAGTTGCCTCATCCATTCCTCTATCCTGTTGATGGTCTACAGATACAGATGATAGTTCCAGTAGACCAAGGGATTTTGCACTTCTCCTAGGAGCGCCGTATGTACTGTATACTTGTACACTCTTTGGATTTACCATCCTGCACTACTTTGGTCCGACTTTGATGCGACTTGAGGTCCACAGACCTCTAGATTACACAGGCATTTCTTCAAGCCGCATCAAAGTCCCGTTAAAGTCGTGGAAAAGTTGTTTTAAAGTCACATGACTTTCAGGTTGTCCAAGTGTGAAAAGGGCCTAAATGGTTTGCAGAGAAGAGAGCAAGGGCTCTTTCACACGGGCGGTGCGCCTGATGAAGCCCGTTCTGCTCAGCGGGGCATCGACTCCACTCTGTGTGCAGAGACAGAGCTGTCAGATCCCCACTGTCCTCTATGAGGAGATCGGATGAGAACAAACCGCCTGTTCGTTCTCATCCGATCCCATCCGATCCTCCAGACGCACGGAATTCACGGACAGGATCGGAATTGGATAGCAGAGGGTGTCAGTGGAGATGTCTCGGCTGACATCGGCTGCCCCATAGGGATGCATGGAGCATCCGATCAGGTCCACCTGAAAAACTGACAGGCGGATTGGATCGGATCGCCCGTATGAAAGGGGCCCAAGGCTATTTTGAATATATAAAAAAAAAAAGGGTAGCTTCTCATCTTCAACTTATTTTTTAGTTGAGCCGTCTCTATGAACTTCGCTGATTTTTAGAATAACCAAACCACATCCTGCAAATAGGCTGACATTTAATTCACTGCAAGTTAGGTCGGCTACTATAAAGTTTTATAATCAACAGCCAAGACTTCTAACATCCACCTAATTAGTACCTTCATAATATACCAGCAGTCATCGCAGAGACAGCTTCTTGCCTCAAGTTGCACGGAAAAACAAACGTCTCAGTGCTCTTGTGAACTATAGTAGTCTATTGCTTAATGGTCTGAGACAAAACAATTTCATCTCAAGTAGTTATTCTTCAGATTTTAATTTATTTTATGTCATGTGCTTTTTCTGCTTTGGTGAAATATTCTGCTATGTTCACCAGATTTTTAATGAAAGTTTGTGCTATTTCAAATTTGCAAAAAAAGTATATACTGTAAAAGTGATTGTGAAGTTAATTTTTTATTTATTTTTTTTAAATACCAAACTTGTCTATACTTGCCTGTTCTATGCAATGGAATTGCACAGAGTGGCTGAGACCTTTCTTTTTTCGGGTCCCCCGCCAGCGTCCTGGCCCCTCCCCTCTGCCCAGTGCCATCATAAGAAGCTTTCCATGGGCGCACCCGAGCCCCGCTGATGCGTCCATTGACACAGACAGCGGGACTCCGCCCCGTCCCTCGCTCCCTCGTCACTGGCTTTGATTCACAGCACTGGGAGCCAATGGCTCCTGGGGCCCCAGCAAAGCCAGTGAGACCCGGTGTGTGGAGGGAGAAGGGCTGCAGAACTGCAAAGCGATCGAATGAGGGCTCAGAGAAGCAAAAGTGGGGTAAGGGGGATGCTGAACCCTAAACATTTTTTACCTTAACCACTTCAATACTGGGCACTTCCACCCTCTTCCTGCCCAAGCCAATTTTCAGCTTTCAGCGCTCTCGTAATTTGAATGACAATTGAGCGGTCATGCAATGCTGTACCCAAAACTTTTGTTTTAAAAAATAGAGCTTTCTTTTGGTGGTATTTAATCACTGCTGGGTTTTTTATTTTTTACTAAAAAAAAAAAAGAAAAAAGAAAATTTTGAAAAAAAAAATTGTTCTTAGTTTCTGTCAGTAAATTTTGTGAATAAGTAATTTTTTTTTATTCACTGATGTGCGCTGATGAAGTGGCACTGATGGGCACTGATAGGCTGCACTGATGGGAACTGATGAGGTGGCACTTATGGTCACTGATGAGGTGGCACTCATGGGAAGGCACTAATATGCCACACAGATGGGCACTGATTAGTGGCACTGGTGGGCACTGGTGGGCAGCACTGGTGGGCGACACTGATGGGCAGCACAGATGAGCATGCACTGATGGGCACTGACTGGCGTCACTAATGGGCCCTGACTGGCGTCACTGATGGGCACTGATTGGTGTCACTGATGTGCACTCTTTGGTGTCACTGATGGGCCCTGCTTGTACACAGGGCACTAATGATTAGTGCCCCAAATTACTTGTCCTGGACTCCCCCTTGAGGAGGAGCTGCTGATCGGCTTTCCTCGCCCCACACTCTGACTGTGTGAGGCGAGGAGTGTTGATAAATGGCACTTCCCCATTTATGTGACCGGTTGGATTGGACACAGCCATGGGTAAAAAGCCACATCATTGGCTCTTTACCAAGATCGGGTGGCGCATAGGAACACAACGCGGATGTAATCACCGCGCTGCACACCCCTGTGGGCATGCGAGAGTGGCCATTCTGGGGCGCTGTCATATGACGTCCTCCCAGAATGAGAGCTGCACAGCTCCCCCGTCATTTGATGGTGGGCGGGCGGCAAGTGGATAATGCAAGGAATGCATTAAGGTAAAAAATGTTTAGGCTTTAAGACTCATGATTCCATGTACTATATTTACAGAATAAATCATTACAAATTCTAAATATTTTTATCCCATTAAAGTCTAGGGGGTTGATTTACTAAAACTGGGGAGTGCAAAATCTGGTGCAGCTCTGCATAGAAACCAATCAGCTTCAAGGTTTTTTCTCAAAGCTTAATTGAACAAGCTGCAGTTAAAACTCAAGCTTTTGGGCACCAATGCAGGCTACCCTTCAGGTTCCAGTAGGCCATTGTACCCGTGAAGGAGTCACTGGATAGTTGCTGGCAACACTTAAGTATTTTTAATGTTATGCCATATACCAATGGTATTCTGGTGAGTGTATATTGGTGAAGGAAACAGCACTGGAATGACTTTATTGTTTTTTTCCAAAATATTTTTTTTATACAAACATTCATCATACAATAATATACAAAAAAACCTTTGGTAGAACAGTGTGTGAATACAGGTTGGCCCTACTTAATCTGTTACAGAAATAAGTAAATACATCTCAAACTGTGATAAATCAGGATCCGAGGAAAAAGAAGCAAATGTTAATAGATTAGGACATATAATCGAGGACCTGGAGTGGGAGTTTGTATATGAGTAAACCTACTGTTACAAAAACATCTATCTCAATAGGGCGGTAATAGTGAGAGAGTCCTGGTCGTTTACAGGTGTGTCAGTGTGGTTTATGGGAGAAGATATGGTATTGTAGTTCATATGTCAAAAGCGTATGAGAGGAGAGGTGAGTGTTCTTGAACAGGTTGATTTTTTTTTATCTAGGTCAGGTACAAAGTGTGTAAGTAGGAGGTATGATCAGGGGGGAATGTAACGCTCATGCGTTTTTTGTTAGTGAATGGATTTGCAGCTGCAGAATTATTACACTCAGTAGTCATGTAGAGAATGTGTTGAACAACATATCCAACTCTCAGGACTGCATCACTGTGTACAGCCTGTTATGCAAATATACATACACTCAATATGATGTTCCTGGAGTGATAGAATGTATATGATAGAATAGAGGTGAGAGACAGGCAATAGAATGGTGAGCACTTAGTAGTAGTATTCAGGAGAGTGGTAGGTGATGATAGTATGCAGATAGGTTTTAGCAATCATGTATAGTAACAGGTGGTAGGGGACAGCAGATGAAGTATGCAAGAGAGAGTAACCTAGTGCAATGATAGGTGATGGTAGTCCCAAGAGCTAGCAATCTATGCAGATGATAGAAATAGCTTAGATAGTAATAGTCCCTTAAGCCCCGGTTCACACTTGTGCGTGTGCGGGGTTCGCATGTAATATCGGAGCGCACTGCTCCGACATTACATGCGATCGGCTGTGCGGTGCGAGTTTAGCCATACAGTTTGTATGGCTAAATTCGCACCGCAGCCGCACCAAACACGCACAGGACCCTTTTTTCTAGCCGCATCAGGATCGGATCGCACAGCGGTTCACACTTGTGCGATCCGATCCTGTGCGAACTGCACGATCGCACTGCGATATGCGATCAAACTGGGGGTGTCGTTAAGATTACATTGACACCCCCAGCGTATCGCATATGGCAGTGTGAACTGCCGGGGGTGCGTGTGCGATGCGGGAACAGGCTACGAATTCGCAGCCTTCCCGCATCGCATATATGTGAACCGAGCCTTAGTATGCAGTAGTAGATAGTGATAGTGAGGAAGGAATCCCCTGCGGGGTACTTATCACTAGATGGGTTAGTAGTAGCAAGGTCCAAGAGTAATGGAGTAATCCGGTAGCGAGATACTGGATCCGTAGCGAGGTTCCGGTCTTGTTCAGGCAAGGGGAATAGCTTGAAGCTCCGGCAGCATTGGACAAGGCAAGGCAACATGCGGTTTGAACGAGCAATGAGTGAGAGAAAGCCGGCGATTGAAATAGCCGCTCATAGCGGCGCCCGGCGATGACGTCATTGCCCTTAAAGGTGTATGCGTTCCATTTGGATAGCAAGATGGGACGCAATATTAAGAGAGAAATGTGGAAGTAAGGGTACCAGAGGTACCAGAACATTACAGGGAATGGGCGTTTTCTCCATACAGAATGCCAGATTTATGTTAGATAGAAAATTGCCCCATCATATAAATAGTATGCAAGTACCCATTCGAGTAACCAGTGGTCAGATAGGAATTGATGGTGCATACCTGGTGGAAAATCTGGGTTTATTCTAAGTGGAGTAAGTGGGCCTGGGTTAAATGATAATGGGGTCTCCTTGCACACTGTGCGAAAGCAATGTAAAAATGGGCCAATTAACAGATGGGAGCGTAATTCAGTTGGAATGTGATGATCAAGTAACCATGAAGTAAAGAGGTGAAAGCCTTCAAAGGTGACCTAGTCTTTGTGAGATTCGTGAACATTCCAATCAATTATCCTTGAAAGGCGGGAATCTTTGAAGTAATTCAGGAGATCTTCTAGGCCAGTCCCTCCGAAATGTTTGGGTAAGGAAAGCTGAGGGTAACTTACTCTGGGTTTGGGTTCTCCCCATAGGAATTTGAAGCAAGAACTTTTGTATGTCTTGAAAAATGCTAGTGAGAGGTGTAGTGGGATGGTTTGTAGGATGTAAGTAGGGGACGGGGTGCATTCATTTTTAGGATAGCTGCCCTACCAAACCAGGAAAATATTGGCTTGTTCCAACATTTAAGGTCCACTAAAGGGGAAGTTGTCTTCTTGACATCTCCTAACCAGTTTTTGCAGAAGGGTGATATTAACCGCAAAGGACTTGGAAAAAAATTGATTTTCAAGTTGGATAGTGTGCAGAATTTTTGGAATTCTTTTCTAGAGTGACTTTATGCAGACAACCACCTGTTGTCACTTTTTTCCGTTATCACTTGAGGACATTCCTTCCTTGGATGATTGCTATACATCTTCTTGACACATTTTGGACCTTTCATTATATGTGAGGACTTTATTTATTGACCACATGTTTGATATATGATGTTTTTGTTTACACATGGCACTTGTGTTATTTTTAAAATATTGTAGCAATGCACTGTTCTACTATTGAGTTATCTTATGGCACTTTTCCACTGCAAGTACCGGCTCGGCTCTACTCGGCCCTGCTTGGCCCTGCTTGCTTTTCCACTGCTGGTACCGCATGGTACGGTGTTGGAACGGTTCGGTTCGGTACGGTACGGTTTGCTTTTCCACTAAAGTAGTACTAAAGTTAAGTGGGTGGGATAACAACGGGGTGGGTGGGATTCTCTGACCAATCAGTGGCTAGTAGTGACTGCATGCAAAGGATTGTGGGATATGGTACCGGTATGGTACCTCTTGGAACCAAAATCGAGGCGGTACTGTTTTTGAGAGCCGTACCGTTCGGTTCCATGCAGTGGAAAAGCGCCGCCGTACCGTACTGTACCGAACCGTTCCTACACCGTACCATGCGGTACCAGCAGTGGAAAAGCACAAAAGCAAGCCGAACCGTTTGGTTCCATGAAGTGGAAAAGCGCTATTATAGGACTGGTTCCCTTTGTGCCAGAAGCTTCACCCCTGAAGTGCTCACTATATTTTTTTTTAAGTTAAAAGCTGATTGGCTATCATGCACAGCTGCGCCATATTTTGCACTCCAGTTTTGGTAAATCAACCCCTATGTGTAGCTAAAGTAAAATAAAAAAATAATAATCAACACAAGGTACATAGCTTACAATAATTTTGTGATGTGTCCCTTGTGATGATTCCTCTTCAGTTAGTAGAAATCCTCCTCCATCTTTGTCCCCCACCCTCACTGCCAAATTTTCCGGTGAGACGGGGCTTAATACAACTAATAGGCTGTCACAGGCTGTCATCACAAGAGCCTCACTATGCTCACCCTTTCTACCCATCTCCACCATCCATAGAAGCCGTTACAGTTTCAATGAATGGAAAAGGATCTATGAATGAAGGACGGAAATCAAAAGAGCCTTAAATCGAAAAGTTAAAATCCAATCTTCTTTATTGAAAAAAAATGTTGGGGTAAAAATGCAGGAACAAGACAGTTGACATGTTTCAGTTAGCTAGAAAGTGCTAGCGATTGACATTTTTTGTACCTGGATTTGTTTATGCTTGATTGAATTTGTAACTGTGTGTGTGCAATATTTTATAATAAATTTAACTTGTAAGAGGTTTTACACTATTGGCGCTTATCTTTTTTTTTGGGGTGCATACTACCAGACATGACGGCTTGAGTCCAGTGGAGTGTTACCACACTGGATGGATTGGAAAAGCCCACATTGCTCTCCATGATGAAATAGGAGTGGATGAGACACAGTAGCTTATTGTGACCTCCCATAATAGGAGGTCTATGCTTTCTGGTAAGAGTACATCTTGTATGTGGTGGCGGTGAATTCACAAGGTGAAGGGACCCTGTTTGAATCCGGAACACAGGAATTTCTTTTCACTTATCAACACAACCCCTTCGGATTTTTCACTTGTGTTATGAGTTTGACACTTGGACTCACTGTTTTCTATTATTTCAGATTTTTTTTTATTGCAACACTGTTTTGGTAGTCATTTTTTAAATATCTCATGTGAATGGTTCAGCTTTGATTTGTTTCATATATCACAAGCGCAATATTCTCTTGTTGTCAAATGTTGTCAAATGTTTCAGCCTATACAGGCCTTAGTCAGTCATAAGATGATTAAGGCCTGCATAGGCAGAATCGCGTCAACTGTCATGTTCCTGTATATTTACTCCAAAATCGTTTTCAATTAAGAAAATTGGATTTTCACCTTTCGAGTTGCCAGCTCTTTTGACTGTTGTATATCGATGGCTTGCAGAGGCTTTGAGCGGGGCACCGATAAGGCAACTAAAATATTATGAAATAGGATTGCAGAGTGGTAGGTCTTTGTTACTGTTCTATGAATGGAGGACATGATGATGACTGATATCAAGTTATGCCCTTGTGCTGATGGGTTTTTTTTCACCATATTTCTAAACGCTGTTCTTCAAATATCCCCCCACAAGTCCTGCTTAGAGATTGTGAAAATTTAACTTTTGAGGTATCAAAATAACTCAAAATCGTGTTTTAACAGTTAAAGGTCAAGTACAAATTTTAATCATATAAATTGAAATACATACTGTACATTCTGATGATTCATATACATAGATATTAATACAGTGCCTCCTTTATGTCCTTCACCCTGTCAGATATTATTGTCATTTCAAGTTACATATTGTGCCTATTGCATCAATCTCGCTCTATACATTCGGTACAGGTGCTGATAGAGAGACAATATGCACTCTACACATTTTCTCAGACCATTAGACTGTTCCTCAGGAGAACAATGAAAGCAAACATGTGTCCAACATCAGATGCATCACTAAAAAAGGTTAGAACCCTACATCCGTATTCCCACTTCAGACAGCAATAGAGCCCTTGTGGGACATTGGAGTGAACATAAACTGGCCAAGCACAGTAATGTCTATCTTAGCCATTGATATCATCACAATCTGATAGTCAATCTTAGCAGGTAATAAATATAGTGTAGCAAGCTGTGATTAACCACTTTACCACCGGAGGATTTTGCTGTCTTACGTCTGGGCCACTTTTTGCGATTCGGCACTGTGCGACTTTAACTGACAATTGCACGGTCATGCAACGCCATACCTAAACAAAATTGACGTCCTTTTTTTCCCACAAATAGAGCTTTCTTTTGGTGGTATTTGATCACCTGTGCAATTTTTACTTTTTGCGCTATAAACAAAAAATAGCGACAATTTTTAAAAAATAACAATATTTTTCACATTTTTTATATGAAATCCCCCCCCCCCCCCAAAAAAAAAAATATAAAAATCAAAATTTTTTATCATTTTAGGCCAATTTGTTTTCTGCTACATATTTTTGGTTAAAAAAAATCACACTAAGCGTATCTTGATTGGTTTGCGCAAAAGTTATTGCGTTTACTAACTAAGGGAAAGATTTCTGTCGTTTTTGGTGTTTTTTTTTTAACGAGTAATGGCGGCGATCTACGTTTTTTTTTTGCGGGACTGTGACATTGCGGCGGACAGATCGGACCCTTGACTGACATTTTTGACACTTTTGGGGGGACCAGTGACATTACTACAGTAATCAGTGCTATAAATATGCACTGTTACTGTAAAAATGACACTGGCAGGGAAGGGGTTAATTTTATTGGAGAGGGAGGGGTTAATGTATGCCTGATGCTTACTGACATGTGTGGGGGGAGGTGACTGAGTGACACAGGGACAGATCGCAGGTTCAGCTATGCTGAACCCTGCAATCTCTCACTGTCTGTCACTTAGTAGATCCGCCCGCTTTGTTTATACAAGCGGGCGGATCTCCAGACTCGATTCCCCGATGATCAGGGAAGAGCAGCGGCGATCGCCACTGCTCCTCCCCTGGCCCGACTCCCGCTGTGACTGGGGAAGGTCTACGTCGCCAGACGTTATCGTGCCACTTTGCCGCAGTAGAGCTCTAGTGAGCAGTGCGGAAGTGGTTAATATCTCCAGTAGTAAGTAATTAATACCGGTTTCCATCTGTTGACCAGATGGTGCTCCTATTGGAGATCCCATACCCTTCACTAGAGGGTCATTTTCCAATGGCCTTGTCCCTGAGTTCAGGATATTAACCTTGTTCCATGACGTATCTGATGTTGCCCATACTTTTCCTCCCATTAATCATAATGATCATTTTTTTCCTTTTTTTTGTTTGGTATAAAAGTCATGTTTAGAGGGCTGCCTTCAATGGCAACATCTGTCACCATTCCTCATCAAGCAAGAGTGATTAAGGCCACCTAAAGTATAACTAAGGACAAAACTTTTTCTTTAGCTTCTGATAGAGTGGAGAGGGATGCGAACACCTGTCAGTTTCTATTGCTGTATGTTAGGAGTTTCACCCTCTCTATTTGTCCTAATTGCCACTATCATTGAAAGTGAAAGTAATATAAATCCCATATTTTGGGTTGTTCCCAGAAAAGTTTTAGAGGGGAAAACTTCCAATGGGGACACTATTACTGGTGGCCTGTGGTCCCCAATGGATTTCCTTAATTTGTGGGGATTTCTTCTCACTTCCTGTATTGGCTATGGGGCAGGAAATAAAGGTAAATCTCCCCAAGGGAGCACAGATGGCTAAAAATAAACCAACAGGGGGTATAACTCTTCATTACTCTATCCAAAGTGGAAGAAAAAAAGTTTTGTCTATAGTTCTACTTTAAAGTGTGGATGTATGAAGTGTGCCATTGCTACCCTTTTCTTTTATATGTACCAATTAACTGACTATTAAGCTTATCCAATGGCGTCAGTACTGTCTATATCAGTACCAAGCAAGAGGAGGTGGTCTGAAAAGTTGCACATAACCTCTGCAATAACCTAAAATGTAACAGACAGAAAATAAAATGTGGATACCCTCTCAGTACTTGGTAACAGAAATGTTCATGTAACTAGCTGTCAGTCTTTTTGTTGGGAATTCTGGTGGATATCAAGCATTTTTCTGTACTTGGAGCATTTTTGAGGGGTGGCGCTTAGGGCGGTGTGCATGCAATGTAGAGATGTACTGAGTGTTTTTCTTGCATGAACATATGATTTACCCATTAACTTACAAAATCAACAAAACTTGTAATTTTACCATGACTGTCCAGTCTCTTCTTCATCTATCATTGGGGCTTTCTTTGTGTAGAACATGATTGTAAGCAGGGGTTAGTACCCATTTTAGGTATTTTTGGTGGGCCAAGCTTAGTTCTTTATATTCTGGAGCCAGAAGCACTTAAGGACGAAATGTGATGGAATAAGGTACAAAACAAAAAGGGGAAAGATAGCTGCGCTCAATACATGAATAAATTAGATAAAGGCTGCCAGTACAAAGGTAATATCAGACCAAAAGCAATATGTAATAAAGTACAGCGCCACAATAGCAAATGAATGGAAAAGGCAATAACTACATAAAGTCCATAAAGTCCGTGAAACCAGATGCTGAAGTGCAGAAATGAATGCAAAAGGATTCCAACACCAAGAGTGAAAACACAATCCTGACGATCACCACGTGCTCATATAAGGTAATTCCCTTACCAGAACTTTAGACCCCCTGTTAAGGAAGGTCAACCAAGTATAAGACATAGAAATAACCACCAGGATAAGGTCCACTCCAAGGTCCAGCACCAGATCCGCCACGTAACTTCATCCAAAGTAGTAAAGTATGTTCAAGTGCCTCAAATATTGATGATGGTATCCCTACTGATCCACCAGTCACTGGCCTTCCTGCAATACAGTCTCAGTTACAATGTAGACACGTCCCCGTTTCCTAGGATATGGCACGAAACATCCGGTTTACATAAGGTAACCTGTAGAAAACCACTATGTGAGGTTACAGCCCAAATGAAACATGCCCTTTGGATTAAGCCTGATATAGGCCTTATTGGAGAACACAAGTGCTGGTCAGTATCCTGTGTTAAAGCTGAATCTGAACTGTACAGTGTTGCTGGTGAGGGTTCAAAGAGGCAGAGACCTATTCATGTTTTGAAAAGAACTGGGCACTGTGTTCCTGCTACAGTAAAATGTTAAAAAGGCTGACCAATCGGATAGCCCTTTATTTCTGTAGGTGTGCCTCAGGCTGGAAGGATGTGAGTAACCAGGGTGGCGAAGTTTCTCCAAACTACAGGAATATGATGCCACATCCCATTCCTGTTCCAGGCTGATGGTGGGAATTTCCCTTGGCCAGCCTGACCATTGGTGCTTACATGCTGGGATGCCATACTAGCACCTCCTGGCACAGCTTTGTCTAATGACAGCCACATGCAGCACTGCTCCTCTTCTGCTGGCAAGGCAGAGACACCTCGCTCACTCCTCAGTCTGGTGTCCCTGGAAACTCCAACCCAGAAATGTGATTCTTTCAGTGTGCATATTCCCTTTTAGTGAGGAAAGAAGCCCAAGAACTGGTAAGTGAATTTTAATATTTTTATATATGTATTTTTCCAGGACTAGACCACCAGGGATTATTGCTATGGGGGAATTGGCACATACTATACTATCAGGAATAATCAGAGTAAATGTTTCATATTGGAGCACTGTATTACAATGTTGGCATTGTCCTTTTCCCCCATAGTATTGATTATTCTTTGCATTATCATATCCATATACTATATTATAAATACCTGCTTATACTGTGCAACGTCTATCATGAATAAGTTTTCAAGATAAAATATTGATATAAAAACAGTGATCAGGTGTCTGTCTCACTTCGCTGGTATATTGCATATCTTTACATTTGCTGAAATGAGGTCAAGTTGAATAAACCAATATTCATTTTTTATTTATTTTTTTTGTATCTTGCTCTACATCTTATAAACCTCTGTAGGAGAATTGCTGTTTTTTTTTTTTTTTTAATTAATTTTTATAGGGTTTTCAGAAATACAGAAGAACAGTACATTCAATATCATACTTATACAACAGCTACAAACAGTGTACAACCAACATCAGCAACATATTAATGTCATCATAACATACATACTGTATAGTACGCACAGGTGCCAAAATCTGATTGTAGAAAACATGAATGTGGAACCAGAGAATTGCTGTTTTTTGATGTTCAAAAAATTTGTTAGGTTTTAGACTTTTTTCTTTAAATAAAAGGTCAGTCAGGCCTAAAGTCAAAAGCAGAGGTTCTACACAGAGGTAAATTTTTTTTTTTTTAAACAGTAGTTACAAATTTGTATTTTTATTTTTTAATTATTATTAGTAATATTATTATTATAATTTCATTATTTTTAATAATTTTTGGTGAACTAGCCTAAAAACACCTACAAACATAACAAAGGCTTCCTGTCCTTCCACAATGCAGGTAGAAGGGGAGGCAGCATGGAGGAAATTATATGGGGCAGGAGCATCACAAGCATCAGCATAAAAATTTCTAAGTGCAGTAATCCAGCAATTTTAATGAAACACAATGGTTAAAAACACTTACAGCGTTTCACGATACAGATGGTTATGAGTAAGCGATCATCTGTATCGTGAAACGCGTCAACCTGACATGTCTGTCTTTGCACTGTCTGTATGAATTAACCTACGAGGAATAAAGGAATTTATTGATTTCAACTATTGCTTTGTGTGCGGTCACACTTTTGGATTTTTATCATTTCAGACGACGGATCTGACCTGCACCAGGCTTAACTACTACACCTGAGCGGCTTTTCCCTCCTTCAGTTCATTAAAAACACTTATAGACTTGTGTAGATAAATAGGTTCATCAATAGTTATAGTGCTCCTGGCATGTTATTTCATGTCACTGAGTCGGCCATCTTGCTCCCACGGACCTTCCTCTACTGCAGCTGCTGGTCGGCACATTGACATGAAACAAAACATCCCAGGAGCACTATAATTATTGATAAGCCTATTTATCGATACAAGTCTGTAAGTGTTTTTACCCATTGTGTTTCATTAAAATTGCTGAATTAGTGTAGAAGAAGCGCCTTCCTTGTATAGCTTTCTCTCTCCAGAGCCTTCTTCTACTCTGCCTTGGTGCTGCTTTGGTTCAGCTCTCACCTTGAATGACCCTAGGAATTACAGCACCTTGAGGACCCTTTTAGCAGATGCACCCCTATCCTTTATTTTTGTCAACATCAGTGGCGGCCCGTGCATAGGGGGCGCCAGGGCGCCGCCCCCCTACCCCTAAAAAAAAAGAAAAAAAAAGAAAAAAAAAAACAAAACGAACAAATAAAAAAAAGAAACAAAAAAAAAAATTGGGTTTGCCGGCCTGAACCCAAGGAACTGGTGGCTGGGGGGGGGGGGGGGTGGGGTTACGTCCCAGAAGAGGCGCCGATTGGCTGCCTTCTGGGGGGGTAGGGGGGTATCCTGGGCGCAAGTCTTTGCGGTTGGACACCCCCACTTTCTGATATCTTGGCTGTGATTGGTCCAGTCTACAGCCTGGACCAATCATCATCCAGGATATCGCTGACGTCGCAATGGGGGCGGTGCCGGTGCATGCGTCAGTCACTCACCGTCACCGCCACTCAGAGAAGAGGAGAGGCCGCCCGCCGGTTCCCGCCGCCGAGACGACGAGGGAGATGGACCCGCCGCAGAAGAGGAGGAAGAAGCTGAGCCGCGCCGCCGCCAGGTAAGTTTGAACGGAGCAGGCCGCCCGCCGGTTCCCGCCGCCGAGACGAGGGAGAAGGACCCGCCGCAGAAGAGGAAGAAGCTGAGCCGCCCCGCCGCCAGGTAAGTTTGAAGGGAGCACGCACGCTGGCACTCTGCAATCATTGGGGGACAATGCTGGCACTCTGCAATCATTGGGGGACAATGCTGGCGCTCTGCAATCATTGGGGGACAATGCTGGCGCTCTGCAATCATTGGGGGACAATGCTGGTGCTCTGCAATCATTGGGGGACAATGCTGGCACTCTGCAATCATTGGGGGGCAATGCTGGCACTCTGCAATCATTGGGGGACAATGCTGTGGCACTCTGCAATCATTGGGGGACAATGCTGGCGCTCTGCAATCATTGGGGGACAATGCTGTGGCACTCTGAAATCATTGGGGGACAAAGCTGTGGCGCTCTGCAATCATTGGGGGACAATGCTGTGGCGCTCTGCAATCATTGGGGGAAAATGCTGTGGCGCTCTGCAATCATTGGGGGACAATGCTGGCACTCTGCAATCATTGGGGGACAATGCTGTGGCGCTCTGCAATCATTGGGGGACAATGCTGTGGCGCTCTGCAATCATTGGGGGACAATGCTGTGGCACTCTGCAATCATTGGGGGACAATGCTGGCGCTCTGCAATCATTGGGGGACAATGCTGTGGCACTCTGCAATCATTGGGGGACAAAGCTGTGGCGCTCTGCAATCATTGGGGGACAATGCTGTGGCGCTCTGCAATCATTGGGGGACAATGCTGTGGCGCTCTGCAATCATTGGGGCACAATGCTGTGGCGCTCTGCAATCATTGGGGGACAATGCTGTGGCGCTCTGAAATCATTGGGGGACAATGCTGTGGCGCTCTGCAATCATTGGGGGACAATGCTGTGGCGCTCTGCAATCATTGGGGACAATGCTGTGGCGCTCTGCAGTGATTGGGGACAATGCTGTGGCACTCTGCATTGAAAGGGGCTCGCACGCTGAACTCTGCATTGATGGGGGCACGGAACAGTTGCATTGAAGGGGGCACGCACGCTGAACTCTGCACAGTGTTTATTGCATTGAAGGGGGCACAGCACAGTTGCATTGAAGGGGGCATGCACGCTGAACTCTGCATTGTGGGGGCACAGCACAGTGTTCATTGCATTGAAGGGGGCACAGCACAGTTGCATTGAAGGGGGCATGCACGCTGAACTCTGCATTGTTGGGGCACAGCACAGAGTTCATTGCATTGAAGGGGGCACAGTGTTTATTGCATTGAAGGGGGCACAGCACAGTGTTTATTGCATTGAAGGGGGCACAGCACAGTGTTTATTGCATTGAAGGGGGCACAGCACAGTGGTTATTGCATTGAAGGGGGCACAGCACAGTGTTCATTGCATTGTGGGGGCACAGCACAGTGTTCATTGCATTGAAGGGGGCACAGCACAGTGTTTATTGCATTGAAGGGGGCACAGCACAGTGTTTATTGCATTGAAGGGGGCACAGCACAGTGTTGCATTGAAGGGGGCACAGCACAGTGTTCATTGCATTGAAGGGGGCGCAGCACAGTGTTTATTGCATTGAAGGGGGCACAGCACAGTGTTTATTGCATTGAAGGGGCACAGCACAGTGTTTATTGCATTGAAGGGGGCACAGCACAGTGTTGCATTGAAGAGGGCATGCACGCTGAACTCTGCATTGTTGGGGCACAGCACAGTGTTCATTGCATTGAAGGGGGCATAGCACAGTGTTTATTGCATTGAAGGGGGCACAGCACAGTGTTTATTGCATTGAAGGGGGCACAGCACATTGTTCATTGCATTGAAGGGGGCACAGCACAGTTGCATTGAAGGGGGCATGCACGCTGAACTCTGCATTGTGGGGGCACAGCACAGTGTTTATTGCATTGAAGGGGGCATAGCACAGTGTTTATTGCATTGAAGGGGGCACAGCACAATGTTCATTGCATTGAAGGGGGCACGCACGCTGAACTCTGCATTGAAGGGGGCATGTACACTGGTCTCTGCATTGAAAGGGGGCATGTACGCTGGTCACTGCATTGAAAGGGGGCATATACCATCTCCTGTACCATGACCTGTGACATGCCTATACCATCACCTGTGCCATGCCTGTACCATCACCTGTGCCATGCCTGCACCATCACCTATGCCATGCCTATACCATCACCTGTGCCATGCCTGTACCATGACTTCAAAGTCACGCAATTTTTTACTGCGTTTTTTGACGCGAAGCAATACCTATTACATTTTTCTTTTTGCGCCCCCCCAAAAATTTTGAGCACCAGCCGCCACTGGTCAACATAAGTAAATAATCCTATGGGTATAGGCAACCTGCCACTCCTCAAATGTTCCTTTGAGGACCAGATACATTGGAAAGGCAGCCAGGAAGAGGACTGTATATAAAACATTTTTTACACATTTTTATCATTTACAAAATGCTGTTTAAATTTCTATTTACACAATTTTTTGTTTTTCTTTGTAAGGCCATCCTTTCCATGTTCAACAAACTCAGGCAGAGAGAGAAATCCAAACTGTATACTAACTTCAATAAAGAAGGAAGTCTACACCAGTCCCTACAGAAAAAAACAAAGGCCATGTGCCCTTCCAGAACACAGGCAAAGGGCAGGCAGCAGTAAATGGATGGGGGTAATTATGCAGGCTGGGGAAAAAGCAAAAATATAAACATAGAGTCCTACCACCATACACTTCCCACCCTTCCCTAAATCTTCCTTCAATGGTCAAATATATCAGAAAAAAAAGTCTGGAGGAGGGCATGTGTTTGTGGCAGGTATTTGCAGTTTTTTTAGACATTTTAATTGTTTTTTTTTTTTTTGTTTTTCTTGTAAGGCTGTCCCTGCTCTGATGAAGCAACAATGGCATGGACATCAGAGCAAACTAGATACAGCCATCACAAAAAGTAGGAGGCCACCACCTTGTCCCTATTTAACCACTTAAGCCCTGGAAGATTTTACCCCCTTCCTGACCAGGGCCTATTTTGCGATTCGGCACTGCATGATTTTAACGGAAAATTGCGCGGTCGTGCAACGCTGTACCCCAATGAAATTGACGTCCTTTTTTTCCCACAAACAGAGCTTTCTTTTGGTGGTATTTGATCACCTGTGCGATTTTTTTTGATCAAGCGCTATAAACAAATAAAAAGCGACAATTTTGCAAAAATAACAATATTTTTCACATTTTTTATATGAAATTCCCCCCCCCCCCCCCCCAAAAATGTAAAAATCAAAATTTTTTAACATTTTAGGCCAATTTGTTTTCTGCAACATATGTTTGGTAACAAAAATTTAAAAAAGCGTATTTTGATTGGTTTGCGCAAAAGTTATTGCGTTTACTAACTAAGGGAAAGATTTTTGTCATTTTTATTGTTTTTTTTTTTTTTAACGAGTAATGGCGGCGATCTGCGATTTATTTATTTTTTTGCGGGACTGCAACATTGCGGCGCACAGATCGGATCCTTGACTGACATTTTTTACACTTTTGGGGGTACCAGTGACATTACTCCAGTAATCAGTGCTATACATATGCACTGTTACTGTAAAAATGACACTGGCAGGGAAGGGGTTAACTTTATTTAAGAAGGAGGGGTTAAGTGTGTCCCTAGGGGCGTGTTTCTAACTGTGATTGGATGTGGCTTGTGATGTAACAGCAGAGATCTACGGTCCTACATAGCAGGACCGTATGATCTGTGCTGTTACACAGGGGAGAATGACAGGCGGCTTTGTTTACATTAGTCGACCGCCTTTCTCCCGGTGTAACCGACGATCGCGAGTGACCAGCGGACATCGGTCCGTGAGGGAGCGAGAGCGCGCCTCCAGCAGCGCGTGCTCGCTCCCTAGAGCCTCACAGGCTAGCGACGTAGTATTACGTCACTTTGCCTGTGAAGGGCTGACCGCCGACGTAAATCGTCGTTAGGCAGTCGGCAAGTGGTTAAAAAAATGGGTTCCTTGCAAGATAAGGTTGCCAGCTCAGACAATGGCCTTGCAGAAGTAATGGCTACAAGGAATGTCTCTAATGTTTAAAAAGACCATTTCTAAAGCACAGAGAAAACCAGGTTAGGTAGGAAAAAAAGGTAGGAAACAAGATTGAAAGGGCAGAAACACAATGTTTGATCATTCTGATGGTTAAATGATGGTACAGACCCAGTTATTTTGTGTTTTGCACTATTCTAAAAAAATTCTGCTTTTTGTTTTTTGTTTTTATCAGCAGTCTTTGATTACTGAATTTGGAATGGAAATTTATTCCAAATGTTATGTCAAATACACATATAATCTTTAATTTTATGGAAATTATATTTTAATGTGTATTGTGTTAATAAACATTAAAACTAAACTGAGTATTATAATCAAGATATAAAAAAAAAAAAAAAAAAAATTAAGACTTGTTATGCAAATCATGGCAATTGTAGCTGCTGGTTAGGTTTGACAATCTTTCCACTTGCTGTATGTAGTTTACAAGTTGTGATTAAGGCTCTTTATGGGCATCACTAAAACAGTGACACCTGCAAGCTGCTCGGGTTTACAAGCCAAGCCAGTGAAAAATGAAGCACAGTGCAGCAAAACAGCACATTGTAAAGTTAAATTTTTTGGAAGAAAATAGGTTTTCTGATTCTGAGAGACAAGGCTAAGTACCAATGATACAAATGGGTTATGAAGGGTCCACCAATAAATCATCCAAATTATAATGGCCTGCTAAGGGTTTAAAAATAATTGTGTGTGTGTGTATATGTGTGTGTGTATATATATATATATATATAATTATATATATATATATATACAGTGGGTACGGAAAGTATTCAGACCCCCTTAAATTTTTCACTCTTTGTTATATTGCAGCCATTTGCTAAAATCATTTAAGTTCATTCTTCTTCCTCATGAATGTACACATAGCACCCCATACTGACAGAAAAACACAGAATTGTTGACATTGTTGCAGATTTATTAAAAAAGAAAAACTGAAATATCACATGGTCCTAAGTATTCAGACCCTTTGCTGTGACACTCATATATTTAACGCAGGTGCTTTCCATTTCTTCTGATCATCCTTGAGATGGTTCTACACCTTCATTTGAGTCCAGCTGTGTTTGATTATACTTATTGGACTTGATTAGGAAAGCCACACACCTGTCTATATAAGACCTTCCAGATCACAATGCATGTCAGAGCAAATGAGAATCATGAGGTCAAAGGAACTGCCCGAAGAGCTTAGAGACAGAATTGTGGCAAGGCACAGATCTGGCCAAGGTTACAAAAAGATTTCTGCTGCACTTAAGGTTCCTAAGAGCACAGTGGCCTCCATAATCCTCAAATGGAAGACATTTGGGACGACCAGAACCCTTCCTAGAGCTGGCCATCCGGCCAAACTGAGCTATCGGGGGAGAAGAGCCTTGGTGAGAGAGGTAAAGAAGAACCCAAAGTTCACTGTGGCTGAGCTCCAGAGATGCAGTCAGGAGATGGGAGAAAGTTGTAGAAAGTCAACCATCACTGCAGCCCTCCACTAGTCGGGGCTTTATGGCAGAGTGGCCCGACGGAAGCCTCTCCTCAGTGTAAGACACATAAAAGCCCGCATGGAGTTTGCTAAAAAACACCTGAAGGACTCCAAGATGGTGAGAAATAAGATTCTCTGGTCTGATGAGAACAAAATAGAACTTTTTGGCCTTAATTCTAAGCGGTATGTGTGGAGAAAACCAGGCACTGCTCATCACCTGTCCAATACCATCCCAACAGTGAAGCATGGTGGTGGCAGCATCATGCTGTGGGGGTGTTTTTCAGCTGCAGGGACAGGACGACTGGTTGCAATCGAGGGAAAGATGAATGCGGCCAAGTACAGGGATATCCTGGACAAAAACCTTCTCCAGAGTGCTCTGGACCTCAGACTGGGCCAAAGGTTTTCCTTCCAACAAGACAATGACCCTAAGCACACAGCTAAAATAACGAAGGAGTGGCTTCACAACAACTCCGTGACTTTTCTTGAATGGCCCAGCCAGAGCCCTGACTTAAACCCAATTGAGCATCTCTGGAGAGACCTAAAAATGGCTGTCCACCAACGTTTACCATCCAACCTGACAGAACTGGAGAGGATCTGCAAGGAGGAATGGCAGAGGATCCCCAAATCCAGGTGTGAAAGACTTGTTGCATCTTTCCCAAAAAGACTCCTGGCTGTATTATATCAAAAGGGGGCTTCTACTAAATACTGAGCAAAGGGTCTGAATACTTAGGACCATGTGATATTTCAGTTTTTCTTTTTTAATAAATCTGCAACAATGTCAACGATTCTGTGTTTTTCTGTCAGTATGGGGTGCTATGTGTACATTCATGAGGAAGAAGAATGAACTTAAATGATTTTAGCAAATGGATGCAATATAACAAAGAGTGAAAAATTTAAGGGGGTCTGAATACTTTCCGTACCCACTGTATATTGTCAAAAGTATTGGGACACCTGCCTTTATATGCACTTGAATTTTAATGGTATCCCAGTCTTAGTCCGTAGGGTTCAATATTAAGTTGGCCCACCCTTTGCAGCTATAACAGTTTTAACTCTTCTGGGAAGGCTGTCCATAGGGTTTAGGAGTGTGTCTATGGGAATGTTTCACCATTCTTCAAGAAGTGCATTTGTGAGGTCAGGCACTGTTGTGAAGAAGAAGTCCTGGCTCACAGTTTCCACTCTAATTCATCCCAAAGGTGTTGGGTTGAGGTCAGGACTCCCTGCAGGCCTGTCAAGTTCCTCGACCCCAAACACAAAGACCTTGATTTGTGCACTGGTGTGCATTCATTTGGAACAGGAAAGGGCCATTCCAAAACTGTTCCCACAAAGTTGGGAGCATTAAATTGTCCAAAATGTCTTGGCATGCTGACGCCTTAAGAATTCCCTTCATTGGAACTAAGGGGCCAAGCCCATCCCCTGAAAAACAACCCCACACCATAATCCCCCCTCCACCAAATGATTTGGAGCATTGCAGAAATCAAGGTCCATAAAGACATGTAAAATAAGGCTGCAGCGCTAAAATAGAGACAAATGATCCAAAGATAAAGAAGATGTGAAAGAAAGGTGCATATGACAATTTAGTCCAACAAATAAAGTCCTTTAAATAAATCCAAAAATGTGCTGCTAGCAATTCAGTGCCAGTATAATTAAACCGACACTCCTCCACCAGTGATCCTCCACCAAAATAGGAATGCACACTCACCAGACAGATATGCTGCCTTATTAGGACAGCCAATGCATTTTAGTGTACTACCACCACCGCTGCGGCTCTTTCCAACCCCATGCCCCAGGGGACACATGCCTCACCCCTGTACACCTGAATAGGAGGGGCGGCATATAAAGGATCCAATCCCCTTTCCACTGCAGGAAGAAAATGGAGGGGATCAGTTCCTCTATATGCCGCCCCTCCTATCCAAGTGTACAGGGGTGACGCAAGGGGCTGGGTCACCCCGGGGGTCAGGGGGGCCCTTCATGGTTTCTTTCACTGAGGCCCCGAAAGTTCTAGTTACGTCTATACTGTATATACATATATACACACACCCTAAGTACATGGACGAAAAGTGACAAAAAAAGGAAATAGTGGGGTCTGTCATTGCCAACCTGAGAATCTCATTAATTTTGCTTGCTTGCTGCTCTACACCAAATGTCTTACCTACAGATCCCCAGCCACATCATTCCTGCCTATGATTGACAGATGCCACCTTCCCCAACCCATCCTTTTCCTTGTCTGCTGTGCCTCTGTCCTGCATTGCTAGTTAGCATAATTCCACAATAAGTAAGGACAAAAGTCCCAACACCAGACCACTTGATCTTCTCCTTCCATAAGCACCCTCTGCCCACCGTATAAAAACCAGCCCATGCAGGCATGTTATTAAAATTTATTCTGGCATACATTAACATGCAAATGCACCTTAGAATTTATGTGCGTTTGCCTTTTTTCTTTATGCTCCTAAATGTCTGTAAACACCTATGTGAGCAGTGACACATAGGCTAGCATAGAGGGGCATTTAGAAGCAAAATAAAACCATCAACCACCTATAAAAACAGCTTGAGGCCTTCAACTTTCCAAACTGTATTATGTCTGAGACCTGCATAATTTATGTGGGGGTCACCACTAGGAAGCTGATTTAAGGGACTGGGACATTCTGGATGACACACAATGCGCTGGTATTGGCAGTAGCCATTTATTTGCGTACGGTAATAACTTAGCTTTATCAATATAAATTACTAACTAAAACTTGCCTATATCTTTTGACATTGAATCATTTATATGGTGGTCACTCACTTCTACAGCATGGGACAAGGAGTATAGAACTCCACCTACTGTGCCTACAAACTAATTAAATGAACACTTGCAATGTTGTATGTTCACATGACTAAAATACAATTTTTGTAAATGTTGTAGTTAAAGCGATATTAAAGCCTTTCTTTTTTTTTTTTTTTTTTTATTAAAACAAACTAACATGTTATATGTATCTGCTCTATGCAGTAGTTTTGCACAGAGCAGCCTGGATCCTCCTCTTCTCTGGTCCCTTTCCAGCACTCTTGATAGATCCCCCTCACCTGAGCCACCCCCTGAATTCAGTTCAGGATTGGGCAGAGGATGTGGAAGAAGTAGCTGATGATGACCCTATAGAAGGTCAAGCTGAGGTTTCCACTTCTGGGGAGTCAGGGTCAGAGGAGTCTCTGTCAGCCTCTCAGAGATTGTTAGTTCAGTTCCTTACTGAAATGGTCACAAATTTCCTCATTTAGAGGCAGCAGAAGTCTCCTTTTTTCCTCTATAGGCTCATTGTGCCTTCCTCAAAGTCCTCTGAAGTTTCCCATAAATCCGCTCGTGGAGCAAAAAATGTAAAATGATTGCAACCATGCTGATAGGATTTTTGTTCCTCCTAAAAGGTTTTCACTATTGTATCCTATGGAGGAAAAAGTTTAGTAAGAAATGGAATATACCCACTTTGAATGCTGCCATTTCTTTGGTTAACAAGAGTTTAACCTGCCCTGTGGATAATGCCCAGGTTTTTAAAGATCCAGCAGATCTTTAAAAGAAGAAAGAAAGAAGTTGGAATCTTTATTGAAAGCCTCCTTTGCAATTGCAGGATCTGCGATACATCCAGCAGTAGCGGCCATAGGAGTTTGTCAATCTTAAAAGACCATATGAAGTGAGTGTCCAAGACAGTTCCTTCTCAAGGAGAGTCTGTGGAAGATTTGCCAGATCTACCTCGCACTTTGTTTTGCAGTAGATGCTCTTACGGGCTCCATAAGGCTAATGTCACGAGTTGCTCTGATGACATGTGCATATGCGCAGAATCCGTTAGCTAAAGAGCTGGTCTGCGGAATTACCATGTAAAAAGTTATTGGCTAGCAAAAAATTGGGGGAGCAAACCCTGAACATGTATATCTAAAGCCGGTGCAGCTATGGACCAAGCAACATGTATATTAAAAAAGAATAGCGCAACCATGCAAAAGAAATGAATATCAAATATGGAGACAATCCATAAATAAAAATGGGGATTTAGTTCCACCATATGGCCATATCGTGCTCAAGCCCACCACTGCTTCAAAGTACCCCATTATCAGTGGGTCCTACACTATCCATAAAAAAGGGATGAATCCAGCCTCTCTTACCCTTGGAGACAACGCTCCTTGCTGGGAAGGTGTGCTAATGCACTGCAGGGGACTCCTCCTATATCTACTTGATAGAGGACACCAATAGAGTACAGGTGTGTGTGGGGGATGGGATGCTCGACCTCAGAAGTCTGGTCAGACCGAATACATAATAAACAAGCAAAAAATTGGGGGAGCAAACCCTGAACATGTATATCTAAAGCCCCATTTTTATTTATGGATTGTCTCCATATTTGATAGTCATTTCTTTTGCATGGTTGCGCTATTCTTTTTTAAAAAGTTATTGGCTGTCTTCCCTTTTCAGGGAGAATGTCTTTTTTGGTGATGATCTGGACAGGTATATCCAAAAGATCTAGTAGGTTGCTACCTGTGAAAAGGAAGAGCAAATGTCCTTCTTTTAAGACCCCCAGTGCTTCTAACTTCAGACGGTGGCGATGGCCTGAACCATATGGGTCTGGAACCAAGCCTATAGGGCAGGGTCAGAAAATGCCCTGGGCCCAGAGATCAGCCAAGTCTGCCTCTAAGCCTACTCTGTGAAGGGGCGCCCCCACTCACTTGGGTGGGGGGAAGGCTGTTGCGGTTCTCAAAGGTTTGAGTGGAAACGATCCAAGACAACTGGGTTATCTCCACCATTTTACAGGGGTACAAACTGGAATTTCGGGTGTTCCCATATCCTCGGTTTATAAAGTCAAATAGACCGACAGATCCCCTAAAAAGAAGGTCTCTCTTTCTGGCGTTGGACCAGCTGAGGTCCCAAAGAGTGACAACGGAGGTTCCGGAGATCGAAAGGTTCAGGGGTTTTTACTCAAACCTGTTCATAATTCCCAAACCAAGCGGGGGTGTGAGACTTTTCTGGATCTCAAAGCTGTAAACCAGTTTCTGAACGTTCATATTTTCCATATGGAGTCAATTCATTCAGTCATAGCCTCCCTGCAGAGAGAGGAATGTATAGCATCCATAGACATCAAGGATGCATATCTTCACATGCCTATATTCCAGGCTCATCAAACGCTTTGCAATAGAAAACCATCATTTTCAGTCTGTGGCCCTGCCCTTCGGGTTAGCCACAGCTCGAAGAGTGTTCACAAAGATCCTAGCTCCAGTATTGGCTGTGCTAAGGTCCCGAGGGATATCTATAACAGGATAACTGGACGATCTATTACTATAGATTGATCGGCTTCGGCTCTAAGCCGAAATGTCCTCCAGACAGTACAGTTCTTATAAAGTCTGGGTTGGATACTGCACTTGGCAAATTCAGCATTAGAGCCGGTCCAGCATCTGGAATACCTGGGTCTTCTTGTGGACATAGTACAGGTAAATATATTCTTACCAACAAGAAAGGTCACAGACCTAAAGGATCTGGTTCGGTCCATAGTGAGGCTGAGATATCCTTCTATATGTCTTTGCATGGTGTTAGTGGGGAAGATGGTGTTCGTATTCGTGGCATTTCCCTATGCGCATTTCCATGCTAGACCCTTACAGAACAACATTCTGTCTACATGGACTGTAAGAGTTCAGTCCCTGGACTGGTCCATGTCTCTGGTAACAAGAGTACGTCAGAGTCTGAATTGGTGGTTGTTGACCAGAAATCTGGAGAAGGGGAAATCCTTTCTTCCAGTGACCTAGAAAGTGATTATTACAGATGCCTGTCTCATAAGCTGGGGAGCGGTTCAGGAGGAAGCCACTGTCCAGGGGAAATGGTCTTGGGTAGAGAGAAGTCTCCCCATCAACATTCTGGAAATCCCCCCAATCGGGCTTTGAAATAATGGACGCCCAGACCTCGGGGTCACCCTGTCAGGGTGCAAACCGACAATGCCACAGCCGTGGTTTATGTCAATCATCAAGAAGGCACAAAGAGTCAGTCAGCCTGAGAAAGAGGTGGATATCATCCTATCCTTGGCAGAGAAGTTTGTGTCATGCCAGTTTTTATTCCAGGAATAGAGAACTGGCAGGCAGGTTTTTTTTTTTGAGCCGTCAACAGATGTATCCAGGGGAATGGTTCTTACATCCCAAGATTTTTCAATCGATCTGTCTACGCTGGGGGGTCCCAGATGCAGATCTGTTGGCATCCAGGTTGAACAACAAGTTGAAGAGATTTGTTTCCAGGACCAGGGATCTACTCGCAGCCGGAGTGGATGCTTTGGTGACTCCTTGGGGAGAGTACACCTTGATTTGTGCCTTTCCTCCAGTGCAGCTAATACCGCATCTGTGGCACAGGATCCAGCTAGAGGGGAAACCAGTAATCCTGGTAGCTTCAGCATGGCCGAGGAGGGTTTGGTATGCACAAATCCAAAGGTTGGCAGTGACAAGGCCTTGGGCCCTTCCACTGCATCTGGACCTACTCTCTCAAGGTCCGATATTGCACCTTGCTATACAGTCTCTAAATTTGATGGCTTGGCTATTGAACCCTAATCTTGAAGGAGCGGGGTATATCTGACTCTGCAGTTTATACCCTGATAAATGCTAGGAACTGGAAGCCAGTCTCTAGAAACATTTATTACAGAGTCTGAAAATCCTACATTGCCTGGTGTGAAGCCAGGAAATGGCATCCCCACAAATATATAATCGGGAGAATTCTAGCTTTCCTTCAAGCAGGGGTAGATATGAAATTAGCTTTGAGCACTATTAAATGGCTAATTTCAGCCTTACACATGTTGAGGGAGATCAGTGGATTCCTACAGAGAGAGCACAGACTGTAAGTTGCTGCAGACTCCCCTCACTGAGACATACATAGAGACTGGTAATGATTTCATGTTCCTGTTTGGAAAATACCTTATGTTGGATGATTCACTTAATGTTATTTCTTCAATACATGGGCTTTCAAATACAATGCTACAATGCTATGTGGATTACCGTCTGTGTGGATGATACATTTTTCAATTGGGATTTCACTTGCTATTCACAAGTAGGGATGATCGAACTTTTGAATAGTTTGGTTCGGCCAGAACATCCGAACTACCCGAAAGTTCGGCCCGGATTTCAGAACCCCATTGAAATCAATGGACCCGAACTTCGGTAATCAACAAACACCATTTTAAAGCCCTAAAACCCAATAAATGCCCCTAAAATGTGCCTATGGTTCTGGGTCATGCCCCAGGGACTATTAATCACACAAAAGAAGTTCTTAAAAATTGTCAATTTTGATAAAAAAGACAATTATTGAAAAAAAAAAAAAAAAAAAAAAGTTATTTTATTTTATTTTGACTTTGGATTTAGTATCTGGGGGTCTAAAAAGTGTACATGTGAAGTTTCAGCTCTGTAGCATGTCCAGAACCATAAAAAAAAGATTGTTTGTATTAGTGCAATTATAGATCTGGAATATGGCTTTTCGATTTTCACACATTGCTGGTTTAGTAGCAATCATTTTTTTGGGCATTTTTTGGGTTCTTTGGAGTCAGGAAAAACATCTGAACTTGTGTATAGTGGTACATATAGAACTATACACAAGTTCAGATGTTTTGCCTGCCTCCAAAGAACCCAACAAAAATGCCCAAAAAAACGCTAGCGTAAAAAAAAAAATGCCCAGGTGTGTTGTTGCAGGCATTTTTTGGGGGTTTTTGCAGTCAGGCTAAACATCTGAACTTGTGTATACGGGTATATATACACACATACTTATATGTTTATACACACCTAGACATATATAGGTGTGATAGTAGCAGAAATATATGCTTGCGCTAATGAAATCATTATTAACACTAATATAGTTACGCTCCTATAACACCTATATATGTCTAAGTGTAAAATACATATAAGTATGTGTGTGTACACAAGTTCAGATGTTTTGCCTGTCTCCAAAAACCCCCAAAAAATGCCTGCAACAACACACCTGGGCGTTTTTTTTTTTTTTTTTTTGACGCTAGCGTTTTTTTGCGCATTTTTTTGGGTTCTTTGGAGGCAGGCAAATCATCTGAACTTGTGTATAGTTCTATATATACCACTATACACAAGTTCAGATGTTTTTCCTGACTCCAAAGAACCCAAAAAATGCCCAAAAAAACGCTTGCTACTAAACCGGCAATGTGTGAAAAGCGAGAAGCCATATTCCAGATCTATAATTGCACTACAAACAATCTTTTTTTTTTATGGTTCTGGACATGCTACAGAGCTGAAACTTCACAGGTACACTTTTTAGACCCCTCAGATACTAAATCCAAATACATTTTTTTTTTTTATTTATTTTTTTTTTAATAATTGTCTCTCTATCAAAAATCTATTAAAAATGACAATTTTTAAGAACTTTTTTTGTGTGATTTTGTGTCTGGGGGGTCTAAAAGGTGTACCTGTGAAGTTTCAGCTCTGTAGCATGTCCAGAACCCCAAAAAAAAGATCATATAGGTGTAAAAGGGGGGTCCCACCATCCCTGCTCTACTCAAAAATGATCTTTTTTTCTGGTTCTGGACATGCTACAGAGCTGAAACGTCACAGGTACACTTTTTAGACCCCCCCAGATACTAAATCCAAAGAATTTTTATTTTTTTATTTTTTCAATAATTGGCCCTCTCTCAAAAATCTATCAAAAATAACAATTTTTAAGAACTTTTTTTTTTGTGTGATTTTGTGTCTGGGGGGTCTAAAAGTGTACCTGTGAAGTTTCAGCTCTGTAGCATGTCCAGAACCAGAAAAAAAAGATCATTTGTATTAGTGCAATTATAGATCTGGAATATGGCTTCTCTCCTTTCACACCTTGCCGGTTTAGTAGCAGGTGTTTTTTTGGGCATTTTTTTTGGGTTCTTTAGAGGCAGGCAAAACATCTGAACTTGTGTATAGTGGTATATATAACCATATACACTCAGATGTTTAGCCTGCCTCCAAAATATATTCAGATGTTTAGCCTGCCTCCAAAAACCCCAAAAAAATGGCTGCAACAACACACCTGGGCGTTTTTTTTTTGATGCTAGCGTTTTTTTGGGCATTTTTTTGGGTTCTTTGGAGGCAGGCAAAACATCTGAACTTGTGTATAGTGGTGTATATACACACATACTTATATGTATATACACACCTAGACATATATAGGTGTGATAGGAGCAGAACTATATTGGTGTTAATTATTTCATTAGCGCAAGTACTTTTTTCTGCTCCTTTCACACCTATATATGTCTAGGTGTATATATACAGACATGGGTGTGTATATATACCCCCTATACACATGTTCAGATGTCATGTCTGACTCCAAACATGTCCTCAAAAAAGCACTAGCAACGCCTGCAGCATAAAGAATGCTGACTGGTGAGAAGCCATATCCCTGAAGCGAAAGTGACACAAGAGAAACTAGCTTTTCTCTATAGCGGTCACCCTGCTATGGAAGGGTTCGGTCACCCTGCCATAGCAGTCACTGTCAGTTCACCCTACACTACATTACGGTCACCCTGACACTTAACACTTTCCCTACAGAAACTACATTTTTGAAGCTAACTAAAGTGTAAAGGAGCACTCTAACTACACTAGATATCCCTTTCCTCACACTAATAAATGCTAAATGACACTTTTAAAGTAAAATTAGCAGAACTGCTTCCATTCTCTTCCATGTCCTGTATAACAATGCTAGGAATTTGGCGGGGGCTATCTTATATACTGGGGGGCGTATTCACTAATGATTGGCCTAGGGACCCCCTAGTCACTCCAATCACATTCCTAGCATTCTCCTGCCCCCTCAATTGGCTTTTGCTAATGTTTCTGGTCCAATCACGGGCTTTTAAAGCCCATTTCCTGAACCATTACATTTTGGTCGGTTCTGGTTGCCGAATTCCGAACTTTTTGGGCAAAAAGTTCTAAATTCGGCCGAACCTCGAACACCCAATGTTCGGGCCGAACCGATGGTCGACCCAAACCGTTCGATCATCCCTATTCACAAGTCCCAATTGAGTGGAGGCACTAGCGCTTGTTATAGATCATGTCCTGATCACACAGAAATATAAAGACTCTGCTCGTAAATACTATACAGGTGGCACCATCATACCCCAGTAGCCGCAGAGAGTGAAAAGAATAGCGCTACACCTGTATAGGCACATTCTACCAGAGGAGTAGGTGCTTCTTGGGCACTTCGCAATCAAGCTTCTGTGGCTCAGATTTGCAAGGTCGCGACATGGTCGTCGGTGCATACGTTCACTCATTTCTATCGAGTGGATGTTGGGACCCAGGAGGAATCTGCATTCGGCCGCAGTATTCTGCAGGCAGCAGTGTAATCTTTTGGTGGTCAGATGGCGGTATTTTTGGTGTCCCCCTTCCCTCAGATGCATTGCTTTGGGACTTCCCATATGTTCTGATTTATGGCTCTGTGTCCCGTGATGTACAAAAAAGAAAAGTAGATTTTTTAATACAGACTTTCCTGTAAAATCCATTTCTTGAAGTACATCACGGGACGCAGAGGTCCCTCCCCTCTTCTATGGGGCCTTTATTGCTAGCTACAAAACTGAGGGGTTATATAGGGGAACATCATTTCTGATTGGTTGCCAGTGTCCTTCCCCTCTAGGTGGCTATATAACCCATATGCTATGCTTTATGGCTCTGTGTCCTGTGATGTACTTCCAAGAAATGGATTTTACAGGTAAGTCTGTATTAAAAAATCCATGTATAATGTTTGGGGGTTCTAACTAGCAAAAAAATTTTGATTTTACTTTTAAACATGTGTCGTAATCAGCGCGACGGGACTTGCGTTCCCCTCTGTGTTCCACATCACAGCTCACAGCACTGCCAGTTTTGGCTCTGATTTCCGGATGCCATCACAGAGAGCGGAGTACGTTACCTGCTCCCCAACAAGGTGCTATCCGGCTGCAGTCGAGAACCCTTACTCTGGACCTGATGGAATTCATGGACAGCGATACAGGGTCTCATTCAGAGGAACTGAAGCACTGGACTTAGAAAATGGGTGAGTCACCCCCTGAGACTGCTAAGTTTAATCATCTGCTACCCTGATTCCCCATGCTGTCCGGGTGAACTTTGACTGCCTTTGTGCAGGAGTCCATGAGTATTAGTCTGGATGAACATCTACAATTCCACTTTTAGAACCACTCCACCTACTCATAAATGACTCTGCTCTCTTTAAGAGACTATGCGCCTCTGGAAACTGGTGGCTGACTTGATTACCAAACCATAATGCTCTGAGGTGGCTATCCTCTTTTAGGGGTTCTCTATGTAGCGCACCCCCCAACCTCCTAGGGCCTGTGACCCCCAGAGACCGGGAGGGCCGACATTCCTCCTCAGGGTGTAGATTGCTAGGCATGGTGGGTGATGAAGTAAAAACGATGGGCGCCAGTCACTTTTATGCTTAAACAGGAAAATAATTTATTTCTTCTCAACAGCAACAAAAATATGGGAGAGAGGGGTAGGGCACAGGACACCTTTAGTGAACAATCATATTGGCAGACTCCGTGTACAAAAATGACAGGCACTCAGACAGCGGTACAGGAAAACAGACCTTAAGGTTCAGATTGGCCTGGGAGGCAACTCCTCTCCCCTGGGTTCAGTCCCTTTCAGTAATCTGTGAAGCTTCAGATTGATCTGGGAGGCAACTCCTCTCCCCTGGATCCAATCTCTTTCAGCAATCTGTACTGGCTGGACAGCTGTCTTCTGTATCAAAAAGGCAGGTAACTCACAAAAGGTTGTTGGAGCTCTGTGGATACTCTCTTCCATGCAGTACCCAGGCTCTCCTCAGCAGAGTCTCAGGCATGTGGCTAGGCCCCAGGTTTCAGGCCTACCCAGCAGCAGACACAGCACCACACCCCCACCCCAGACGGGGGTTTGGGTGGCAAGAGAGCGATCATTGGACTTCCCCCAGATAAATAGTCTCTCCCAGCATGCTTCAGCTGCAATGTAATTGGTTGGAGACACATACATATTCATAACCTATTTGACTGTATTGATCACTCTAATGTCAAAGGCAACAGTGCCACCTACTGACAGAAGGGAGAACTACAGCCAAACCCGGATTAGAAGGAAATCCAATATACCACAGTGCTATAAATCAACCAGGCTAGCTATCGCCCAGCAAACTAAATTTACCAGCAACCCTGCTTTTGACAAGGGTGCTACATCTATGCCACATGGTCATGACCCTTGCTATAAGAACTAACCTTTTTCATTATCAGCGCTAGTCAAGGAGCTAGACCCAGAGGCCTGTTGTTGTTTTGAGCTGAAAACTTGATGTGAACCCTCTTCTGAAATTCTCCATGTTTACTTTAGTGTCAAGTTGAGCATCTGAATATGCTGAATAGCTATCTTTAAACTACCTCATAATACTGACACTAAAATCTGGATTTGCATACTTTGAGAGGTTCTGAATGGAATGCATGTGTGGACGTGTGGAGCCCGTTTCATGTGCTTGTCTTAACAAGTTTTACTTTGTGTTTCACTGGGTATCTGGGTGTTTTTTTTATTACTAGATATTTTTAGTAAATAAATTCTCTTTGCCAGCATTTTTCAATACATTTTTGCAATTTTATACCGTTGTTGGTCCTCTGTTTCAACTTTTCTCCCAGATATCCCTCTTGTGAGGAACTTCTCATTTTCTTTATTTTTGTATGTGTCGGAAATAGACTTGGTCCTTAACCACTTGCTGACCGCTCACGCTGAGCCTACTGCGGCAAAGTGGTTCGTTATCGTCCAGCGACGTAGACCTACGTCGCTGGACTCCTCCCATTGTGGGCGGCGCGCGCTCCCGCTGTATTCAGTCACAGCGGGAGTCGGGCCAGGGGAGGAGCGGCGGTAATCACCGCCGCTCTTCCCCGATCGTCAGGGATCGAGTGTGGAGATCCACCCGCTTGTGTAAACAAAGCGGGCGGATCTCCTAAGTGACAGGCAGGGACAGATTGCAGGATTCAGCATAGCTGAACCTGCGATCTGTGCCTGTGTCACACAGTCCCCTCCCCCCACACATGTCAGTAAGCACCAGCCATACATTAACCCCTTGATCACCAATAAAATTTAACCCCTTCCTTGCCAGTGTCATTTTTACAGTAACAGTGCATATTTATAGCACTGATTACTGTAGTAATGTCACTGGTACCCCCAAAAGTGTAAAAAATGTCAGTCAAGGGTCCGATCTGTCCGCCGCAATGTCGCATTCCCGCAAAAAAAACGCAGATCGCCGCCCTTAATACTAGTAAAAAAAAAAACAATAAAAATGACAAATTTCCCGTAGTTAGTATCTGCAATAACTTTTGCAAACCAATAATAATACGCTTATTGAGATTTTTTTTACCAAAAATATGTAGCAGAAAACAAATTGGCCTAAAATGTTAAAAAATTTAGATTTTTACATTTTTTTTTGGGGGGGGGGGGATTTCATATCAAAAAATGTGAAAAATATTGTTATTTTTTCAAAATTGTCGCTCTTTTTTTGTTTATAGCGCAAAAAGTAAAAATCACACAGGTGATCAAATACCACCAAAAGAAAGCTCTATTTGTGGGGGAAAAAAAGGACATCAATTTAATTTGGGTATAGTATCGCACGACCACGCAATTGTCCGTTAAATTGACGCAGTGCCGAATCGCAAAATATGGCCTGGTCAGGAATGGGGTAAAATCTTCTGGTCTTAAAGCGGTTAAAAAAAATACACTCATTGAGAATTTCTTTTGTCAAAGACACGTAGCTAAATACAGTTTGGCCTAAATATATGACAAAAATTGAATATATTGGATATTTTTTAACTGCCAAAGTAGAAAAATATTGTTATTTTTCAGAATTGTCACATTTTTTTTATTAATATCGCAAAAAATGAAAAGCGCAGAGGTGAACAAATACCACCAAAAGAAAGCTCTGTTTGTGGGGAAAAAAGGATGTAAATTTCGTTTGGGTACGGCGTTGCATGACCACGCAATTGTCAGTTAAAGTCGCACAGTGCCGAATCGCAAAAAGTGGCCTGGACGTAAAAGAAGGAAAATCCTCCGGTGGTAAAGTGGTTAAGTGGATAAATATGTAAAAACATGTAGTTCTCCTGTATTTACATTTATTTTTACCAGATAATAAAAAAAATGATATCAGTACCTACCATATACCCTATTGGTAATCACCATGTTTGAATATATTCTTTCTTATCCCAAACACTGTTTAATAAATATTTTGGCAGTTTATTCTGCTAAGGGGCTTAGGTGTACTTTTAATATGCAGAGAAAAGCCGTGATCCTGAGGATCACGACTGATCTCTGATGAGTTACCGTTTAGTTTGCTGAGATGAGGAGCAGAGAACACGTTCTTCTCTTCTCATCACAGTACATGACCGTTTCTGTCACAAACGGCCAGTTTAGAAAAGTGAGATCTGAAGATCACACAGCCGTTATTCTGAAATATCTCCATTCCAGATTCTCCAGCTCAGAGGTGGAGAATCAGGAGGAGAAGCTGTGTGATCAGAGGAAGAAGACTTCTTTCTTCCTATATATCAGCACCAGGGGGTTCAAAATAAAAAAAATAAAAAATATATATGTATATATGGTCTGTATGTATAGGTGCATGTATATATATATATACACACCAGTACATACAGTGTATATATATATATATATATATATATATACCAGTACATACCGTATATATATGTATATATATATATATATATGTATATATATACATATATATATATATATATATATACATATATATACGGTATGTACTGGTATATATATATATATATATATATATACACTGTATGTACTGGTGTGTATATATATATATATATATATATATACTGTATGTACTGGTGTATATATATATACTGTATTTACATATGTATATACACTGTATGTATACTGTATATGTGTGTATATGTGTGTGTGTGTGTATAGATCGATAGATATTCAGTAAGTTTTCATGTGTCAGAACATGACATTACGAGTGCTTTTAAACTTTGGTTTCACTTTTAAAACTTGGCGGCACTGTAATCTCACAAAATCTCGTGAGATTACAGGCAGTCCACCCAGTTATACAGGGATCACGGCCGTTTTCAGAGAAAAAAATTCTCCTCTGATCACCCTTTGGGAATTGAAGTTCTCGACCACCTAAACTGGGTGCCAGAGTTGATAATTTTTCTCTGAGAATTGCCGAGAAGTGAACTGAGAGAAAACTTCTCAGTTTACTAAACGTACACCTTAGTGTGTTTTACACCATAAATATCATACTGGATAATGGAAAGGTCAGAGCTATTCATATCACTGACTGTCTTGCTCGTCTTCCTTCACTTCCAGCACAGTTTAAGACCCGATGAATACAAAATAACAGATTGTTTTTTAATGCGGCTGCAAAATATATTTCTGTCATGTAGCTTTTACTTTTAGGCCTAAACATTTTTTTTTTATATAAGTAAATCAACCTAGATCTAATCTTAAGATTTTTTTTTTTTTTTATGGTTTATTTTAACAAATATCCCCTGTCCTAGGTTTCAGTTTCCATAGAAACTATCGCATAATTTGCCAGTTAACATTTATGTGATGAGAAACATTAAAAATCACTCTTGACTTGCAGCAGAGGAAATCTTATATGTATGTCACACGGAGATCTCATATGCGCCAGCTACATTGTGTATCTTAATTCACAATAGGAGGTACTCCATCTTCTCTAGAAAAGTAATACGATTAGGCAATTTCTTATAGCGTTTTGGAATGGAATGGGGAAATTATTATTTGATTAGGACAAAGTCATCAACCTGACTAGGTGTTAAGCAGGCAAAGTCAGTTATTTTACAAAATGGAATTATTACTCAGCAGGTAGAAGAGGTAAAAGGTAATTGTATCTGTAATAATATAAGGTACAGAATTAATCAGTGGGTGATAATTCAAGGAAAGAGAAATGGAGGTGGTACCTACAGCAGCCAATCATGTTTCAGCTGTTATTTTCTAGGTAAAGTTAGAAAATCTTTCACGAAATGTATTATTTCTGAACAGTAAAATGAACAATTTACTGCTTTTTTTTTATTCCTCTGGAAGTATTGGTTTACAGAATGCTCCAAAAAAATGTAATTTCTATCTTTTGGGATTGGCTCGCTAATTTTCCCAGAAGATTTTAGGCCTTCCCTGTAATAGGAATTAAATTTTTGGTGAGATATTCCTCAAGGGTTAATTACTTTTAACCACTTAAGCCCCAGCCCTATTTCAGACACTTTTTGTTTACAAGTTAAAATCAGTATTTTTTCCTAGAAAACTACTTAGAACCCCCAAACATTATATATATATATACATATATATGTATATATATATATATATATATATATATATATATATATATATATATATATATATATATATATTTTTTTTTTTTTTTTTAGCAAAGACTCTGGGGAATAAAATGTTGGTCATTGCAATATTTTTTGTCATGCGGTATTTGCCCAGCGGTCTTTAAAACGCCATTTTTTTTGCAAAAATTACGAAAAATCACATTTCACTGCATTTAAAAAATACTAAACCATAAAGCATAAAAAAATACTAAACCATAAACATTTTTTTTTGTATATTGTGAAAGATGATGTCACGCAGAGTAAATAGATACCCAATATGTTACGGTTTAAAATTTGCGCACACCCGTGGAATGGCGACAAACTACGGTCAATAGAAATCTCAATAGGCAACAGTTTAGAGTTAGAGTGTAGCTCTTTTTTTAAATTATTGCTCACGCTCTGGTGATCGCGGTGATACCTCACATGTGTGGTTTGAACAGTGATTTAATTCGCGGCTTGACTTCGGTATATGTTTTCTTTCGTGCGCAAACTAACGTGACGGGGGTGGCTCATTTTTTTTTTTTTCCATTTTTTTTTTTTTTTTTAAACTTTATTACAGGTTTTTTAAAAAAAAAAAAAAAAAATCTGATCACTTTTATTGCTGTCACAAGCAATGTAAACATCCCTTGTGACACCAATATGCAGTGACAGGTACTCTTTATGGAGGGATCGAGGGTCTAAAAGACCCTAGACCCCTCCACTACACTTTCATGTATGCAAAACGCCGAAAACTGCATTTTTGCATACAGCCGTTTTTTAAATCTGCCGCCTTTTGCAGCAGAGTAACCCGGAAGTGACGTCATGGACGCCGCCTCCGGGTTACGTCATCGGAGACCCGATCGAAGCCGCTTCCGGCTTCGATTGGGAATCCATCCAGCCGGCGGACGTGCCGGCTGGGTGCTCGGTCTCCCGGTGGGACGTCACTTTGCGGTGAGTGGCTAAAGGGATGCCGACACTGCCCATGTGACATGATTATCAGTTATATTGATTGATTATATGCACAATATTACCAAAAGTATTGGGACACCTGTGGACAGGGCAAGAGGAGGTTAGCTGTGGATGGGGGAAGAAAGGTTGAGCTGTGGATGGGGAAAGAAGAGCTTAGCTGCAAATGGAGGAAAAAAAGGTGAGCTGTTGAAAGGGGAAGAATAGCTGTGAATGGGGAAGAGGAGGTAAGCTGTGAATGGGGGGAAGAAGAGGAGATCTGTAGATGGGGGGGTAAAATGTGAGCTGTGGATGTAGGGAGCAGAGGTAAGCAAAGAGTTGTGCATAAGTGAGCAGTGGGGAGCAGTAGATGGTTACTTTGGATGGGGGATGTGTAATTACTGTCCCCTGTGCTGATTTTTTTTTCTGTAACCTGTGTGATGCGCACACCTCAGCACTGTGCAGTACGCATTTCTGAGTCCTGTGTGTTGTGCACTCCAGAGTGCGGTACACATTCCTAAACCTTGCATCTTGTTGCAATGCACGGATTATTTGGCACTGCTTTACTTCTCTCCCCCGAGGAACAGTTGAGTTGGGGGCGGAGAGTTGGCTGGGGAGGGTATGTTCCTGCACCTATTTTCTGAGAAAAAAAAAAACCCTGATCCTCACACATGCTTTCACAAAACTGTTTTCCCTAATTGTTCTATTGTTTCTTTTTTTTTTTTAGGTGTTTTTTTTTTTTTAATCACCAAGAACACAGAAATACTGTATATATAGGAATCTGTCCTGAGAGCATTATAGAGTGTTCAAATTTTTTTCTACATAGGACTTGGTCTATGTTCGCCACTGCAAAGTGTCTCTTTCTTTTAAAAGTATTTTCTCTGCTTTTAATTTTTTTTTTGTTAATTTTTTTTTTTTTTAAATATATACACGAGGATGAATGAATAACTATAGGATATATAGGTGTATCAGTCCTAGGAACTATATTTTGGTTTTGATTTACAGTATTTGTAACATTTGAACAGTGTTCATAGCATTCATATGCTCAGTGGCTGGGTTTTTTGGTGAGTATTTGGGCGCCAGGCCAGGATCAATGAGAAAGTAGGTTCATGCTCCCTCTGTGTTATCCTGACCCAGCTGTTTCCAATATTAGCTGGGGGTGGCACAACGTGGTGGCTCATTGTGGTTCCGCAATCTTTATTTTTTGCGGTGACGTAATAGGTAGTCTCAGGGCCTTGTCACTTCCTGTGGGACCGTGTTAAATAGACCATTGGTGGGATGGGATGCCGGATGCGGCTCCTAGAGGCTTGTGCTGACATACGGGCAGTTGAGGAAAAGGAGGTAATGGATCCCCCTATAGTCTGTAGGTCTGTGGAACTTTTGTTTTATAAGGCCAGAGACGATTGTTGGAGTCTCAGGGGTCCCTGGGGATGAGGTATTAGAGTTGTACGGAAACTACCACTATGGGATTCCCATTCAAAGAACAAGAAATGTAACAATAAGCTGAATAGATTAACATTGAGTTTCACTATGGAAGGATCGAAGTGGACATTTTTTGTTTAGGCTGCATGAAGGCTAGGTTGGTTCAATATAAAGATCCATAGATGCTATATTGTTAGACATAGGGACTATTCATAGGGAGGTTACATATGGGGAACCCACATATGAGGGGAATATACATACCTATCTATCATTATTCTTTCAATTTTATAGATCTGGCATTACGTTTGTTGGGCATATCTCGCAAATGATACAACTCAAATTATTCATTATTTATCTCGACTGATATAATATACCCTTACCCGCTGGCAGATCGTAGGCACAGTCCAGTACTCATCATAAAATGCCCCCCGCCTATGTTATATACACTGCTGGGTGTCTACCAGGCCAGTGATGTATGTTATGTTTGTGTGCCACACATGCTCGTATGATTGAGGGATTTCCACTGAGTGGAATTGGTGAGCACAGTTTGTTCTTAGTTAATATATATGTGTGATGTTACTGTATTTATACACATTATATTTATATATCTATCTATTACCCTTTTCTTTCTGTTTTTTTCAAGTTTACATTAATTACTTGGCTAACACATAGGGTCTCAGAGGAAGCGATGTGTGAACAGCTTGCTCTGCGAAACGCGGTAGTCCTCCTGACCATGTTTTCCAACAAGTATATAATTATGTAATGGTATAATACCCCTTCTGAGCTGATGTGGGTTTACAATATATTTTTTTCATGTATTTTATGGTTAATTTTTATATCTATTTGTGTGTGAATAAAATGTATCCGTTTATACAAATGATTGTAATCTGATGTGCTCATCCATATGTGAGAACACTACATCCTTTAAAGTCCTATCCCTATGGGTGGGAGAGATATTTTTCCAAAAAACCCTCTCTTTTCTTTCTAGGTGAGTGAATAATTATCTGCACTCTATTGCTATTATTTAATAGAACAACAGTAGAAAATGTACAGTTACATCATTTTTCAATATGGCCCCCTTGCTTTTCAATGTGCTTGTTTCAGCGATCCATAAGTTTGTATAAATCCTTTGGAAAAAAATGTTTTTGATTGTCTCTCAGCCATGTATGCACTGCTTCTTGCATATGTTGGTCTGTGGTAAATCAACAACCTCTTAAGTGCCGGTTCACACTACGTCGCTACGACTTAGGGGGCGACCTGTGAAGTCGCATGCAGCGCGACTTCGGCGCGACGCGCACGGACTTCATAAAATGAATGTCTATGCAAGTCGCCTCCAGTCGCCCCGAAGTAGTACAGGAACCTTTTTCTAAGTCGGAGCGACTTGTGTCGCTCCTATTAGAACCGGTCCTGTACTACTCAATGACCGCGATGGTGCACGACTTGCCAGGCTGACCAAGTCACCTGACAAGTCGTATTAGTGTGAACCAGCATTAAGGCATCTTTAACACAAGGTAATCCAAAGGAACAAGATCTGGACTATGTGCTGGATTCTCCAATACTCCAAACCCAGTTTTTGAAGCTTTTGAACAGTGTGGACAGCAATATGTGAGTGTGCATTGTTACAATCCCAAAACATTTTTACTCTGAGGGTCTATACAAGCTTGTGGAACACCGGAACAAGTGCACTGAAAAGCAGGGGGCTATGTTGGAAAATGATGTACTGTAACTGTTAGTTCTCTTCTGTTGTTTTACTAAAAGATAGAAATAGAGTGCATTTATTGACTTGGAATATTTTTCAACAAAAAGTCAAATGACTTAGAGTCGGTTCACACTGAGGCGACACGACTCTGTACTACTTCGGGGGCGACTTGTGCATTGCCATGCACCACGACTTCGGAGCGACTTGCATGGACTTCACATAATGTAAGTCTATGCAAGTCACTCCGAGGTCGCCCCGAAGTAGTACAGGAACCTTTTTCTAAGTCGGAGCGACTTGTGTCGCTCCTATTAGAACGGGTCCTGTAGCGGTCAATGGACCGCGAGGGAGCGCGACTTGTCAGGCTGACAAGTCGCGCTAGTGTGGATCGACACATATCCAATGAGGATATTTTGAAGAATGAAAGTATGTTAATTTCTGTCATTATGGGTGCATAAAAGAAAGTGAGATATAAGGTGGTTATGTAATGTAGTGAAGCCGCATCGGGAGTATAAGTAGAAAGAATAACAAAAGATTTTTTTAAGATGGAAAATGAAGAAAGTGACCTGCTATAATTGTGAGAAGACAGATCATTTTTGCAAGGAATTGCAGGGCCCCTTATAAGCAAAGGACCACAGTCCCCAAAAAAACAGTGAATAGGGATTCAGCCAACCCTTCTCCACATATCCACATATCAGAAGCGCAGATTCAGCTGATGTTCAAGCAGCTGCCTTTTGATCCAGAAAACACATTTTTATGCGACTAGAAGCAATATAAGAATGAAACAGGTGTCTAAAGAGTTACTAAGTAACAGAACAGTACTGAAGAGAAAAGGGGGATTAAAGAAGGTGTATGTATGTGTGTGTGGAAACCAACCGGCCCTTAGTTTGCTACTGTGTGGTTTCCACACACACACACCTTCTTTAGTCAACTTTTTCTCTTCAGTTTTGTTATATACAGGGATGGAGACGCTGAGCAGTGCTCGCCGGTGTCTCTTCTAAAGTCCCAAAACTGCCCAAATTTTCTAAGTAACAGAACAGTAGAAGGAGTGGGGCTTGGAGGGACTCTCTGCCCTCTTCAAGAAACTAAGGAAGTAATTTTACAGATAGAAAAACACACTGAGTTAGTGACGCGACTGTAAGTTTCAGATACCGTACCCGTTAGGAGCTGACATTCTGACTGTAGTAGGAGCCAATATCAAATATTATGACGGACAAGTTACTGTGACCTAACAAACGTCACCTGAAATTTTAAACATCATGTTTGCACATGACTACACTGAACAGAACTCCCCACAATTACCAGTGTCTGACAAGTTCCGGGCGGTAGACAAGTGTGATGTAGGATTACTGAATGTACAGCCAGTACTGGTCAGATTGAAGCCAGGTGCGGTGCCTCCAATCATTTAGATGGGTGGGCTCCCCTTCGCTTCCACTGACATAGAGACGGCATTAATCCAGTGTGTAGACGACTTGCATGTCTGCTCTCGCAGCTTGGGAATGTGCGAGCGGGACACAGTCTTCTCTGCTTTTCAGCCGAGACCAACAAAAAAGCCAGAAAGGGGAAAAAAAACAACAGTATTGCCAGGAAAAAGTGGTTTTCCTGGGGCACTGTATTTCCCATGGTATCAAACATCTGACAACCAGACAGTCTTTCTCTTTAAATCAGGAAGAGATAGTTTGTCTAAAATGAACTGAAGGAGGGGTTGCAGGTTGCCCCCGCCCTTTCTCTCCTAAATTATATGAAGCCTTTTACTCTAATTTGTCATGAGTTAAATGGGCATGTATCTGGGCTTCTCACACAGGAACATAGAGGCAGGTAAAAGCCACTAGCATATGTTTCTTGCCAACTTGACCCTGTAATAAAGGGATCCCTCAGCTGTGTGCGGGCTGTAGCAGCCTGCAAGGAGCTGTTGAAAAAAACAAAAAAACTGATAAAGTTTTGGGACATCCTCTGACTATAATGGTCCCACATGTTGTGCAGGAGATACTCCACAGGGCACAAACCAGGCACATCTCTTCAGCTTGGATATCGGTGTATGAATGTGTAGTGGCGTAGCGTGGGTTGTCAGCGCCCGGGGCAAGGTAAGTAATTTGCGCCCCCTACAGAAATCTACTAGACCACTACACAGACCACTACAGGGAATGTGGGGCTGCGGGCATACTACAGGAGATGCAGTGCTGCAGGGATGGTACAGGTGTACCATCCCTGCAGCACTGCATCTCTTGTAGTATGCCCGCAGCCATGCATAATGGCAGGTAGTGCGGCTGTGGAGGAGTCTCACTTACCTGTTCCTGAGGCGCCTTAGATTTAAAAATGGCGCTGCCTGGCGCCAACACGTCATTGCGCAAGCGCCGCCACCGCTCGGGAAAGCTCATATACGTTTGGCTATTCCCGGGAATAGCCAAACGTGTACGGCCTTTCCCGAGTGGCGGGGGCGCATGCGCAGTGACATGTTGGCGCTGGGCGGCGCCATTTTTAAATCTAAGGTGCCTCAGGAGCACATCGGGCCGGCCGGGGACATTTTTTTTTAGGACTCGTACTAAAGTTTAAGTGACACTGGCGCGGCTGCGGGATGCGCCCCCCCCCCCCAGATTTTGCGCCCGGTGCGGCTGGCCCCCCCAGCACCCCCCACGCTACGCCACTGTGAATGTGCCCTGTTGAGTAGTGGCCATATCACAATAAAACGATGCAATGTGTTGAATCCTGCCAGTTTACTCCCAGTATAGGAGCAGTCTCTAGAGGGGGAGGAGAAAGTGTTTGATGCCCCTTATGACTGCTTTCAGCTGATGATGGCAGAGTCTGAATCTTTGTGACCTGCCAAAAAGGATCCTCTCTCAAGCCCTGATGAGACCCTTTATGTAGTTGGATCATGTTTCTACACAGAAGAAGGTAATCCTGTAACTGAGTATGCAGTAGAAACAGCAAAATAAAAAATAAAAAAATGCAGAGGCATTAAATCTAAAGTTTTCAGCACAAGCAGCTGAGCTGATGGCTTTGGCAAAGACCTGTGAATTTTCTAAATGACAAAGGGTTAACATTTACTTTGACATGATTTTGGTCCTATTTTTGAAAGCTTGTAACTTTTTGACCTCAGCTGGTAAGCCAATAAATCATGCAGGTATAATAGAGAGGCTGTTCTTATTCTTCCAGTGTCCCACAGAGGTGGCCATTAAAAAAAAAAAAAAAAAAACCTAGGCACATGCAAGAGAAGACACAGAAGAAGCTGCAGGAAATGCAAGGGCTGACAGGACAGCAAAAAAGGCTGCACTGGAACAAGTCTCTATACAGGTACTGACATTTGCAGGAAAGCAACCAACCCTGGTAAGTATGGCAATCTTGAAATCATTGCAGAAACAAGCCCCCTCACAGGAACGTGAGAAGTGGCAGAAGAAAGGTGCAACACAAGATGTAACTGGTTGCTGGAGAATGGAGGAGCATCTCTGGCTACCTCAGGCCCTATACATGATGATGGCAGCCGCAGCTCATGGACCGTGTCATAACTCAAAGACTGTAATGACCACCTTGGTAATGGAACACTGGATAGCACCAGGTTTTTCTGGAGTAGCTGCAAAACATACTGCTTCTTGTCTTACCTGTGCTAGGTACAATGCTGGTAGAACTGTAAACACCCCACAAAAGCACACCCCTAAGCCAGACTATCCTTTTCAGAGAATTCAAATAAATTACATTGATCTCCCACAGTCTGGTCCCTATGCACATGCTTTGGTTTGTATAGACATTTTTTCGTGATGGCCTGAGGCCAGGCCAGTTTCCAGGGGTACTCACTTTACAGGAAAAGTTCTACAAGAGATCCTATCTGTACTAAATACAGAAAAAAAAAAAAGCTGACTAAAGTAATAGCAGAAAGAGGTAAACCCTGGCAAGGGTGCCTACATATTGTGTTACGTTCCTTCAGGAACACTTCCAAGAGAGGAGTAGGTACTCGTTGGGTGTGCTCCTAAAGCAGGTCTCTATTTCCCACAGCAATTGCAAGCTACACACTCAGATCTCACTAGATGTGTTGCAGCGCTTCGAATACAATTGACAAAATACATAACCGTGTGTTTTCATCCCTACCAGATCCAAATGAGGATACTAAAAGCCATAAAGTAAGGCTTGGTGATTGGGTAGTAATCAAGAGACACGTCAGTAGAAGTCGAAGTAGAAGTCTCGAATCTCGGTTTGACGGGCCACTAAGGGTGTAGTTGGTCACACCAACATCCCCCAAGGTAGAAGAAAGAGATACACGGATACAAGCCAGTCATTGCAAAAAAGGTGGTACAATGATCTTCTTCCAATTCCTGATATGTATAGCAATATTGGGTACAATGGGGCACAGGGCAATGAAGGGACAGACAACCCAAGGCCTAATGCGCTGTTAATGTTTAACTACAGGTAGCCGGAAAGTCAGGATACTCGGAGTGCTAGATATGTTCAAAATTACACCCAGAGACCCAGACTATACCTGTGCTAGTAACCCACTTACATTAGAGGATCTAAATCAGACAGAGTTTTCAAAATCCTATAGAAACATTACCAATGCACAGAAAGACATGTTCGTTTCCCTGAGAGTCGCAGGTCTAATTAAAAACCCCACAGTGTGTATAACGTTCTATGGAAATAAAACTGATGTAGGGAGGGTGGACTGTTCACAAGCGCTGATAAACATATCCTGCCCACGGCTACCTGTGAACAGACCAAAAAATGAAATTTGCATGCATTACAGAAATGAAAATGTTAAACATAAAATACAAGCCATATTGAATGACAATATGGACATTTCTCACCTAGGAGAAGCCCTCAGGTTTCTGTTGTACCCCACAGCAACTGGGGTATTATGCAGAAAAGTTATTAGTACCCATTTTCGCCCGTGGGTGTTCACACTGGGGTCGGGAATCTATTATGTCTTTGGCAATAAGGCCTATATTTGGCTTCCTCAGCGTGCCGCAGTAACATGTACTATAGCCTCCCTGATCCCAATGGTGTCCGCCCATCTTGATGAACACAGTCCTATAGATCCTAAATATCTCCTAAAATACAGAGACTGGGGGTATTCATATTTATGATGATTCTGATCTCTAGTTACCTGTTGAATTAAAATAATTATGTGTTTGATTCATAAGGTTACCATGGCCAAGGAAACAGCCTATTTCAACTTTATACGGAAATAAGAAGTGATTGATGATGCTGAGTATGCTGTAATGAGACATATGTCACCTCAACCCCCATGTATGAAGAAACAATTTCTGCCTCAGAACCTTACTAAGACTCGGACACCCTCCACTGAGGTTTGCCCTCTGGGCCAGTGTCCCAAGCGTAAGGGGATGCTCCCTTGGAAGGATTTGATGAGTGGATAGGTAGTTAGGGTGATCAGTAAATTCTCAAGTGGGGGGAAATGAGGTGGCAAGATGGCTGCTTAGAACAATATGGCTTTCTTAATGAGAATAATAATCTGAGTCTATCTCTTTATTTTACATGCACACTTGCCAAAAATAAATAAATAAATCTGATGACTGCTAAAATATTCTGCAAGGAATAAGGAACTTGTCTGGATGGTGGGCAGATGGTCGTCTGGGACTATGACCACAAGACATTTATATCTTTGATGGGAGATCCCCTTCAAAAAAAATGCAGACACTGAATTATTTACTTTTAACTCTGAGCTTGCCAAAGTCTTTACTAACTTTTGATTGGTCAAACGATATCTTTGCTACAACCTATTTTATATACGTCATATTGCATATTTAATTTCAAGCGTGGAACAATAAAATTCAGATTACTCTGATTCAACCTTACTGATTCTTGTTGATCTCTATGTAGCTACATATCTGATTTGGTATCACTGACTAATAGGTGTCAGGTATCTGTACCTAAGAGGAAAAGATTCCACAGCACAAGCCCAAACATTTTTATTCTGAGGGTCTATACAAGCTTGTGGAACACTGGAACAAGTGCACTGAAAAGCAGGGGGCTATGTTGGAAAATGATGTAACCGTTAGTTCTCTTCTGTTGTTTTACTAAAAGATAGAAATAGAGTGCATTTATTGACTCGCCCTTGTATATATACATATTTATTTATTTTTTAATTAAAGAAAACATCATACAAATCTGAAAGATTTTGCTTAGAAGATCAAAGAAAACTTTGGAGAACACCTACATTAAAATATGACATTAAATAAGTACAACGAAACTCCAATGTGAAGCGGTAATCAAAAGCTGAAGGTCTATAAGGTCATTTTGTCTTTGATTAATAATATTAAATCTATACATAGCAGTAACCATGAATATAAAGCTTTCTATAGACCACTGAGATTATAATGCTTATAAAGCACTGTTCACATCAAGGTACCACTGGATTAATCAGTAAGGGAACCAGGGTGGCTGAAGATTAAATGCCTAATCCTTTTATATCTTTTTTTTTTTTTCTAATAATAAAGACCCACAGGCTTGGCATTATGATGTTGTTAATCACTAATATTGAGAATAAACAGAAGCAACAAAAGCTACAAACTTCAAACCTACCTTCTATATATTAAAAGATCATAAGAAATAAAATCCAGGGCTACATATCAAAAGGACTAGAAGGACTTGCTGCTTTTGCATAAATTTTCTTTTTTTGAAGTTTGCAGATGGCTACTATTATTTTTGTTAGGTTTTGATTCTTAGATGTGCTTAGCTTTTTGACTTTCCTGCCTGCATGTGGGAGTTTCCTGCCTGCATGTGGGAGAGACTTTCCCTGTATAATAAAATAATAATATTAATACTAATAATAATAATAATAACAACATTTTTTTTTATTTAAAAAAATAAATAAAATAAAATGTTCAAATAATGTTTTTGAACCAAACTTATTCTGGTGGTCAATAATTTAGTTTTTTCTTTCACATTTTATTTAGGTTCATTTTATTTAACCACTTAAGCCCCGCAAGATTTTACCCCCTTCCTGACCAGGACCTATTTTGCGATTCGGCACTGCGTGACTTTAACGGACAATTGCGCGGTCGTGCGACGCTGTACCTAAACAAATTTGACGTCCTTTTTTTCCCACAAACAGAGCTTTCTTTTGGTGGTATTTGATCACCTGTGCGATTTTTTGATCATGCGCTATAAACAAAAAAAGAGTGTCAATTTTGCAAAAATAACAATATTTTTCACATTTTTGTATATGAAATTCCACAAAAAAAAATGTAAAAATCTAAATTTTTTTAATATTTTAGGCCAATTTGTTTTTTGCTACATATGTTTGTTAAAAAAAAATCGCAAAAAGCGTATTTTGATTGGTTTGCGCAAAAGTTATTGCGTTTACTAACTAAGGGAAAGATTTTTGTAATTTTTGTTGTTTTTTTTTTAACGAGTAATGGTGGCGATCTGCGATTTTTTTGCAGGACTGCGACATTGCGGCGGACAGATCGGACCCTTGACTGACGTTTTTTACACTTTTGGGGTTACCAGTGACATTACTATAGTAATCAGTGCTATACATATGCACTGTTACTGTAAAAATTACACTGGCAGTGAAGGGGTTAACATTTTTTGAGAGGGAGGGGTAAAGCGTGTCCCTAGGGGCGCTCTTCTAACTGTGATTGGATGTGGCTTGATGTGTAAGAACAGAGATCAACGGTCCTACATAGCAGAACCGTATGATCTCAATTCTTACACAGGGGAGAATGACAGGCGGCTTTGTTTACATTAGCCGCCTGTCTTTCTCCCGCTGTAACGGACAATCGCGAGTGACCGGCAGACATCGGGTCCACCGGGCACACGTGTGGGGGGGGTCCGTGAGCGAGCGGGAGCGCGCCCGCTCCCTAGAGCCTCACAGGCTAGCGACGTAGACCTACGTCGCTTTGCCTGTGAGGGGCTGACTGCCGACTTAAATCATCGTTAGGCAGTCGGCAAGTGGTTAAACCAGCCCAATGATGGAGAACTTTGATAACCTCTGTGGTTTAACAGAGAGCATATTATTAATGAATAGCCCCTTTAAATAGGATGTCAATTTTTGTTTTTTTGTAAATGTGAAATAAAACACATAGTTCAGACATCCACTTCATGCAGGTGCCAGTGCATTCTCTGGTCATGGAGGTACACAAGGGGTTGATTTACTAAAGGCAAATTGGCTCATGACTTTGCAAGGAAATAATACCCAATCCCATGCAATGAAAATGTAAAAAAAAACAACATATTTTTGCTTGTACCACATAATGGGACGATGGAACTCAGTCAGCACAACTTCACCTCATTCAGTAAAACATGGGTAAATTGGAAAAACATGGAGAAAATTGCAAAGGGAAAATTCATTTGCAAAGTGAACAGACTATTTGGCTTTAATAAAACAATCCCAATGAGATTTAACTATAACTATACTGAACAAAATTATAAACGCAACACTTGTTTTTGCCCCCATTTTTTATGAGCTGAACTCAAACATCTAAGAAAACCGGGATTCATCTGTGAAGAGAACACCTCTCCAAAGTGCCAGACGCCATCAAATGTAAGCATTTGCACACTCAAGTCAATTACGATGATGAAGTGCAGTCAGGTGGAGACCCCGATGAGGACGACGAGCATGCAGATGGGCTTCCTTGAGACGGTTTCTGACAGTTTGTGCAAAAATTCTTTGGTTATGCAAAGCGATTGTTGCAGCAGCTGTCCGGGTGGCTCTTCTGGGACGATCTTGGAGGTGAAGATGCTGGATGTGGAGGTCCTGGGCTGGTGTGGTTGCACGTGGTCTGCAGCTGTGAGGCCAGTTGGATGTACTGCCAAATTCTCTGAAACGTCTTTGGAGACAGATTATGGTAGAGAAATGAACATTCAATTCACGGGCAACAAATCTGGTGGACAGTCCTGCAGTCAGGATGCCAATTGCACGCTCCCTCAAAACCTGCGACATCTGTGGCATTGTGCTGTGTGATAAAATTGCACATTTTAGAGTGACTTTTATTGTGGACAACCTAAGGCACACCTGTGCAATAATCACGCTGTCTAATCAGCATCTTGATATGCCACACCTGTTTGGTGGATTAATTATCTCAGCAAAGGAGAAGTGCTCACTAACACCGATTTAGACAAATTTGTGAGAGAAATACGCCTTTTGTGTACATAGAAAAAGTCTTAGTCCTTTGAGTTCAGCTCATAAAAAATGGGGGCAAAAACAAAAGTGTTACATTCATAATTTTCTTCAGTGTATGTAAGGGCAGCTGTTTATTAATACTGCAATCTGGAAGGAAGACAGTACTCCCACCCTGTACTTTGTTAGCAAAAAAAAAAAAAAAAGGAAGGAAATAGAGGAGATGGAGGAACTTGTCTACATTTTCCAAGAACAAATACGTGGGCATGTTGGACCCACTTCAAAACTACTGAGTGTTTTCAGTTCTGTGATTCCTAGATAAATGATTGCCACATAAGTTGTGAATGGAGACTAAGACAGCCCAAATGGAGCCGACGAACAGGAAAAGGGGAGCAGGTCAGTGGCGGCCGATGCGTTGGGGGCGCCGCCCCCCGAACCATGCGTCCGGCCCCCTCATGGAGCTCAATGGGGTTATTTTTTCTGAGTCACCTGATTAGAGCCAGAGGCTCTAATAGGCTTCAGAAAAGGGTGGACCCGGGGCGCAGAGCAGTGCGCCCCGAGCCCACCCATTGTGTCATAATAGCGAATGAAAATTCGTTATTGTCACACGGATCCTCTTCCTGGCCAATCAGGAAGCGGGTCCGAGACCCGCTTCCTGATTGGCTGAAAGGCAAAACCATGCCATTGGCAGAGGAGGAGGTGTGTGGACTCGAGGAGACGCCGGGGGACTGAGGAGAATCTGCAGGGGACACACTGATTTCTCTGCATTGAAGGGGGCACACTGATTTCTCTGAATTGAATGGGGGCACACTGATCTCTGCATTGAAGGGGGCACACTGATCTCTCGGCATTGAAATGGGGGCACACTGATCTCTCGGCAATGAAAGGGGGCACACTCATCTCTCGGTATTGAATGGGGGCACACTGATCTCTCTGCATTGAATGGGGGCACACTGATCTCTCTGCATTGAAGGGGGCACACTGATCTCTATGCATTGAAAGAGGGCACACTGGCCATTCTGCATTGAAAGGGGGCACGCTGGTCACTCTGCATTGAAAGGGGGCATGCTGGTCACTCTGCATTGAAAGGGGGCACACTGGTCATTCTGCATTGAAAGGGGGCACGCTGGTCATTCTGCATTGAAGGGGGCATACTGGTCACTCTGCATTGAAAGGGGGGCACGCTGGTCATTCTGCATTGAAAGGGGCCACGATGGTCATTCTGTATTGAAAGGGGGCACGCTGGTCATTCTGCATTAAAAGGGGACACTCTGGTCATTCTGCATTGAAAGGGGGCACGCTGGTCATTCTGCATTGAAGGGGACACGCTGGTCATTCTGCATTGAAGGGGACACGCTGGTCATTCTGCATTGAAGGGGGCACACTGATCTTTCTGCATTGAAGGGGGCACACTGATCTCTCTGCATTGAATGGGGGCACGCTGATCTCTCTGTATTGAATGGGGGCGTGCTGATCTCTGTGCATTGAAGGGGGCACGATGATCTCTCTGCATTGAAGGAGGCACACTGATCTCTCTGCATTGAATGGGGGCACACGGATCTCTCTGCATTGAATGGGGGCACACTGATCTCTCTGCATTGAAGGGGGCACGATGATCTCTCTGCATTAAAGGGGGCACACTGATCTCTCTGCATTGAAAGGGGGCACACTGGTCATTCTGCATTGAAAGGGGGCACGCTGGTCATTCTGCATTGAAAGGGGGCACACTGGTCATTCGGCATTGAAAGGGGGCTTGCTGGTCATTCTGCATTGAATGGGGGCACGCTGATCTCTGCATTGAAAGGGGGCACACTGATCTCTCGGCATTGAAAAGGGGCACACTGATCTCTCGGCATTGAATGGGGGCACACTGATCTCTCTGCATTGAATGGGGGCACACTGATCTCTCTGCATTGAATGGGGCACACTGATCTCTCTGCATTGAAGGGGGCACACTGATCTCTCTGCATTGAAGGGGGCACACTGATCTCTCTGCATTGAAAGGGGGCACGCTGGTCATTCTGCATTGAAAGGGGGCACGCTGGTCTTTCTGCATTGAAGGGGGCACGCTGGTCATTCTGCATTGAAAGGGGGCACACTGGTCATTCTGTATTGAAAGGGGCACGCTGGTCATTCTGCATTGAAGGGGGCACACTGATCTCTCTGCATTGAAGGGGGCACACTGATCTCTCTGCATTGAATGGGGGCACGCTGATCTCTCTGTATTGAATGGGGGCGTGCTGATCTCTCTGCATTGAAGGGGGCACGATGATCTCTCTGCATTGAAGGGGGCACACTGATCTCTCTGCATTGAATGGGGGCACATGGATCTCTCTGCATTGAAGGGGGCACACTGATCTCTCTGCATTGAAAGGGGGCACACTGGTCATTCTGCATTGAAAGGGGGCACGCTGGTCATTCTGCATTGAAAGGGGACACACTGGTCATTCTGCATTGAAGGGGGGCTTGCTGGTCATTCTGCATTGAATGGGGGCACTCTGGTCTCTCTGTATTGAAAGGGGGCACACTGATCTCTCGGCATTGAAAGGGGGCACACTGATCTCTCTGCATTGAATTGGGGCACACTGATCTCTCTGCATTGAATGGGGGTGTGCTGATCTCTGTGCATTGAAGGGGGCACAATGATCTCTCTGCATTGAAGGGGGCATGATGATCTCTCTGCATTGAAGGGGGCACAATGATCTCTCTGCATTAAGGGGGCACACTGATCTCTCTGCATTGAATGGGGGCACATGGATCTCTCTGCATTGAAGGGGGCACACTGATCTCTCTGCATTGAAAGGGGGCACACTGGTCATTCTGCATTGAAAGGGGGCACGCTGGTCATTCTGCATTGAAAGGGGACACACTGGTCATTCTGCATTGAAAGGGGGCTTGCTGGTCATTCTGCATTGAATGGGGGCACTCTGGTCTCTCTGCATTGAAAGGGGGCACACTGATCTCTCTGCATTGAAGGGGGTACACTGATCTCTCTGCATTGAATGGGGGCACGCTGATCTCTCTGTATTGAATGGGGGCGTGCTGATCTCTGTGCATTGAAGGGGGCACGATGATCTCTCTGCATTGAAGGGGCACAATGATCTCTCTGCATTGAAGGGGGCACAATGATCTCTCTGCATTGAATGGGGGCACGATGATCTCTCTGCATTGAAGGGGGCACACTGATCTCTCTGCATTGAAAGGGGACACACTGGTCATTCTGCATTGAAAGGGGGCACGCTGGTCATTCTGAATTGAAAGGGGGCACGCTGGTCATTCTGCATTGAAAGGGGGCTTGCTGGACATTCAGCATTGAATGGGGGCACGCTGGTCTCTCTGCATTGAAAGGGGGCACACTGGTCACTCTGCATTGAAGGGGGCACACTTTACCTTGATTACTTAAGGCCCCTTTCACACTTTTGTGACCTCAAAGTCACGCAATTTTTTACAGCGTTTTTTTCCGCAAAGCAATGCCTATTACATTTGTCTGTTTGTGCCCCCCAAACAATTTTGAGCACCAGCCGCCACTGGAGCAGGTACAGACTTTTTTACGACCACACTCTTCTTATCCCTCTCCCTCTGGCCCCACTCACTTCCCTCCCCTTTTTGTTCTGTTCTTCTTCCCTCTCTCCTCTTACTTTCTCTTTTCTGGTTTCTTTTTATTATTCCCTTTTAAAAGGATTCTATTGAACCCTATGAACCATGCATAGTGGGACTGAAAGGAATCTGCAATGTGATTCAATTGAGCTCTGAATTTCTCTGCCTAAGAAATATTTTTGTTTATATAAATCCCTGGATTTAATGTAGTATTATCTTTGTTATACTCTGTGGTTTGCAAGCCATCAGTTGTCCACAGCACATTCGCATACCCCCTTTAATGACTAATGCTGTGTAATGTTTGCTATGTATGCACTTATCTTTATGCCTTCAATAAAAAAAATATGAAAAAAAAGGTAAAGACAGTTCAACCAAAACAAATAGAATTTCAGGTATCTAAAGCTAATTTTAATTTGATTTTTAAAGTGTCTAATAGTTAGAAACCCTGTAAGGCTTGTGTATCACCCTCCTAGTTTGGTAGGCACTAGGTAAAAGCATCTATTGCTTCTGCTGCTTATCAGGGGAGCCTGAGCTATTAGTTTGCCTGTCACATGTTTCCAGGTGTGATTCACTGGGTCTGAGGGATTGTCCCCACTGTATCCAATGAGGGAGCTTGTTGGACAGTGGAGGAAACACAGCCAGTGGCACATCGTGTTTTATGGCAGTCCGTGGGAGGGCATTCCTGCAATGCATCCTGGGATTGACCATTAACCACTTGCCGACTGCCTAACGCCGATCTACGTCGGCAGTCAGCCCCTCACAGGCAAAGTGACGTAGGGCTACGTCACTAGCTTGTGAGGGTCTAGGGAGCGAGCGCGCGCCCCCGGAGGCGCGCTCCCGCTCCCGCGTGGTCACGGACCCCCCCGCGCGTGTGACCAGTGGACCCGATGTCCGCCGGTCACTCGGCGATCGGCGGGGGAGAGGGAGAAAGGCAGGCAGCTTGTGTAAACAAGCCACCTGTCATTCTCCTCGGTGTAAAGACACTGATCACACGGATCTACTATGTAGATCCGTTGATCAGTGTCCTTACAGCTGAAGCCACAGCCAATCACAGTAGAAAGCACGCCCCTAGGGACACACACATAGCCCCTCCCTCCCAAATAAAGTTAACCCCTTCACTACCAGTGTATTTTTACAGTAACAGTGCATATGTATAGCACTGATTACTGTAGAAATGTCACTGGTAACCCCAAAAGTGTCAAAAATGTCAGTCAAGGGTCCGATCTGTCCGCCACAATGTCGCAATCCCGCAAAAAAAATTGCAGATCGCCGCCATTACGCGTTAAAAAAAAAAAACAACAAAAATGACAAAAATCTTCCCCTTTGTTAGTAAACGCGATAACTTTTGCGCAAACCAATCAAAATACGCTTTTTGCGATTTTTTTTACCAAACATAGGTAGCATAAAACAAATTGGCCGAAAATGTTAAAAAATTTTGATTTTTACATTTTTTTGGGGGGGAATTTCATATAAAAAAATGTGAAAAATATTGCTATTTTTGCAAAATTGACGCCCTTTTTTTTGTTTATAGCGCGTGATCAAAAAATCGCACAGGTGATCAAATACCACCAAAAGAAAGCTCTGTTTGTGGGAAAAAAAGGACGCCAAATTTGTTTAGGTACAGCGTTGCACGACCGCGCAATTGTCCGTTAAAGTCAAGCAGTGCCGAATCGCAAAATACCCCCTGGTCGGAATGGGGGTAAAATCTTCCGGGGCTTAAGTGGTTAATATGGAGGGGACATATGACAGGGTGTCTTTGGCGGGAAGCGGAGTCCAAGGAGGAGGCAGGTGGCTGGTCTCTCCTCCTGCAGGTGTGAGGAAAGTGGTTCAGCCAGTCAGCCTAGTGAACCAGGTGTGGAGCTGAGCTTCTGAGGATCCAGAGTGCTGACAGTGGAGTTGGTGGCAGAGTCTCTCAGGAAAAACAGTGTCCGTGAGTACTCTGGGATTTGCCACAGGGTCTGCCTAGGAAGGGGGACCACTCCAGAGAAGTCAGGGGATCAAGGAGCTATCTCACACAGGGAGTGTATCAGTAAAGGGGGTGCCATGTAGTTGACCCTGAAGAATAGGAACAAAGGAGGTGCCAGGAAGGGCCCTGAAGATTGTTCTGCAGTACAGTACAGTTTACCTCAGGAAGTTCACTCAATTCTACTTCACTGCTTATGACAGGGTGATGCAGCATCCTAGCCGTGACTAGCGTTATATAGTGCTACTCAGCGTTACTCAGCGTTACTCAGCGTTAATCAGTCATTCAATCTAATTGTGCATAGTTATACAGGTTGGAGTATCCCACTCATTCCCTTCTCCCATCCAAGTTCTCAATAAAAACACAAAAACCAAAGCTCCTAGACTGTTTCCTGACTGAGCCAAAATCCCTTGGGGAATCTTGAACTGTCGTGTTGTTGCTAATGGTAACCCAGGGGAACCCATAATCAGCAGCTCCCAAGGGAGTAGTGTTACACATGTATTGCTTTCTGTGTCCATATTGGAGATCACACTTTTATTACTCCTGGAGACAAAGAAAATTGCAAATTTTTGGTTTATCCCCAGAACAGGAGGTGAAGGAATATCTTCCAGTTGTAGACGGATGTTCTGGTGACAACTGGCCATAAAGAGGATTTCCTTGCATTTTTGGGGAGATTAGGGCTCATTTACTAAATACAAATAGTCTGTTTACTTTGCAAGGGAGATTGGGGCTCATTTACTAAATACAAATAGTCTGTTTACTTTCCCCCAGTTTAGTGAATGTAATTAAAATTTACTTTGCAAAGCATACCCAAGGAAAAAAAAAATGTGCACATTGCAAGTGAAATTTCCCTTAGCTTAGCGAATTTAAGGAAGCTGTGCTGATTTTCATCATCCAAACATGTGCAAGCGAAAAAAATGGATTTTTGTAAGATCTTACCGTAAAATCCTTTTCTCTTAGCTCATTGACAGACGTAGTCCTCTTGATTAATATCAGATTGGGTTATGCTGCCCTCTACAGGAGTAGGACTAGGCAGAAGGAAAAACGTTCTGGCCACACCTTAGGGGCAGTACCAGAGGGTATATCCCCTCTCTCTCTGCTACAGGATGTCAGTTATGTCACAAAGCAGTGTCAGAGAATTTAACCCAACCCAACTCAACAGTAGAGGGGCGGGTACTACGTCTGTCAATGAGCTAAGAGAAAAGGATTTTACGGTAAGATCTTACAAAAATCCATTTTTCTCTGTCGCTCATTGACAGACGTAGTCCTCTTGATTAATATCAGATTGGGACGTCCCAAAGCAGTGCCACAAATGAGGGGTGGGAACAGAAATCAAAATCCAGAAGGCCCAACCGGAGCCAACCAGAAGTATCAAGGGACTCATCGAGCAAACAGATGAGACCTACCCAACAAACCCTCGAGGTAGACCAACAGTCTCCTCAAACAGCGGCCTGCAGGAACCTTGCGGCCAAAAGAGGCATCTGACGATGCCATCACATAAACCTTATACAATATTGTAAAGGTATGAACCGACGACCAAGTAGTCGCCTTGAAAACCTGAACCACTGACTCCTGATGGCGGAAGGTCCAGGAAACACTAAGCGCCCGAGTAGAGTGCGCCTTAACAGGGAACCCCGACCCTTAAATAGAATAAGCCTTTACCACCGTCTGTCTGATCCATCTAGAGATGGTCGCGGCAGAAAAACAGGCAACCCCTTCTTAGGGCCATCCGTGATCACAAACAGTGATTCCGTATTACGAAATGAATCCGTAGTATTCAAGTATACCCTGATCGCCCGAACTACATCCAAGGAATGCAACGCGAATTCGAGGATGACTGGGCTTAGGACACAGGGAAGACAATACCATGTCCTCATTCAAATGAAACTTTGAAACCACCTTAGGAAGGAAGGATGGATTCGGACGAAGAACAACCTTATCCCTATGAACCACCAGATATGGGGAACGAAAGGATAATGCGGCCAGTTCTGACACCCTGCGTGCAGAAGTAATGGCCACCAAGAAGGCCACCTTCTGGGATAAAGTAAGCAAGGGAATCTCCCTGATATTTTCAAAGGGAGGTTTCTGAAGAACCGACAGCACCAAATTAAGACCCCAGGGTGGTAAAGGTGCGCGCACTGGCGGAGCCAGGTGTCGCACCCCCTGGATGAAATTCCGCACCAAGGAATGGATAGCCAAAAGCTTCTGAAAGAAGATTGCTAATGCTGAAACCTGACCCTTGATAGCACTCAAGGCCAGCTTCTACTCAACCCCCTGTTGCAGAAAGGCCAATATTCGGCCCACCGAATAACAACGTGGAGGGAACCCAAGGGATTCACACCACGCAATCTAAGACTTCCATGTGCGATGATAAATCTTTCTGGAAGTCGCTCTTCTTGCTCTAACTAGAGTAGGAATAACTGAAGCTGACAATCCCTTGTCCTTCAGCACCTGGGTCTCAATAGCCAGGCCGTTTAAAGCCAGCGATCGTAAAGCAGGATGGAAGATCGGTCCCTGTGATAGCAGATCCTCCCTAAGAGGAAGTCGCCAAGGAACGTCTGCGACGAGCCTGACCAGGTCGGCGTACCAAGCCCGACTAGGCCAGTCCTGATCTACCAGGATAACTGGGATTCCCTCCACCTCTATCCTGCGAAGAAGCTTCGGCAGTAACTTGAGAGGAGGGAAGGCATACAGTAGCTGATACTGCCCCCACGGGGCGATCAGCATGTCTGCGGTGTCTGCTAGAGGATCGTGGGAGCGAGCCACAAACCTCCGCACTTTCCTGTTGAGCCGAGATGCCAACAGATCCCATTCGGGGTGCCCCAACGGAGGCACAGTTGGTGGAATACCTCTTGATGAAGAGATCATTCCCCTTGATCCAGAATCTGACGGCTGAGATAATCTGCCTGCCAATTCATCCCCGGAATGAATACCGCAGAGAGAGCTGGAACAATCGTTCCGCCCAACGAAGAATGCTGGCCACATCTATGGCCTCCGGGACACTCCTGGTGCCCCCTAAATGATTGACATAAGCCACTGCTGTGGCATTGTCCGACTGGATCCGCACCGGGCTGCCCCGGGGCTGCTCGATCCAATGCATCAGACAAAGTCTGATCGCTCTTAGTTCCAATACATTTATCGGTAACCTGGACTCTTCCAGGGACCAAAGCCCCTGAGCAGATAATTGACCGAGAATTCCTCCCCACCCGGATAGACTGGCATCCGTGGTGACAATCGTCCAGTATATTGGAAGAATGACTTCCCCTGGCTGAGCATCGGAGACCGAAGCCACCAGACCAGAGACTCCCTGGTCCGCTCGCTCAATCGGATCCGATTGTCCAGAGATTCTGGATTCCGATTCCATTTGAGAAGAATCTCTTCCTTGAAGGATTCGGGTATGGGACTGGGCAAATGGTACTGCTTCGAAGGAAGCCACCCTCAAGCCCAGAACCCTCATGCAAGTCCGAAGAGAAGGCCAGTTGTCGGATAGTAACAACTGAATTGCTGATTGAATCTTCCGGAGTTTCCCTGCCGGAAGGAATACTTTGCCCTGGATGTGTCTAGAATTAGACCCAGATATTCGAGCCTCCTGGTGGGAACCAGAGAAGACTTCTGCTGGTTCACCAGCCACCCGAACTCTTGCAAAGAGATCATGGTGATCTCTAAGTTTTGTAACAAGATCTGCGGAGACTCCGCACGGCGCAGAAAATCGTCTAGGTAACCTAGAATCGATATGCCTCGTTGACGCAACAGCGCCAACACTGGGGCCAACACCTTTGGGAAGACCCGAGGAGCTGAGGCGAGACCAAAGGGCAACGCCGCAAACTGATAATGGTTCTCTTCTACGGAAAAACGCAGGAAACGCTGATGTCCTGCGTAAATGGGAATGTGAAGATAGGCATCCTTGATGTCTATGGACGCTAGAAAATCCCCTTGATGCAGGGAGGCTGCTACTGTGCGAATGGATTCCATTTTGAATTTTTGTATCTTGACAAAAAAAGATTTGAGTGCTCTTAAGTCCAGAATTGGACGCACCTTACCCTCTTTCCTGGGTATTGTAAACAGGTTTGATTAAAACCCTTGAAAACGCTCTGTCCAAGGAACGTGGACTACCACTCCTTGTTGCAGTAAATCCGTGACCGCTCCCCGCAGAGCTTCTAAGCGATCCGGGGACAGTCGGATATTGAAAGGGAAGAATCGCACCGGTGGGAGAGATCGAAACTCGATCTTGTAACCTGACCTTATGACTTCGCGAACCCATTTGTTTCTTGATTCTGGAAAGCCATGGATCCGGAAACCGGCGAAGATGTCCCCCACCCCAGCTATGGGTGGGGGCGCACCTTCAGGCTTTAGTAGTCTTATCTTCAGGTCTGGAGGAGCCGGGCTTTTGCTTGCCCGACCAGCGCCCCTTAAAACCTCCTGAAGGAGTTTTGGAGGGCTTTGCTTTTTCGCTCATGGGGCGAAAAAACTTCTTATGGGCGGAAAAGGAAGGCCCCCGTCTCTGACGAGGTCCTTTACCCTTAGTACTTTGTGGCAAGAAAATGCTCTTGCCTCCAGTGAGATCCTTGGTAATCTCATCTAAGTTGGCCCCAAATAGGCGCTCACCCTGAAAGGGGAGATTAGCCAAAGCCTTCTTGGAACCTTGGTCTGCCGACCAACATTTTAGCCACAGTGTACGCCTGAGAACCACTGCTGAGACTGATGATCGCCCCAATAATGGAGTGGCGTCTAGCGCAGCGTCGCAGATAAACTGTAACCCTTGTATCATCTGTTCTAACAGATCTGATACCGCCTGAGGGATATCACTCCCTTCTAAGTCCCGGCGTAACCACTTGGTCCATACTGTTACAGTTTGAGAAACCAGACCAATAGCAATTACTGGTCTGAAAGTTGACCCACTCAGGGAAAAGATGGCGCGAGACACGGCTTCCACCTTACGATCCACTGGATCCTTAAGGGACGGAGCATCCTCCAATGGGATAACCGTAGATTTGTTCAATCTGGAGATTGGAGAATCCACCATAGATGGTACTGTCCACTTCTTGAGGAGGGATTCCTCGAATGGATAACGCCTATTAATGCATTTGGAAATAGTAGGGGCTCGTTTTGGATGACCCCATTCTTCCTTAATTACATTACCAAAACACTTGGGTAAGGGAAATACTTTCGCCATTTTGGCGCGTTTATTAGTACCAAATGGAATCTCAGTATCAGCTACTTCTGATGGTGTAACCTGTAGTCCTAAGGTTTCCTGAACGGCTACAATTAATGCGTTTACCAACGCTTCCTCTCGGGCTATGGTAGATGTTGAAACATCCTCCTCACTGTCTGAAGAGACAGTACCCGAGACACAAACCCCAGATGAGGTACCTGCAACTGCAGGGATAGGCTCAGACTCTGAATCTGAAGTTTCAGATGAAATGGGGGTAGGCGGGGGTCGCTTCCTTGCGCCCTGTCCCTGACAAGCCACTTCCACCCGGGATACAAAAGTTTCCAAAACTGCTGACAATGACTCAATAGTCAGTGGGGAACTGGAGGGTCCTGCAGCCACCTCGAGGGGATCAGGTGGCGATACATGTGTGGCAGGGTCCATGTTAATCCAGGACACTTTGGCAGTGAAAAAAAATTTTTTAAAAATAAAAATACCTTTTTTTTTTTATCTGAAATCCACCAGCGCAATAGCGCCCCTCAGTGTACCTGCTTTGGACCACCACAGAGAGAAAGAGAGACCCCAAGGGCTCACCACCTGATGCAGAGAAGTTTCCTTATCAAACTGTTGTCAGCGTTGTCCTATGCAGACTGGGAAGTCCTGTACTAGGTTTCCCGGGTGAAAGGAAATGGCTCCGCCCCCTGTGCACGCCTTCCAGCGTTCCCAGCTACTCCTCGAGGTCGGCTGGGCACATCAAACATGGCCGCCCCCATGTAGAAGACAATAGACTTCGAAAAAATGGCGGCCTGCGTGACCTGCGGGCGGCCTGTGTAGGCAATGCAGACATGCGGTCTACAACAAAATGGCGGCGGACTGCCGATCTAGCGTGGCTCCTCCAGTGCAGCAGCCTGTGACCGGCTCTGGAACGGCTGATGGCGGCCTGTTGGCCTGCGGGAGCCTGGCGATAGCTACAGTCTAAGGTAGGCTATACCTCCTTTGCTCTGGATGCTTATATGTTTACTATGGTAAATCGAACCAGGCTTCCTTGGATCAATCTGCTGGAGAAACCAAGGCTGCTGAAGTGTCAGCTCCCAAACCCAGGTTCTTAGAGTGTTAGCTCCCAAACCAAGGTTGTTTTTAGAGTGTTAGCTCCCAAACCAAGCCAGCTGAAGTGTCCGCTCCTAAATCAAGCCTGCTGGAGTGTCAGCTCCTAAACCAAGGTTTGCTTAGAGTGTTAGCTCCCAAACCAAGCCAGCTGAAGTGTCAGCTCCTAAACCAAGGTTGCTAGAGTATCAGCTCCTAAACCAAGGTTTGCTTAGAGTGTTTAGTTCCCAAACCAAGCCTGCTGGAGTATCAGCTCCCAAACCAGATCACACTATCCAGGGGATAGGTGAATTTGTCATAGGCTAAAAGGGGGAACCTTAATGCCAGAAAGGATCCGACCATACACAGAGGGGCCCGTATCCCAAAAAACCCCACAGGGGGGAAGGGGGAATATTTACTCACCATACCGGAACTGACGGGCACCCTCTCTTCACAGTACCCTCTCCACCGAGATGGGGGGCTGTCGACCAATACGGACGCCGTGACTCTGCTGGTTCCTGGTGTTCAAGTGAGACGTTCAACTCGCAGGGTCAGTCCCCGTCTAATGGGACTATGTCGCGGCCGACCCAGCGCGGAGCTATGGTCTGCACGCGCTCGTAGGCTGAGCCGGGGTGACCACTGGATCTCAACATCCAGCCCGTCGCCCGGTCCCGCATACTTACTTGAATGTGTCGCGGCCGACCCAGCGCGGAGCTATGGCCTGCGCGCGCTCGTAGGCCGGCTGGGGTGACCACTGGATCTCAACATCCAGCCCGTCGCCCAGATCCGGCGTGATTTGCTTGAAGATCTCACAGGAAACCTGGAGAAAACAACTACCTAAAAAAAAAGAAAAAAGTTTTTCTAAAAAAATCTTGCCAGGACCAAAAGATCCCAGCAAGGAGCTTAGGTCCTTACTCCTGACTAGACAGAAAAAAACTGACATCCTGTAGCAGAGAGAGAGGGGATATACCCTCTGGGACTGCCCCTAAGGTGTGGCCAGAACGTTTTTCCTTCTGCCTAGTCCTACTCCTGTAGAGGGCAGCATAACCCAATCTGATATTAATCAAGAGGACTACGTCTGTCAATGAGCGACAGAGAAACACATTTCTTTTTATATTCCTTGCAGTTGCATTTTGAGTAAACTAAGGGAATATTATCATGCAAAGTGCAACTTCCCTTGCAAAGAACACCAACTATATTCCTTAAGTAAATCAACCTCAGTATTGCTGCTCAGACATGATTGGATGATGGAAGTCAGCAGAGATTCACCTAAGCTCTTGAGAAAATGTCCTTGCAAAGTTAACAGCCTATTTGCCTTTAGTAAGTTAACTCCTTTGACTCTCACATTCCTTTCTTTGATTCCTGGACAGGAAGTAGAGTGATATATTCTAAATGTAATATAGAGACCATTGCCTTCCCCACCTGAAACATAGTTTTGACTATAGAATCTATATAAAATATTGCAAGGAGACCAACACCTTACAATAACATAACAGCTTCATATAAATGACTCTCACATACCTTTTATGTCTCCCTAACAGGAAGTAAAGTAATATCTTCTAAGTGTAATATAGAGGCCATTGCCTTCTCCATCAAAAAAAAAAAAAACTATATATATATATATATATATATATATATATATTATAATCCAAAAAGTGCAGCGCTAAAATATTAGTGACATAAAAAGTGATAAACTTAAAAAGTCATCTAAAAAAACGACAAATCAAGAGTGACTGGAGAACCAAGAAAGTCCCATGTTTGAAGGTGAGTCCAAAAATGTGAATCAATTCTTCCTCCTTATAACACCCAGGAATTCTGTGAAGGGGGGGGGACACCTCTGTGCACAAGTATAAGAAGCAGCTTACCAGACGGCCATGGCTACTCAAATGAATGAGACAGCCTCGCCAGATATAGCATGGATCTCAGGCACTCCAAAGGGTCATCAATAACATCAGAAGATAATAAATTCCTTAAGGTTGCTCCGTAGAGGTCAAATAAGGATGTGGGGAAAAAGGTGGTACAAAAAGACCATAGCGTAATCCCGTAAGATATAAAATAATGTATTTATTAAAAAACTACTCACATATAGGTAGAACAGAACAGGCACATAGGTTAGGTAACTGAGGATCCAAACAGCTGCGTCCCGCATGTATCCAATCAGCATAGAAAGCAGATAGCCGGCTCATGGAAGGGGCGTGTGGACAATTGCGTCTGGAGTCACCGCCAACGTTTCGTCATAAAAAAGACTTCATCTGGGCATGACTACCAGACGCAGTACACACGCTCTATATATAGCCCCTAAATTATTGCAATGGCGCCGGTCTCAGCCAATAGCGGGCAGGCAAACCAGGAAGTGAAGGTCGCATGGACCTCCGGGTCAGTGGTAAGTCATTCCGCCAATCGCATCCCAGCAGAGGCGGAGAACCGCACGTCACAACCCTGCAGACACCCGGCTCCATGAGGGACGTAAGTCTCGGCCAATAGCGGGAATGAGGAAGCGGAAATGACGTAGCCCACACGGATCATCATATGGAAGATAGAAGATCTGGCCAATTGCATACCGGTAGAGGCGGAGACAAGGCGTCATATCGCTAAAGGAGCGAGCGGCGTAAATTAACACCAGTCACTCAGCACATAAAAGCATTGTTCAATACACCTTATTTAAAAAGAATGATTAAAAAGGATCATTATAACAATCCAAATCGAAGACATAAAATACATCAAATGTAAAATCAGTGTATGGATAGGTTATGGCACACCTCATAGAATATATACATAGCGCCATCTTGAGGACAAATGCCAAAAAGGCAAATAAATGGTGATTTGCATCAAAGACCATAGTACAACCCAAAAAAATGAAAAAACAAAGAGCTAAGTCATCACTTAATATTATGATGAAGGTATAAACTAATGTAATGATAAATACAAAAAAAAGAGGAATATCTAGTATAAACTAAACAGACAAAAACGTGTTCCCCACCTGAAACATAGTTTTGACTATAGAATCTATATAAAAGATTGCAAGGAGCCCAACACCTTACAATAACATAACAGCTTCATATAAATGACTCTCACATACCTTTTATGTCTCCCTAACAGGAAGTAAAGTAATATCTTCTAAGTGTAATATAAAGGCCATTGCCTTCTCCATCAAAAAAAACAAAAAACAGCCTGAAATGAAGACAGACACAGTTTTTCTTTTATCTGGCTGTATTTATGAGTGCAACTTATACATAAGTAAAAGATATAGACTTTGTAATATTTGCCCACTCTGCTCAAGTTCAGTTAAATCGGATGGTAATCATTTGTAGACTGCAATTTTCAAGTCCTTCCACAGATTTTTAATGGGGTTTAAATCTGGGCTCTGACTAGGCCATGCAAGGACATTCACCTTTTTTTCCTTCAACCACTGTGTGGCCATTTTTTTTGTGTGCTTTAAATCATTGTCATGTTGGAAGGTAAACCTTCTTACCCTTGACAACTTTCAAGGGCAGCAGATTTTCCTCATGAATTTGACAATATTTTGCCCCATCAAGTTTTCCTTCTATTCTGATAAGCGCTCCAGTCCTTGTTGCAGAGAAACACCCCCATAACAGGATATTACCACTGTATTGGAGCTCCAATACCCAGCCTAGGTATCTCCGCTGTATAATCCTTTAAGCTGAGGAAGTACTAACATTTCCAAGGCAAAATCCCTCCCCCAATAACTGGGCGACACACAGTTCTGGGAGTCAACAACAACTTTTATTCAGCCACAGCTGGCTTTTATATGATTCCCCATGCAAGGGGTTTCTTAAATCATTTTCCAGATGCATACCCCACTGGACCCGAGAGGGAACTAGGTACAAGTAAACCTTTTACAGACTCAACCAACACAACACAACCAACCTTAACAGTATCCCACCAGCAACTAATAGATAACAGTGATTTAATCTAACTAAGCCAACTAGCAGACTTTCGTCATCGAGCTCCTGAAGTACAATACACCTTATCATGAGTATAAACACATCCCCACAGTAGATAACAGGTGAATAAATTAGTGTAATCAACAATGTGTGGAAGACAGGTGGTTACGCTGATGATATTAGCCTCTGCTATGAGTCTGACTGTATGCAGCAGTATTTTATTGGCAATAGGCAGCTAGGCCTTAACATGGATCCTTGAGATATATTGTTGACAAATATTACTGTCCCATTTGAAGTAATCCAAACCATATTCTCAGTGTCCATTCCGCTACAACCACCTTCATGCTTTACCGTAGGAAGGGTGTTATTTGGATGGTGAGCTGTATTGGATTCCCACCAGGTATAATATATCGTTTAGTGTTGAGGCCAAATCTTTCAATTTTAATCTCATCTGACCAACCTAAACACACCTTGAAGATTCTGAGACCACATGGAAAAAGTTGTTATGGTCAGATGAGACTAATATATAATCTTTTGCATGGCCTAGTCAGAGCCCAGACTTAACTTCAAATATGTGGAATGACTTGAAGACTGCAGTACACAAATGGTCACCATCAAATTGAACTGAACTTGGGCAATTCTGCAAAGAAGAGTTGGCAAATAATGCAATGTCTAGATGTGCAAAGTTAGTAGAGACATATCCCAACAGAGTAAAGGCTGTAATTAAAGCAAAAGATGGTTCAACAAAATACTGACATTGGAAGGGGGCTGATCCTTTTTTCCAACTCAGTGATTCTGTTTTCAATTTTTTGATTTTCTTTCTGACATGGTGGTGTTATATCTTTCACTTGGATGGTATAAGCTGCACTAGTAAATACAGCAGGATAAAAAAAGAACTTTGCTGAGTAGATGGGAAAAATGTTACCCAAAAAATGCATATGAATAAATAAGAACAAGAAATAAAATGGTGTTCGCCAACCATGCACTATTGTAACAAAAAGGTAATGCCGGTTTAACCAATACATACAGAATTTCTTTTTTGGACTTTAATTCCAATCGTTTTTTATTAGGTTTTAAGTTCAACGACTACAGAAAAGAAAAAGAAAAATGATGCTTCAATGAGGTTGTACTACAAACAGAATTTTAAGTATCTAAAGCTAAACTTAGCTTAACTTCATTCACTAATCCAAGGGAAATTTCCCTTTCAAAGTAAACGGCCTATTTGCCTTTTCGTAATGCCTTTTAAATCTTTTTATTTGACTCTACTTTATATGACTCCCAGACAGGAAGTAAAGTGATGTCTAAATGTAATATAGAGACTGTAACGGAACTGCGACCCACACTGTATTTGTAGGCTTCCTTCAGAATACCGCTTCCATCAGTCTTGAACATAGATATCGAACATTCTAGCCACCCCCATACAAAACTAGCTGAGAATAGCTTGTATAGGTTCTGGAACCTTTATTGAACAAACTCACACACAATATATACCACACAGGAGGACATCCCTCTCCTGATCAGATTACCCCACCAGGTCAGGTGCCTGATTATATTATCCTATGCAGATGAAATTGTATACAGAAATATAAGTAACCTAAACTAATTACCTAGCCATCTGGACAGAAATGATAGGTGAAGGGGAATCCACATCTAGACAATGTTATAATTACATGTTAATTAACTCAGCACTGCAACAAGGATAAAACAAAATACGTTACACGTTGTCATAGGTGTAAAAACATCCTCACAGTAGACAATAGGTGAGTAAATCAGCATAATCAACAATGTGTGGAAGACAGGTGGTTGAGCTGATGATATTAGCATCTGCTATGAGTCTGACTGTGTGGAAAAGTCCCCTATTGGCAATAGGCAGCTAGGCATGGATCCTAGAGTCTTCATTTATTCCTGCAGGTATATTGTTGATAGATATTACTGTCCCATTTGAAGTAATCCAAACCATATTCTCAGTGTCCATTGGGTAGCTGTCCATCATTTTCCTGGTCACCCTGTGCCCCTAATAGACACAGGGTGACTTACACATAAGAAGGGCCTAGGGAGCTGAGAGAGGAATTTCTCAACCTCTCTAAGGTAAGCTGGGTTCCACGGGCCCCCCAACCAAAGCGACTCCCATCACAGAGACTATTGCATTCTCCATCTAAAAGAAAAAAAAAGTTTGACTATAGATACTACATCAAGAATCACCCTATTTATTCAATAGATGGGAATTAGTGTACCAAGAAAATAGTTGTGTGTATGAATAAATACGTTCAGAGTGAACAGTCTATTTGCCTTTAGTAATTATTGCCTTTAAGGCTCACATACTTTTTTGACTCCTGGACATGAAGTAAAATGTGATATCTAATGTAATAAAGAGAACATTGTCTTCTCCATTTAAAAAAAAAAAAAAAAGTTTTAATTATAGATACTATATCAACAATCACTCTATGTGCTCAGTAGATGGGAAATAGTGTAAAGTGTAATAGTGTAATAGTGCCAAAAAGGCATTGTGTCTATGACTAAATAGGAACCAAATAAGCACCTTTAACATACTTTTTTTTTACTCCTGGACATGAAAATAAAGAAAAAGTAATATAGCGTATACAATTGCGACACGTCATATTGTAATTGAATGTTATTAAAAATTGCCTTTCCTTTTCAAACTGCAGCCGCTGTGATTTTCTGAAAATGAAAATGGCTGCCTAGAGGTGTTCTGTACACAGAATGTATACTGACCACACCCCCAGAAACATCATTTCCTGCTTGTGTGATTGGCTCACCAATTTTCCCTGAAGTTTGCCTAAGATACAAGTCAGATTTCTGGCATCCCCTGCAACAAAAATGTCAGTTTTGGGGGGGAGATACTCCCAATAGGAACACGTCTAAAGGAATGCAGGCCCAGCAGAATTCCTCATTACTGCTCTGCAGCTGCACAGCTGATTGATAATTATAAAACCACTCCCATTAGACCCACTCAGCACAGAGGAGCAAACAATGATTTCTTCAGAATAACAAAAGGTAGGAATCGGCAACAAAGCTTGTTATAATCCTTGCAATGTACAGAGATCACCCAGAGGGGAATATTGTATTTCTCAACAAAAGTGGAGTTACGCTTTAAATGTAAGGAGGCTGTGAACTCAAGATTTTTCTCAAAAAAAATAAAAATAAAAAATGTTTTGACTATAGATAGCATATCGAAAATCCCCCTATTACTCAATAGATGGGAAATAATGTACCAATAATTCATTGTGGGTATGGAGATATAAGAACAAGAAATAAAATGGTGTTTCTTTTTCTGATCTATTTACTTACAGCAAAAAAAATCTTGAGTTCACAGTATTCGCTCTATTGGGAAAAGACACCCTTGTCTCTAAAGGGAAGAGCTTTTTTTCCTGATCACTGAAATGTTGCTATCTTAAGGCCATGACTCGAATGGTATAATAGGCTCGGTATCTCCAGGGAGCAGATTTTCTCCTAAAACACTTCTCTGCAGTACCTTTAAAGTGAAGTTTATCCTTCTAATGGGAATGAGTACACAGCAGAAGGTAGTAATCATTACACTGTGAAAGCAGAAGGCAACACCTCTGAGGCAAAATTTTCTAAATGAACTGAACTCTTAAGAAGCAAAATAGTTGCAGGCTAAGGGAATTTGCTGCACAGTCGTAGTGGTCATATATCAACCTTGACTGGCAGAGTAAGACAAGCATTATTCAACAGCTATAGAGAACTGTTCTATTGCCAAAGCCGAGATTCAAGATGAATTTTATTGCTGCAGTTGTAATTTCACATTGTCGGCTAAAAACAAATTTACAATTCAATGTAATTTCACATGGTCGTCTGGAAACAAAGAACATGCAGAAGAGGCTCAGACTTGCTTACTGACCGTTCCTAGCTTTTGTTCTTTGTTTTGCTTATTTTTTTTTATTTTCATTTTTACTTTTGATGTATTTTTACTGTAGATATTTTTAAACGGAAAACAGAATAATGTGCTTGTCACCTTTTACAGGTAAATAAAGTGATTGTAAATTCTCCTTTTTTTATATAAATAACAAACATGTTATATTTACCTCCTCTAAGCAGTTGGTTTTGCACAGGGCAGCCCCCGGATCCTCCTCTTCTCGGGTCCCTCTCTGCTGCTCCTGGCCTCTCCCTCCTGTTGAGTGCCCCTACAGCAAGCAGCTTGCATTGGGGACAACACATATACACCCCAGCTACTATGAATGCAAGCTCAACCTCCCCCATTATTCTACAACTGTATTTCATATACAAAAATATGAAAAAACAGGTCGATTTCTGCACTATGAATGAAGATATAAACACTAAAATCAATACAAAAAGTGATATAAAGGAAAGCAGCACACATAGACCTATAGAAAATCCAAAGCAATAATATAACATGAATGTGTAGCGCTATCCCCCCAATATGAAAATTCAAAAACTATATGCATGACAGTATAACAAAGACAATGTGAAGTCCATATATAAGTCCTTGCACTCATAGACTAAAAGCCGGCTCTGGTGACGTCACGTCTGGCACCGCCCAACGCGTTTTGTCATAGGCTATTTGCTGCTCAGAAGTACGGATTACATCCGCATGCTGGGACTTGTGGTCCCTTCCTTTCTGCACAAGTGTTTTTTATATTTCCTTCTTCATTCAAGGACTTATATATGGAGTTCACATTGTCTTTGTTTCACTGTCATGCATATTGTTTTTGAATTTTCATATTGTGGATAGCGCTACACATTCATGTTACATTATATACAAAAGTTTTGGTTGGTCTATACCAGCCTTTTTCAACTAGGGTGCCTTGATGTTTCTTCAGGGGTGCCTTTGCAAAATGCCTAACAACTGCCCAAAATGTACACAAGCCAGCAGGTGGATCAAGCCTGCCTTTTAGTTACACAAAACCAAAGGTTTGGTTATTGTTTACCATTTCAACCTTCCAGCCACCGGCTTCCTAACGGCCAGTGATGTCATCAGTGTTGATAAGAAGGGTGTTGATCGCCCAGGTTTGGCGCTCCCCTACCCCTCTCCGTCAGCACTTGGGTCAAATTAGTTGAGTGATGGAGAAAAACTGAGGTAGAGGAGAAACACTAGAATACTAATCACTACCAGTTTGTAGAAATGTATTTACTTTGGAAGAATAAATCACCTGTGACCTTGAGTTTCCTACGTGTGTGAATGTTGCTGCATTATGTTAAACTATTAGAATAGTTGTTTACATTTTAGAATGGGGTGCCTCCAGATTGTTCATAATTTTAAAGGGTGCCTTGTCTCAAAAAAGTTTGAGAAACACTGATCTATATGCTACATGCATCAACCCTAATATTTAGGAAACCGGATAAAGAATGTGTGCACATATTCCATTGATATGCACAAAACAATCACCATCTTTAATCAATATAAATAAAATCCACATCAAAATAAGAAGACATTTTAAAAACATATTCCAACTGCTGGTCTCCCCATCCTGGACCTGTCACCCATGTATATATATATATATATATATATATATATATATATATATATATATATATGTATATATATATATATATATATATATATATATATATATATATATATATATATATATATATATATATATATATCTATATATATATATATATATATACATATATATATATCTATATATATATCTATCTATCTATCTATCTATATATATATATCTATATCTATATAGATATATATATGTATATATATATCTATATATATATAGATATATATATATATATATATATATATATATATATATATATATATAGATATAGATATAGATATATCTATATATATATATATTTATATAGTATAAAAAAAGACAGTCGATTGTCCAATGGCTTGTATATGATTGGGGAGTGAAGTTCATTCCTAAGGGCTCCCTGAGTTTTCCCTTTGATGCAGGGCATGCTCACAAGAGCTTGTGGTGAATGCACCATTTATTGACTCCTTTTGGGGTTATATCTCAGAGGGGGAGACAGACCAAATCCACAGTGGTGCGTTTTAGAAGTATGAAAAGCAATGTTGAGGCACTACCACATGAGCATAACAACCGGTCACAGGTATCAAAATATATGGTAAACTCAATATATCATAATAAATATTTACCAAGAGTGATGTGGATCAATGCAGAAAACTTACATAAAATAAAGAGTAAACCTATATCAATTATTAGCAGTGCTTAAAGCAACATGAATATATGATGAAAAAGATCATACAAAAAAGATAACAACTTGTGCAAAATTTTCCCAAACTCAATAATAATGGTGGGCGTACCGACCTATGCGGTTAGAAAATAATTCAATTGGTGAGTGGTTCATGCAAAAGCCCCCAAAGCAAAGTGGGGGCTACGATATGGACCATATATGTGAAAATTGTGCTTAAACAAATATATAAATGAATATAAGTGACACAAAAAAAAAGCAGGAAAGTCCATATAAATTATGCAGCAATTCAAAATGTGATGTGTGATACAATCTTGTGTATTTTCTCAGTGCTCCTTCTCTCAGTGGGTAATAGAAGTGACATATGGAGGGTCTGATCCTTCACTGGTGAGCTGAGGTCACATACCAGATGCACTAAGTCCTCTGAGGACCTATAGTGCAGGTAGAGCTCAAAATTCTTACAGCGACACCCTCCTCCTAGGTGAGGATTCAGGTATGGCTCTAGTTCTGTGTTCTCCTATTCGGATGGCTCCAATTCCAGGTGACTCAAAAAACACATTGAGAAGTACTCATAGTGCAGTATGTTTATTAGTAAAAAATCATTAGTAAAAATTGTAAAAAATTAGTAAAAATTAGTAAAAAAAATTTGTAAAAATTATTAGTAAAAAAAAAAAAAATCAAAGAAAATGAAAAAACAAACTCACATTTATAAGTGCCTCTTGAGACACTTTGCAGCAGGCAATAGGTACAGGTTACTGGGAACCGCTGTGTAGTCTGCGTTCCATGCTCTGGATTCCTGCGACCCGGAAGTGACGAATACTGGACCCTCAATGCATTTCGCTAGTATAGTGTCATCAGGGAGGCACCTTAAAGGGAGGTGCCTTTTACTCTTTATATTACCCCACACTATCTAAGTATGTTAAAGCGTTTGTAAACCAAAAAAAAAAAAAACCTGCAAGACAAAGGCATAATGAGCTAGTATGCATCGCATACTAGCTCATTATGAATTACTTACCTTAGAACAAAGCCCCGACACGGACCCCCGGACATCGCTGCGGGCGCTGACATGATCCCATGGCGTCTCTTCCGGGTTCGGCGGATGCGGCGCTGTGATTGGCCAGGGGCGCGCTGACGTCACTCCCGCGCGTGCGCGTGGGAGTCATTTTCCGGCAAGCTCCCAGCAAGGGAAGTTGAAGGTCCGCCGGACCTTCAGAGCGCATGCGCCGCTCGTGTGAGCGGCTGCATGCACTGCAACCGTGCCGGTTTAGGAGATATTAATTGTACCTACAGGTAAGCCTTATTATAGGATTACCTGTAGTTAAAAGTGGAAAAAAGCGGGATACTACCGCTTTAATGCTCCTTGTGGTTTATCTGCTGACAAATCGCAACGTGGTCACATCCCAGATTGCTGTAATCAGTGATATGAACCATTCACACATATGGTCTAGAGGAGGTTTTTCTAAACATTGAAACGTCCTGTTGATTAGGTGCAGGATGAAAAGCTCCACCTCCCCCGCACACGGTGTATATCAAAGACAGCAGTCCCACATTTGCAGAGTATGTCTTGCCTAAGACAATTTACAATGATGTATACATATGTACTGTACACAGAGATCATATGGCAGATCCCATGGTCCACAGATAAATCCCCCTCATGAGCAGTGTGCTTTTCTGTTTCATGTATCACGATGCAGTCCTTATGCCCATACTATTGCATCAGAAGCACTCAGGTAATTCAGTAGCAACAATTCAAAAAAGTACTTTTAGGGTCCTCTTTCATAGCCATTTGCCAAATGAGCCTCCATTCCTTCACGTATGTCTCTCTAATTCATTCCAAATATGGAACTATAAAGGAGAGCCTGCAGTGGAACAAAAAAGCACAGGGGCCTGACCGGTTTTGCCGGGTGTCCCGGCTGCTTCAGAGGCCTCTATCACCCATCTCTATCTTCTGACTCCGTAGGCAAACCTAGCAGAGCCAACTCTGCCAGAGAGGCAGCTAGAAGTTACCTCTTCTAGAAGAGTTTAACATAATTTTTTTTTTTTTTTTCTTTGTATAATGGGTGAGTTAGGAAAAAGTGTTACGCTGTGCATACATCCATCCATAACCACATGCTAAATCAAAAAATGATAAACTTGTGATTTAAAAGTGATTTAAAAGTCCCAAAAGCAAATCATGCACAGCAAAAAGGCTCTGAGGAAGAGGCAAAGCCTCGAAATGCGTTAGCCTTTCACTTTTATGAGATATTGGACTCTTACATCATGGACGTTGTACAATGGAGTTGATATGTTGGTTTACATCACATGTTTGTGAGTAGCAATTTTTAAAATATTTTATCAATAAAAAGCTCACTGAGGATAATGCGCTAGGCTGGTGCGCTCTTCTTTTTGTTTATGTCTACAGCAAAAAGTCAGCTGTGATAAGCACACTTTTGAAATTTTCACCACATCTAGTGCTTGAACCACCGCCCAGCGGGTCTGCTTACCTGAAATTAAGTCCTCATCACTGAAGAGGTCATACAAAGCTTTATACTGATCCCTGGCAGGGTGGATGGCTCCCCCCCTTATATACAGTGGTAATGGCGGCTAACCTTAACAGGTCACACAACTCCTAATACTAATCCCAAGCAGGATACATCGCTCTCTCCTCTATGTACAGTAATAATCACCACGAGCAATAAAATACAATGCAGATGCAGAGAAGGAACAGAAGAAGTCACATAGTGTAGTAATACTTTTTTAAAAAAAAAGCATTTTTATTCAAAAGCAAGAGTATTGGTATGACTCCCATTACAAGATGTGAGGTGTGGCTTCATTGAGGTTGTTGTTTTTCTACTCCTTGACTTCCTTGATCTTCTTTCTTCTTCTTCTCCATTTTATTCTACTCCCCCCCCCCTTCTTCTCCACCTTCTGTCTCCCCTATACTTTGCGGCCTTCTCCAGCAGTGGACCGTTTGATCCTACCCCGCGCAGTGGCACTGCCATAGATGTGACTGCTATAGTGGGTGGTCTGTGCGGCCGTGTTTCGGGGGCGCTTCAACTGGGGGTTGGGTTGCCCCTGGCCCATGCCACAAGTAGTTCCCAGTTGGGGTGGCTGGACTGGGTGTGGCAACTCTGGCACCTCTTGATTGCTCTTGGCAGGCCTTAGACATAGCACTCGTAGAGCCTAGGTTTAATTTGATCTTGCACTCTTGTAATGCGCCCCGCGTGGCAAATTTAAGCTTTAAATTGTATGTTCTATTGTGATTGCTCAAAGAAACATTGAAAGTCTTGTTTTTCTTGTTTTGTTTTGTATGTTATTTGTAAAAAAAAAAAAACAATGAAAATGTATTGAAAGTAACAAGCAAGAGTATATACTCACTGTGACAGGAAGTCAGGTACATCTGTGGATGTAGTCACAGACAGGAGATACATTTCCACCTGGTTTTAGAAAATTCACCAGCAGGAAGTTGAAAACCATTCATCTGTTCAGAATCAGGAAAGTAAGGCCTCTATAATTTGTTCAAAGGAAGTCCTATTGATTGCTGCCTCCTGCCGCTGTGTGGGCATGGGGAGAGGAGGACAGTCAGATGTGTGCCCCCTGAAAGCTGTGTGAGCATGGGGAAGACCTCCTGAAGCGATGGGAAGCTGAGGAGGGTAACAAGTGTGAAGACTACTCAAGGTGAGGTCGTCTTGGACTATTTCTATGTGGAAAGAAATAAATGCACTGTGTTCAATGTGAAGAGGAAAAGGGACACGATCAATGGACATTTGTTGTGTGAAGAAAAAACATGGACTATTGAGTGTCTGCTGTAGGATCAGCAAAGTTTGCCCAACAGTAGGTTGGAGACAGACTCCGTAGATAGGTTCCTGTATGTGAGAAGGTAGCCGCCCACAGTGGCAAGGATTTATTTTATTTATGTTTATTTTGAATTATGCTGTTTTTGGAGCTTGCACTTGTGTGAAGAAAATTGCAAGAATAAAACCTTACACTGTTGTTTTCAACCACTTCTCGGCTATCTCCCTGTGTAAGGGGTCATCCACACCTACCACCGAGCTAATCAATCCCACACTCACATATGTGAAAAAATATACAGACAGCTCACTAAAACACTGACACTTGTCCGAGCCAGCGTGATGACGTCACAGCTTAGCCATGCTTTTACCATATATACTGTATATATATATATATATATATATATATATATGCTGTATATTTATATTTCTAAATAGTACCCTTTTTAACCACTTCCGCACTGCTCACTAGAGCTGTACTGCGGCAAAGTGGCTCGATAACGTCTGGCGACCAGACATTCCCCTCTCTCGGCGGCACGCGCGCCGCCGGAGGCTCGCTCCCGCTGTATTCAGTCACAGCGGGAGTCAGGCCAGGGGAGGAGCGGCGGCGATCGTCGCTGCTCTTCCCCGATCATCGGGGAATCGAGTGTGGAGATCCGCCTGCTTGTGTAAACACAAGCGGGCGGATCTCCTAAGTGACAGGCAGGGTCAGATTGCAGGGTTCAGCATAGCTGAACCTGCGATCTGTCCCTGTGTTACACAGTCCCCTCCCCCTACACACGTCAGTAAGCACCAGGCATACATTAACCCCTTGATCACCAATAAAAATTAACCCCTTCCCTGCCAGTGTCATTTTTACAGTAACAGTGCATATTTATAGCACTGATTACTGTAGTAATGTCACTGGTACCCCCAAAAGTGTCAAAAATGTCAGTCAGGGGTCCGATCTGTCCGCCGCAATGTCGCAGTCCTGCAAAAAAAATCGCAGATAGCCGCCATTACTTGTTAAAAAAAAAAACACCAAAAATGACAGAAATCTTTCCCTTAGTTAGTAAACGCAATAACTTTTGCGCAAACCAATCAAAATACGTTTATTGTAAATTTTTTTACCAAACATAGGTAGCAGAAAACAAATTGGCCAAAAATGTAAAAAAAATTTGATTTTTACATTTTTTGGGGGGGAATTTCATATAAAAAAATGTGAAAAATATTGTTATTTTTTCAAAATTGTCGCTCTTTTTTTGTTTATAGCGCAACAAGTAAAAATTGCACAGGTGATCAAATACCACCAAAAGAAAGCTCTTTTTGTGGGGAAAAAAAGGACCTCAATTTCATTTGGGTACGGCATCGCACAACCGCGCAATTGTCAGTTAAAGTCGCACAGTGCCGAATCGCAAAAAAAAGTGGCCCAGACGTAAGACAGCAAAATCCTCCAGTGGTAAAGTGGTTAAGTCATGGCCTCTGTTCCCAGCTGCAAAAGAGATGGGGTGGAGACTTCAGGAGTGTGTGTCAGCAGTAGGCAGAGAAACAGCAGTAGGCAGATCTTCCCAGTTATGAGCTGTGCAAAAGGCGTGCCAGCAGAAATCTGACCATTTGTCAGAAAAGGCACATTTCTGTGTGCAGGCGCAGGTCAAAAAGGAGCTCTGTCTTTGGACAACATGCAGGTGCCTATGCGCATAAGTGCCAGGCAGGCTATTTAAGCTGCATTATGGCCTTGAGTCATTATTATTTGGTCTATTACGTTCCCTGTGAATCTGCTACCCATTTCTGTGTTGAGTCTTTGCTATCGACTAGATCTGCTCCCGACCCTGCCTGAACGCCGCCTGCACCGACCCCTTGCCTGTCTTTGGAATGCGTGTATGCCTACTCCTTCTGCTTATCTGCTCATTTGCCCACTGATACTGACCCTGGTCTGACTCCCAACTATTCTCCTGCCTGCTGTCTGTACCTGATCTACCCAATTGTTACTGACCCGGACTGCCTGACTCTGCTTAACCGCTTAGGGAGCAGGACTATTTCTGACACTTGTTGTTTACTAATTAAAATCAGTATTTCTTTCTAGAAAATTACTTAGAACCCCCAAACAATATATATCTTTTTAGCGAAGACTCTGGTGAATAAAATGGCGGTTGTTGCTATATTTTTTGTCATGCAGTATTTGCGCAGCGATCTTTCAAACACAATTTTTTGGGAAAAAATACACTTTTTTGAACTAAAAAATAAGAAAAAAGTAAAGTTAGCCCAATTTTTTTCTGTAATGTAAAAGATAATGTTATGCCGAGTAAATAGATACTCAACATGTTATGCTTCAAAATTGTGCACGCTCGTGGAACGGCGACAAACATTGGTACTTAAAAATCTCCATAGGCGACATTTTAAAAATTTCTACAGGTTGCCAGTTTAGAGTTACAGAGGAGGTCTAGGGGTAGAATTATTGCTCTTGCTCTAACGATCGCGGCAATACCTCACATGTGTGGTTTGAACACCGTTTACATATGCATGCACGACTTGCGTATGCGTTCTCTTCTGCGCGCGAGCTCAGAGGAACGGGGCGCTTTACTGTCAGAGCATAAAAGTTGTGATCTGAAGCACTATGCCTCCATCCCTAAACAAATACACACAATAACAGATACATAGGTCATGGGACTTTATATGAAGCAAATCAGATCCAAATCATGATATAATAGGCAAACATAATTAGAAATGTAAAGAAAATAGGCATACTCGAATCCTCCAGTTGTCCCTCTGGTCTGTGGGGGATCACCCCACCACAGCCCCTGGGTTTGACACTTTCTGGCGCCCACCCAACGCTCTCTAGGCTGCTGGGCTTATCCTTAAGCTGACTTGTAAGTATGAAGGCTTTTTTTTTTGCTTCTCCACATACCACATACCACCTATATGATATTATTACTTTTATATTTATTTACTCCTACAGACATTTTTCTTGCATCAACTCCTAAAGAAGTGGACAGTGATCCACGAAATGCATAGGGTCTTAGGATGTCAAGAAAATGTTGGTTGCTTTATGTTTTAAAATCATGCATCTTTATCTGCAAAATTACATCATGTATACAAATATCAGGATCATATTATGAATGCATATTGTCATCATGTTTTATGAATCAGCTCATTGCAATTTTATCGTGTCTATTTACTGTATATGAAATTATGACGTTTATTGATATATGTACTTAAGACTCGAGTACTGTATGTCCATTTAATTTATCAATACATTTGTAATCATATTTACCTATTATATCAGGTTTTGGTTGTGATTTGCCTCTTATAAAGTCCCATGACCTATGTATCTGTTATTGTGTTTACTGTCAGAGCCGTAAAGATGTGGGACTCCCTTCCACATTAGGTGGTGTCTGCGGGAAGTGTTGATAATTTCCAAAAGCTTTGAGATGGGAATTTTAGCAAACGCAATATACAGGGATATGGGAAATGCTATTAACATAAGCAAGCTATACCTGTGCTCAAATAGCTTGCTTATGTTAATAGCATTGTACATGCAATAGCTTGTACATGCAAATGATATAGTCCATTAGGTGCTAAAGGGGTGTGACCACATGGTAACACTAGAAATTCTGGATAACCCTCTGCACACTGCTATAAACCATTTCTAGCAAACTTTGCAATAAAAAACAGGGATTTTTAGTTCACACATATTGCAATACATGTTTAAGCTGGCCAACTGTGTCAAAGTAATCCCTCGTATGGCCAATGGCAACATGGGGCAAACAGATACAAAGCGGAGGACAGCTACTAGGTTCAGGTTTGGTCAATGACCTGCATTGCAACAGAAACAAGGAGTTTTAGTTCACTCATATTGCAATACATGCTTAAGCTGGTCAACTGTGTCAAAGTAATCCATGCATGTATGTACAAGCTGTTGGGATTGGAGCACTGGTATATCTTCTTTCTGTTGAAATGCAGATCAGTGACCAGACCTGAATCTAATAGCTCTTCCCCATTTTGTGTCTGTTTGATCCATGTTGGCATGGTGTCCACCATAGCATTTGCAGTGGCAGAGCAGAGACTGGCCATAAGAGGGATTACTTTGACACAGTTGGCCAGCTTAAACATATATTGCAATATATGTGAACTAAAAATCCCTGTTTTTCAATGCAAAGTTCGCTAGAAATGGTATATAGCAGTGTGCAGAGGGTTATCCAGAATTTCTAATGCTATTAACCACATAACGACCGCCCACCGCAGATATACTGTGGCAGGCAGCCGCTGCTGGGCAAAGTGACGTAGGGGTACGTCACTCGCTCAGCCGTCCGTGGGGGGCTAGCGCGAGTGACCTGCGGCTCCGATGGCCACTCCCGATCTCCCGCTGCAGAGGGAGAAAGACAGACGGCTGATGTAAGCATAGTCGTCTGTCATTTTCCCTGAAGTAAGCACAGAGGCTATGCGATCCTGCTGTATAGGATCGTATGTCTCTGTGGTTACTTCACTAGCCACCCCCCTTGACAGTTAGAATCACGCCCCTAGGGTCACACTTAACCCCTTGATCATCAATAAAGTTAACCCCTTCCCTGCCAGTGTCAAAAATGTCAGTCAGGGGTCCAATCTGTCCACCGCAATGTCGCAATCCCGCAAAAAATCGCAGATCGCCGCCATTACTAGTAAAAAAAAAAAACAATAAAAATGACATAAATCTTTCTCACAGTTAGTAAACTCAATAACATTTGCGCAAACCAATCAAAATACGCTTATTGCGATTTTTTTAACAAAAATATGCAGCAGCAAAAAAAATTGGCCTAAAATGTTAAAACATTTTTATTTTTACATTTTTTTTTGAGAATTTCATATAAAAAAAATGTGAAAAATATTGTTATTTTTTCAAAATTGTTGCTCTTTTTTTGTTTATAGCGCAAAAAATAAAAATTGCACAGGTGATCAAATACCACCAAATGAAAGCCCTGTTTGTGGGAAAAAAAAGGATGCCAATATCGTTTGGGTACAACATCGCACGACTGTGCAATTGTCCGGTAAAGTCACGCAGTGCCGAATCGCAAAATAGGGCCTGGTCTTTGAGCAGCCAAATCTTCCGGGGCTAAAGTGGTTAACGTAAACACACACCGACACAGGTTGGACTGGTTTCTTTATTCAACCTCACCAACTATGTAACTCTGACTTCTAGTGGCAGAAATATAGTACTGCAGGGGAAATCTCTGGATTGAAAATAAATACTGCAGTAAAAGCGATCTTTAGGTCTTTTTTTTTTTTTTGTTATTTTATATTTTAGACGGCTATTGATGTTTATGTTTTTTATCTAATTTATCTAGAGTTCTGCTTTAAGTCAGCAATTACATTTTATTGTACAGAACTGACAGGGTATCTGTGTCTATTGGTCTAAGCATGTCTCAGCTGGAATGGATTTTATGTTATACACAATTGTACTAAGTACCTTTGTGAGTACAAGATATATTTGTTAATAAAATTTTATTGAAGATTTTGCACAATGTTGGAGTGATTTCTATTTGTTTTCTAGTATATAACTCTATGTTACAATAATACAATAATAATTACAGGAACAGTTGTAAACTTACTGAACATGCACTAAAGTTTCTCTTTAAAGCAGGAATAAACCTTTTCATTTATAAAGTGGTAAGATGGAAACCCTTTTCTAGGAACTCAATAACACTGAACTATTCTTAGCTGCAGCTTGCTGTTTTGCAAAATGTGCTATTCAGTAATGATCCATAATTGCCTATTGAACCATTATTAAATTCGGAATTCTTCACTAGAAGCAATAACAAATACAAGTGGGATCGGGAATATTTACTAGATGAACACTCAGACATTTGTGAGAAGAAAAATATTTGCAAAGGCATGAGGCATAGAAAAACCTCAACAGACAGAGAAGGAATGCCCATTATACTCGGTGTTACCGCCATTCCCAGAGCACATGTACAAAATGTGAGAGCTTGTGTTATAAGAAGGCAATGCTGTACATAGAGCTAAACTATGGGCAAATAAAAAATAAAAAAAAAGTTAATGAAGCTCTGTAATAAGCGTATTTTGATTGGTTTGCCAAAAGTTATTGCGTTTACTAACTATGGGAAAGATTTATGTCATTTTTATTGTTTTTTTTTTTAACTAGTAATGGCGGTGATCTGCAATTTTTTTTTGTGGGACTGCAACATTGCGGCGGACAGCTCTGACCCTTGACTGACATTTTTAAAACTTTTGGGGTTACCAGTGACATTACTACAGTAATCAGTGCTATACATATGCACTGTTACTGTAAAAATGACACTGGCAGGGAACGGGTTAACTCTATTAGTGATCAGTGAGTTAAATGTATCCCTAGGGGCGTGTTTCTAACTTTGGGGGGGGGCGTGGCTAGTGATGTAACCACAGAGACATACGATCCTACATAGCAGGATCGTGTAGTCTCTGCAGTTAGATCAGGGAGAATGACAGGCGGCTTCGTTTACATCAGCCGCCTGCCTTTCTCCCTCTCCAGCGGGAGATAGCGAGTGACCGACGGACATCGGAGCCGCCGGTCACTTGCGCGGGGATGTCAGGGAACGAGCGGGGGCGGGACCGCGCCTCCGACGGCGCGTGCTCACTCGCCCCCTAGAGGCTCCTGGGCGAGCTATGTAGCCCTACCTCGGTTTGCCCAGGAGAGCCAGACTGCCGCAGTAAATAGTCATGCGGCGGTTGGCAAGCGGTTAAAGTGGTAACAAACCCCCAAAAAATGTAATACTGTATATTGCAGCTTACCAATTATTAGATATTGTAGGGACATTATTTTGGGTATTTTTAGACTTTTTTCTTCATTTTTTACCTGGTGATCTAGGTCAGTGTTTCCCAACCTTTTTTCAGTCAAGGCACACTTTAAAAATAATGGACAATCTCAAGGCACCCCGTTCTAAAATATAAAAACGAATAGTTTTACATAATGCAGCAACATCTACAAGTCCCAGTAGGACATCCAATGTTAGAGGTGATTTATTGTTCCAAATCAAATACACTTTTGCAAACTGGTACTGATTCGAATTCCAATGTTTCTCTTTTCTCTCCGTTTTTCTCCATCACTCAGCTAATGTTACCCCAGAACAGATGAAGAGGGGCAGGGAAGCGTCAAGCAAGGATGTGACTGACATCCTCCTTATCAACTGATGACTAGAAGGTTGTAATGGCGCACAATGAAAACCTCTGGCTTTGTGTAATTTAGCCTCATCCACACACTGGTTTGTATATTATTATTATTATATAGGATTTATATAGCGACGACAGTTTACGCAGCGCTTTACAACTTGAGGGTAGACGGTACAAATACAATACACTTTAATACAGTAGGAATCAGAGGGCCCTGCTCGTTAGAGCTTACAATCTAAGAGGGACGGTCAAGAGATACAAGAGGTAATAACTGTGAGGGATGGGCTGATGGAGAAAATAAGAGCACAGTTGTTAGGTGGTTGCCATATAGGTTTCTCTGAAGAGATGTGTTTTCAGGGATCGTCTGAAAGTAGTCAAAGTTGGAGATAGTCGGACAGATGGGGGTAGAGCATTACAGAGGATGGGAGAAGTCCTGGAGGTGAGCATGGGCAGTGGTTACAAGGGAGCTAGAGAGCAGGAGGTCCTGGGAGGAACGAAGAGAATGAGTTGGTTGGTATTTTGAGACCAGATTAGTGATGTAGCTGGGCGCCAAGTTATGGATGGCTTTGTAGGTTATGGTTAGTAGCTTGAATTTAATTTGTTGGTTGAGTGGCAGCCAATGGAGGGATTGGCAAAGAGGGGTAGCAGACACAGAGCGGTTTGCAAGGTGGATGAGCCTGGCAGCAGCATTCATGATGGACTGAATTGTATACAATTTTTGGGAAATTTTTAGGCTCCCCTGAAGAAACCTCAAGGCACCCCAAGGTGCTTGGGCACCCTGGTTGAAAAAGGCTGATCTAGGTGACACATGGGTACTCAATGAAATTGGAAGAGAAGCCACCCTGAGACCCCAATGAAGTCACATGATCAGTGACATAATGCGTAGGATGAAGCCGGGTGATGTCACTTCCAGGTCTCAGCCGGGATATGAAGTTGGTGAGTGTAACATGATTGTCGATATGGAAAATTTTAAACCTATTGCATGAATACTTGTTTTAACATGTGAGTATGATTTTAACACTATGGGAGATTACTCTTTATTTACATGAATATACCACATGAGGAATTCCATGAGAAGTAGGGAAATTTCCATATTCCAAACTTGCTCATCCATGTCTTTATGGACCTTGCTTTGTGCACTGGTCCCAACTGATCTCAAAAAGTTGGGTGCATGAAATTGTCCAAAATGTCTTGATATGCTGACGCCTTAAAGTGGTTCTAAAGGCAGAAGGCTTCTTTTTTGTTTTTTATATATTAATGCATTCTATGCATTAAAGTATAACTAAAGGCACATTTTTTTTCATTTTGAATAGAGCCGAGAGGGATTAGAAACCCTGCCAGTTTTTATTGCTGTCTGTGTTCCCGTTAAGGAGATTCACCCTCTCTTTTTGCCCTGTTTACCATTATGATCAAGTGAAAGTAAAAGAAAATCCCACATTTTTTCCCCAGAAAAGTAATAGGAAGGAAATGTTCCCACGGAATTCCCTTTATTTGCATGCATATTTCACTTCCTGTTTAGCAATGGGACAGGAAGTGAAGGGAAATGGAATGAAGATGACGAAAAAAAATCTGCCAGGGGTTATAATCCTCCCTCACTCTATCGATATAGTTCTTCTTTACCATAAAAAGCCTTTTGTGTGCAACAGCCCCCCTCAACCCCCTAATAATTACCAGAGGCCCCTCTTGGTCCAGCAATGTCCATGAATGCCTCAGCCCTCCGATACTCTCCCTTCTGATTGGCTGAGATACAGCAGCAGCGCCATTGGCTCCTGTTGCTGTCAATCAAACTCAGTTAGCCAATGAGGAGAAAGAGAGAGGGGGTGGGGCCGAACTGCTGCTCCATGTCTGAATGGATACACAGAGCTTGCTCTCGGCTCGGATGCTTGCTGTGGGGGCACTCAACAGGGGAAAAGGAGCCAGGAGCTCCATCCAGGGACCCGAGATGAGGAGGATCCAGGATTCCCTGTGCAAAACCACTACAAAGAGAAGGTAAGTATAATATGTTTGTTATTTTAATAGAAAAAAAAGTTCCCATCACTGGAACTAAGGGGCCAAGCCCAACCCCTGAAAAGCAACCCCACACCATAATCCCCCCTCCACCAAATAAAGTTCATATACGTGTAAAGGCAGGCATCCCAATACATTTGACAAAATAGTGTGTGAATATGTGTATATATATATATATATATATATATATATATATATATATATATATATATATATATATACATATATAGCATTATTATTATTATTATTATTATTATTATTATTATTATTATTTTGGTGATGAAAGCCTTAAAATGGGAATTCTCCTAGTCCTGGTTTCATGTGATGCTGAACACCGTGCGGTCATGTGATAATGGGTTGAAGTGGTGCTTTATTTACTACTAAGTACAGACTACCATTGGCCTGTAATGATCATATTATATCCCATGTAAGTAAATTCCTGCACACCATTTTATGCTTATAACATACAAATGCATTTTGCCTAGCAGTAGCATTTTGGAAAATTGTTTCAGAAATTGGCAAATATAATCACTAGGGTTGAGCGGACACCTAGATGTCCGTGTTCGACGGGTTCGGCCGAACTTTAAAAAAAAGTCCGGGTCCGTGTCCCGGACTTTTACCGAACTTTTCCCGGACACCGAACCCCATTGAAGTCAATGGGGACCCGAACTTTAAGGCACTAAAATGGCTCTAAAACACCAAAGGAAAGGGCTAGAGTGCTGCAAATGGCAGCAAAATGTAATTAAGAGCATGGCAAGTGCTCTGCAAACAAATGTGGATAGGGAAATAACTTAAAACAACAAAAAAAACAGAAAAATAAAACAATGTTCTTCTTCATCTCTGAAGGACGAGGCCCATATGGAGTAGGAGGGAGGTTGAGGTGGTGGTGGATGTGGCGGTGACATAGGCGTGCGTACAGGGTGTGCTGGGTGTGCCTGGGCACACCCTAATCACCTAGGGCACATAGCATTGCCAGTGAGGAGATGGGAAAGATCTCCCTGGGACCTGCTCTGCTCTATTTCTCCTTGCCTACAGGTACATGGCCCCGATACATTACTCTCCCTGCTGGCAAACACATGCATGTGTATTTCAACTTTGGGGTGCACACCTTAATGCAATAGGCTGCGCACACCTATGGGCGGTGTAGGTGGAAGCGGCGGTGGAGGAGGACCAGGGCCGGATTAACAGCATCATGGGCTTGGTGCTGAGGATTTTGAAGGGCCTTAAGGGCCGTGCCTTGCCATGCACCCAGAGGAGGAAGGGTGCAGCCATGCATGCCTAATTCAACATGGGATGCTGTCTCTGAAGCCCATAAACACATCCATGCATCGCCAACTGTCCCTCCTTGTCCGGCCTTCACGCTGTGTGGGGAGGTTCTGAGGGTGCTGCCTGGGGAAGCGAGCATAGAAGCCAGACTTCTGTGTTTACAAGTGACAGAAGAGCGGTAACAGTGAATATGGCCAACCCGGGGCCTATATAAAAGGTAGGGGCCTGGAGCTGCAGCTCCAATAGCCCCTACATTAATCTGGCCCTGAGGAGGAGGACGAGGTAGCCAACACTGCTTCTTTTCAAAAATTTTAAATGAGGGTACACCCCAAAAGAGTGTGAAAGAGCAAAAATGGAACAATGGGTGGGTAAGGTCGGTATCCATTGCTATTCTGCATAAGGTACGGAAAAGTCCCGTGGGATCCATGCCTGGTTCATTTTAATGAACGTGAGCTTGTCCACATTGTCTCTGGACAGGCGGCTGCGCTTGTCTGTTATAACGCCCCCAGCCGTGCTAAATACCCGTTCAGATAATACACTGGCTGCAGGGCACGCCAGCACCTCCAAGGCGTAAAGGGCAAGCTCAGGCCATGTGCCCAATTTGGAGACCCAGAAGTTGAAGGGGGCAGACCCGTCATTCACTACATGTAGGCGTGTGCACACATACTGCTCCACCATGTTGGTAAAATGCTGCCTCCTGCTAAGACGTTCCATCTGAGCTGCTGGTGCTGCTGTTTGTTGTGGCGTGCTGACAAAGCTTTTCCACATTTCGGCCATGCTAACCCTGCCTTCTGAGGTGCTGGCGGTGCCCTGGTTGCGTTGGCGACCTCCTCCTCCTCCTCCTCTGCCTTGTGCTTCCACTGTGGCCCCGCTGTCAGATGGGAATGCCAGCAGCATGGCGTCTACCAGCGTGCGCTTGTACTCGCGCATCTTGCGATCGCGCTCCAGTGAGTGAATTAAGGACGGTACGTTGTCCTTGTAACGGGGATCCAGCAGCGTGGCCACCCAGTAATCAGCACAAGTTAGAATGTGGGCAACTCGGCGGTCGTTGTGGAGACACTGCAGCATGTAATCGCTCATGTGTGCCAGGCTGCCCAGAGGCAACGAAAGGCTGTCCTCTGTGGGAGGTGTATCGTCCGTGTCCTCTGTATCCCCCCAGCCACGCACCAGTGATGGCCATGAGCTGGCCTGGGTGCCACCCTGCTGTGAACATGGTTCCATCTCCTCCTCCAGCTCCTCCTCCTCCTCATCCTCCTCATCCTCCAGAACTGTGCCCCTGCTGGACAATTGCGTCCCTGGCGTTTGCGTGTGCAGGAACCCACCCTCGGAGCCCCTTGCGAATGACTGCCCTGAAAGCCTTGGAAATGTTACCTCTTCATCCTCCTCCTCCTCCTCATCCTGTGCCACATCCTCTTCCATCATCGCCCGAATTGTTTTTTCAAGGAGGCATAGAAGTGGGATAGTTAAGCTGAGAACGGCGTCATTGCCACTGGCCATGTTGGTGGAGTACTCAAAACAGCGCAACAAGGCACACATGTCTCGCATGGAGGCCCAGTTATTGGTGGTGAAGTGGTGCTGTTCCGCAGAGCGACTCACGCGTGCGTGCTGCAGCTGAAACTCCACTATGGCCTGCTGCTGCTCGCACAGTCTTTCCAGCATGTGCAAGGTGGAGTTCCACCTTGTGGGCACGTCACATATGAGGCGGTGAGCGGGAAGGCCGAAGTTACGCTGCAGCGCTGCCAGGCGAGCAGCAGCAGGGTGAGAACGCCGAAAGTGCGCACAAACGGCCCGCACTTTCTGCAGCAGCTCTGACATATCGGGGTAGTTTTTAAGGAACCTCTGCACCACCAAATTCAGCACATGCGCCAGGCAAGGGATGTGCGTCAAACCGGCTAGGCCCAGAGCTGCTATGAGATTTCGCCCGTTATCGCACACCACCAGGCCGGGCTTGAGGCTCGCTGGCAGCAACCACTCATTTGTCTGCTGTTCCATGCTCCTCCACAACTCCTGCGCGGTGTGTGGTTTGTCCCCCAAACAGGCAAGTTGTAAAACTGCCTGCTGTCGTTTACCCCTGGCCGTGCTGAAGTTGGTGGTGAAGGTGTTACGCTGTCCGGATGAGGAGGCGGTAGAGGATGAGGAAGCGGAGTAGGAGGAGTTAGGAACAGGAGGCAAACTGAAGCGCCCTGCAATCCTCGGTGGTGGAAGGACATGCGCCAAATTGCTATCCGCCTCAGGCCCATCCGCCACTGCATTTACCCAGTGTGCCGTTAGGGAGATATAACGCCCCTGACCGTGCTTACTGGTCCACGTATCCGTAGTTAGGTGGACCTTGGCACAGATGGCGTTGCGCAGTGCACACCTGATATTTTCCCCCACTTGGTTGTGCAGGGAAGGGATGGCTTGCCTGGAAAAGTAGTGGCGGCTGGGCACGACGTACTGTGGGACAGCCACCGACATAAGGTTTTTAAAACTGTGCGTCTCCACCAGACGGAATGACAGCATTTCAAAGGCCAATAATTTTGAAATGCTGGCATTCAGGGCCAGGGATCGCGGGTGGGTAGGGGGGTACTTCCTCTTCCTCTCAAGTGTTTGGGAGATGGAAAGCTGAACGCTTCCACGGGACATTGTGGAGATGGTTGTTGGTGACCCAGGTGGTGGTGTTGCTGACAGATCGTCTGTTTGCGGGGTGGCAGGTGCCGGTATCACTACAGATGTGGCTGGAGCGGCCGAGACTGCAGCAGAAGAGGAAGCAGGATGAGCCAGAGACGTTTCTTGGTTTTGAAGGTGTGTACTCCACTGCAGCTCGTGCTTTGCACTTAGATGCCTGATCATGCAGGTTGTGCTCAGGTTGAGAAGGTTTATGCCTCGCTTCAAGCTCTGATTGCACAGGGTGCAAACCACTCGTGTCCTGTCATCAGCACATTTTCTAAAGAACTTCCACGCTAGAGAACTCCTTTGAGCTGACTTTGGTGCGCTTGTTCCCTTGCTGCGTTGGGCAGTAGCGGGCGTAGTGTCTAGGGCACGGCCGCTCCGCTTCTGCACCCTGCTCCCTCTTCTGCTGTGCTGGTGGCTCTGTGCGACCACCGCCTCTTCCTCCAAACTACTCAGGTCACCTGCATGACGTTCATTCCATGTGGGGTCGAGGACCTCATCGTCCTCCACATCATCTTCCACCCAGTCTTCACCCCTGCCCTCCTTGTCGGTCTCCACAATGCTGAACGCCGCAGCAGTTGGCACCTGCGTTTCGTCATCATCGGAGACGTGCTGCGATGATCCTTGCATGTACTCATCTTGAGAAATAAGTGGTTGGGCATCGCTGCACTCAATCTCTTCCACTTCTGGGGCAGGGCTAGGTGGATGGCCCTGGGAAACCCTGCTGACAGAGTCCTCAAAAAGAATAAGAGACTGCTGTATGGCTTGGGGCTCAGACTGCTGGCCTGATTTGCAAGGGGGTGAGGTGAAAGACGGTTGGACATTGGCTGCAGGTGCCAACTCTGACCTTTCTGCAGTAGACTGGGTGGGAGACAATGTGAAGGAACTGGAGGCACTGTCAGCAGCAAACCAATCTACTATCGCCTCAACTTGTTCTGGCCTCATCACTTCTAGGGGCGTTTGATGCCCTACCAAATACTGATGCAGGTTCTGTCGCCTACTCACACTTGAGGAAGGTGTTTCACTTGTGCGTGTAGCTGGCACAGATCGACCACGTCCTCTCCTTGCAACAGGAGCTCTACCAGCAGCACCACGACCCAGGCCACGGCCCTTATTTGACGGTCTCCTCATATTTCTGTAATTTAAGATCTTGCCCTAGAAAGGTTTTTATTGAATAGCGGAATAGGAAATATGATCCAAAAAAGTGTATGTATCTCGCACGTACAAAACCACACTAGGCCCCAATTACTATTGTTTCTACCCCTAAAAGGATGGATGAGGAGTAGGAGGAGTATGGAACAGACAGCACCCTCAAATCTTCAGAAGTATGAGATGAACCCCAAAAACTTGGAAAGGTGGATCTCACACGTACCGACACAGACTATCCCGCAATTCAATTGATCCTCAAAGGTTTTTATTGAATAGCGGAATAGGAAATATGATCAAAAAAAGTGTATGTATCTTGCACGTACACAACCACACTAGGCCCCAATTACTATTGTTTGTACCCCTAAAAGGATGGATGAGGAGTAGGAGGAGGAGTATGGAACAGGCAGCACCCTCAAATCTTCAGAAGTATGAGATGAACCCCAAAAACTTGGAAAGGTGGATCTCACACGTACCGACACAGACTATCCCGCAATTCAATTGATCCTCAAAGGTTTTTATTGAATAGCGGAATAGGAAATATGATCAAAAAAAGTGTATGTATCTCGCACGTACACAACCACACTAGGCCCCAATTACTATTGTTTGTACCCCTAAAAGGATGGTTGAGCAGTAGGAGCAGGAGTATGGAACAGGCAGCACCCTCAAATCTTCAGAAGTATGAGATGAAGCCCAACAACTTGGAAAGGTGGATCTCACACGTACCGACACAGACTATCTCGCAATTGAATTGATTCCCCAAAGGTTTTAATTGAATAGCGGAATAGAAAATATGATCAAAAAGAAAGTGTATGTATCTCGCACGTACACCACCACACTAGGCCCCAACTACTATTGTTTGTACCCCTAAAAGGATGGTTGAGCAGTAGGAGGAGGAGTATGGAACAGGCAGCACCCTCAAATCTTCAGAAGTATGAGATGAACCCCAAAAACTTGGAAAGGTGGATCTCTCTCACACGTACCAACACAGACTATCCCCCAATTTAACTGATCCCCAAAGGTTTTTGATTAAATAGCGGAATAGAAAATATGATCCAAAAAAAGTGTATGTATATCACACGTACACAACCACACTAGGCCCCAATTACTATTGTTTGTACCCCTAAAAGGCTAGATGAGGAGTAGGGGGGGTATGGAACAGGCAGCACCCTCAAACCTTCAGAAGTATGAGATGAACCCCAACAACTTGGAAAGGTGGATCTCTCTCACACGTACCAACACAGACTATCCCCCAATTTAACTGATCCCCAAAGGTTTTTGATTAAATAGCGGAATAGAAAATATGATCCAAAAAAAGTGTATGTATATCACACGTACACAACCACACTAGGCCCCAATTACTATTGTTTGTACCCCTAAAAGGCTAGATGAGGAGTAGGGGGAGTATGGAACAGGCAGCACCCTCAAACCTTCAGAAGTATGAGATGAACCCCAACAACTTGGAAAGGTGGATCTCTCTCACACGTACCAACACAGACTATCCCCCAATTTAACTGATCCCCAAAGGTTTTTGATTAAATAGCGGAATAGAAAATATGATCCAAAAAAAGTGTATGTATATCACACGTACACAACCACACTGGGCCCCAATTACTATTGTTTGTACCCCTAAAAGGCTAGATGAGGAGTAGGGGGAGTATGGAACAGGCAGCACCCTCAAACCTTCAGAAGTATGAGATGAACCCCAACAACTTGGAAAGGTGGATCTCTCTCACACGTACCAACACAGACTATCCCCCAATTTAACTGATCCCCAAAGGTTTTTGATTAAATAGCGGAATAGAAAATATGATCCAAAAAAAGTGTATGTATATCACACGTACACAACCACACTAGGCCCCAATTACTATTGTTTGTACCCCTAAAAGGCTAGATGAGGAGTAGGGGGGGTATGGAACAGGCAGCACCCTCAAACCTTCAGAAGTATGAGATGAACCCCAACAACTTGGAAAGGTGGATCTCTCTCACACGTACCAACACAGACTATCCCCCAATTTAACTGATCCCCAAAGGTTTTTGATTAAATAGCGGAATAGAAAATATGATCCAAAAAAAGTGTATGTATATCACACGTACACAACCACACTAGGCCCCAATTACTATTGTTTGTACCCCTAAAAGGCTAGGAGTAGGGGGAGTATGGAACAGGCAGCACCCTCAAACCTTCAGAAGTATGAGATGAACCCCAACAACTTGGAAAGGTGGATCTCTCTCACACGTACCAACACAGACTATCCCCCAATTTAACTGATCCCCAAAGGTTTTTGATTAAATAGCGGAATAGAAAATATGATCCAAAAAAAGTGTATGTATATCACACGTACACAACCACACTAGGCCCCAATTACTATTGTTTGTACCCCTAAAAGGCTAGATGAGGAGTAGGGGGAGTATGGAACAGGCAGCACCCTCAAACCTTCAGAAGTATGAGATGAACCCCAACAACTTGGAAAGGTGGATCTCTCTCACACGTACCAACACAGACTATCCCCCAATTTAACTGATCCCCAAAGGTTTTTGATTAAATAGCGGAATAGAAAATATGATCCAAAAAAAGTGTATGTATATCACACGTACACAACCACACTAGGCCCCAATTACTATTGTTTGTACCCCTAAAAGGCTAGATGAGGAGTAGGGGGGGTATGGAACAGGCAGCACCCTCAAACCTTCAGAAGTATGAGATGAACCCCAACAACTTGGAAAGGTGGATCTCTCTCACACGTACCAACACAGACTATCCCCCAATTTAACTGATCCCCAAAGGTTTTTGATTAAATAGCGGAATAGAAAATATGATCCAAAAAAAGTGTATGTATATCACACGTACACAACCACACTAGGCCCCAATTACTATTGTTTGTACCCCTAAAAGGCTAGATGAGGAGTAGGGGGGGTATGGAACAGGCAGCACCCTCAAATCTTCAGAAGTATGAGATGAACCCCAAAAACTTGGAAAGGTGGATCTCTCTCACACGTACCAACACAGACTATCCCCCAATTTAACTGATCCCCAAAGGTTTTTGATTAAATAGCGGAATAGAAAATATGATCCAAAAAAAGTGTATGTATATCACACGTACACAACCACACTAGGCCCCAATTACTATTGTTTGTACCCCTAAAAGGCTAGATGAGGAGTAGGGGGGGTATGGAACAGGCAGCACCCTCAAACCTTCAGAAGTATGAGATGAACCCCAACAACTTGGAAAGGTGGATCTCTCTCACACGTACCAACACAGACTATCCCCCAATTTAACTGATCCCCAAAGGTTTTTGATTAAATAGCGGAATAGAAAATATGATCCAAAAAAAGTGTATGTATATCACACGTACACAACCACACTAGGCCCCAATTACTATTGTTTGTACCCCTAAAAGGCTAGATGAGGAGTAGGGGGGGTATGGAACAGGCAGCACCCTCAAACCTTCAGAAGTATGAGATGAACCCCAACAACTTGGAAAGGTGGATCTCTCTCACACGTACCAACACAGACTATCCCCCAATTTAACTGATCCCCAAAGGTTTTTGATTAAATAGCGGAATAGAAAATATGATCCAAAAAAAGTGTATGTATATCACACGTACACAACCACACTGGGCCCCAATTACTATTGTTTGTACCCCTAAAAGGCTAGATGAGGAGTAGGGGGAGTATGGAACAGGCAGCACCCTCAAACCTTCAGAAGTATGAGATGAACCCCAACAACTTGGAAAGGTGGATCTCTCTCACACGTACCAACACAGACTATCCCCCAATTTAACTGATCCCCAAAGGTTTTTGATTAAATAGCGGAATAGAAAATATGATCCAAAAAAAGTGTATGTATATCACACGTACACAACCACACTGGGCCCCAATTACTATTGTTTGTACCCCTAAAAGGCTAGATGAGGAGTAGGGGGAGTATGGAACAGGCAGCACCCTCAAACCTTCAGAAGTATGAGATGAACCCCAACAACTTGGAAAGGTGGATCTCTCTCACACGTACCAACACAGACTATCCCCCAATTTAACTGATCCCCAAAGGTTTTTGATTAAATAGCGGAATAGAAAATATGATCCAAAAAAAGTGTATGTATATCACACGTACACAACCACACTAGGCCCCAATTACTATTGTTTGTACCCCTAAAAGGCTAGATGAGGAGTAGGGGGGGTATGGAACAGGCAGCACCCTCAAACCTTCAGAAGTATGAGATGAACCCCAACAACTTGGAAAGGTGGATCTCTCTCACACGTACCAACACAGACTATCCCCCAATTTAACTGATCCCCAAAGGTTTTTGATTAAATAGCGGAATAGAAAATATGATCCAAAAAAAGTGTATGTATATCACACGTACACAACCACACTAGGCCCCAATTACTATTGTTTGTACCCCTAAAAGGCTAGGAGTAGGGGGAGTATGGAACAGGCAGCACCCTCAAACCTTCAGAAGTATGAGATGAACCCCAACAACTTGGAAAGGTGGATCTCTCTCACACGTACCAACACAGACTATCCCCCAATTTAACTGATCCCCAAAGGTTTTTGATTAAATAGCGGAATAGAAAATATGATCCAAAAAAAGTGTATGTATATCACACGTACACAACCACACTAGGCCCCAATTACTATTGTTTGTACCCCTAAAAGGCTAGATGAGGAGTAGGGGGAGTATGGAACAGGCAGCACCCTCAAATCTTCAGAAGTATGAGATTGTGTTCACTGTACCCCACAAAGATTGAGTTCACTGCACCCCACAATGATTGTGTTCACTGCACCCCACAAAGATTGTGTTCACTGCACCTCACAAAGATTGTGTTCACTGTACCCCCCAAAGATTGTGTTCACTGCACCCCACAAAGATTCTGTTCACTGTACCCCACAAAGATTGTGTTCACTGCACCCTAAAAGGATGTTGTTCACTGCACCCCACAAAGATTGTGTTCACTGCACCCTAAAAGGATGTTGTTCACTGCACCCCAAAAAGATTGTGTTCACTGTACCCCCCCCCAAAGATTGTGTTCACTGCACCCCACAAAGATTGTGTTCACTGCACCCCAAAAAGATTGTGTTCACTGTACCCCCCAAAGATTGTGTTCACTGCACCCCAAAAAGATTGTGTTCACTGTACCCCCCAAAGATTGTGTTCACTGCACCCCACAAAGATTCTGTTCACTGTACCCCACAAAGATTGTGTTCACTGCACCCCAAAAAGATTGTGTTCACTGTACCCCCCCAAAGATTGTGTTCACTGCACCCCACAAAGATTCTGTTCACTGCACCCCACAAAGGATTTTGTTCACTGCACCCCAAAAAGATTGTGTTCACTGCACCCCAAAAAGGATTTTGATCACTGCACCCCAAAAAGGATGTTGTTCACTGCACCCCAAAAATGATTTTGTTCACTCCACCCCAAAAAGATTGTGTTCACTGCACCCCACAAAGATTGTGTTCACTGCACCCCAAAAAGATTGTGTTCACTGTACCCCCCAAAGATTGTGTTCACTGCACCCCACAAAGATTCTGTTCACTGTACCCCACAAAGATTGTGTTCACTGCACCCCAAAAAGATTGTGTTCACTGCACCCCAAAAAGGATGTTGTTCACTGCACCCCAAAAAGGATGTTGTTCACTCCACCCCAAAAAGATTGTGTTCACTGCACCCCACAAAGATTGTGTTCACTGCACCCCAAAAAGATTGTGTTCACTGCACCCCAAAAATGATTTTCTTCACTGCACCCCAAAAAGGATTTTGTTCACTGCACCCCAAAAAGGATGTTGTTCACTCCACCCCAAAAAGATTGTGTTCACTGCACCCCAAAAAGATTGTGTTCACTGCACCCCACAAAGGATTTTGTTCACTGCACCCCAAAAAGATTGTGTTCACTGAACCCCAAAAAGGATGTTGTTCACTGCACCCCAAAAAGGATTTTGTTCACTGCACCCCAAAAAGATTGTGTTCACTGCACCCCACAAAGGATTTTGTTCACTGCACCCCACAAAGATTGTGTTCACTGCACACCAAAAAGGATTGTGTTCACTGCACCCCAAAAAGATTTTGTTCACTGCACCCCAAAAAGATTGTGTTCACTGCAGCCCAAAAAGATTGTGTTCACTGCAGCCCAAAAAGATTGTGTTCACTGCAGCCCAAAAAGATTGTGTTCACTGCAGCCCAAAAAGATTGTGTTCACTGCAGCTCACACACAGAAAAATGGATGTGGATCACTGACACCTGCCTATCTCCAATCCCACACCACACAGCAATATCGATTGTAGTTTGTAGAACACAGTTTCCCTAAAATTCAGCAGACTCTGTCCCTAACAGGATTGAGAAGAGATCGTAGATCAGGATTGAGTGCAGATTCACCCCACCCCCCACACAGCAATATCGATTGTAGTTTGTAGAAGACACTGACCCTATAATTCAGCAGACTCTATCCCTAAAATGCCTACAACTCGCCCTGCCTAAACACTCCGACCTGTCCCTCAATTCTATCCGGACACAAATGGTTTTTTCCTGCCTATCTTTCCCTAATCAGCAGCCAGCACATTGATGTGTGCTCTGTCCCTTAGCTAAGCAGCAGAATGACGCTGCTGCGGCGGCTGCCTCGAACTTATAAAGACTTGGTCACATGCTTCAGACGGCCAATCACAGCTACTAAGACATTTGCAGGCATGGCTGGGATGGCTTAAGGCACACCAGTTAAACGATTGTTGATTGGCTGTTGAAAGCCCGCCATGAAAAGAGCGCCAAAGCATGCAAAACCCGGAAATAAAACGACCGAACACGGATTTTTACCCGAACATACAGTAAAGTGTCCGTGTCCGTGTTCGGGTAAAAAAAATCCAATTATTCGGTACGAACACGAATAATACAGTCCGTGTTCGCTCAACACTAATAATCACAATTAATTTTCAGAATTGTAATGGTGATTATGAGAATGTTACAGAATATTTTCCAATTATATGAGAATTGCAAGCGCTGCAAATGTAGATGGGTAATTACTGAATTATAGCTGGCACCCCGTGGAGAACTACTCGATATTATTATTTTCAATATTTAACATGAGAATCCAAATATCAAAAACGATCACATTTCACACATGAAGCAGAAGCAGATGTTCTATGAAATGACACGCAGCAGTTTACAATGTACAGTAATCTAAACCAAACAATCGGAAGTTGTCACTCATTAATCTGGTCCAATATACTGTATGTATATCAGTATGGGATCATGTTAAAAAATCCCCCTTAGTAATTTTTTTAAACCCCCTGTTACTTTATGTGCCCAGAAAATCTAGTCCACACTCCTACTCAGTAAATCCATTCTTCTGGACCTCCCCTCTTTACTGCTACACACCTGGTCCCATTCTAAAATATTCTCTTCTACATCATTGGAAGCTGTCTTTTCCTGCTTATTTTGGTGGCTATGATACAGAATCAGGCCCTTCCTCCAGCCCTGTGAGGCCAGTGCCATCTGAGATGTGTGTGTGACGTTTACCCCTAATACAGGTGGTCAGGCACTGAAGCTAGCTTCTGTATTTTTCACCTATAGCAGCCCCCTTTCCCATAAGGCAAGCAGACCTACTGGTACTCGGCCCCCCCCCCCCCAGGTCTTATACATAATGCAATAGTGCCTGGCTACAGCTCTGGGGCAGGCGTGAACTGAAGGTACTTGGCAGACAGGCAGAGTGGTACAATGACAGTACAGGTACAAAGCAGGCAAGGTTCAGAGTAGGCAGGGTCCAATCCATTGTCAAAAGGCAGGTAGAGCTCCAAGAATAGTCGATATCCGATCCGAGGTCATAAACACTGGAATCCAAACAGTAGAGACAGACAGAGAGCTCAAGCATATATTACACACACACTATCACAAGCATGAGACTGCAGGCTTGGCTGGCCTAAATCGGGTTTGGTCTCCACCCAGAGGCTGGCTACATCAACCACCCTTCAGGTGGACAGACAGATAGGGATGCATAATAGCCAAAACCAGGAGGCTTCAACGAGACCAGCAGCTGTCAAAGAAAAAGAGCGTCAACACACTCCTGACAGTGTGTCATACATATTGCAGGAGGCTAAAGGAGTAGGAATGACATAATTATCACCTAGGCAAGAATGAAGGCAGACGTGCAGGGAGCAAGGTAAAAAAAAAAAGGTTAGCAAAAAAAGTCTGTTTTTTTTAATCTGGCAGCAAGGAAGAGAAGGAAAATAGAACAAACTTAAAGGAGAAGTATAGCTGAAGCTGAAGGCTATACTCCTCCTATGGATCACAGGAGTTCAGTTTATTCTGCACTCTTGTGGCCCATTTTTTTGCATATGGGGTTGGTGCCTCAGTTCAAAATTGGGACTTTATGGGCTTAATATGTGTCAGTTCATAAGAAAATATTCATTTTACTTAAAAGATAATTTATTATATGTTAACCATATAATGTAACAATATTCAATAAGGTTTTTCAAAGAATTCATGTATATTATATATACTGTGTGGGTTACAGACCCATAGGTGATTGTGAGTAGAAGAAAAAGAAGGAAGTAGTGACAATGTGCTTAGGGTGACAATCACTAGCTCTCTATTGTTCCACGCTTGGGTGAAGCGTCGGATCCATAGGGAGGATGTTTCAAAATCCTACGCGTTTCGGCCGTTAGGCCTTTATCAAGGGAGGTGTGTCACCACATCTGGAATATATTAAATGTAGTATTTAAGTATGTATTTTTTAAGCCAGTCGGAATATTTTTCCTTTGGTCATATAATAAAAAAGACGTACTTTGTTAGGAAAAAGATTCTGCCTCTGGTTTCTGTCTCAGGTCCTTATCTATCACATATGAATCGTGTAGTCACTGCTGCTAGAGTATAATTTGAAGAGTGTAAGTTTGTTTTCAAGATATATATTTTGATAAATTTTAAATTTTGGTATCTGTTTAGGTACTCACTTGGTTGGTTCATATATTTATTTTTGGCCAGGGAGCATCTAATAATGTCCTTGTTCTGATCCAATCTGGATTAAGATGTGAATTGTTAACATTTTAGTAATATGATTATTTTGGCATTATGTATCTTTGGTTTTGTACTTACTTGTATTTCCTAAAAGGAATCACTAGGTGGCACTGTGGTGTTTACAAAGTCCCCTCCTAGTTCTATCTGTATAGATAGAAGGGGGAAAGTATAATTATACTTGCATATATTTTAAGAACCATCAATGCTTAAAATAGCATTGTGGTTACTTACTTTTCGTGTTTTCCAAGGAAGGTTTTTCTCTTGAGCAGCAGGTCCGGGCGTCCTCACTCTCCCTCTGGTCCGAGGGAAGTGGCGCCCTATTCGATTCCCGGCCTATTTATGTCCGCTGTGCGCATGCGCAGATAGGCGCAATGACGTTGCTTCCGGGTTTTGTATGACGCGGCGCGGGTGCGCGCGCATCCTGTCATAGAGATTGCGGGTCTGATCTCAGAGCGGCCGCCGACACAGGAGAGAAGGCTAAAACCCTGGAGAGGGATTTTGCAGTTTGATGGAATATACTGCTAGCCTCTTGTAGCCCCGATTATTAGCAATATCGGGGTTACCTGTGCCGGATGTGATCGATAAGGAATCGGAGATTGCCAGAGTATCTAAATTTTCTGAACAAAGGCGTGATGCAATATTTTAAGTGCAATATAGTATCTTAGATATATAAATAATAAACAATTATTTACAACAACTTTTTTTTGACAAATCCAATGATTGTCTTAACAGTGGTACATGTTATTTGTTTTTTTACACAGCAATTAGATATTTAAGACAGGTCAGTATTGGATCAATTAGGGGGGGCCTGGTATGGCATATATGTGGGGCCCAGATTTTAATTGGGTATTGTGTGCGTCCATGGGGGGCCAATTTAAGAGTTGGAGATAGTCAGATTTTTTGTTGTGGTTTTTTGTATTTTATTGGATTGGGGGGAGTGGTTTCGTAAAGTTTTTTGTCCTTTTCCTTTTTAATCTGTTTTGCCGGATGAGAATCCTTCCAGGAATGGGCGATAGCTTGTATTTTCGTTTAATCCTGGTGGTTGAGCGGCGTTCAATTTTTTAATCCATCTTAATTCCATCTGGAGGAGGGTCTTATTCCAGTCCCCCCCTCTTATTGGAATATGTATTCTATCTAATGTGGAAAAAGTCACTTTTGGCATCCTGTTTTTGTGGATATTAGCCACATGACGACCTAATGGGAGGTAGAAATTACTTATTTGCATGCTATGCATGTGCTGATTCACCCTGAGGCCAAATTCTTGTCGCGTTTTACCGACATAAAAGCTGCCGCATTCGCATTCCATCAGGTACACTACGCCTTTGGTTTTACAGTTGGCGTAATGTTTGGGGTTGAAGAGTTCACCATTGGGTAATATTTTATGTGTGGATTTTTTTATGACGCTACACTGTGCGCATGATCCACATGGGTAAGTACCCTTAGTTTTACATGGGTCTCTTCTGTTCTTTAGTTCACTGTGTACCAAGCATTGTTGTAGCGACTTAGTTTTTCTATAGGTAATCATGGGGTTTTCTGAGATTAGGTCTTTTATTGTAGGATCCTCGGTAAGGATCGACCAATTTTTTTGTAAGATTTTTCTGATGGATTGATGTTCGTTTGAGTATCTCATGATTATTCTCGTTGGTTGGGTGGTGGTGTCAGTCTTCGAGGAATCTTTTTTGTATAGGATCTCTTGTCTGTCCATTTTTTTGACTTTATTGAAGGCTTTTCTCAGGCAGGTTTTGGTATAGCCTCGATCTCGTAGTCTTTGGTTTAGTTTGTTTGCTTCTTGTTGGAATTCAAATTCTTTTGTACAATTCCTTTTTAATCGAAGAAATTGGCTGAATGGAATAGAGTTTTTTAATGGTTCTGGATGAAAGCTACTGGCGTGGAGTATGGTGTTGCCGGCGGTTTCTTTCCTGTATAATGTGGTCATTATGTTTCCTCTGTCATCTTTGTAAATGTATGTATCGAGGAATGCGATTTTGTTTTTATCCTGTGTCATGGTGAAATACATATTGTGGCTGTTCCTGTTCATTTGATCTAGGCATTTTTTGATTTGATTTTCTGGTCCATTCCATATCATGAAGACATCGTCCAGGTATCTCTGCCATAGCATGATATTCTGGGTATACGTTATGTTTTCCTCTGACGTTAGGAATTCGTGTTCCCAGTCGCCCAGGTATAGGTTGGCATACGAGGGTGCACAGCTTGTACCCATCGCAACCCCGCAGACCTGTACATAGTATGTTCCACAAAAAGAGAATGTATTATGTCTTAGAATAAATGACAGCATGTTGAGGATAAATTCACTGAAGTTTCTATCGTAATCGCTTTGTTGGGTGAGTATCTTTTCTACCGCCTTTAACCCCTTGGAGTGGGGTATGTTGTTATATAGGCTCTCCACATCAATTGTAACAAGTAAGGCATCTTTTGGTACTGTTAGACCTTCCAATATTTGTAGTAAGTGAAGTGTATCTTTAGTATGGGAGGTCAGTTGTGTCACATATGGTTTAAGGTAGGCATCAATGACCTGGCTTACTTTCTCTGTGATGTTACCATTGCCAGAGATTATTGGACGTCCTGGTGGATCAATTGCGTTTTTATGGATCTTTGGTAATGAGTAGAACGTGGGGGTCCTGGGGTGCTGTGTTCTAATGAATTCCCATAATGTTTGAGATATTATCTTCTGGTTGAATGCTCTGTCTACAAGCCGGTAGAATTCCTGGTTGTATTTTTCTATCATTACAGGTGAGATGATCTGGTAACATTTTTTGTTCTCCAGTATCTTTAGACACATTTGTTTGTAATGTTCTGTATTCATTATTACGACATTACCCCCTTCATCCGAGGGTTTTATTGTAATTTCATTGTTCTCTTGGAGTTCCCTCAGGGCCTTTCTTTGTTGTTGATTTATATTGTTGATTTTGGTTTTTTTCGATATTTGCTCGATTTCTTTGGATGTTTGTCTAACAAATAAGGCAATTGTAGGGTTTGTATTTAATGGTGGGAATTTGTGCGATTTTTTTCTAAAGGTGGCAATCCTTTTGTCTTGTTCTTCGTCACTGTCTGTTGATGTATTTGATTCCTCTGATTCTGTCAGTCCACCCTCTTCCAATAGTATGTTGAGGTCCCGGATTGCTCGGAATTCCGCAGCTGTAAGGGGTGTTGGTTGTTCTGTTGTTATTGGTTTTTTATTGTGCATCACTTTAAGAAGTAGATTGCGTGCGAAGAGGTTGATATCTTTGACCACTTCAAAAGTGTCCATACTTTTGTTGGGACAAAAAGATAGTCCTAGTGATAGGACTTCTGTTTGTTCAGGTGTTAGTTGTAGAGATGATAGATTGATTATATTTAGTCCTTCGGTTCCTCCGGTCCGGACTCCTGTTGTTCCTGGTTGGGCTGTGTTTTGTTTTTTGTTTTTTCCTTGGCTAAAAAAGCCTTTTTTTGTAATTGTTTATGGTCCTCGTCTTTTTTCTTTTGTGCTCTCGTGAATATTTGGTAGTTGGTTGGTCTGTTTGGTCCTGGGCCCCCTATTATTTCTAGGCCCTGGGAGTCTAGTTCTCCATGTTCCTCATGGGGTCCCCATTCCCTTCTTTCGAAGTGTCTTTGGGGGTCCTGTTGGCTGTTTTTTGGGTAGGCTCTGTTTTTGCCTCCTTCTGCTCCTGAATAGTAGGATGATGAATCCGAGGATTGGTAGTAGTTGGGGTTTTTTACAAATCTGTTTTTATTTCGATTTTGTCTAGTTGTATTAGACCATCTGTATGCTCTACCTTGGGTAAACGCATTTTTGTCCCGCCAGTATTTCTTTTCTTTCTTTTGTAAGGTCTCTTTTGCATAATCTTCAAGGTGGGTTTTTAATTTTTCTTCTTGTTCACTGTATAGTGGTGCAGTTTTTAAAGGTAGTAGTTGTTCATATATGGTTTTTATTTCTTCATCCAAACTACTTATCTGTCTCCTATATTCATCTTGCAGTAGTTTCATTAGGTTTTTTGAACATACGTTGAGGATATCCTCCCAGTCTTTTTTCATTTGTTCCGTCACTTTTTCCATAGTGGGGAAAATTTGAATACGGAGGCCTGCAGGATTAATGTTTTCTTTAATATATCTATTGAACGTTTCTATGTGCCAATAGAGTGCGGATTTTCTTGTCATTTGTTTTTTTAGATTTGAAAATAAAGCTAGTACATCAGATTCCATTTGTTCTTTTTCTTTAAATTTATTTTGTATCCCCTGCATCATAGAGTCCCACTCGGCGCCCATCAGGTTCTCCATGTTGATCCAACCTTTGTCCGTCAATTAGTGGTTTCCAAGTTTTTTGCTTGAATTTTTTGAGAGATTCCCCTCTTGACTCCTGTTACAGAGATAGCTCTGGACTGGGGGAGGGGGTTAGTCTTTGTAGGTAAGCCTTGATTCCCTATGCCTTGCTGTTCAGCATGGGAAAGTAATATTGTTTGCTCGGTTATTTAGGAATCTGTGAGGTCGTGGATGTGTTATCCATCCGGGGTAAGATTGTGTAGGTGTGTGATTCCTAAAGAACTTTTTAGTTGGGTTTAGCCATCATCCCGGGTAAAATTTTGCATATGGGGTTGGTGCCTCAGTTCAAAATTGGGACTTTATGGGCTTAATATGTGTCAGTTCATAAGAAAATATTCATTTTACTTAAAAGATAATTTATTATATGTTAACCATATAATGTAACAATATTCAATAAGGTTTTTCAAAGAATTCATGTATATTATATATACTGTGTGGGTTACAGACCCATAGGTGATTGTGAGTAGAAGAAAAAGAAGGAAGTAGTGACAATGTGCTTAGGGTGACAATCACTAGCTCTCTATTGTTCCACGCTTGGGTGAAGCGTCGGATCCATAGGGAGGATGTTTCAAAATCCTACGCGTTTCGGCCGTTAGGCCTTTATCAAGGGAGGTGTGTCACCACATCTGGAATATATTAAATGTAGTATTTAAGTATGTATTTTTTAAGCCAGTCGGAATATTTTTCCTTTGGTCATATAATAAAAAAGACGTACTTTGTTAGGAAAAAGATTCTGCCTCTGGTTTCTGTCTCAGGTCCTTATCTATCACATATGAATCGTGTAGTCACTGCTGCTAGAGTATAATTTGAAGAGTGTAAGTTTGTTTTCAAGATATATATTTTGATAAATTTTAAATTTTGGTATCTGTTTAGGTACTCACTTGGTTGGTTCATATATTTATTTTTGGCCAGGGAGCATCTAATAATGTCCTTGTTCTGATCCAATCTGGATTAAGATGTGAATTGTTAACATTTTAGTAATATGATTATTTTGGCATTATGTATCTTTGGTTTTGTACTTACTTGTATTTCCTAAAAGGAATCACTAGGTGGCACTGTGGTGTTTACAAAGTCCCCTCCTAGTTCTATCTGTATAGATAGAAGGGGGAAAGTATAATTATACTTGCATATATTTTAAGAACCATCAATGCTTAAAATAGCATTGTGGTTACTTACTTTTCGTGTTTTCCAAGGAAGGTTTTTCTCTTGAGCAGCAGGTCCGGGCGTCCTCACTCTCCCTCTGGTCCGAGGGAAGTGGCGCCCTATTCGATTCCCGGCCTATTTATGTCCGCTGTGCGCATGCGCAGATAGGCGCAATGACGTTGCTTCCGGGTTTTGTATGACGCGGCGCGGGTGCGCGCGCATCCTGTCATAGAGATTGCGGGTCTGATCTCAGAGCGGCCGCCGACACAGGAGAGAAGGCTAAAACCCTGGAGAGGGATTTTGCAGTTTGATGGAATATACTGCTAGCCTCTTGTAGCCCCGATTATTAGCAAAAAAAGTTGTTGTAAATAATTGTTTATTATTTATATATCTAAGATACTATATTGCACTTAAAATATTGCATCACGCCTTTGTTCAGAAAATTTAGATACTCTGGCAATCTCCGATTCCTTATCGATCACATCCGGCACAGGTAACCCCGATATTGCTAATAATCGGGGCTACAAGAGGCTAGCAGTATATTCCATCAAACTGCAAAATCCCTCTCCAGGGTTTTAGCCTTCTCTCCTGTGTCGGCGGCCGCTCTGAGATCAGACCCGCAATCTCTATGACAGGATGCGCGCGCACCCGCGCCGCGTCATACAAAACCCGGAAGCAACGTCATTGCGCCTATCTGCGCATGCGCACAGCGGACATAAATAGGCCGGGAATCGAATAGGGCGCCACTTCCCTCGGACCAGAGGGAGAGTGAGGACGCCCGGACCTGCTGCTCAAGAGAAAAACCTTCCTTGGAAAACACGAAAAGTAAGTAACCACAATGCTATTTTAAGCATTGATGGTTCTTAAAATATATGCAAGTATAATTATACTTTCCCCCTTCTATCTATACAGATAGAACTAGGAGGGGACTTTGTAAACACCACAGTGCCACCTAGTGATTCCTTTTAGGAAATACAAGTAAGTACAAAACCAAAGATACATAATGCCAAAATAATCATATTACTAAAATGTTAACAATTCACATCTTAATCCAGATTGGATCAGAACAAGGACATTATTAGATGCTCCCTGGCCAAAAATAAATATATGAACCAACCAAGTGAGTACCTAAACAGATACCAAAATTTAAAATTTATCAAAATATATATCTTGAAAACAAACTTACACTCTTCAAATTATACTCTAGCAGCAGTGACTACACGATTCATATGTGATAGATAAGGACCTGAGACAGAAACCAGAGGCAGAATCTTTTTCCTAACAAAGTACGTCTTTTTTATTATATGACCAAAGGAAAAATATTCCGACTGGCTTAAAAAATACATACTTAAATACTACATTTAATATATTCCAGATGTGGTGACACACCTCCCTTGATAAAGGCCTAACGGCCGAAACGCGTAGGATTTTGAAACATCCTCCCTATGGATCCGACGCTTCACCCAAGCGTGGAACAATAGAGAGCTAGTGATTGTCACCCTAAGCACATTGTCACTACTTCCTTCTTTTTCTTCTACTCACAATCACCTATGGGTCTGTAACCCACACAGTATATATAATATACATGAATTCTTTGAAAAACCTTATTGAATATTGTTACATTATATGGTTAACATATAATAAATTATCTTTTAAGTAAAATGAATATTTTCTTATGAACTGACACATATTAAGCCCATAAAGTCCCAATTTTGAACTGAGGCACCAACCCCATATGCAAAATTTTACCCGGGATGATGGCTAAACCCAACTAAAAAGTTCTTTAGGAATCACACACCTACACAATCTTACCCCGGATGGATAACACATCCACGACCTCACAGATTCCTAAATAACCGAGCAAACAATATTACTTTCCCATGCTGAACAGCAAGGCATAGGGAATCAAGGCTTACCTACAAAGACTAACCCCCTCCCCCAGTCCAGAGCTATCTCTGTAACAGGAGTCAAGAGGGGAATCTCTCAAAAAATTCAAGCAAAAAACTTGGAAACCACTAATTGACGGACAAAGGTTGGATCAACATGGAGAACCTGATGGGCGCCGAGTGGGACTCTATGATGCAGGGGATACAAAATAAATTTAAAGAAAAAGAACAAATGGAATCTGATGTACTAGCTTTATTTTCAAATCTAAAAAAACAAATGACAAGAAAATCCGCACTCTATTGGCACATAGAAACGTTCAATAGATATATTAAAGAAAACATTAATCCTGCAGGCCTCCGTATTCAAATTTTCCCCACTATGGAAAAAGTGACGGAACAAATGAAAAAAGACTGGGAGGATATCCTCAACGTATGTTCAAAAAACCTAATGAAACTACTGCAAGATGAATATAGGAGACAGATAAGTAGTTTGGATGAAGAAATAAAAACCATATATGAACAACTACTACCTTTAAAAACTGCACCACTATACAGTGAACAAGAAGAAAAATTAAAAACCCACCTTGAAGATTATGCAAAAGAGACCTTACAAAAGAAAGAAAAGAAATACTGGGGGGCGTGACCGGAAGCCGTGCGGGACGGACGTGTCCGAGGAGAGCTCCACTATCCCCGAACTCAATCCTCTCCAATCCTCCTCCATCCCCGCTCTCTGGGGGATATAAACATCTTGGGGGGACCCACCTTGACCACCAGGACTGATATATATCTATATTTGGTCAAAAAATCGGATTTTAGAGGATCGTTTTTTTGAGGCCTACCTCACCACTGAAGCCGGGGCCTCGCCTAGAAGCCCTGCCTGCCGCGATCGCCGGCTCCTGGATCCGGTAAGACCGAAGTCCCTAGAGGCCCTCCTCCATCCTTTTGGGTGCCCCCTCAGCTCTCCATCCCATCCTGCTCCCCGCAGCAAGGCCCCATTATAACAGGCAGCATACACAGCACAGCACAATCCGCCATCTTGGCTGCAGAAAGGGACAGATTCATCTAGCAAGCAGCAAACCTCCACCAGACCCAGTAATAGCACCTAAATTTTTATTGATCCTACTGGCCACTGTCCTGCACACCCGCTAACCCCTCTCTGACCTCACTGGCAGCTCTGCGCTAATCACGCATGGCGGGGAATATGTAAAGAAGGGGCTCCCCCACCCGTCCGCCTAATATTGCAGCATTTGAGGTAACCTTAAAACTTCTCCATGGGAAAAGGAGATAGATCTTCCTCTTCAACCCGCTCTCGCTCCCCACGGGATCAAGAACAGCGTTCAGGGATCCAGGTTCCTGATATGTTTAAAAAACTGACAGGAGAAACTGCACAAGCAGCAGCACTGGCAGCACCTAACAGCATGCAGATAAAAGAGACACACACTCCACAGGCACCAAAAACCCCTTCTCCTGGTGACCTCTCACTCTGTCCACCTGTCTGTCCACCTGCTCAGATTGTGCGCACTGATATGCCTGGTCATGCTTCATCCTCACACTGTGTTTCACTACAAGACCTTAAAGCCATAGCAGACGACATTAAATCTACCCTTTCAGCTACCTTTTCAGCCGCCATTGCTGACCTTAAAAAAGAGATGCATAACATCACTGATAGACTGGAAGAGGTGGAAGAAATTACTGACAGGCAAGATGCAGATATATTGAGTGCACAGAGAGAGATATCTGATCATTCCTCCCAGATCAGAGACCTCCACAGACATCTGGAGGATCTTGAGAACAGAGGTCGTCGAAACAACATTCGCATTCGCGGTCTCCCCGAATCGATAGAACCTGCCCAACTGACTCAAACTGCCCTCACAATCTTTAATGACCTGTTGGGAAGACCACCCGATACCCCAATAGAAATAGAGAGGCTCCACAGGGCCCTAAGACCTAAAGGGAGGGACTCGGATCCTCCAAGGGACATTATTGGCTGTCTAGCGCAATTTAAATTAAAAGAGGAGATCCTCCATAACGCCAGGATAAGAGGTCGCATACTTTATCAGGGCACTGAGGTAAAGCTGTTCCAGGACCTTTCCCCAATAACCTTGCAAAAGCGCAAAGACTTACGTCCATTATTGAATATCCTGAGAGAAAGGGAAATTCCCTATAAATGGAAATTTCCGTTTTGTCTGTTTGCCGGCTCTAGGGGTCGCTTTGCCTCACTCAGACATCCTGAAGATACAGCAACCTTTTGCAACTCTCTGGGCATTCCTTTAATTGAGATTCCCGGTTGGTCACATGTGAGCAGACAACCTCCTAATATGCAAATAGAGGACATGGATGTTCATCATCAAGAGGACCCTGAACACATCAGAAGACGCCGACCTTCACCCAATCGTCCTGCCTCACCAGGGTACAGGCAAGGCCGTAACCAGGGCAGCGCTCCTTCATCTCCCGCCCATAGGAGACCTCGCATATACTGAATATACCCTCCTCTTGCTTCACCTCCTTCCACTCCGCCCCGGTACATGACATCCACACTGTTTTCTTCATCGAACGTCAGAGAGGATGTTTACTAAAGGAACGCTCTGCAGCCTTAGGAACGCTCTGCAGCAGTATCCAAGAGTACAAATGTGATGTCAGATTTTTAGCACTTTAAACCACGACTCTAATTCACATTGGACACCCGAAGAAAACCCATTCATGCGAGCCCCTTTTTTTTTTTTTTTTTTTTTTTTTTTTTTTTTTTTTTTTACCAATTTGAAGCGGCTCACAAGGACTTGGGAGTGGCTACCCCTGGACTCTCTTGGGACCTTGGGGGGCGGGTCTACTCTCTTTTCTTCCTATGCATAATGTTTCTCAAGAACTAATGTGCTGTTTTATACTTCTCATTGATTTGCAGCGGTTCCACAAGGGTTTGTAAGTGCCTGGTTGAAGGACGAGTCAGGTTTTTGGTTCTACTTAGTTCTTTACCCAGAATCGTATACCTTTCTTTATTAGTCTAAGTTTAATATTGGTTCGGATGAGGAGCATTGGAGCATTTACTCGGGATCCACTGCCATGGGTGTCTTTAAGATCCCCGTTGTGGTTTAGTTCCGATTGATGCCACTAGATGGCAATATTTCTCAAGTTGTTTTGGTTGTATACTAATATGGTATCAAAGTTTTTAACTTTTTGTTCTTTTCATTCCCTATTTCTTATCTTCTGACCATATGTAACAGAAACTTTTACTCTTGCGTGATATGTTCCAGTGCTCCTCTCGGGACACAGGTATGTGCACTCAGTTCCTCTCTTGACCTCGACCTATGCCATAATGATGGTGCTGTCTATACTTGCCAAAGGTAATTATCCTTCCAGTTATAATGTTGTTTTTACTCCTATATTGCTATTATCCCAGGTTCAATGTTACCTCATAGACATGAACACCTAATAAGTTTTTATTTAGGTGGTCGGGTGGGGATACCATGGGTTTTTCCCACGTTTTGGTCGATCTTTGGTACCCTCCAGACACCGCACGCTTCCTACCACCTTCCCACACAGCTCACATTTGAGCTGACTAAATCCAACATTATCTATCCCCATAGCAGTTAAAAGCAGGTCTTTCTCTGCTGTTGGCCTATGATCCCCCTCCTACTTTAAGGGGGAATTGCTCTTTTCTTCTTTTTCTTCTTTCTTGCTTCCCAAACCACCGCTTCCCCTCCCCTTTTTTTTTCCCTTCGTCTTTTTCCACCCCCCTTCCCTTGTCATTTGCGATCCTCATCATCATGGCTACTTCATCTTACACACCTGCACTCAAACATCTTAAAATCATCTCACTTAACACTAAAGGACTTAATGTTCCCGAAAAAAGGTCCAAACTAATCCTCTACCTCCATTCTCTTAAAGCAGACATAGTGTTTTTACAGGAGACACATTTCAAGACTGACCGTATTCCGAAATGGCATGTCAGAGAATTTCCGTTGATGTTCCACGCGACTAACAGTCTCGCCAAAACCAAGGGGGCTTCTATTCTGATAGCGAAACACATCCCTTTTGAAATCACGGACACCCTGATTGACAAAGAGGGCAGGTACGTGTTCGTGAAGGGTTCCTTGTGGAACACTCCACTGACTTTGGCTAATATCTACGCACCCAACACAGCACAAGTTAGTTTTTTTAGAGAAATGTCCACAATCCTTACATCTTTCCAAGAGGGATGTCTCCTCCTCGGAGGAGACTTCAATCTTGCAATTAACCCCATAGTGGATACTTCAACCGGGGCCTCATCTATGCCGTACAAGGCACTTAAACAGGTCAAGAAACAACTACAAGATTTGTCCTTACACGACACTTGGCGTTTACTAAATCCGTCCGGCAGGGACTATTCATTCTTCTCCACTCCACATAACAGATATTCGAGGTTGGATTACCTCTTTATCACGCAAAAAGACATTCATCTACTCAAAAAAGCGACTATAGATCCGATGTGTATCTCAGATCATTGTGCTATCTCTGTCACACTTGCGATCCCTCAAATTAATAAACATGAAAAAATCTGGCGACTTGACCAGTCTATTATTATGCATCCCAAAAACGCGGAAATAATTAGATCTCAACTATCTGAATATTTCCTAACAAACGATACATGTGACATGATTCCCTCCACTATATGGGAGGCCCACAAGTGCGTGATCCGGGGTACACTGCTCAAAATGGGGGCACATAGGAAAAAAGCAGCACAAAAAAGCATTTCTGAGCTCTTCTCGCAAGCTAAGAAACTGGAACTCACACATAAACGATCGCATGCTGTTCAACATTTAGAGGAGCTATCTCAGGTCAGGAATAAGATCAGAGAGTTTTTTAACATCAAAGTCAGGAAGCGCTTCATACTATCACAAAAGCTATTCTACGAATTTAGCAATAAAAGCAGTAAATACTTGGCCAGGGCCTTGGCGGCAAAAAGAGCTCAGAACACCATCCACTGCATAACAGACTCCACAGGCAAAAAGAATCACTCTAATTCTGAAATTGCACAAGCTTTCACTCAATACTACACCTCTCTCTATAACCTACCACCTGAACACAAACCTCAAGCGACTGATAGTTCTAGATCTGAAATTATCAGGGACTACCTACTTCAAAACGGCTTCAAACCACTCACCAATCAACAGTCCTCCAACATTGATGGTCCACTTACGAGTGAAGAATTTAATCTGGTTCTGAAGCAAATGAAACCAGGGAAAAGCCCTGGCCCTGATGGTTTTTCTCTAGCCTATTATAGATCCTTTGCAGATATCTTGGCCGTACCCTTTCTGAAAACATTCAACAGTCTTTCCAATTCGAATTCCAGCCACTCCAGACTCCTGGAAGCACATATTTCCGTTATACCAAAAGCAGGAAAGGACCCCACACGAGTTCAAAACTACCGTCCAATTTCACTGCTCAATGTAGATCTGAAAATATTTGCCAAAATACTAGCTAACCGCCTCCTTTCTTTCATTCCGTCCCTGATTGACTCTGACCAAGTTGGCTTTGTGCCTGGCAGGGAAGCTAGGGACAACACACTTAAAGCCCTTAACATACACCACATTCTTTCTTCTTCCTCACAGACCGGTTTTCTGCTATCTCTTGATGCAGAGAAGGCATTCGATAGGCTGGCTTGGGACTACTTAGAAGCGATTCTCCAGTCAATTGGTCTGGGACCCAGATTGATGTCCCTTATACTTGCACTTTACCACAGCCCGTCAGCCAGAGTACGTGTTAACGGCTCGCTATCGAATGCCTTCTCCATCAGCAATGGAACCCGTCAGGGCTGCCCCCTGTCTCCTCTTCTATTCATACTCACACTTGAGCCCCTTCTCAATAGTATTAGAACTAATCCTGACATTTCCGGTGTACATTCCAACTCTAACCAATATAAGATTGCTGCCTATGCAGATGATGTCCTGCTGTTCCTCTCCAACCCCCTTATCTCAATCCCCAATTTACAAAAAGAATTGAAATTATTTCAATACATTTCTAACTTCAAAATAAATAGATCCAAATCGGAAGCACTTAACATATCCCTCCCTGACCCAATAGTTGAACAGTGTAAACAATCATTCCCCTACGAATGGAAAACGGATACCATCACATACTTGGGTATCGAAATCCCCACTGATCTAAATAACCTATTCAAAAAAAACTATCTTCCTATTTCTCAGGATATTTTCCAAGACCTTAAAAAGTGGAATAAGGTACACTTTTCTTGGTTCGGTCGAGCTGCAATTGTTAAAATGAATGTGCTTCCGCGTATCCTCTACCTACTACAAACAATTCCCATTCAACTGCCCTTACACTTCTTCTCCTCTTTAAAAAAGGCCATCAGATCCTTTATCTGGAATCACAAAGCCCCTCGTATTAAATTTGAGACACTCTCCAGACCCAAATCCAAAGGTGGAATGGGAATCCCAGACATCTACTTGTACTACCAAGCATCCCACCTCTTACGCATAGCAGACTGGCACTCACAGAAGCACAAAAAGGATTGGGTTGAATTGGAAGACTCTCTCTCTCTGATTCCCATTCAAAGTACCCCTTGGCTAATTTATTCCTCCTTACAGGACTCCCTAAAAAAACACCCGTTAATAGGTCCCACCATTCGTTGTTTTCATACAGCAAACGCCAAACACCAACTAGTCCGGAAACATAGCCTCCTTACCCCTTTACTAGACAACTCGCAATTCCCACCGGGTCAATCCTCACACACCCTACGTTCGGTTCCCAATGACATAGGGATTCGCATTTTCCACCTCTTACAAAATGGGAAATTTCCCAACTTTCAAGATCTCAAAAATGCTTTACTTAGTCCCGCATTGACCTGGTGGGAATACACACAACTTCATTACTTTGTCTCCGCACGCCTGAAAAAAAATCCTAAAGAGGCACCTCTTTCCAAATTTGAACAAATTTGTGCACTTCAACAACCCCAGCGACACCTGCTATCAGCTATACACTCCCTTCTATGGGATTCCTGCCCTATACAACTTGGCAAACTATGTAATGACTGGGGCATCGATTTGGACTTAACTCTGACGGACCCCCAATGGGAAAAAATATATCGTAACATCTTAAAAGGATCAATAAATGTATCCATTCAAGAAAATAATTATAAGATACTTACCAAATGGTACCGCACCCCATTCCTGCTTAACAAATATAACAAAGTTATCCCAAATGAATGTTGGAGGTGCAAACAATCTCATGCAGATTTGCTACATATCTGGTGGTCTTGTCACCTGATACAGCCATTTTGGAATACGGTCAAATCCTACATACTCAAAATTACCACCCAAGACTTACAATTACATCCAGCTCAGTTCCTATTGCACTTTCACCCTAACTCGCCTCCTAAGTACTTCAAATCCCTTCCCATGATCATGATAAATGCTGCTAAGCTTTGCATCCCCAGACTATGGGGTACCACGAAAGTCCCATCCCTACACACTTGGCTCACACAGATTAACAAAATCTCCGAAATGGAGGAGCTAATTTCTACAGTACATGACTCTCCAAACAAATATCTCAAAATATGGAAAGATTGGATCATTTTCCGATATTCCGCCGAATATGAACAGCTTATTAACTCATTTAATAATTAGTTAATCCACCTCCTCCGTATTATCAGTTATTATAGCCATGATTCTTATAGTGACCTAGACACATAAGTTGCTTCGGTCCTTACCCGCCTCCCCTCCGCCCACTTTCCTTGCCTTCCCTTCCCCTCTTCTCCATCTCATTTTTCTAGCTTTCTCCTCCCCCTTCCCTGCGGACCCAATGCGGGTCAGAGGGTCCGCTCCCCTACTTCCTCTTTGATATACTTCCTCTTTTTATGTTATTTTAGCTTGATTAAGCGAAAAAAAAGAAGTTAGCCCTTAACAGCCATATTTCATGGGCTATGTTGATTCAACATAAAACTTCGCACTCTAAAGGGCGAATCACCTCAGTTTTATCATTCCTGTATTAATACGTGTTACAGCATACGTTTTCCTTGATATCTGATTATTTCTTTTGCCTAATGTAAATTGATACTTACTCGTTTATAATGTTATTGGATCAGATAGGATTGTTATTTTTCTACATACAATGTGAAAAGTATAATTACATGTTGTTAACCTCATTACTCTTCAATAAACTTGTTGGAAAAAAAAAAAAAAAGAAATACTGGCGGGACAAAAATGCGTTTACCCAAGGTAGAGCATACAGATGGTCTAATACAACTAGACAAAATCGAAATAAAAACAGATTTGTAAAAAACCCCAACTACTACCAATCCTCGGATTCATCATCCTACTATTCAGGAGCAGAAGGAGGCAAAAACAGAGCCTACCCAAAAAACAGCCAACAGGACCCCCAAAGACACTTCGAAAGAAGGGAATGGGGACCCCATGAGGAACATGGAGAACTAGACTCCCAGGGCCTAGAAATAATAGGGGGCCCAGGACCAAACAGACCAACCAACTACCAAATATTCACGAGAGCACAAAAGAAAAAAGACGAGGACCATAAACAATTACAAAAAAAGGCTTTTTTAGCCAAGGAAAAAACAAAAAACAAAACACAGCCCAACCAGGAACAACAGGAGTCCGGACCGGAGGAACCGAAGGACTAAATATAATCAATCTATCATCTCTACAACTAACACCTGAACAAACAGAAGTCCTATCACTAGGACTATCTTTTTGTCCCAACAAAAGTATGGACACTTTTGAAGTGGTCAAAGATATCAACCTCTTCGCACGCAATCTACTTCTTAAAGTGATGCACAATAAAAAACCAATAACAACAGAACAACCAACACCCCTTACAGCTGCGGAATTCCGAGCAATCCGGGACCTCAACATACTATTGGAAGAGGGTGGACTGACAGAATCAGAGGAATCAAATACATCAACAGACAGTGACGAAGAACAAGACAAAAGGATTGCCACCTTTAGAAAAAAATCGCACAAATTCCCACCATTAAATACAAACCCTACAATTGCCTTATTTGTTAGACAAACATCCAAAGAAATCGAGCAAATATCGAAAAAAACCAAAATCAACAATATAAATCAACAACAAAGAAAGGCCCTGAGGGAACTCCAAGAGAACAATGAAATTACAATAAAACCCTCGGATAAAGGGGGTAATGTCGTAATAATGAATACAGAACATTACAAACAAATGTGTCTAAAGATACTGGAGAACAAAAAATGTTACCAGATCATCTCACCTGTAATGATAGAAAAATACAACCAGGAATTCTACCGGCTTGTAGGCAGAGCATTCAACCAGAAGATAATATCTCAAACATTATGGGAATTCATTAGAACACAGCACCCCAGGACCCCCACGTTCTACTCATTACCAAAGATCCATAAAAACGCAATTGATCCACCAGGACGTCCAATAATCTCTGGCAATGGTAACATCACAGAGAAAGTAAGCCAGGTCATTGATGCCTACCTTAAACCATATGTGACACAACTGACCTCCCATACTAAAGATACACTTCACTTACTACAAATATTGGAAGGTCTAACAGTACCAAAAGATGCCTTACTTGTTACAATTGATGTGGAGAGCCTATATAACAACATACCCCACTCCAAGGGGTTAAAGGCGGTAGAAAAGATACTCACCCAACAAAGCGATTACGATAGAAACTTCAGTGAATTTATCCTCAACATGCTGTCATTTATTCTAAGACATAATACATTCTCTTTTTGTGGAACATACTATGTACAGGTCTGCGGGGTTGCGATGGGTACAAGCTGTGCACCCTCGTATGCCAACCTATACCTGGGCGACTGGGAACACGAATTCCTAACGTCAGAGGAAAACATAACGTATACCCAGAATATCATGCTATGGCAGAGATACCTGGACGATGTCTTCATGATATGGAATGGACCAGAAAATCAAATCAAAAAATGCCTAGATCAAATGAACAGGAACAGCCACAATATGTATTTCACCATGACACAGGATAAAAACAAAATCGCATTCCTCGATACATACATTTACAAAGATGACAGAGGAAACATAATGACCACATTATACAGGAAAGAAACCGCCGGCAACACCATACTCCACGCCAGTAGCTTTCATCCAGAACCATTAAAAAACTCTATTCCATTCAGCCAATTTCTTCGATTAAAAAGGAATTGTACAAAAGAATTTGAATTCCAACAAGAAGCAAACAAACTAAACCAAAGACTACGAGATCGAGGCTATACCAAAACCTGCCTGAGAAAAGCCTTCAATAAAGTCAAAAAAATGGACAGACAAGAGATCCTATACAAAAAAGATTCCTCGAAGACTGACACCACCACCCAACCAACGAGAATAATCATGAGATACTCAAACGAACATCAATCCATCAGAAAAATCTTACAAAAAAATTGGTCGATCCTTACCGAGGATCCTACAATAAAAGACCTAATCTCAGAAAACCCCATGATTACCTATAGAAAAACTCAGTCGCTACAACAATGCTTGGTACACAGTGAACTAAAGAACAGAAGAGACCCATGTAAAACTAAGGGTACTTACCCATGTGGATCATGCGCACAGTGTAGCGTCATAAAAAAATCCACACATAAAATATTACCCAATGGTGAACTCTTCAACCCCAAACATTACGCCAACTGTAAAACCAAAGGCGTAGTGTACCTGATGGAATGCGAATGCGGCAGCTTTTATGTCGGTAAAACGCGACAAGAATTTGGCCTCAGGGTGAATCAGCACATGCATAGCATGCAAATAAGTAATTTCTACCTCCCATTAGGTCGTCATGTGGCTAATATCCACAAAAACAGGATGCCAAAAGTGACTTTTTCCACATTAGATAGAATACATATTCCAATAAGAGGGGGGGACTGGAATAAGACCCTCCTCCAGATGGAATTAAGATGGATTAAAAAATTGAACGCCGCTCAACCACCAGGATTAAACGAAAATACAAGCTATCGCCCATTCCTGGAAGGATTCTCATCCGGCAAAACAGATTAAAAAGGAAAAGGACAAAAAACTTTACGAAACCACTCCCCCCAATCCAATAAAATACAAAAAACCACAACAAAAAATCTGACTATCTCCAACTCTTAAATTGGCCCCCCATGGACGCACACAATACCCAATTAAAATCTGGGCCCCACATATATGCCATACCAGGCCCCCCCTAATTGATCCAATACTGACCTGTCTTAAATATCTAATTGCTGTGTAAAAAAACAAATAACATGTACCACTGTTAAGACAATCATTGGATTTGTCAAAAAAAAGTTGTTGTAAATAATTGTTTATTATTTATATATCTAAGATACTATATTGCACTTAAAATATTGCATCACGCCTTTGTTCAGAAAATTTAGATACTCTGGCAATCTCCGATTCCTTATCGATCACATCCGGCACAGGTAACCCCGATATTGCTAATAATCGGGGCTACAAGAGGCTAGCAGTATATTCCATCAAACTGCAAAATCCCTCTCCAGGGTTTTAGCCTTCTCTCCTGTGTCGGCGGCCGCTCTGAGATCAGACCCGCAATCTCTATGACAGGATGCGCGCGCACCCGCGCCGCGTCATACAAAACCCGGAAGCAACGTCATTGCGCCTATCTGCGCATGCGCACAGCGGACATAAATAGGCCGGGAATCGAATAGGGCGCCACTTCCCTCGGACCAGAGGGAGAGTGAGGACGCCCGGACCTGCTGCTCAAGAGAAAAACCTTCCTTGGAAAACACGAAAAGTAAGTAACCACAATGCTATTTTAAGCATTGATGGTTCTTAAAATATATGCAAGTATAATTATACTTTCCCCCTTCTATCTATACAGATAGAACTAGGAGGGGACTTTGTAAACACCACAGTGCCACCTAGTGATTCCTTTTAGGAAATACAAGTAAGTACAAAACCAAAGATACATAATGCCAAAATAATCATATTACTAAAATGTTAACAATTCACATCTTAATCCAGATTGGATCAGAACAAGGACATTATTAGATGCTCCCTGGCCAAAAATAAATATATGAACCAACCAAGTGAGTACCTAAACAGATACCAAAATTTAAAATTTATCAAAATATATATCTTGAAAACAAACTTACACTCTTCAAATTATACTCTAGCAGCAGTGACTACACGATTCATATGTGATAGATAAGGACCTGAGACAGAAACCAGAGGCAGAATCTTTTTCCTAACAAAGTACGTCTTTTTTATTATATGACCAAAGGAAAAATATTCCGACTGGCTTAAAAAATACATACTTAAATACTACATTTAATATATTCCAGATGTGGTGACACACCTCCCTTGATAAAGGCCTAACGGCCGAAACGCGTAGGATTTTGAAACATCCTCCCTATGGATCCGACGCTTCACCCAAGCGTGGAACAATAGAGAGCTAGTGATTGTCACCCTAAGCACATTGTCACTACTTCCTTCTTTTTCTTCTACTCACAATCACCTATGGGTCTGTAACCCACACAGTATATATAATATACATGAATTCTTTGAAAAACCTTATTGAATATTGTTACATTATATGGTTAACATATAATAAATTATCTTTTAAGTAAAATGAATATTTTCTTATGAACTGACACATATTAAGCCCATAAAGTCCCAATTTTGAACTGAGGCACCAACCCCATATGCAAAATTTTACCCGGGATGATGGCTAAACCCAACTAAAAAGTTCTTTAGGAATCACACACCTACACAATCTTACCCCGGATGGATAACACATCCACGACCTCACAGATTCCTAAATAACCGAGCAAACAATATTACTTTCCCATGCTGAACAGCAAGGCATAGGGAATCAAGGCTTACCTACAAAGACTAACCCCCTCCCCCAGTCCAGAGCTATCTCTGTAACAGGAGTCAAGAGGGGAATCTCTCAAAAAATTCAAGCAAAAAACTTGGAAACCACTAATTGACGGACAAAGGTTGGATCAACATGGAGAACCTGATGGGCGCCGAGTGGGACTCTATGATGCAGGGGATACAAAATAAATTTAAAGAAAAAGAACAAATGGAATCTGATGTACTAGCTTTATTTTCAAATCTAAAAAAACAAATGACAAGAAAATCCGCACTCTATTGGCACATAGAAACGTTCAATAGATATATTAAAGAAAACATTAATCCTGCAGGCCTCCGTATTCAAATTTTCCCCACTATGGAAAAAGTGACGGAACAAATGAAAAAAGACTGGGAGGATATCCTCAACGTATGTTCAAAAAACCTAATGAAACTACTGCAAGATGAATATAGGAGACAGATAAGTAGTTTGGATGAAGAAATAAAAACCATATATGAACAACTACTACCTTTAAAAACTGCACCACTATACAGTGAACAAGAAGAAAAATTAAAAACCCACCTTGAAGATTATGCAAAAGAGACCTTACAAAAGAAAGAAAAGAAATACTGGCGGGACAAAAATGCGTTTACCCAAGGTAGAGCATACAGATGGTCTAATACAACTAGACAAAATCGAAATAAAAACAGATTTGTAAAAAACCCCAACTACTACCAATCCTCGGATTCATCATCCTACTATTCAGGAGCAGAAGGAGGCAAAAACAGAGCCTACCCAAAAAACAGCCAACAGGACCCCCAAAGACACTTCGAAAGAAGGGAATGGGGACCCCATGAGGAACATGGAGAACTAGACTCCCAGGGCCTAGAAATAATAGGGGGCCCAGGACCAAACAGACCAACCAACTACCAAATATTCACGAGAGCACAAAAGAAAAAAGACGAGGACCATAAACAATTACAAAAAAAGGCTTTTTTAGCCAAGGAAAAAACAAAAAACAAAACACAGCCCAACCAGGAACAACAGGAGTCCGGACCGGAGGAACCGAAGGACTAAATATAATCAATCTATCATCTCTACAACTAACACCTGAACAAACAGAAGTCCTATCACTAGGACTATCTTTTTGTCCCAACAAAAGTATGGACACTTTTGAAGTGGTCAAAGATATCAACCTCTTCGCACGCAATCTACTTCTTAAAGTGATGCACAATAAAAAACCAATAACAACAGAACAACCAACACCCCTTACAGCTGCGGAATTCCGAGCAATCCGGGACCTCAACATACTATTGGAAGAGGGTGGACTGACAGAATCAGAGGAATCAAATACATCAACAGACAGTGACGAAGAACAAGACAAAAGGATTGCCACCTTTAGAAAAAAATCGCACAAATTCCCACCATTAAATACAAACCCTACAATTGCCTTATTTGTTAGACAAACATCCAAAGAAATCGAGCAAATATCGAAAAAAACCAAAATCAACAATATAAATCAACAACAAAGAAAGGCCCTGAGGGAACTCCAAGAGAACAATGAAATTACAATAAAACCCTCGGATAAAGGGGGTAATGTCGTAATAATGAATACAGAACATTACAAACAAATGTGTCTAAAGATACTGGAGAACAAAAAATGTTACCAGATCATCTCACCTGTAATGATAGAAAAATACAACCAGGAATTCTACCGGCTTGTAGGCAGAGCATTCAACCAGAAGATAATATCTCAAACATTATGGGAATTCATTAGAACACAGCACCCCAGGACCCCCACGTTCTACTCATTACCAAAGATCCATAAAAACGCAATTGATCCACCAGGACGTCCAATAATCTCTGGCAATGGTAACATCACAGAGAAAGTAAGCCAGGTCATTGATGCCTACCTTAAACCATATGTGACACAACTGACCTCCCATACTAAAGATACACTTCACTTACTACAAATATTGGAAGGTCTAACAGTACCAAAAGATGCCTTACTTGTTACAATTGATGTGGAGAGCCTATATAACAACATACCCCACTCCAAGGGGTTAAAGGCGGTAGAAAAGATACTCACCCAACAAAGCGATTACGATAGAAACTTCAGTGAATTTATCCTCAACATGCTGTCATTTATTCTAAGACATAATACATTCTCTTTTTGTGGAACATACTATGTACAGGTCTGCGGGGTTGCGATGGGTACAAGCTGTGCACCCTCGTATGCCAACCTATACCTGGGCGACTGGGAACACGAATTCCTAACGTCAGAGGAAAACATAACGTATACCCAGAATATCATGCTATGGCAGAGATACCTGGACGATGTCTTCATGATATGGAATGGACCAGAAAATCAAATCAAAAAATGCCTAGATCAAATGAACAGGAACAGCCACAATATGTATTTCACCATGACACAGGATAAAAACAAAATCGCATTCCTCGATACATACATTTACAAAGATGACAGAGGAAACATAATGACCACATTATACAGGAAAGAAACCGCCGGCAACACCATACTCCACGCCAGTAGCTTTCATCCAGAACCATTAAAAAACTCTATTCCATTCAGCCAATTTCTTCGATTAAAAAGGAATTGTACAAAAGAATTTGAATTCCAACAAGAAGCAAACAAACTAAACCAAAGACTACGAGATCGAGGCTATACCAAAACCTGCCTGAGAAAAGCCTTCAATAAAGTCAAAAAAATGGACAGACAAGAGATCCTATACAAAAAAGATTCCTCGAAGACTGACACCACCACCCAACCAACGAGAATAATCATGAGATACTCAAACGAACATCAATCCATCAGAAAAATCTTACAAAAAAATTGGTCGATCCTTACCGAGGATCCTACAATAAAAGACCTAATCTCAGAAAACCCCATGATTACCTATAGAAAAACTCAGTCGCTACAACAATGCTTGGTACACAGTGAACTAAAGAACAGAAGAGACCCATGTAAAACTAAGGGTACTTACCCATGTGGATCATGCGCACAGTGTAGCGTCATAAAAAAATCCACACATAAAATATTACCCAATGGTGAACTCTTCAACCCCAAACATTACGCCAACTGTAAAACCAAAGGCGTAGTGTACCTGATGGAATGCGAATGCGGCAGCTTTTATGTCGGTAAAACGCGACAAGAATTTGGCCTCAGGGTGAATCAGCACATGCATAGCATGCAAATAAGTAATTTCTACCTCCCATTAGGTCGTCATGTGGCTAATATCCACAAAAACAGGATGCCAAAAGTGACTTTTTCCACATTAGATAGAATACATATTCCAATAAGAGGGGGGGACTGGAATAAGACCCTCCTCCAGATGGAATTAAGATGGATTAAAAAATTGAACGCCGCTCAACCACCAGGATTAAACGAAAATACAAGCTATCGCCCATTCCTGGAAGGATTCTCATCCGGCAAAACAGATTAAAAAGGAAAAGGACAAAAAACTTTACGAAACCACTCCCCCCAATCCAATAAAATACAAAAAACCACAACAAAAAATCTGACTATCTCCAACTCTTAAATTGGCCCCCCATGGACGCACACAATACCCAATTAAAATCTGGGCCCCACATATATGCCATACCAGGCCCCCCCTAATTGATCCAATACTGACCTGTCTTAAATATCTAATTGCTGTGTAAAAAAACAAATAACATGTACCACTGTTAAGACAATCATTGGATTTGTCAAAAAAAAGTTGTTGTAAATAATTGTTTATTATTTATATATCTAAGATACTATATTGCACTTAAAATATTGCATCACGCCTTTGTTCAGAAAATTTAGATACTCTGGCAATCTCCGATTCCTTATCGATCACATCCGGCACAGGTAACCCCGATATTGCTAATAATCGGGGCTACAAGAGGCTAGCAGTATATTCCATCAAACTGCAAAATCCCTCTCCAGGGTTTTAGCCTTCTCTCCTGTGTCGGCGGCCGCTCTGAGATCAGACCCGCAATCTCTATGACAGGATGCGCGCGCACCCGCGCCGCGTCATACAAAACCCGGAAGCAACGTCATTGCGCCTATCTGCGCATGCGCACAGCGGACATAAATAGGCCGGGAATCGAATAGGGCGCCACTTCCCTCGGACCAGAGGGAGAGTGAGGACGCCCGGACCTGCTGCTCAAGAGAAAAACCTTCCTTGGAAAACACGAAAAGTAAGTAACCACAATGCTATTTTAAGCATTGATGGTTCTTAAAATATATGCAAGTATAATTATACTTTCCCCCTTCTATCTATACAGATAGAACTAGGAGGGGACTTTGTAAACACCACAGTGCCACCTAGTGATTCCTTTTAGGAAATACAAGTAAGTACAAAACCAAAGATACATAATGCCAAAATAATCATATTACTAAAATGTTAACAATTCACATCTTAATCCAGATTGGATCAGAACAAGGACATTATTAGATGCTCCCTGGCCAAAAATAAATATATGAACCAACCAAGTGAGTACCTAAACAGATACCAAAATTTAAAATTTATCAAAATATATATCTTGAAAACAAACTTACACTCTTCAAATTATACTCTAGCAGCAGTGACTACACGATTCATATGTGATAGATAAGGACCTGAGACAGAAACCAGAGGCAGAATCTTTTTCCTAACAAAGTACGTCTTTTTTATTATATGACCAAAGGAAAAATATTCCGACTGGCTTAAAAAATACATACTTAAATACTACATTTAATATATTCCAGATGTGGTGACACACCTCCCTTGATAAAGGCCTAACGGCCGAAACGCGTAGGATTTTGAAACATCCTCCCTATGGATCCGACGCTTCACCCAAGCGTGGAACAATAGAGAGCTAGTGATTGTCACCCTAAGCACATTGTCACTACTTCCTTCTTTTTCTTCTACTCACAATCACCTATGGGTCTGTAACCCACACAGTATATATAATATACATGAATTCTTTGAAAAACCTTATTGAATATTGTTACATTATATGGTTAACATATAATAAATTATCTTTTAAGTAAAATGAATATTTTCTTATGAACTGACACATATTAAGCCCATAAAGTCCCAATTTTGAACTGAGGCACCAACCCCATATGCAAAATTTTACCCGGGATGATGGCTAAACCCAACTAAAAAGTTCTTTAGGAATCACACACCTACACAATCTTACCCCGGATGGATAACACATCCACGACCTCACAGATTCCTAAATAACCGAGCAAACAATATTACTTTCCCATGCTGAACAGCAAGGCATAGGGAATCAAGGCTTACCTACAAAGACTAACCCCCTCCCCCAGTCCAGAGCTATCTCTGTAACAGGAGTCAAGAGGGGAATCTCTCAAAAAATTCAAGCAAAAAACTTGGAAACCACTAATTGACGGACAAAGGTTGGATCAACATGGAGAACCTGATGGGCGCCGAGTGGGACTCTATGATGCAGGGGATACAAAATAAATTTAAAGAAAAAGAACAAATGGAATCTGATGTACTAGCTTTATTTTCAAATCTAAAAAAACAAATGACAAGAAAATCCGCACTCTATTGGCACATAGAAACGTTCAATAGATATATTAAAGAAAACATTAATCCTGCAGGCCTCCGTATTCAAATTTTCCCCACTATGGAAAAAGTGACGGAACAAATGAAAAAAGACTGGGAGGATATCCTCAACGTATGTTCAAAAAACCTAATGAAACTACTGCAAGATGAATATAGGAGACAGATAAGTAGTTTGGATGAAGAAATAAAAACCATATATGAACAACTACTACCTTTAAAAACTGCACCACTATACAGTGAACAAGAAGAAAAATTAAAAACCCACCTTGAAGATTATGCAAAAGAGACCTTACAAAAGAAAGAAAAGAAATACTGGCGGGACAAAAATGCGTTTACCCAAGGTAGAGCATACAGATGGTCTAATACAACTAGACAAAATCGAAATAAAAACAGATTTGTAAAAAACCCCAACTACTACCAATCCTCGGATTCATCATCCTACTATTCAGGAGCAGAAGGAGGCAAAAACAGAGCCTACCCAAAAAACAGCCAACAGGACCCCCAAAGACACTTCGAAAGAAGGGAATGGGGACCCCATGAGGAACATGGAGAACTAGACTCCCAGGGCCTAGAAATAATAGGGGGCCCAGGACCAAACAGACCAACCAACTACCAAATATTCACGAGAGCACAAAAGAAAAAAGACGAGGACCATAAACAATTACAAAAAAAGGCTTTTTTAGCCAAGGAAAAAACAAAAAACAAAACACAGCCCAACCAGGAACAACAGGAGTCCGGACCGGAGGAACCGAAGGACTAAATATAATCAATCTATCATCTCTACAACTAACACCTGAACAAACAGAAGTCCTATCACTAGGACTATCTTTTTGTCCCAACAAAAGTATGGACACTTTTGAAGTGGTCAAAGATATCAACCTCTTCGCACGCAATCTACTTCTTAAAGTGATGCACAATAAAAAACCAATAACAACAGAACAACCAACACCCCTTACAGCTGCGGAATTCCGAGCAATCCGGGACCTCAACATACTATTGGAAGAGGGTGGACTGACAGAATCAGAGGAATCAAATACATCAACAGACAGTGACGAAGAACAAGACAAAAGGATTGCCACCTTTAGAAAAAAATCGCACAAATTCCCACCATTAAATACAAACCCTACAATTGCCTTATTTGTTAGACAAACATCCAAAGAAATCGAGCAAATATCGAAAAAAACCAAAATCAACAATATAAATCAACAACAAAGAAAGGCCCTGAGGGAACTCCAAGAGAACAATGAAATTACAATAAAACCCTCGGATAAAGGGGGTAATGTCGTAATAATGAATACAGAACATTACAAACAAATGTGTCTAAAGATACTGGAGAACAAAAAATGTTACCAGATCATCTCACCTGTAATGATAGAAAAATACAACCAGGAATTCTACCGGCTTGTAGACAGAGCATTCAACCAGAAGATAATATCTCAAACATTATGGGAATTCATTAGAACACAGCACCCCAGGACCCCCACGTTCTACTCATTACCAAAGATCCATAAAAACGCAATTGATCCACCAGGACGTCCAATAATCTCTGGCAATGGTAACATCACAGAGAAAGTAAGCCAGGTCATTGATGCCTACCTTAAACCATATGTGACACAACTGACCTCCCATACTAAAGATACACTTCACTTACTACAAATATTGGAAGGTCTAACAGTACCAAAAGATGCCTTACTTGTTACAATTGATGTGGAGAGCCTATATAACAACATACCCCACTCCAAGGGGTTAAAGGCGGTAGAAAAGATACTCACCCAACAAAGCGATTACGATAGAAACTTCAGTGAATTTATCCTCAACATGCTGTCATTTATTCTAAGACATAATACATTCTCTTTTTGTGGAACATACTATGTACAGGTCTGCGGGGTTGCGATGGGTACAAGCTGTGCACCCTCGTATGCCAACCTATACCTGGGCGACTGGGAACACGAATTCCTAACGTCAGAGGAAAACATAACGTATACCCAGAATATCATGCTATGGCAGAGATACCTGGACGATGTCTTCATGATATGGAATGGACCAGAAAATCAAATCAAAAAATGCCTAGATCAAATGAACAGGAACAGCCACAATATGTATTTCACCATGACACAGGATAAAAACAAAATCGCATTCCTCGATACATACATTTACAAAGATGACAGAGGAAACATAATGACCACATTATACAGGAAAGAAACCGCCGGCAACACCATACTCCACGCCAGTAGCTTTCATCCAGAACCATTAAAAAACTCTATTCCATTCAGCCAATTTCTTCGATTAAAAAGGAATTGTACAAAAGAATTTGAATTCCAACAAGAAGCAAACAAACTAAACCAAAGACTACGAGATCGAGGCTATACCAAAACCTGCCTGAGAAAAGCCTTCAATAAAGTCAAAAAAATGGACAGACAAGAGATCCTATACAAAAAAGATTCCTCGAAGACTGACACCACCACCCAACCAACGAGAATAATCATGAGATACTCAAACGAACATCAATCCATCAGAAAAATCTTACAAAAAAATTGGTCGATCCTTACCGAGGATCCTACAATAAAAGACCTAATCTCAGAAAACCCCATGATTACCTATAGAAAAACTCAGTCGCTACAACAATGCTTGGTACACAGTGAACTAAAGAACAGAAGAGACCCATGTAAAACTAAGGGTACTTACCCATGTGGATCATGCGCACAGTGTAGCGTCATAAAAAAATCCACACATAAAATATTACCCAATGGTGAACTCTTCAACCCCAAACATTACGCCAACTGTAAAACCAAAGGCGTAGTGTACCTGATGGAATGCGAATGCGGCAGCTTTTATGTCTTAAAACGCGACAAGAATTTGGCCTCAGGGTGAATCAGCACATGCATAGCATGCAAATAAGTAATTTCTACCTCCCATTAGGTCGTCATGTGGCTAATATCCACAAAAACAGGATGCCAAAAGTGACTTTTTCCACATTAGATAGAATACATATTCCAATAAGAGGGGGGGACTGGAATAAGACCCTCCTCCAGATGGAATTAAGATGGATTAAAAAATTGAACGCCGCTCAACCACCAGGATTAAACGAAAATACAAGCTATCGCCCATTCCTGGAAGGATTCTCATCCGGCAAAACAGATTAAAAAGGAAAAGGACAAAAAACTTTACGAAACCACTCCCCCCAATCCAATAAAATACAAAAAACCACAACAAAAAATCTGACTATCTCCAACTCTTAAATTGGCCCCCCATGGACGCACACAATACCCAATTAAAATCTGGGCCCCACATATATGCCATACCAGGCCCCCCCTAATTGATCCAATACTGACCTGTCTTAAATATCTAATTGCTGTGTAAAAAAACAAATAACATGTACCACTGTTAAGACAATCATTGGATTTGTCAAAAAAAAGTTGTTGTAAATAATTGTTTATTATTTATATATCTAAGATACTATATTGCACTTAAAATATTGCATCACGCCTTTGTTCAGAAAATTTAGATTGCTAATAATCGGGGCTACAAGAGGCTAGCAGTATATTCCATCAAACTGCAAAATCCCTCTCCAGGGTTTTAGCCTTCTCTCCTGTGTCGGCGGCCGCTCTGAGATCAGACCCGCAATCTCTATGACAGGATGCGCGCGCACCCGCGCCGCGTCATACAAAACCCGGAAGCAACGTCATTGCGCCTATCTGCGCATGCGCACAGCGGACATAAATAGGCCGGGAATCGAATAGGGCGCCACTTCCCTCGGACCAGAGGGAGAGTGAGGACGCCCGGACCTGCTGCTCAAGAGAAAAACCTTCCTTGGAAAACACGAAAAGTAAGTAACCACAATGCTATTTTAAGCATTGATGGTTCTTAAAATATATGCAAGTATAATTATACTTTCCCCCTTCTATCTATACAGATAGAACTAGGAGGGGACTTTGTAAACACCACAGTGCCACCTAGTGATTCCTTTTAGGAAATACAAGTAAGTACAAAACCAAAGATACATAATGCCAAAATAATCATATTACTAAAATGTTAACAATTCACATCTTAATCCAGATTGGATCAGAACAAGGACATTATTAGATGCTCCCTGGCCAAAAATAAATATATGAACCAACCAAGTGAGTACCTAAACAGATACCAAAATTTAAAATTTATCAAAATATATATCTTGAAAACAAACTTACACTCTTCAAATTATACTCTAGCAGCAGTGACTACACGATTCATATGTGATAGATAAGGACCTGAGACAGAAACCAGAGGCAGAATCTTTTTCCTAACAAAGTACGTCTTTTTTATTATATGACCAAAGGAAAAATATTCCGACTGGCTTAAAAAATACATACTTAAATACTACATTTAATATATTCCAGATGTGGTGACACACCTCCCTTGATAAAGGCCTAACGGCCGAAACGCGTAGGATTTTGAAACATCCTCCCTATGGATCCGACGCTTCACCCAAGCGTGGAACAATAGAGAGCTAGTGATTGTCACCCTAAGCACATTGTCACTACTTCCTTCTTTTTCTTCTACTCACAATCACCTATGGGTCTGTAACCCACACAGTATATATAATATACATGAATTCTTTGAAAAACCTTATTGAATATTGTTACATTATATGGTTAACATATAATAAATTATCTTTTAAGTAAAATGAATATTTTCTTATGAACTGACACATATTAAGCCCATAAAGTCCCAATTTTGAACTGAGGCACCAACCCCATATGCAAAATTTTACCCGGGATGATGGCTAAACCCAACTAAAAAGTTCTTTAGGAATCACACACCTACACACTCTTGTGGCCCATTTTCAGCCAACATCAGGTTAAAACCCACTGTTGGCTAATGCAGTGTTTCTCAACTCCGGTCCTCGGGGCACACTAACAGGCCAGGTTTGCAAGAAAACTGAAATACATCACAGGTGATATCATTTGCTGCTCAGTGATTGCAGTATTCTAGTCTGCATCTCCCCAAGGTAATACTTAAAATCTGGCCTGTTAGTGTGCCCCGAGGACCGGAGTTGAGAAACGCTGGGCTAATGTCACTCATCAGCTCCAGGCTGGGGAAAGATCCCAACCTCAAAGTCATGATCCACCCAGAAGCCTGGAGCAACATCTGCCTCAGTCTCAGCCTCCTACCAAGCTTCTAGGAGAGTGAGCCAGCCCCTCCTGCCCCCTCCACAGCCCAGCACTCCAGTGATTCTATTGATTGTCAGTCCTGGCTCTCTGCTCAGAGTGAGGGGGGGGGGGGGGAACTGAGTGATCAGTGGTGCTTGATCGCTCTGTTCTTGGAGCAGAGCTGGTGGTGGACAAATCCACCTAGGTGAGTATAAATCTTTAGTTTTTCAAAAGCCCCATTTCACTTTTAAGTTTTTAAAAGAAGGTCGACTTTAAATCTACAAAGTTTACCTGTGTGTAAACATACCCCATGAACACAAAAGTATTTTGAAAAAGTGAAAGGAGCATGAGAAAGGCCCCAAAATATCATTCATTTTCATGTTGCAGCTAGAAAGGTAGGAAATGAGAATTTGACCTTCATAAAACTGCATTCAGCAATCGCACAGACGACACATTGACCTCAAAGTTCTACAATCCCATAAATAACATCTGGGTTTTTATTCCTAGCCGAGGGCAATACATTGTATATTTAACTTTTTATCCGCAGAGTTTTCCACTGGCTTTCACCTAGATAATATTTTACATTGTTGCTATACGGCTGTTGGATCACATTGAGGGAAATAAAATCAGCCTTCGAAACACACCTGTTCTCTGTCTGCTGGCCCGTGTGTTTCTTCCATAAAAAGGTAATCAGAGATCTTGCCGCATATATTCTCCACTGGGTTGTAGAGGCACCTGTGAAAACTATACATACTGTTCCAGCTAAATACATTACACTGTGATAAATTAGTTAAGGCAATTGGCGAATCCCAACTCTGTCCAAAGAGTAGGAACAATGGTGGAGTATAAGACCAAGGTCAGATGATGATTATTGTTTCCTTATTTATAAATGATTCATAGTGTATTTTTTTGACAATGTGTGAAGATTCACTTGTTTTTTTACATGTTAAAATCATTCATATATGTTAGAAATAAAAGTTACTTTACCAATCCTGCAATGATACCATCAGCAAAAATTGGCTTTTTTTTACCAGATCTATAGCAGTCCCATGTTAAAAATGCCAACACAGCAGGGATGAGCAGAGTGATTTCAACAGAATTGATTTTGGACCTAAATTACCAGCTTCACTGTCAGTGAGATTTCCGCAAAAATCTCTATTTTTTCTTTTTCTTAGCTGCTTCGGCAAAATGTTTACTTTTTTTATCTTTTGTTTAGAGAGTATTTTTATTGTGATGTATTTAGGGCAATGTATTTTATTCCATTTTTTTAATTTTGTGTTCTTTGTATTTGTGGTGTGTGTTTTCGATAGTTATTTCTTTTGTGTGTGTGTTTTCGATAGTTATTTCTTTTGTGTGTGTGTTTTCGATAGTTATTTCTTTTGTGTGTGTGTTTTCGATAGTTATTTCTTTTGTGTGTGTGTTTTTGATAGTTATTTCTTTACTATTGATTGATTTATTTATCTGTTTGTGCAAACTTCTGGGAAAATCAGTGAGCCAATCACACAAGCAGGAAATTATGTTTCTGGGGTGTGGTCAGTATACATTCTGTGTACAGAACAGATCCAGGTAGCCATATTGCATTGCATTTTCAAAAAATTATAACAGCTGCTGAATGAAAAGTAAAGGTAATTTTTAATAACATTCAATTACAATATGATTTGTGTTGCAAGTGTATACGCTGTATTGTTTTTTCCTTATTTGCTATTTTTTTTCCCCACGAAAGTGGAGTTACCCTTTAACCACTTTACCACCGGAGGATTTTTCTATCTTACGTCCAGGCCACTTTTTGTGATTCGGCACTGTGCGACTTTAACTGACAATTGCACAGTCGTGCGACGCCGTACCCAAACAAAATTGACGTCCTTTTTTCCCCACAAACAGAGCTTTCTTTTGGTGGTATTTGATCACCTGTGCGATTTTTACTTTTTGCGCTATAAACAAAAAAAGAGCGTTTATTTTGAAAAAAATAACAATATTTTTTAACATTTTTTTATATGAAATCCCCCCCCCCCCAAAATGTAAAAATCAAAATTTTTTAAAATCTTTGGCCAATTTGTTTTCTGCTACCTATGCTTGGTAAAAAAAAATCACAATAAGCATATTTTGATTGGTTTGCGCAAAAGTTATTGCGTTTACTAACTAAGGGAAAGATTTCTGTCATTTTTTGGTGTTTTTTTTTTTTTTTAACGCGTATGAAGCTGCATGACCCCAGACCCTCTGTCTGGACAGTGCCGATTGGCCCTGTGCTGATCACATGCACTCTCCCAAAACAAATAAAAACTCTCTAGCAATACATACCAAACTGAGCATGTGCAGAGTGACTCCAAAGGCTCTGTTCTCTTCGGAGATGGATTGGAGACAGTGAAAGAAGAGGAGGATCGGAGAAGACAGGATCAAACAACCTTTTTTTACACAATGCAGAGGATTAACCCCTTAGGTTCCACGGTGAGTCTAACAAGCATGCTTTACTTCATGTACAGACTTATTTTACTGTTGTGGGTTTAGTAACACTTTAAAGGTTAACTTCACCCTGCTACCTGCTTTCCACTCACATACCTCCCCAATAGCAGTGTGCAGGATTCTTCTTCCCCACAGCCTCTTCCACGTTCAAAATTGTCATAGCTGTAATCTTTGAATAAATAAACCACAAGTCCCATCTTCCACCACAGTAGACGCACTAGAAGTTCTCAATGGACTATGATGGACTATGATTGCTATGATCAGCGTACTTGTAGTCCATTGACTATTCCCCCAGCTCTTCAATTGAAAGCCCATATAGAGTTACAGGGCTGCTGATAGGGGGGGGGGACCACCAGACCTCCTGTAGGGGTCCCGAGCACACAGGGAGGGCCCCAACAGCACAGGGAATCAGTGCGGTCAGGAGGAGGGGCAATTACAGAAAGAAGCCCTGTGTGGCTCTCTGCAGCAGCTGAAAGCCAGTTTCTCCCCCTCCTGCCAGCTTTCAGCAGCTGCAGAGAGGGACACAGACACAGGGCATCATTCCCTGATATCCATTCCCCTCCCTGCTCTGCCTGCTTCTGACCCCCCCCCCCTCCCCTTGTGCCCCCCTTTCACTGTGCTCCCCCCTCCCCCCACAGTGCTGCAGGCTTCCCTGTCCTATAAAAAGAGACAAATTGTAAAAAAAATGATAATTAAACATAGTTATACATAACTTAAAAAATTGAAACAAAATTAAATCCTAGAGGGATTTGGCAAGCGGGGAAAGGGATGTTGTGATACCAAGAAGGGTACAATGACAGGTGTAATTGCAAGAAGTATAAATTAAATGTCTAGTCTTTATAGTTTAACACAGATAAAAAATAAAAAAAAACAGTGTATTCCTGACATTACATAGCATCAATTACAAAAATACTGACAATGCAGCAGACATTAAAAGATCACAAAGCACAAAAGGTTAATCAGAGAAAATATCTGTATCACAAAACTTGAGTATAAGGACTCCAAAACCCTACGCATTTCAACTGAACGTCTTCTTCTAGGGGTATATTTGTCCAGAGTGTTTTAAACCATATCTGTATATATAATAAACAAAACAAATAAAACAAATAAGTGGTACACATAGATATAACCACAATCAGCAAAAAGAAAAAGAAATGTGGGAGACCAACCCAAAGGGAATGGTAATTAAAAAATGTAAAAATAAAATAAATGTACAGATTTTTAACATTTAAAAAAAAATTAAATATATATTTTTTATAAATGTAAAAAACTATCAAAAAAGGGCTAATTCACACAGGTTCTCAGTTATGCTTGTGTCCGCTAATAATGATTGTAGTGTATTTTTAGTAAAAATATTGTCTTGATAAATTCGGGAGGGGGGGGAGGGCTGCCAGGTAGGCTGTACAGGGCCCGTGATTTCTAACAGCAGCCCTGTAGAGGTACGAGCAGAGAGCTGGAGGAGGTGTCTGCAGGAGCCTGACATTGCACCTGCCGCCCACTGATCATAGATACAATGCTTTGCAGGCTCCCATGGATAAAAATAATAAGCGCATATTTTTTCTTAAAGGTAAACTTAGCCTTTACAAACGACCAAAAACCACCAGAAAGTATATTTACACAGAGATGTGTTAGTGGTAGAGGAAGGTGGCTTAAAGTGGGCACATGCCTATTGTTTTGTTTTTATTTGAGAACAACTGGGTACAGGCATAACCAGAAACAAAAACATGAGCAATGCAACAAGAACAAGGCATGATACAACAACAGGTGCCAAGAAAAAGATCAGCATTAAAGGTCTTGAGAGAGCAATGGCAGCAATGGCAGAGCTAACTGAAGTCCCTAAATAGGGACAAAAGACTAATGCATTCCCCCGTGCGGGCAGTCTATAAAAAAGCCTTCCCCAGCGTGCATCTTTTCCAGGTATCCCACAATCGGTCCCATCCAGGTACCACAATGAGAGTGGGAAAAGAAGAAGAGAGAGAGAAAAAGAAAGGGGGACGGAAGAAGCAGAGAAAGGGGTAAGAAAAAGGAAAGGAGGAGAAGTGGAATGGGGGATAAGGGGAGATGGTGGGGGAGAAAAGGGGAAGGAACGGGGGAAAGGGCCAAGGGTGGCAAGAAGAGAGGAAGAGGGAAGGGGGGAGAGAAACCCGCTCCCCACACGCCACAGGACAGGAGGCCAATAAAGGTGAGACTTGAAGAAAAACAAGAGCACTCTAGCGGGGTCACACCGCCATCAGACGAGCCCCCTCACCAGACGCGACAAAAAGATCCCAGATCCTCCATTTGCCCGTGTGGTTGTGTCCCCTGTGTTGGGAGGTTGCAATCAGGTTTTCAAGTTTGTTAGTTTCCTCAACCCTCCGAAGCCAATGAGCCACCCGCGGGGGGGGGGGGGCGTCTGTTTCCAGAAAAGCGGGATATATGCTCTGGCTGCATCCAGCAAGGGGCATAATAGCGATTTCTTGTAGGTCCCGACTGGAATGTCTGTAACTTGAAGCAGGAAACAGGATGGAACGTTCAGAATCACTCTATCCGTAAATAATGCCAGGATTCTCCTGACCTCGCCCCAGAAGTGGGACAGCACAGGACAGTTCCAAAAAATATGCAAGGTCGTCCCCCGATCATCTCCGCACTGCCAGCATCAGTCGGAGACGTCAGGGAAGAAACCATGTAAGAGTACCGGCGTATAGTACCATCGTGTGAGTAGCTTAAGTTAGTTTCCTGCGTCTTCGTGCAGATCGAAGAGGACAAGGCCAAGCGAATCATAGATTGCCTCTGCTACATGCCTATTCTAGTTTGCCATCTTTACCCCCAAATATACCTTTATATGGGCTACATTTACATTATAACATATATTGTTAAATGCAAGAAGCATTGGCTTTACGCATACAGAACATGTAGCATGCTGAGCACATTTATCAGCAGGTTGCTACAAATGTACCAGATTTACGAAGGTCAGAATTACATTCACTTCCTTCAGTTCTCAACTGTAATTCCATCATATTCTTATGGTCATGGGATAAATTAAGTTTCTCCACTGTCAGGGGAATGACATGAATATAACTGACCACTTTATATGCTATAACATTGTAACACTGCAAATCTATAGACTTTTGGCTTGCTGTAATTCACCTTCCACTTGCAACGTTCCAACTGAAAACTATTTCTGACACCGATATTATCCAATACACAGCATTATCTAGTATATAATATAATATGATAATACACGCTGCGCTAAAAAATGATATGGAGTGAAACGTGAACAAAAAAAATATCACAAACAACCAATGTACATAAACGTATAATAAATATGCATATAAATATAACTGAATGTCTGTGCCATCAATAATGAATATGACTAATCAAAAATCACAATTATGTGCCACTTTGTGTTGGTCTATCACGAGAAAATTACAATAAAATACATTTACGTTTTTGGTTGTAACATGACAAATTGTGGAAAATTTCATGAGAGATGAATACTTTTTCAAGGCACTGTAACAGAATTGTTTTTTTATTTTTAACTGCCCCAATCTTTGGACGCATATTATATACTGATAAAAAAGATATAACCGCGATAGTGAACAAAAACAGAAAAAGCCGCAGCTTCCAGTGATATAACACAAATAGGAAAATATAATAAGCCATAGAGACACTAAGGGAGAACTCACCGATTGGGTGCCTACAAGGAAGAGGAGTGGGTCAGACACTCTGGAGTTAATTTTCTAAAATTGGAGCCTGCAAAATCTGGTGCTGCTCTGCATAGAAGTCAATCAGCTTCCAGTTTTAAGCCTAGGTTCCCAAATCGTGTGAGTTCAGCTGAATTTGCACGATTTCAAGCTAGCATTTCAGTTTGACTTCGGGAGCAATTTCGCAGACATCTGTGCTGGTTCCTGCACAGATGTCTATTGAAATCGTCCCCCGAAGTCGCTAAAAGTAGTACAGAAACTACTTTTGGGAATCCGTGTGGCGCAGCAAAGTCGCACTGATTCGGATGATGCAATTGCCGGCAATTGCCTCCAATTTGACATGCGATTTGACATGTCAAATCACATGTTAAATGGGACCAATGTGAACGTGGGCTTATTCTCAATTGGATTGAACTAGTTAAAGTTAGAAGCTGATTGGCTACTGTGCACAGCTGCGCCAGACTTTGCACTCTCTAGTTTTAGTAAATAACCCCCACTGTCAACTCAATCAGAAGAATGTGTTGTAAGGGTTCAAGAAATGTTGCTGTAATAGGAAAATCATTAAAAGGCTGCTTGTGTGGACATTCCTTTATTATTGGAGGTGGGTCTCAGACCTGGAGAATATGAGTGTCAAAGATGGCAGACTTTTTACAGGTGTATGTGTACCATAATTCATCTCTCGGCATGAAGGAGATGGGAGGACCCTGGCCAGCTTGGCGGGAACCTGCAGAAAATCAGAGATTGTTACAAGCTGCACAGGATGAATGTTAGGGGGGAGGGGGGGAGCAAATGACTACATAGGCTGTATTCTGTAAGTGATTATAAATGTTTGTGGCTTTAGTGCCGGTTCACACTAATACGACTTGTCAGGCGACTTGGTCAGCCTGGCAAGTTGCGCACCGTCACGGTCCATTGTGTAGCACAGGACCGGTTCTAATAGGAGCAACACAAGTCGCTCCGACTTAGAAAAAGGGTCCTGTACTACTTCGGGGCGACTTGCATAGACATTCATTTTATGAAGTCCGTGCAAGTCACGCCGAAGTTGCGCTGCACACGACTTCACAGGTCGCCCCGAAGTCGTATCCGACATAGTGTGAACGGGGTCTTAAAGTGACACCTAAAGTGATACTAAACATTCAATATTTTTTGTTATAAAGATAATAAACATTCCTATACTTACCTGCTTTGCATAATGGTTTTGCACAGAGCAGCCCAATCCTCTTCTTCTTGGGTCCCCCACCAGCGCTCCATCAAAGCCCCTCCTCTTCATCGGGTGCCCCCACGGAAATCTGCTTTTCCTGGGGGCACCCTTGTGGGCTCACTCCTGACTCCTGCTACTGCATCCATTGACACAGACAGCGGAACTCGGCCCTGCTTCCCGCTCACGTCTGAGAGCTTTTGATTGACAGCCAATGGCTCATGCTGCTATCAATCTGTCCAATGAGGAGATCGACAGCGGCTGAAGCACATCGCTGGATCGGGTTAAGGTAAGAAAAAAGGGGGTAGGGTCTGGGGAGCAGCTGCAGCACTTAAGGCTTTACAACCACTTTAACTCTGGTTTAAAAAAAAATCTATTTAAGTATGAAAAAAAGACTTTCTTTTTCTCCCATGCTCCTCCAAATCTCGAAATTCCTTTTTATTGCTGCTCTGATCCATCGTCCTGTTAGAGGGTGGCTACGTTCACTTTCCATGGTCTCACTGTATGCCACAGCAGCCCCTTTTATCTCTTTTGCATCTATGGATGATCGCCACATGCTGTTTTGTTTGTTCCAGCTCACTTAAAGTGCTTTATTCCAATGATGTGGATTGAATCCTTGTTTGAGTATCCATCAGGAGATTAAATGCAGTTTTGAGATTTTGAACCTTTCACCTGTCACCAGCCTATGTGCTTTATTTATCAAGAGTTATACTGCGCACTTCAAACCAGCCTCTCATCCCTTTGTTACTTCATGGTCTATATATATATATATAAATATATACATTATTTTGATATTTCCTTGACCTTTTGACAAATGATTTATATGATATAGGAATAGAGGGGGAATGATGATGTTTGATTGCTTTTATCCATGTGTGTCCTGTATGTGTTGGTTTGTCTTGTAGTTGGATGTGGCTCTTTTTATCATGCTAACATTTTTTGATATGTTTTGTGATTTTTTTTTTTTTTCAATAAATTAATTATTTCTATTCCAATGAATTTTTTATTTGGATTGGGTGGTTGTAGTATACAAATCCAGTTTGCTTTTACTTAGTTTTCCTCATTACTATGTAATGGTTTACCCCCCCATCCCTTTCCTCTTTTGTCTTACTTTAGACACTTGATATACCTAACTCTTAATTATGAACATCCTTGAGTGCCCATCATTTAGTTGTTCACTCACTGTATGTAGCAATGTAGCCACCCTCCCTTTCTTGCTGGCTCCAGAGATGGACTGAGGACTATGGCATTTGTAGAGAGCATAAAGCAGTGCATGTAACCCCAACTAACGTGCACTACTCATTCCAAACAAATGGACGTGAAGGGGAAAAGGAAAGATTTTGAGAGCTCACAGAGGACATTACAAGGAGGCAGAAAAATACAGTAAGAAACAATTTCATGGAAAATAGATTACAGGGTCATTACCTGCTTAAAATAACAGATGGGTGGGAATCCTATTGTTCTTGGAGGACGTCATATGATGTCCTCCTGTAAACCGGCCACACTCTGGAACGATGTGTCACCCGCTGCATGCACTGGATACAGCAGATGACTGATCACTGTACCGGCCCACTGCCAATGTCATGTGATCGCTGTGACCAATCACAGCAGACCACATGACAGTTGTAAACAGTGAATGGCTTACTTTCAGGCCGTTCATTGTATACAATTGTGTTGCTAGCTGTGATTGGTCACAGTGAACACACTGTACAGACAGGGCCAATCACAGTCCATTTGTACCATGTGATTAGCAGCTATTCACAACAATACACAGTGTCAATATTTTGCCGTGAAAATCACTATTATAAGCAAGTATAGTATGTAAAAAAAAAAAGTATATATATACATATATATATATATATATATATATATATATATATATATATATATATATATATATATATATATATATCCTGATCAACTCTCCATAGTGGCACAGTGTTACCATGGTAACATTGTATTGCTCTGGTCACAGCATGTAAAAAAAAAAAAGAAAAAATATTATAATATAAAAATTATAAAATATATATTTATTATTATTATTTTTTTTTTTTACAAACTGTCACCAGTCAGTGTTCCTGATCAGCACCACACCAGTTATATGCTGACACTGTACTGCACTGGTGACAGTATGTAAAAATGTTTAAAAAAAACTGTGAAAAAAAACATTAATTTCCAAAAAAGTGACAAAAAAATACAACTTCAAAAAACGTGCCAAGCCTCTTAATAAATACCTCAGACAGTCTATTTTCCAAAAAGGTCAGTTGGGGGGTATTTGTACTGTCCTGCCGTTCTCGGGCCTCAAGAAATTAGATAGGCCATCAGTACATCAGGATTCATCAAATTTCAGATATAATTTACCTAAAGGCCCGTACACACGATAAGAAAATCTGAAGGGAAATTTCGTCTGACGACTGATCTGCCGATTTTCATATTTGTTAGTATGGTGCTTTCGACAGCCGACAAAATCCTGATGTGGAGGCTATATAATTTTTGTCGTCCGTCAAAACAACGTCCGAATTTGGTCTCATTAGTACAGATTTCAACGGAAAAAAAATATTAAGAGCAAGACTAGGCATGCTCAGAGATGAAAGAACACATACCGTACAAAACAATCCAACACATGACATAACTTCTGAAGTAGAATTCTGCCGTACGGGAAAATTCGTATGAAAAAAAAACCTCTTCACTTTCCACATCAGACTAGCATGCCACAAAAAATGGACGTCAGATTGTTCGATAATCTAATCGTGTGTACGGGGCTTTAGTTTGTAGACGCTATAACTTTCCTACAGACTAAATTATAAACAGTTATTTTGGGTTATTTTCACCCAAAAAATTTAGCAGAATACAATTTGGCCTACATTTATGAAGAAAGAGTATTTATTTGCAAAATTTTATAACAGAAACAAAGAAAATTGTGGGGGTTTTTTTTAACATTTTTTTGTTTATTTAGCAAAAAATAAAAAACCCAGTAGTGATTAAATACCACCAAAAGAAAGCTCTATATGTGTAAAAACAGATTATAGAAATTGCATATGGGTACAATGTTGCATGACCGCATAATTGTCATTTAAAGTGCGACAGCAATGAAACCTGAAAATTGGCCTGGGCAGGAAGGGGGTAAACGTGTTTGGTATTGAACTGGTTAAGCAGTGAATGAGTATGAAATAAACGTTGTATTTCGAGAATGAAGATATAGTTTAGTGTCACTTTAAGCTAAAATTAGCCAGGCGCAGGACTTACAGATAGGAAGCTCTGAAGAGCTAGGTGATAATAAATACGTTGAATGACTCTGATAGATGATAGACTCAATGGTGGAGGAGGTCTGGTGACAGTTTCAGCATCTGGAATTATAAAATAATGAGGGAAGAGAATAAAACTTTGGTCTTTGTGAGACAGAGAGCGCCTTATATTAATAGAAACATTTCAGTGATGCAAGTGACATCATTTTATATAACTGGATTTAGAAAAAGTTCAAGGACTTCTACCAGGAAGTGAGATATGAAGTAAAATGAAACTCTTAAAATCCAATTATGAAAAAAAAATAAAGAATAGGAAGATCCAAAATTGGCACCAAAAAATGAACAGTAAAAATAGCATCACTGTCCTTTAAAAATAATGTCTGGATTGACAATAACACGGACATAGCTAGACACAGGGACATTTGTGATGTACTACGTGTGTCTCAAACCACAATAACTTCTATTGACCAGTCTGAATTTGAAAATTAAAGTATAACTGGAGGCAAAACTTTAATTTTAGTTTTGGATAGAGTGGATAATGGTTAGAACATCTGTCAAGGTTTTATTGCTGTCTTTGCCCCCATTAGGAGGATTCAAACTCTCTATTTTTACATTATTATTATTATTATTTACATTATTATTACAGATACACTTTCCAAACACATGGTGGTCACTGGACACGATTTTTCACCTCTTTTATGAGACCGGCCAAGTTGAAGATTCTTATATACATGATACATCTTCATCCCCTACCTGTTGTCCTGTACAGCACTTCTGGGTCCTGCACCTTCAGCTCCCATATCGGACTATTTGGCTGCCAACATGTGGCAACACTGTTTTTAGCAAATATGGCGCGGTTGTTATACAGGTTTCTATACATTTACTCCTGATGAGTGGGCAATACGACCCACAAAACGCTTTGAGTTCAAAAACAAGATGTATTTATGTGCATATTGATATTGTCATGTCATGTTATATTGATATTTTGCAATACCACACAATGTATTATTGTTTATGCTTGGATATTGACTGTTTTATTACCCTGTATGTTGGTTTTATTCAATAAATCAGACACACTGAGTATTAGTAACCATTGTGTCCACCTCATTAAGGCTCCATGTACACGGGACGTTGTTAAAAGTCCCTTTGAATGCTGGAATTTTTAGGACGTTTGAAACGTCCGTTCGGTCGCGTTTGTACCCGCGTTTAGCGGGCGTTTAGCAGCGTTTGCGGGCGTTTGCGTTTAGAAGCGTTCCTAGAGGTCAAAAAAATTATTCCCTTTTAAAATGGAAAAACGCGAACGCTAAACGCGGTTCATCGCGTTCAGACGGGTTCGGACGCGTTCAGACGTGTTCGGACGCGTTTGTGCGTTTGAAACGCCGGGAAACACACGTTCGAACGCAAATAATTGCGTTCTAAAAACAGTCCCTGAACGCAACTGCCTGCAAATGACTGTAAACGACCTGGTGTACATGGACAGATAAGATAAAATGTAGATGGGTTCAGGGGCTTCTGAAAAAAACGCCCAACTGCTCCTAAACGGCCATTTCCAGCGTCCCGTGTACATGGACCCTTAAAGTCCCACTGGGCAATTGTTTTTCTTTGTTGTACACAATTGGGATGGAGGTGTACTCAATGGCAGTGTAGGTCCATGTTATCTTGTTTCAAACTCTCTATTTGTCCAAATTGTCCCCGTGGGGACTAAGAGTACAAATTTTTCCTAACATAAAAAAAGTTGAATCAGACCATTGCAATGAATGGGAAATGAATCTTTAACCTTCTTAGCGGTATTCACGAGCGTGGCTCGGGGTTAAATTTCAGAGCCAAAAGCAGGAACCCCGAGCCACACTCGGGGTACCACCAGAAGCTTCGCTGGATCCTGTAAAAGAGGTTACTTACCTTGTCACCGGGATCCAGCGATGTATGCGAGCGGTATGCGGCGGCAGCTCTTCCTCCCGATCCTCTCCGCGCCCCAGCTTCCGTCTCCTGCGACGTGACGTTCGCAGGGGGGTGGAACCAGCGGCAAATTCAAATGTAAAACACACCAAACACACTGATACCATTCAAAATAAAATAAATTCACATTACATTGCCCCCCAGTGCCCTTTCCTGCAGTTTTACTGTACTTTTATGTATATTATATATATATATATATATATATATATATATATATATATATATATATATATATATATATATATTTACGTATATATATATATATATATATATATACGTGTATATATATATATATATATATATATATATATATATATATACTGTATATATATATATATATATATATATATATACAGTGATACCTCAGTTCACAAACGCTTCTGTTCACGAACAACTCGGTTCACAAACAGAAAAGTTCATAAAAATATGCTCCGGTTCACGAACTCCGCTTCGTGAACCAGACATTTTAATGCTATTTCCAGGCTTTCACATGGTCGTGACTTCCTGTAGGAAGATCGTGGAGAGAAGAAGAGACACAGAAAGAAGTACAGTGAGTACTGTGAAGACACTTTTTGCTTTTTGGTGTGCTTTTTAGCACATACAGTATTGTACTGTACTACTGTACTGTACTGTACTGTACTGTACAATACTGTACAGTACTTCTGTACAATACTGTACTTACTGTATTGTATTTCACAGCCTCCCACCTGCTTTCCTCCATGCCAGAAGTCATCTCAAGCAAGGTTAGTGTTCTCTCATTATACATTACTATACTGTACTAATGTGTATTGTAATTTGTTTCATATTTTTGTGCTTCAAAAACGAAAAAAAAAAAGTCAGAACGGATTAACCAGATTTACATTGAACCCTATGGGAAAATGTGCCTCGGTTCACAACCAATTTGGTTCGCGACCAGAGTCAGTTCACGAATGAAGTTCGTGAACCGAGGTATCACTGTATACGTATATATATATATATATATATATATATATATATATATATATATATATATATATATATATATATATATACATACATACATACATACATACATACATACATACATACTTTAACTTATTTATAGTTTTTTATTATATTATAATTTATGATTTTGTGTTTCAAACTTTATCATACCCAAGATGTTATAAAGAAGAACGCACAGTAAAAAAAAAATGTAAATAGTTGGTTTGGGCTGCTCATTCTCAAGAATTACATGCAAAATAATGGTACCGCTTTCAGCACCTAAAATCCGAAAGAATCATACCGCCAGGTAGGTTAAACTTGTTCCTTCAAACTGATGGAACTTCTTTGTCACCAGTACCAAAAAAAAATGACAGGCCCTTGATGTGAAAATAGAGAAGTTGTATGCGGAGAATGCTGGTTTAATTTCAGATTCCACTTATGCTAGGAGAGAGGAGGCTCTAAATAAACACATGGAATCTTTAGTGACAACTATTTTAAAAATCAAAAATCAAAAATAATATAGAGAAAAAAATGCATATGATTCCAAAACAGCTTACAAATGGACACATGATATGAAAAAAAAAAAAAAAAAAAAGTTTTTTTGCGAGATACTTCCACTAATGATCCCAATAATTCAGATGGATCTTCACTTTCTTCTGTTTCTTCTTCACAGGTCACAAGTAATCAATCACGGTTAAAAAAAACAGGCCCCTTAAAACATAAAAATGAAGGATCAGGACCGCACCTATCTGCACCGAAAACACACAGTGCACTCGAATCGTACGCGACACCCTTCCCACCTTTCTAATACTTACTCTATGGGCAAATCAACTGCCTCTGCTCCCGGGGGAGATAAGGAGAGTCATTTTTCCTCTTCCCTCTCACTTCCATCTTCCACGATAAGTCCATCTAATAGAAATTCACAGTTGGGGGCACGGCACCCTTTTTTTTTTTTTCTTAGTATATTTTTATTAAAGACATTTTTTTTTTTTTTGCAAATATTTTTTATTGGATTTTAAAGCATAACAGAAAATGAGAATTGTTCTCAACAGTAATGGCAAGATTAACAATAATGTATCAGAACAGTAGCATAGTAGTTACAGAAACATAGCACATAGCACATAGATATCAGCTAAAGCATCAATGTCATAATATTGCATCGTGGTATTGTAATAATTCAGATTCACAATGTAGTGGCCCAGAAATCCCAGTGAGCGCTAAATTTCTTCATTGACATTTGATTTATTGTCAGGGCTTTCTCAAACTGGTAATTCATTTTTAGTAGGGAAATTATATCCGATAGATTCGGAGTTTCGGTGCATTTCCACTTGCGTAAGATAAGTGTTCTAGTAGCAAGTAGTACATGTGTGATCCAGGGTCTATATTGATGTGGAGTGTCATCAATTCCCAAATGCAGTAATGCTAGAGCAGGGTGAGGGGCGATGATGCATCCGGTATGGGAAGCTATGTAGGCGAATACCTGATTGCAGAGGCTCGTTAGAGATGGGCATGACCACAGTACATGGAGTAGGGTCCCTACATTGGCGCATAAAGACATTTTTGAAAGGTATACAAATATATATACAATGCAAATGGTATTTAAGGAAATATACAGGGAAAAGAAAATACAAAGCCCAGAGAGCGAGTAAACATTAATAAGCTTCATAGATAGAATCAGGCAATGGTCTAGCTCAGTGGTCCTCAACCCTGGTCCTCTGGGCCCACTAACAGGCCAGGTTTGCAAGATAACTGAAATACATCACAGGTGATATAATTTGCTGCTCAGTGATTGCAGTATTCTAGTCTGCATCTCCTCAAGGTAATACTTAAAATCTGGCCTGTTAGTGTGCCCTGAGGACCGGAGTTGAGGACCACTGGTCTAGCTGACTTATTGTCAGTAGGGGTTTTTATGTTAAAAAATAATAAATAAATGGAAAAAAAAGAGAATAAAAAAAGATAAAATTAGAAGTGTGTTATGAAAATGTGAGAAAAAAAAAAGCTATATAATGAAACATATTAATAAGACATGGCCTAATCATAAAAAAAAAGTTCATTGTAAATTCAAGCGGTTAGAAGGAATGGTATTATCTGTGGGATTGTTGGTCATTATTCAACAGTAGTTATTAGTAAGGTTTAGGGACAATATGTTGCATAGAGCATGAAGATATTTCAAGTGCCCATAAGGTGGATATATTTATTGGAATATATAAATTGATACCAAGTATTCCAAGTGTTGTGATAGTGAACTAAGTTATCATTTGATATGGCAAGAGTCTCTTCCGTAGAGTGAAAGTGATTTATCTCTGTAATCCACTCTTTGATGGAAGGGTAGTGTGTGGTTTTCCAAGATCTGAGAATGATTAGAGATAATTTGTATCGGTAATAGGTTGTGTGGTAATATAAAGGAGATAGAGAGCAGAGTCTATTTCTGTAATTTTTCGTGTTAAGTCACAGGCCTTTTTCCAGAAATCAGAGATTAATGGGACAGTTCCACCATATGTGTAACAGTGATCCTGTGTTATTATTACATCTCCAACAAAGATCTGTGGTCTGTGGATACCAAGAGTGTAGTCTCTCGGGTGTGATATACCATTGAGTGAGTAACTTGTATAATGTCTCTTGAAGTCTAGTGCTAATGGAACACTTGTGAGAAAGTACAAAGGCTTTTTCCCATTGGGCATCAGTGAAGTCTTTGTTTAAGGCTATTTCTCATTTAGATTTGAAATTTAGGCTTTGCCTGTTTATGGATGCCTGGAGCCATGAGCAAGCTAGAGATGTGGTTTTCTTTATTGACTTGGCTTCCAAACATATCTTTTCAAGTTGAGTAGAGATTTTAGAGAAAGATTGTTTAAGTTTGTGATTGCTAAGGTAGCCATAGAGCTGTAGGTATGTCCAGTGGGGAAAAGCCTGATCTTTACACAAAGATTGAATGTTTTCTCTGGATTTAACCAAGCCTGAATGTAAGCAATGAAAGGCTAGCAGTGGAGAATCACGTGATTGATTGTGGGTATGACTTTGTTTTGCATACCTGGACCGTACTCTGGGTTGTAAGGTAATCTGGTAAGAGGGCTAGGAACTGATGCTATGTTTTAATTAAGAGAGACTAGTTGAAAGATCTGTAGAGTGGTACCAATGAAGAATGTTGCTTTGAAGTCAGTGGAATAGCGGATTTTTGGATCCATGGTAGAAATCTAAAGGGTAAAGGAGATGAAGCATTTTCTATTGCTATCCAATCTTTGTTTTTGGCATGGCAGTGCCCATCTAAAATCCTTGTGATATGAGTGGCATAATAATATCTTTTAATGTCAGGTACCTACTGCTTCTTTTGAGCGTTTAATTATATTAAAGACCTTATCCACCTCAGTGGACAGGAGAAGGCCTTCAATCTTGCTCAACTAGGAATTGTGAAACTGAAACAAATGATGGGGCAATATTTTTTCCCACTAACGTCGGGACCTTTTCTACTCCCACTGGCCACAGTCCAGCCCTCCTAAAGTCTGCAGGACAGTAAATTGGCCCTTTGTTTAGAAAGTTTGGAGACCCCTGCTTTAGTTTTACTTTACTACGGCACAGTACAGGTCTCCTAGCAGGGATAGAAGTCTGTTCTTCTATCTAGGCAAATCTGTAGAGCTCCAGACTATCTACTGTGTAAAAGCTGCTTTGTGCCAGTGATCTAGTGGTTTTTTTGGGCACCTACACATTGTATTTCCTAAAAGAAATCTGGTATTCTCATCTAACTGCATGCTTGTCATTCTCTGCAGTGGTCAGGTCAGCCTACTACTGAAGAAAGAAGAAGTAAAGAAGGATCACACTTGTTGGCATAGCTTCCTAGATTCCTATAGCAACAGCTGCATAATCCAAAGAGGGAGCCAGGACTGAGCGCTCACATGTAGCACTAAACCTCCCAGGAGTCACTGGGCGCCACAGGTTCCTCTCCCAAATTAGTGCAGTGGCAGCCAGGCACACAGTAAAAGCCACTCTCTCTGGCTAAATAAACAGTTGCTCTTTTAGAAATCTGTTGCTGAATAAATTTGGATAGTGCATAGGGGGCTGTGAGATACTCCATTAACTCTAAACAGCAATGAAAGGACTATCTTCCCTTTGGCACTACTCCTTAGGACAGTCAGTGTTCTTAACAATGGCCCAGACAATGGACTGCACTGAGACACTATCAGAAATATAACAGGCCAGGCAAGCACCATTAGTAATATGCAAGAGATAGCAGCAGCAATAGTCACCAGCATCCTGCACTCATATCTGTACTTATGTCCCTGGATACTTGGATGCCTACTTCCAAGATCAAACAGACATTTCCCCTAGTGACCTCTCCAGACCAGATCCTCAGTAAAAGCTCTTGCTTAGCTTCAGAGATTCTCAGCAATAGGCCCCCAAACTTCAGCATAGCTAGGACCTCAATGAGCACAGGTAGAATTTCAGCTGGGCTGCCTAGAAGGGCAGCAGCCCTTCAGGCTGGAAACTTCTCTTCCTTGACAAGAACAGGCAGTTCCAGACCTCAGACTATTTATTCACTCCCCTAGCCACCTTCTGGGCACCCTTCGCAGGAATTGGTTGAGACAACATAAATATTCTGGTTGCTTATTTGCCTTTTTAACCCAATACATTCATTACCATGGAACCAAAAAAGACCTAAATTTGCCTAGCTTTCCTAGCAACCTATCTAGGAGGGTGCTACATATGTATGTATGAAAACGTCCAAAACAAATTTGCAGAAAAACACACGAGACACTACGTGTGAACCTAGCCTTAGGCTCTAAGTACCTGGTAGCTAGGCTTGGTTCATGTATTTCAAGGATTAATATTTGATACTGATTGGAGTGTACTTTCATAATAAAATACGCATTGCAGACATTTTCCTGATATCTTTTAGCAAAAAAGAAAAAAAGAGAAAAACAAATTCCATCACACTTTTAAGGTAAAATTACTAAAGCTAGGAACCATACTTTGATCATGCTGCGTTTAACAAGGCAATCTTGATGAAATGTGGAATCAGGCTTTAAATTATTCTTTGCAGTTTCGTTCACCGTGCCAATCTCCGCACCCACTGTCAAAAAGCTAAAATCCGAACAGCACACATCATCCGTTGTACACCTCAGGATCCCGTCACATCACAGTGCCAGAACTTGACCCACGTTACTCACTTTTTCATGCAAAGAGATGTGATCAATGCTTCGGTAAATGTGAGAGAACATCAGCCCAACGCCCAGGATTTCTCCATTCTGTTAGAAATTCTATATCATCAATTTTACACAAGGATCTTTTGATAATCCAGAGTTGATATAACATTATGTTTGATAGAATCCTCAGATGTGATTAACTCATAAATTTGACAGACTTCATATCTTAAGGCTTTTTTTTTTCTGGCTTACAAAGCAGTAACCTTAGGTTGTCATCTGCCCACTTTAGAGAGATGAAAGCATCTCATGAACTGATATTTGGTGTAGAAAATAAATAAAAGCTCATCTGCCACATTATAAAACATATCAGACAAATAGAGTTGAGTATTGCACCTTGGAGAAGTAGCTTGCCATATGTATCTTTGAAAATCACATTTCTGTAATGAAGATGTACTTGTTTGTAGCACATGGATCTGTCATTTTTAGACCCCTGTGAGAGATTTCCTGTAAGACGTCTGGCACCCAGGAATATGCCCATTGGCGCTAGATGGTCTATTTAAGAATTCTTCTGCCCTTGCTTAGGTGCTGACTGGTCTTTATCTGTTCCCTGTGGCCTGAGTTCATCCTGGGTATCCTCTTGTTGCTGACCCGACTTGCTCCTGATGTGATCTCGGATTTTGCTTCTGACTTGTCACCAGTTCTTGACTCGTCGCCAGTTCTTGACTCCAGCTTTGTTCCTGACTTCACCTCTGCTTGTTATCCAGTATATTGCTGCCTATCCATTAATGACCCTGGCTATTCATATAACCATGCTTCTGTCTGATCCTGGCTCCTCATCCTGTTTAAATGCCTACCTGGCTATCTGCCATACCAGCTCTGCACACCCCAGTTTGTTCCTGTGTCAAGTCTGCTGAGAGCTCTTACAAGCCACACATCCAGGACCCGCAGCACATGTGGAGTGCCCCTTCAACATCGGCTGGACCACAGAGCATGGCTACTGTTCCTGACCTGATGTTCTAGCATGTGTTGAGACCGCACTGAACTAACTGGATTGGTCACTGGTCCTGAGTGGGTATTTGCATGGGCAAATAGGAAGTAATGGCTTCAGGTGGATAGTGCCTCATGATGTATGGTGGCGATAGGCCCTCATAGGGATTGGGCTGCTGCTTTTTCTGTGCCACCTTAAGGTTATTTTAGCATGTAGACTTAGATAAAAAGAAAGGAGCACCTGGTGACCAGAGAAATGTGGCTTCTAAAATATGGTTCATGGATCTTTTTTAAAAAAATTAGTAACATGTACATCAAGCCAATGAGTTTTGGAGGAATAGACTCCCTCTTCTTTAGGGCTAGCAATCAAAGGATGGATAAAATATACATGTATCAATACACAGTATGTATACAGCATATATATATGTATATATATATATATATATATATATATATATATATATATATATAGAAAAAAATCACACCCCTTTTAAATAATCAAATTTGTAGCTTTACAGCCTGAAATGAAGACAGACACATTGTTTTTGTTTTTTTGCAACTTATAATAACCAAGTGAAAGATATAACACCAACATGTTACAAAAAATTAAAAAAAAATTAAAAACAGAATCACTGATTTGGAAAAAGGATCATCCCCTTCCTAAAAATGACTTGTAATCTCAATCAGGTGTAGCTAATCAACTTCTCAATGGCACACAAATCATTTGACTTTCAACTGTGATCAGCTGTAGTTATTTTTATTAGCTCAGCACGAAAAGAACTTTACTGGAGCATTTCACTCCCTGCTAGTTCAACTGAAGCAAACAATCAACTATGGGTGGCAAGGCACTGTCAAAAGATCTCCGGAATCAGAAGATGGATACAAAAAAATATCAAAGGCTTTATCAATGACTAGAAGCACAGTGAAGTGAGAAGCGGAAGGAATTTGGTACAACACAGACCCTTCCTGGATCAGGACATCACTCCAAACTGGATAAAAGAGCCAGGAGGAAACTGGTCAGAGAGGTTACCAAGAGGCTTACAGAAACTCTGAAGCAGTTGCAGAATTTTATGACAAAGAGTGGTCATTGTGTGCATGTGACAACAATATCACAAATTCTCCACAAATGTGGTTTATATGGGAGGGTTGCAAGAAAAAAGCCACTCCTCAAGAAAGGCCACATGCAGTCATGACTGAGCTTTGCGAAAACGCACCTTGAAGATTCTGAAGCCACATGAAAAAAAAGGTGTTATGGTCACATGAGACTAAAATTTAAGTATTTGACCTCAACACCAAAATATATGTCTGGCCGAAATCCAATAAAGCTCATCATCCAAATAACACAATTTCTACAGTAAAGCATGGAGGTGGTAAAAACCTGTTATGGGGGTGTGTCTCTGCAGCAGGGACTGGAGCACTTGTCAGGATAGAAGAAAAAATGAATGGAGCAAAATACTGTCAAATTCTTAAGGAAAATCTGCTGCCCTCTGCCAGAATGTTCTTAATGGGAAGAATGTTTACCTTCCAACACAACAATGACCACCCAAAGCACACAGCAAAAATGACCACACAGTGGTTTAAGAAGAGAAAGGTGAATGTCCTTGTATTGCCTAGTGAGAGTTGAGACTTAAACCCCATTGAAAATCTGTGGAATGACTCTAAGACTGCAGTTTTATAAATGGTCACCATCAAATTTAACTGAATTTGAGCAGTTCTGCAAAGAAGAGTCGGCAAATATTGCAAAGTCTAGATGTGCAAAGTTAGTAGAGACAAATCCCAACAGACTAAAGGCTGTAATTAATGGAAAAGGTGGTTCAGCTAAATACTGCTATAAGGGGGGTTGATCCTTTTTCCAACTCAGTGATTCTGAACAATCATAACATATATAAAATAAACATAATCTAAAAATGTATAAAAAATACTATAAAAATATATAAAATATTCAGTAAATAGTTATAACCACATTTGGTGAATGTGAAAAAAACAAGGTATACAGAGTTGAAATATGAGCAAAACCCCAAGGGATAATATGGGTATGTATGCATTATGCTCATGAGTGTGTATATACGTCAGTAATTGTTTGTGTTCAAAACTACCTAATGTTCTTCCAGCCTTTCTGGGACCGCATCTCCAACTACAAATCCTCCTATCAACACCTGCTGCCACTCATGTTCCTGCTTGTGTTCTTGTTCAAGAGAGGTCAACCTTGCCTTCTCAATCTCCTATCTGGTACATGACAGCCCCGGTCACACCTGAGTGTTTGGTAGCTCAACACTCAAAGCTCGAAGCTTTTGGTGCACTCTTTAAACATGCACCAAAAATGCAGCATGCAGGACTTTAGGGCCCATTCACACTAGAATGCAGTGTGGGAGAGCCTCGTTCCTGCGTGGCTTCCCACACCCCATTCCTAATGGATGCCCTTGTGATCTGCTGCTGGGCTCAGTTCAACTTAACGACACCTCAAATGCAGGTACAACTGTTGTTGAACAATGCTGCCAGAAGGGACTGGTGCTATTCTCTAACCTGGAAATACAAACACACCCACTGTGAAGTAAGAATGCCACCATAAGGGCCCCAAAGTTAGCAGGACTGTACCCCACTGCCCTACTGCCCCCCCCTCCCCCCAGCTGTATTGTATCCCACTGGCAAGTGGCAGACAGGGTCTATGATTATCAGTTAGAATACGCTGCTGTTGATACTGTCACTAATTCCAGGTAAGAGAGGGTAGTCATTGGTTCAGGACAGAGGGACCCAATACAATGCAAGGGCTCTTTCAAGGGTGAGCGCTACACATATTAACCCCAGCACACCGGTGCTCTGCTTTTATGTTGCACTTCATAAAGATTACAGTCACATGCAGTAGCTTAGGTGTCAATCATACCAAGTAATCTGATTCAGAATTGCAAAACCACAGGTAATGGGCATCCAATAACTGCAGACTGAAGCCAGACTGTGATTAGCACTGTGGGCCGTCCATCACAGGTAAAAGCAAGCTTTCTTGCAACTGCTAAAAGAGGTACTTCCTCAATCAGCTAGGCAATTCACATAAGGCTCTTAGTGCAATTACCTTGAACTCAGCTCATTGCCACTTACCAGTGCCACCTCCCAGGATGCCGACCGATAAGCAGTCTGCATATGTGAGCAAATGTATCCACAAATCTCATGTATCCCTCCAGTGCTGCTACAGCTAATCAAAGGCCAGCATATTTAATAAATGAGCGATCTAACAGTTACTGGCTATAATACAAATACGACATCATAATTCCAGTTTAGCAGTCCTGTATGAAGGGGGGACATAGCATGCAAGGTGTTACCACAGACATAAATTATACTGTCAAAAGTATTGGGACGCCTGTCTTTACACCCACATGAACTTTAATGGCATCCCAGTCTTAGTCCGTAGGGTTCAATATTGTGTTGGCCCATTCTTTGCAGCTATAACAGCTTCAACTCTTCTGGGAAGGTTGTCCTCAAGGTTTAGGAGGGTGTCTATGGGAATATTTCACAATTCTTCCAAAAACATATTTGTGAAGTCAAGCCCTGATGTGAAATAAAAAGACATGGCTCACAGTCCCCACTCTAATTCCTCCCAAAGGTGTTCTATCCGGTTGAAGTCAGGACTCTGCACAGGCAAAACAAGTTCCTTTACCCCAAACTCGCTCATCCATGTCTTTATGGACCTTGCTTTGTGCACTGGTGCGCAGTTATGTTGGAACAGGAAGAAGCCCTCCCCAAACTGTTCCCACAAAGTTGGGAGCATGAAATTGTCCAAAATGTCTTGGTATGCTGATGCCATAAGCATTCCCCTCACTGGAACTAAGGGGCCAAGCCCAAAACCTGAAAAATAACCCCACACCATAATCCTCCCTCCAACAAATGATTTGGACCGGTGCACAAAGCAAAGTCCATAAAGACATGGATGAGCAAGTTTGGAGTGGAGGTACTTGACTGGCCTTCACCGAGTCCTGACCTTAACCCGAAAGAACATCTTTGCGTTGAATTAGAGTGGAGACTGCGAGCAATGCTTTCTCGTCCACATTAGTGCCTGACCTCACAAATGCGCTTATGGCAAAATGGTCAACCATTCCCATAGACACACTCCTAAACCTTGTGGACAGCCTTCCCAGAAGAGTCGAAGTTGTTGTAGGGGTGGGCCAACTCAATTTTGAACCCTACAGACTAAGACTGGGATTCCATTAAAGTTAATGTGCATGTAGAGCCAGACGTCCCAATTCTTTTGGTAATATAGTTTATTTAATCCATGTTTGGTGCTGAGGGTGTGCTAATCTTTTTCATATATAATGCTCTTTAGCTTAAGGAACCAGCACCTATTTAGAGCCAGGAATAATTAAGTAACAGGGTGTTACATAGGAATAGTCAGGGGATGACATAAGGGTACTGCCTACTTCCCCTGATATGCACCTGACCGGTGATGCTGGACTGAACTATGTCCCAACGGTCGCTTGGTTTAGAAAGTGGTCACATGTCCAATGTTGTTCTCTGGGCACTATGTAGCCCAGTTGAGAACTGACTTGTCCTCTACACTGGGCTCAAATGGCCATTTTGGTGTGCACCAGTGCCTATTATTGGTGCTGAAATTCCATGAAATTTGGCACTACTATGTTATAAATGTCAAGTGCTGCACCACTTGGAGGTCAGATGGGAAGACTCATATGTGATATAGCTGATCATGTGAGGGGCTGGGGTCACCCCTTCATGGGAGCTGGGGTTCTACCTCTAATATTCACTGAGTAAGTTCCCCTATAATACTCCTTAGTAGCATCCCCAAGATTACTTTCCGAGCAGAGTTAGAGGAAGGAGAGCACTTTTTCATAAAACATGGATGAGCACCTGACCAGTGATGAGCATATAAGCAGGTTGCAATTGAGCTAGTTAGGTGCTGCTCCGGACGGGAGGTTGAGGGTTGTTTTTCCCAGTTCTTTTGTTTGGCGGATTTCTTTGGGTCCAACCCACTGATCCTGTATATAAAAGAGGGACAGTGGTCCAGGGCAAGGAGGCGGAGAGAGCCTCGGGTCTGGAGCCCTATGATTGAGGAGCAAGAGCTTGTTGCTAACTGTTGCAACTGCTGTGGTGTAGGAGTTCATCAGGACCTGGGGTTCTTCCCTGAAGACACCAGCCACTAAGAATGTCACTGATGGACCCTTTTAATGCGTGGGCTCTACCTTTGCAGGTTTGCCGGGATAGCACATAGCCTGAGTTAGAATTAGGGATGTAGGGAAAATGACTATTCTTGCATGTTGTACTTTGTTATATTTTTACATTTGTACTAGTAAAGTTTTTTAAATCCTTTTCCTGCCTGGTCTAAAGTTACTCAATGGTGTATTGCAAGTAGCTAGCATATTTCTCCAGCCTAGGACACTAAAACACATCAGGGTATGAAGACATCAGTGTAAAGAGTTAATACAGTGTGAAGATACAAGTGGTTACCAAGGGTAACAAAGGTTTGTCTAGCAGCCTGTCATTAACCATGTACCTTTCATAGATGGGATAGCTTGTGGGCACTTCTTCTGCAGCAATCCATCACCGCAGAGGTCCCCAACCTGTACACAGGCCCCGAAGCGAGAGAGTTACTTGAAGTCAAGTGCATGCATAGAGTTTGTGCTAATTACACAGCAGGACCCAATACAGTTACTAATAGTGAGTTAGCGGTGATAAACTTGACAGGTTGATGTGGACAAAACTCAGCATGTCCCTCCTAAATGCAAGTTACAGTGAGGGTATACAGTGTCACAGGGACCAGAGAGGCAACTGGAGAAAAGTTATGGAACAATTGTATGTAGCACTGCCCCCTTGAGGACTGCTGGATTGTTCACCTTGGTATCCCCTGGGTTACCAATAGCAACTGCAGCTTACACAATTTAACTCTTTACTTTCTGGCTCAGTCAATGAACAGTCTAGGGGATGTAGTTGTTTTTGTGGTTGTTATTTAAATTATGGATGGGAGAAGGGAAGAGTGGTAAACTCCAACTTGAACTATTCACAGTAGATGAGGACTCCTGTCTGAAGATGAAGCCAGGCTACTGATTCACCTTGCCACTTGAATGCCAGATGAATATCGGATTACTTGTTAGGATGAATAATCTTCGGGATACACACCTAGTACCCCCCTTCACTCCACCTGCTGACACCAGTCCTCTGACTAGCCCCCCCTCAGGTCAGGCTCCTAGACACGATCCCCTGTACTCACAATACTGTTTTTGAGGGTCTCCAGTGTATCAACCCCTCCAGTCAGCTCTCCTGAACCTCTGGGTTCAGCTCCTTCCTTCCTGGTCCCCAAGCCGACTGCCTGTGACCGTGTGCCACTGCTACAAGGGAAGAGACAGCTGCCACCCTCCCACCGGGACTCTGCTCACCAGCCAAAGACCCTGCAGCACACGTGCTCCTGGCTTTTATACTACACCCCACAACGCACCGAGACATCCAGTCTGTGCCTATTACTGGGGCTGTATCAAAGCCTGTGTACCCATTGGTCAGATTTCCTCCATTGTCCATAATGCCTCCCTATTGGACCAGTGTGAAACACTCCCTAGACCAGATGAATCACACACTGAGCACCATTAGCAGACCTAACTCACAGATCCTGCTCTCTGGTAGGCAGAAGGCAATATCGATTTGCCTGCTGCTCCTCTGATAGGCAGACAGAGCCAAAACTATACTCTCTCACTAGCACCTACCTAGCAGTGTGCTACATGTACATGGTTTAGCTTCATAGCTAAAAGCAGAGGCCTGCCTTAAGGTTAACTGTTTCCCCACACTGGCCTCCGCCTTGTCCCAGGGTATTGGTGAAAACGGCATAGAAGTAAAGGTATCCTATGTGTAGTAAGTGATCTTGCTATAGGTGCCTAGCATAGCCCAGAAGAACCCACCCCAGGGTAAGCCTTCCATGTAACCCATACTTGGCGTCCAACAGGGAGAGAAGCATGAAGGGAGGTACCACCCACTTACCCCCCCCCCCCCTTACAAGCATATTTACTCTCTAGGCATGGAATTGCACATTAATCAAAGAAGGCATTTTTAGTTTCTTCAAGAGAGTGCCTTTGCTGTTACCAATTATTTGGATATCGAGCATAGTTACATGTTCTAGTAAACATTTCAAGCAACCTGTGCCTCTGTGTAGTGCCCCATGAAGTTAGCCGGCATGAAATAGGCCAAAACTAGGTTGGACTTAGGTAGGACCTTCTAGTAATGCAATTAGTCAGCCAATACCTGGGGGAGTAAGGACATTAGGCCTGGCTCAATTGGTTAACTGGTACTTGGCAGGAAAAAGAGGGTTGACCAGCCTGGTGGTTTTGAAGAGCCCCTTATCTGGATAATGCATCTAGTACCCCATGATCCTGTGGCTTTTGGGCCAGGTACTTCACATGAACCTTGCCTGAAAACATTTAAATTTCGTGCTTCATTAAACTCAGTTGTGGACAATACAAGTGTAAAAGTTACTGAGAAGCCCTTAGGCTGAAGAAGTTGAGCTCAAGCAATTTAAGAGGTTTCTGACCATCCTTGCTGTACACTTAATGGTAGACAACCAGCCACCGTGGAGCCCTATATTGGTATTTAAAACAAGCAAGCTGCAAACATACCATTTCACCTGTTTTTGTTCAGACTTCTCTCTCTACAGGTGTATTTCAGTGCATATGGCGTTATAAAAAAAAAAGGTATCCCCAGCATTTTGTTAGATGTGCATGGGCCCTAGGGAGCATGCAGGTCTAATGGGATGCAGCCTCTTTTCTGCTTCCACTTGGCATATTTTCTCACACTGTGCAGAAGGTATGCACTGTATACAAACCATATTTTAATAGCTTATAATACTAAATCAGCAAGATATGATGAGCAGAATAATAGTTTTTTTGTTGTTTTTTTTTCCCATCTGTATGTTGTTGGTTTTATTGGCCTATTGCTGACTTGATAAATGAACTGAATTAAAACAGCTTTACTTCATAAAAATGTGTAAACTTTATTACTAGACTGCTAATATATAGCATATGCCTGGAGCCCAGTCTACATCAACTGTGGTTTGTGAGTTTACTGTGCAATAAAAGAGCCTGCTAGCTCTGACAGCTCATACCTGGCCCATACAGTACAACAGATCAGTATAGTTTGGTAGTTACTTACCGATTTTCTTTTTTATATTATTGGTCTTCACAAATCCATGTTATCTGCCTTAGACTTGCAAAAGTTAATTAAAGTGTTACTAAACCCAGGACCCTGCATTCACTATATTGGGTCTCTCACAGTACACAGAACATGGAAATGCAACTAGTTTAGTAAATATAAAGTGCAAAATACCTTTTCTCATCAGCAGTATAATGCAGTCTTGTGACTTCTATCAGTGTCCGTCTGAGCACTGCTTAAAGCTTGTAGGAGGAGTTTTAATTCTCCTCTGACTGTCCTAAAAGGCTGCAGGACCCCTGACCCTCTGTCTGGACAGTGCTGATTGGCCCTGTGCTGATCACATGCACCCTCCTAAAAAAAAAAAAAAAAGTTCTAGCAATATACATCAAACTGAGCATGTGCAGATAGTCCCCAGGGCTTTGTACTATCAGGAGATGGATTTGGGATTGTGCAAGAAGAGGAGCATCAGAGAAGGAGAGGATCAAACAGCCGTTTTACACAATGCAGAGGATTAACTCCTTAGGTTCCACAGTGAGTATAACAAGCACGCTTTACTGCATATACAGACTGATTTTACTGTTATGGGTTTAGTTACACTTTAAATCCCATATCTTGCGTCATTTGACCTTGTTATTGATAAATAGCAATTTTAGGTTTCTGTTTTTAGGAGAACACATGTCTTTTAAAATAATTGTTGCTTATGTATTCCTTTAAAGTGTAACTGCACTTTTAGAAACGTTACACTCTTTGGGCTCCAATGCCCATTCCCAGCTGTCCTACAAGTCATATACTTGTAGACAGGTGTAGTGTGGCCTCCTTGCACAGGTGGCGCTGTAACAGCTACCGGCATGCAGATGGGGCGGAGGACAGGAGGAACTTCTGTTCCTCTGAGACCTTTGTAGGTGTTAGCAGAAATGCAGCTGTCTGATTGGATGCTGCTGCTCTATATGATCTTAGCGGGCATCTTTAATGTGGGCAGTACTAATAAATAGCACTGTCCCACTGCAGTTGGCATGCATTTGTAAAGTGGTTAGGTCAGGGATAGGAGTTTGCAGATAAGGAATATTGCCTAAATCAACAGAGGGGTTGATTTACTAAAGGCATATAGACTATGCACTTTGCAAAGTGCAGTTGCTCCAGAGCTTAGTAAATGAGGTAAAGCTTCACTTTGCAAAGAATATCCCATCACATGTAAGGGAAAAAAAAACAAAACATTTTTGCTTGCAAATGATTGGATGATGGAAGTCAGCAGAGTTTCCGCTCATTTACTAAGCTCTGGAGCAACTGCAGTTTGCAAAGTGCACCATCTTTTTGCCCTTAGTAAATCAACCCCAGAGTGTCTAGCACAGGGAAAGGTTCCAGTGGAGGAGGGACAGAAAAGGGACTGCACACCGGTGTGAGCAGCCAGGAACTCTTCCTGGTGTCCACACCCCCCCCCCCCCCAATAATTTTTTTTCCCTATATTATTTTGCCCTACTGTAGGGCACTAAGCAGGTTAGCACATCAGCGTGGCTCTCTCCCCCCCCCTCCCCCCAGCATGCCACAGTGCTCTGTCCTGCTGCTGTCTACATCTTCAGCTGTTTGGAGTTGTAGTAATTGTAAAATGTTGTAATTTCCGCAGCAACCCAGTTCTTCCAGAGAGATGCATTTTATTGTGACTTCAGAAAAGCCAACAGAGGTACAGACAAAATAGATGACAGGATACTTGAATATTTAGACACCTTCAGAGAACCCAGTTTCTCCTGTTACCTTAGAACCTTCCCTAATATACACCTTTTTTCCACCCATGGGTGACAAGCACAAGCAATTAAATTGGCCAGTTTTATTTGGTCTTTGATATGCTTTTGTCCTTCTGGGTGACAGATAATGCATTTTAGCCATGGACAACTGCAGTCATAAAAACCTCCGTAAATTTCCTAATTTGCATTCTTTTACTAATAATTAGGTTGACCCTCAATGACCAAGGTGGTCTTTTATTAAAATTAACATAGCACAGAGTCATTATCTGCCCCTTTGATTTGTAGAGTAAACCTGGTTCAGTCTCTTCTTTAGTCAAAAACAAGTTCTCTTTGAAACGCCTAATTAAATAAATATATATTCCCAAATATCAATCTGACCTTGCACAACATTAACATCACTTAGATGTGTTAAATGGACTTATTACTGGCCTGTCCCCTGAAAGTGAACCCATCACAATACATATGCACAATATATGTATACATATAATATAATATATACAATGCATACACACACACACACATATATATATATATATATATATATATATATACTGTATATGTATCTCACAAAAGTGAGCACACCCCTCACATTTTTGTAAATATTACATTATATCTTTTCATGTGACAACAGAGAATATAACAATGTAAATGTGCTGTCCTCTCAAAATAACTCAACACACAGCCATTAATGTGTAAACCACTGGCAGACCTTAAGTGAAAATGTCCAAATTGGGCCCAAAGTGTCAATATTTTGTGTGGCCACCAATAATTTCCAGCACTGCCTTAACCCACTTGGGCATGGAGTTCACCAGAGCTTCACAGGTTGCCACTGGAGTCCTCTTCCACTCCACCATGATGACATCACGGAGCTGCGGGATGTTAGAGACCTTGCACTCTTTCACCTTCCGTTTGAGGATGCCCCACAGATGCTCAATAGGGTTTAGGTCTGGAGACATGCTTGGCCAGTCCATCACCTTTGCCCTCAGCTTCTTTAGCAAGGCAGTGGTCGTCTTGGAGGTGTGTTTGGTGTCGTTATCATGTTAAAATACTGCCCTGCCGGCCCAGTTTTAGAAGGGAGGGGATCATGCTCTGCTTCAGTATGTCACAGTACATGTTGGCATTCATGATTCCCTCAATGAACTGTAGCTCCCCAGTGCCGACAGCACTCATGTAGCCCCACACCATGACACTCCCACCACCATGCTTGACTGTAGGCAAGACACACTTGTCTTTGTACTCCTCACCTGGTTGCCGCCACACACGCTTGACACCATCTGAACCAAATAAGTTTATCTTGGTCTCATCAGACAACAGGACATGGTTCCAGGATTCCATGTCCTTAGTCTGCTTGTCTTCAGCAAACTGTTTGCAGGCTTTCTTGTGCATCATCTTTAGAAGAGGCTTTCTTCTGGGACGACAGCCATGCAGATGTATTTGATGCAGTGTGCGGGAAGAGATGTAAGTGGTGCTGCCTATTTAGTGTGTGTAATCTTCATAGGAAAGCAATAACCAAAAAAAGTAAAAAAAAATACACAAAAAAGTGCAATCCCTCTAAATAAGTGCCGGTTCACACTAGGGCGACCTGTGAGGCGACCTGGTCGCCTCACAGGTCGCCGCAGGTCGCCTCCCATAGGGAAGCTACGGACCCGTTCTAATAGGAGCGACACAAGTCGCTCCGACCTAGAAAAAGGGTCCGGAGCTTCTTTGGGGCGACCCGGAGGCGACCGCCATAGACTTCAATGTTATGAAGTCCGTGGCGGTCGCTCTGAGGTCGCGGCGCGCTGCTCGCACCGCGACCTCGGAGGTCGCCACCTAAAGTAGCGTCACGGTAGTGTGAACCGGCGCTAAACCTCATATGTATGAGATAATGAAAACATTAATAAAGTGCAAACATGTTAGTAAAAATTCCCAACCAGGTTGTAGTCCACAAATCCAAAATTCTCAAGCACCCTGTATCATAATAAAAACATTATGATGATATACAAAAAGTGATCTCAGTGCAAGAATGTGCATAAAAAGTGCAATGAAGGTATAATAAACAAATGATCAAGTCAATCAATGAAATAAGCCCATAAATGATGTTCAAAAAAATTCACAAGTCCTTATAAATCTTGTAAAGTGACTTGGTGCAAAGAAACAGCAAAGTGCAGTGTCAATCTTTTGGTGATGAAAACAGGATTTGAATCCACTCGTGTCTCCCCCCTCAGATCCACACTCACCAGAGGACTGAACCCCTGCAGGGGTCAGAGGCACTAACACATGGGTTACTGCACGGTCCTATGTCTCCTCCTCCTTCGTCACTGCATCTTATCGATGGGGACACTCATAAAAGGGTACATAGACAAAGAAGGCATCTCATAGTGTAAGTCCGTACCATAAACATTTTATTATGTAAAGCAAAAAATGCACTTGCAGGGGTTTAGGGAATGAAAGCAGTAAGTAAAAACACTGTGTCCGGAATGCCCTGCAATCCACAGACCGGAAAAGCTTGAAACCCGAAGTGACTTGATGACACTCTAGTCTCTGCCCTACGCGTTTTCATCTGAGTGACGTCATCAGGAGCAGCCCATTAGGGCTGGAATAACCCCATTGTTTCTAGCATCTAAACAAGTCCTGCCTGTTACTACCATGGGGCCGCCGCAGCCCACCACTGCCCTGTGTCCAAAGCCGAGAAAATGATTGGTTGCTAGGACCGCCCCCAGGCAGAGGAGGAGGATGCACCTTTCTCCTCCCTGCTCCACCTCTGAGTGCTCCGCCTCCTGGTTTCCTCCCTGCCGACAATAGAACCAACTGAGGTGAGGGGGACCCGCCAGGACTCAGGAAATGTCACTGGTAAGGAGAGAGTGGGGGCACAGACTCTGGCAGTGTCTGTGCAGTACTGCAGCAGGCTGGGAGAGAGGGTGTCCTCTTTTGTAGTGCAATCATTCTCAGTCACACTGTGTGGGGCATCAGAGAGCAGCTGAGAAATAGTAGCCCAGCCTGCTATCCTTGGATTTGTAGTCCTTTGGAAGGGAGGGCAATGCTTACACATACTGGGGAAGGTGGGAGGGGCTGGTTATATAAAGTAAAAGACTCTGTGCTGTGAGGGGGCTGCTATGGCTGACCTGCCCCCCTTCTAGAAATACGCATTTTCTGGCACACTGGTTTAATGGGGAACTCTGCAACCTCTGGGGTAAATGGGAACTCTGTGGTAACCAGAGACCCCCTCACATCAGAGGCCCCCCATTACATCACAGTCTGCAGAGACCCCCATGGTGTCAGAGTCGCCTCTACAGTGTAAATAAAGAGGGACTCTGATGTAAGGGGTCTCTGATCACCTGAGTCTCCCCTTATATCAGAGTTGCCAGCATTCGCCTATATATCAGAGTCCCCCCCTTTACAGTGTATATAAAGGGGGACTCTGATGTAAGTGGGGATTCTGGGAACCCTGATATATGAGGGAATGCTGGAAACTCTGATGTAAGGGGGGACTCTGGTGACCAGAGATCCCCTTATATCAAAGCTCCCCGTTACACCGGAGTCCACAGCATTCTTTACATCAGATTTCCCAGTGTAAAGGGGAACTCTGGGGATTCTGATATAAGGGAGGCTCTCTGGGAACCCTGATTTAACAGGTGAACTGTGATATAAGATGTAACACTATTGACTCTGGTGTAAGGGGGAATGCTGTCGACTGATGTAAAGGAGGATTCAGATGTGAGGGGGGAACTGTGGACACTGTGGAATATGTAGGGGCTCATACACAAATGATTTGATTTCTGAAGCGCAATCCACAAACTGGTCGCTCTTCAGAGAGCATTTAGGAGATGGTGAGGAGGCATTGTATCCCCTTCACACCACCTGCTTTAACCCATTGACATCCACACTTCACAGGGTTGCAGGGCTCTTGCAGAGTGCCGCCATTCACTTGAATGGGGCACGGTCAGTGGGTGCTACACCTGCTGAAAGCAACAGGGGGTATAAATGCGGCTGCGGCATGTAAACATACCTAGCCGCTGCCTCTACAACTAAAAAGTGGTAGCGGGTGAGGGGTGGTAAGAGAACGGTTCAACTTCAGAGTTTTACTGCCCCTCCACCACTAGCGTAAAAAAATAAATGTTTTAATAAGTTAAAAAAATAAAGTGTTTTATTTTATTTTTTTTAACATTGATGAGTGTTAAAGAACGTTTTAATACATTTTAAAATGTTTGTTCACATTTATTTATAAGAGTGTGTGTATATACAGTATATATATGTATATATATATATATATACACACACATGTGTGTTTGAGCTTTGGAGTGCACACCCTAATGCAATAGGCTGCACACACCTATGCAGGGGCTCGGATTTAAACAGGAGCCCAGTAACTATAATTTTTCTTAAAGCGGAGTTCCGGGCACAAAAACATTTTTTCAATGAACATACCCCCGGGACAGTCAGGACTAGTACATTCCACAATGGCTAGCCTCTAATCTGCCCCGGTTCGCACTTACCTGCAAGAAGAAATACTCACTTTTAACATTTCTTCCCCAGCGTTGCCATCTCTGTTGTGGGCAGCTGAAGCCAGCGCGATCCTCTTCTGCGTCCTCTTCCACGTCTTCTTCTCCCAGAATGCCCGTGCACCGGCCCCTCTCGTCACTTCCGGCGTCTCCCGGAAGTGACGAGAGGGGCCGGTGCCGTCGCATTGATTCCTGGCAGCGATGACGCTCAGCTCCCAGGAATCATTGCAAACCGGAAGAGACGGCGCGGGCCTCGGCCACAGAGGGAGGAAGTGGAGAATAGGTGAGTATTTTCTATCTACAATTACAAGGTGAGTAAAAAAAAAAAAAAAATCCTAACTATCCAATTCCTTTTCAGGTGAAGAAGAGGAAGCGGATGGGCACAAAATCGATTAGGTCGATTTTGTGCCCGGAACTCCGCTTTAAAGTGCAGTCATGTGCTAAAGTGGTATTCACCGCTTGCCGACTGCCCGCCGCAGATATACTGCGGCAGGCTGGCTTAGCTGCGTGAACCAACGTATAGGTACGTCGGTTCGTGTGAGCGGTCCTGGGGTCGAGTGCGTGCTGCTGGCGGCGCACACCTGCCCCCACTAGGCAGCAAGAATGCGGATCCACGGGACCGGTGGCACCGATTGCCACCGGGCACCCGCAATCGATCCCCGCTGAGAGAGAACGACGGTCAGCTGTTGTAAACACATCTAACCGTTGTTTTCTCTGAAATGAACACAGAGCCCCTGTGTTCCTCCTATTTATGAACACAGCTCTCTGTGATTGTATTACAATCCCATCCCCATACAGTTAGAAAACACCCCCCTAGGCTCACATTTAGCCCTTTGACCACCCCTGGGTTAACTCCTTCCCTGCCAGTATCATTATTACAGTAACAGTGCATATTTTAGCACTGATTACTGTAGTAATATCACTGGTCCCCCCAAAAAGTGTCAAAAATGTCAGTCAGGGGTCCAATCTGTCCGCCACAATGTCGCAGTCCCGCTAAAAATCGCAGATCGCCGTCATTACTAGTAAAAAAAAAAAAAACTATAAAAAAAACTATAAATAAATAAAAATGACAATCTTTTCTTTAGTTTGTAGATGCGATAACTTGTGCGCAAACCAATCAAAATACACTTTAATTTTTTTTTGGGGGGGGGGCGGGGAAGAGTTTGCCTTATAGGGACCACCACCGAACCATTACCTCTACATTGGAGACCTGTTACCTATTGGTACAAACACTCATTAAGATTGATTTGGAGGTGAGCGGCCATTTCACTCATTTATGGATACACGCTCACCACCACAGTGAAAGTATTTTCCCGCACCAACTGAATGACCAGAGTTTCCCGCACATCCGGCAACAATTTCAGACACCAGCACTTTTTCTTTGAATTTTTATCTCTCATATGAACTTATGAACTTTTTTGATTAATCTCTATCCTTATAAAGTGTTTTCTTTATATGCAAATTTTACCCCTGCTTTTGCTTTTTTTTTTTGGGGGGGGGGTATTTTTTACTATTATTTTTCATAATTTTATGCCACACAGCTTCATCTTTTTACTGTGTATTTGTTATCACTTTTATGCTCTTCACATCAGACCATCCTTTGGTCTTTGATCTGATCAGCTAGTTGCACTTTGCACTTTCATTTCACTGTCACTTTTCTCCTTTATAGTGACTTTCCATTGATTATTATTTGTTGAATATTATTGTGGTTCACTCCTTTGCACCATTTGCACAGTGCACTTTACCACATCACTATATATTTATATATACAATATTTATTTATTTGATGTATTTATGATTGTCACTTCTAACTTATGTGTTTATTAATTCTTGCATTTCTATTAATTTTATGGGATTGATCAAGCGCCAATTTTATTTACCGGTACTTTTTCTATTTGCTTTTATGTATGTGGTGACACTACTAAGAATTGGCTGCTAATCTTTGCTCCCCTTTTACACTCTATATTTATTATTTGCTCTCACTCACTACATCTGGTTTATGGTCAGCACGTAGGCTCCTTTTACCTTTAGCATTGTATTAGGGGGTAGATCAGCATTGTATTAGGGGGAGGGAGCGGGGGGGGGGGATCAGCAGTGTATTAGGGGGGTGGGAGGTTGATCAGCAGTGTATTCGGGGGATAGATAGTTGAGAGGGGGGGTCTGCAGTGATATTAGATAGCGGGGAGGGGATTCTGCAGTGTATTAGATAGCGGACAGGGGGGGTTTGCAGTGTATTCGATAGCAGGAAGGGGGGGTCAGCAGTGTATTAGATAGTGTGGCCTCCCAGCTGGGCTGTCCTAATTCTGTATGAGTGGTAGGGAGCCAGAGAGCGCTAAATGTCCGTTGGTTAGGGGCGCAAACTACTTGCCTTGGGTGATGACAACCCATGCTACGCCACTGGGGCTGGTATAATAATGCTATGGGGCTGGTATGAAATTATTTCCAGGGCTGGTTTTTATTCCCAGTCTGGCCCTGACCTCTGGTCTTTTCTCCTGAAGCATTTGCAAAAAGTTTCCTAAGGGTCCAGGACACAGGCAGTTGGAGCACAGAAACTGATTGATACTGCAGCCCGCTATTCAGTATTTAGGACACAGTGGGGTTGATTTACTAAAGGCAATTAGACTGTGCACTTTGCAAAGTGCAGTTCTACTCTGCAAGTGCAGTTGCTCCAGAGCTTAGTAATTGAGGTAAAGCTTCACTTTGCAAAGAATATCCAATCATGTGCAAGGAAAATAAAATAAACATCATTTTTGCTTGTACATGATTGGATGATGGAAGTCAGCAGAGCTTCTCCTCATTTACTAAGCTCTGGAGAAACTGCTCTTGCCTAGGGGAGTGATTATAACTGTGGAGGGCGTGGCTTCTGAAATGACCATAGAGACATGTGATCCTATACAGAAGGATCACAGGGGCTCTATGATCATTCCAGGGAGAAGAACAGTCGGCTGTGTTTACAACAGTCACCCGTTCTTCTCTCTCAGTGGGGAATGATCGCGGGTGTCAGGCCCGCTGCATCGGCTTCCCCACTGATGAGCGGGGGCGGGAGCGCACCGCTGGTGGCGCGCACTCGCCCCCTTGCCTCCTGCTCGCGACCGACGTATAGCTACGTCGGTTTGCACAGGAGCGGCTACCTGCCGCAGTGTAACTGCGGCGGGCGGTCGTAAAGCGGTTAAAGAAACCAAAATGGAAAAATTCCAAATAAATTGTGTAGGCTTATTTGAGAAGGCAGTACAAAGAGCAACGGTGTGCATTTATCACAAAGCCATCCATAAGATATCACCTTTCACTATTGTAGTCACAACATCTAGTTGAGTGATGTGTGTCAATCAGGGCTGCTGATAAGGCAGTACAGCCAGCCCTCCTGTACTGGGCCCAGGCTCCACCAGTTCAAAAAGGGGGCCCAGGCACCTACTGAGGAGGAGGTCCAGCTGTACGTTCTTATTGCAGACACCAATCCTCTTCTGCCTCCCCCTGCAGCGCTGCCGGACTCTCCTCCTCCTTCTCCCTCCAACTTCACTGCAAGGGGTTTGGTTCTAGCATATGCACCCCTTCCATCTGCTGTCTGGGCCCCCCTGTCTGCCCCTTTCCCCCGCAGCACTGCTGGCTTCCCTTCTCTCCTCTCCTGCTGACAACTGTTGTGGGAACACAGGGGGATGTTTCAGAATAGAGAGCAGAGGAAAGGGGCCAGTAAATATATAATGTATTGGCCCCTTCCTTTCCTGAATGAACACAGTGCGTGATCGGTACCAATCACTCCTGTGTCTATTCATCACTGAAGCATAGTAAACTTTGCTTCAGTTTGTGAATGAGCAAGAAGCCTTCAATTCATTCATCTATGCAGCTGAGGCTGCAGAGAAAGAGACTGATCTATGTCATTAGTCACTTCCAGCCGGGGAGGGGGGGGGGCTTTCAGGTAGGCTGTATGGGGCCCCATGATTTCTAACAGCAGCCCTGGTGTCAATGCACAGGGTTTAAGTAGTTAGCACTTCTGCCTAGCAGTACTAGAGTTGTGGGTTTGAATCCCAACCACAGAACTACCTGCCTGGAGTTTGCATGTTGGCCCTGTGCCTGCATGGCTTTCCTCCGGATACTCCGGTTTCCTTCCACACTCCAAAGACATGCTGGTAGATTAATCGCTTCCTCTCTAAAATTGCCCTAGTATGTGTATGAATGTGAGTTTGGGACCTTATATTGTAAGCTCCTTGAGGGCAGGAACTGATGTAAATATTCAGTATATGTAAAGTGCTGTGTAATTTGATAACGCTATATAAGTAACCTGAAATAAAATAAACAAATTGCACCAATGCATTGTTCTTTTTTTTTATCGGTGAGGTTCTAAATGTTTTATGCAATGCTGTACTCATACAAAAGATTCTTGTACATAAATAATAATCCCCTTAACCAGCTTTTGTTGATGACTATTTCTTGTAGAAGTCAGGCTGATCTTCAAGAATCCTGTACTTGTCCACCATTTATAAGACAAATGTCCCCTTGATGGCACACCGGACATAGAAGACACCTGTAGATAAGTTTAATTGGTTGATGCGTGGTATATCTCCATGCGCCAAGTTGAAGGCTGCTGTATTGATGGTGACCAGTATACATGCATTTTGCTCCGTCTTGCATGGTTGCTTTAATGACATTCAGAAGGCAGGTCACCTTCTCTCTGGCTTTCAGCCAGACCAATATCAATAAGCACTATTACCTTCAACAGCAACCCCTGTGATTGCTATAAGGGGGGAAGGAGGAGTGTGCCACTTACAGTAAGTACATTCTTCCCCGGTGAGAACAGTTTAATAAATTATACATATCTAACAATACATTGAACTATTTTTAAATATTAAGGGCCATTGTATTAGGTACATACAGCATGCTCTGCAATGATAATCACTTTCTTCAGTGACTATTATTAGTAATCATTTAATTTATTGTTCATTTAGGAGAAAATGCAGATTTGGCATTTGTTTTCCAAGTAATGCTTTGGGCGTAACTTGCTCTTCTATCCATTTTTAACGGAGTGAACGCTGTCACATTCTAGATCCTGATGATTTAATAGGATGAATAATGCACAGATATTTCAAGGTTGGCTGAGTCCACTTTATGTTGAATCATCGGTAGTTATGAACAACAGAGAGTCATTTAATGGACAAATTATAATGAAGCTCATAAAATCATTTGCGAAACCTTTTTTCTTTTTTTTTCTATTCGCGACAGGTTTCAGACAGCATTCGTTGTATTGTCTACAAACTGATCTGAATAAAAATATATATCAATTGTAAAATGATTGTCAGAGCTTATCTATCCTGAAAGTTTAATAACTGTTTTAGTTTAAAACAGAACTAAACCCATCGATTCCAACTGTTTTTCAAGGTACTGTATGCTGTGAATGATATCTGTCAAAATTACTTGTGCTCTCATCCAAACTGGCTGGTGTCATAACTAAACGCATGTGCAGGACCAGGGCAACTGCAGGCCCAAAGGCTAAGATGGCACCTTCCTTGGCAATAAATGATAGGAGGGTTTAGTTCCAATTTAATGACTATATAGGTTTGTAGGCCCTTCCTCTCTTCTGGTTGGGCTTGTTCAACCCCCTCAATTCCAGGGGTGTCCACATGCTGGTCCCCAGTGCTTTCCAATGTTCAACAGCCAGGTTACTGCAGATAATGCGCTCACATTTCCCCAGGCTTTGGCTGTGGATGACTTCTCCTGCCAAGGCACTCACACAGAGGCCAAGTCTTAGGAACAACTCCCTTTACTGAATATATTGAATAGCAGAATAACAGCTCAAATTCTCATTCATCCTGCAACCTCTCTAGACAAGGGTAGAGGTAGCATTCAACTACTCCAGGCCAAGAGATGCTAGTGTCTTAAGGGTTAATAAACATAATTAGCCTGCATTCTCCTCCCACCTATATCCTCCATTGATCTCCTTCTCCCTGTAGGGAAGAACCAGGGAATGGACCAAGTCCTCTTAGCTTTTCTTCTCTTTGTGCTCAGTCATGCTACAGTTGGGCTTTAACTCCTCCCAGAAGTCCAACAGCAGAATTCCTGAGATGGCCCTGCTCCCTCCAACAGGGGAGAGCAGGAGCACAGCAGCCTAGTCCTCCTCTCTTGCTCTCTTCCCCTCATCCCCCACCCCCTTCTGCTAATAAATGGATTCCCAGAATACTCCTCTTAGGTGGAGCAACCCATAAAGGGGACCCACTATAATCTCTATCTGCCTATAGGATGACTTTAGATCTTTAATACTGGGAATGTTAAATTCCTGGTCCCCGCTGCATGCTGTGATTTGCCCCACCAGTGACGTAGTTGCTAGTCAGAGGATTGACTACCCATCTAGGGGGCATATATACATTGTAGGTCTGATCTTAGGCAAGTGTAGCACCACCCCCAAAGGAGCTGCTTGATAATTTTAGGTTCTCTGTTCTGCTCCTCAACTCCAAGAACAATCTCGAACCCTCTGACACACCTGATTGAATAAAAATTATTAAAAGCACCTTTTAAATGGGTGTGGGTTGCTACCAGAAGAACATATAAACACCCGTTTAGTGTGAAATGCACTTTTATTGATATGAGTTCTAAATTAATGTTGGGACCCAGTAACCATTTGTGCATCTTAAGGCAGTCAAGAAGGTTTGCAGGCAGTACTCTAGATATAAGGTAGCTGGTTAAGTAGCTCCTAATGGCTTGGTCTTTAGCAGTGGAAGCAAATTAAGTGTGCATGGCCTTCTCACCAGTACCAGCAACACAGCAGCAGTGGTCCTTCTAGTTAGTTGTTTCCTCGCTCTGGTGTTGCCATGTTTTAAAAATGCTAATCACAAATACCTTATCTCACAGCGGTCACATGACATTCCTCTGCTGGCCGGCTGATGTCAGAGGGTTATCTCAGCCCCTCCCTTTGCATTCCTTACATTGGGGAAGATCGAGCAGAGGAATGTCACTGATAAGAAGTCATTGCTGTGAAATAAGTTATTTACAATTAAAATTAAAGGAGAAATAGAGCCAAAGCTCGTTTGGCCGTACATCTCCTATGGATCACAGGAGTGCAATCCATTTTGCACTCCTGTGATCCATTTTCAGCAGAGAGCGGGCTGAAGTTCGCTCTCTGCTGACAACACAGAAGTCGGTCCAGGCACCACGTCAGCGCGACAATGGAGTCTGGATCTGCCAGGTGCCTGGACGGACACCCAGCTCAGCCTCCCAGCGAGCCTCTGAGAGGCTGTGCTGGCCACTCCCTGACCCTCCACAGCTCAGCGCTCCAATGAGTGAGCTGGGGGCAGAGCAGAGAGCTGCTGCCTAACAGTCAGCAGCTCTCTGCTCGGGAAGCTGTTAGAACCGAGCGATCAGCGGTGTTCCATCGCATAGCATAGAATGCATTAAGATAAAAAAAACTTCTGTCTTTAGAATCACTTTAATTACTAGGGGTTATGACCGTGTGAATGTAATATGATGTATGTCAAACAAACAAAATATATCACACGAATAATAAAATACACAGTTAGTTGAATTCATAAGTAAGAGGGAAGTTTCTCAAAGTAATAATCAAACAATACTTTATAGATTAAGTTCTCTGTGCTAAGTCTAGAACCATCTGGGGATTCCTTAGGGCACTAAATTGATGACTGTTTTGTCACGTTTTTGCAGTTTGTGTTCGATATGTGCAAAGAGAGATCACACAAATACTTTAAAGTATAATATTTATTAAAGTAATGACAGATACAGATGAAGAGAAAGAAAATATGGCAAGAATACTTAACTAAAGATGCTGTTTCTGCCACGGAGTCCCGTTTGCTGTTACGCAACATGGCACAGGTAATCAGGACCAGACACTTGCCTCATGGCCGTTCTGGGTGAGACTAACCCCACAAGTTCTAGCTAGGGTATATAGGTCTTGTATGTAGGAAATGGTCAAGCCCACCTTTAGAGAAAATTGCCCTTCTAAGTAAAATGGCAAATTCCTAAAGGAGAGGGACTGGCTTGTCCATATATGCAGTTCACATTCCAATAGGATGAGTCATTCACGGTAACCAGAATAACCAGGATAAGAGACTAACCCCACAAGTTCTAGCTAGGGTATATAGGTTTTGTATGTAGGAAATGGTCAAGCCAACCTTTAGAGAAAATTGCCCTTCTAAGTAAAATGGCAAATTCCTAAAGGAGAGGGGCTGGCTTGTCCATATATGCAGTTCACATTCCAATAGGATGAGTCATTCAAGGTAACCAGAATAACCAGGATATTAGAGGCTTTCTTAATATTTATAAGGAATATAAAATATGCAATTTCCCTATAAATACCCTGTAGAGTGTGCGTCTTGATAATCTTGAGTTGGAGCCTTACTCTTCCTCTCTGAACTTTCCCTTTTATTTCCAAAATGTTTCTATCTAAGAACTGGCCTAGAGGGTGTATTCTAAAATATTTTCTCACACTTGATTGGGAAGTAATGTTAACAATTAACTAGGTGTTTATTTAGTCAGTGGTTTTTATCTATTCAGTTGATGACTAGGGATGATCGAACTTTTGAAAAGTTCGGTTCGACCAGAACACCCGAATTTCCCAAAAGTTCGGTTCGGATTTCAGAACCCCATTGAAATCAATGGGACCCGAACTTCGGTAATCAAAAAACACCATTTTTAAGCCCTAAAACCCAATAAATGCCCCTAAAAAGTGCCTAGGGTTCTGGGTCATGCCCCATTAACTATTAATCACACAAAAAAAGTTCTTAAAAATTGTCATTTTTGATAAAAAAGCCAATTATTGAAAAAATTAAAAAAAAAAAATGAGAGATTTTTTGATTTTGGATTTAGTATCTGGGGGGTCTAAAAGGTGTGCATGTGAAGTTTCAGCTCTGTAGCATGTCCAGAACCATGAAAAAAAAAGATAATTTTTCAGTAGAACAGGGATGTGGGTCGGGACCCTCCTTTAACTTTAACACCTATATGATCTTTTTTTCTGGTTCTGGACATGCTACAGAGCTGAAACTTCACAGGTACACCTTTTAGACCCCCCAGACACAAAATCACACAAAAAAAGTTCTTAAAAATTGTCATTTTTGATAAAAAAGCCAATTATTGAAAAAAATAAAAAAATAAAAAAGAGAGATTTTTTGAGTTCTGATGTTTTGCCTGCCTCCAAAAACCCCCAAAAAGGATTGTATGTATTAGAAAACTTTCAGCTCAGGGGGTTAGCTTCTCTCCACACCTTGCCGGTTTCAAAGCAGGCATTTTTTTGGGTTCTTTGCAGTCAGGAAAAACATCTGAACTTGTGTATAGTGGTACTGTGCACAAGTTCTGATGTTTTGCCTGCCTCCAAAAACCCCCAAAAAATGCCAGCAAAAACACACCTGGGCATTTTTTTTTGACGCTAGCGTTTTTTTGGCATTTTTGGGGGTTCTTTTGAGGCAGGCAAAACATCTGAACTTGTGTATAGTGGTGTATATACACACATACATATATTTATATACACACCTAGACATATATAGGTGTGATAGTAGCAGAAATATATGCTTGCGCTAATGAAATCATTTACAGTAATATATTTCTGCTACTATCACACCTATATATGTCTAGGCGTGTATATAAATATATGTATGTGTGTATATATACCACTATACACAAGTTCAGATGTTTTGCCTGCCTCAAAAGAACCCCAAAAAATGCCAAAAAAAACGCTAGCGTCAAAAAAAAATGCCCAGGTGTGTTTTTGCTGGCATTTTTTGGGGGTTTTTGGAGGCAGGCAAAACATCAGAACTTGTGCACAGTACCACTATACACAAGTTCAGATGTTTTTCCTGACTGCAAAGAACCCAAAAAAATGCCTGCTTTGAAACCGGCAAGGTGTGGAGAGAAGCTAACCCCCTGAGCTGAAAGTTTTCTAATACATACAATCCTTTTTTTTTCTGGTTCTGGACATGCTACAGAGCTGAAACTTCACAGGTACACCTTTTAGACCCCCCAGACACAAAATCACACAAAAAAGTTCTTAAAAATTGTCATTTTTGATAAAAAAAAACCAATTATTGAAAACATTAAAAAAAAAAAGAGATTTTTTGATTTTTACTTTGGATTTAGTATCTGGGGGGTCTAAAAGGTGTACATGTGAAGTTTCAGCTCTGTAGCATGTCCAGAAACATAAAAAAAAAGATCGTTTGTATTAGAAAACTTTCAGCTCAGGGGGTTGGCTTCGCTGCTGTAACACCTTGCCGGTTTAATAGAAGGCATTTTTTTGGGTTCTTTGCAGTCAGGAAAAACATCTGAACTTGTGTATAGTGATACTGTGCACAAGTTCAGATGTTTTGCCTGCCTCCAAAACCCCCCAAAAAATGCCAGCAAAAACACACCTGGGCATTTTTTTTTGACGCTAGCGTTTTTTTGGCATTTTTTTGGGTTCTTTTGAGGCAGGCAAAACATCTGAACTTGTGTATAGTGGTGTATATACACACATACATATATTTATATACACACCTAGACATATATAGGTGTGATAGTAGCAGAAATATATGCTTGCGCTAATGAAATCATTTACAGTAATATATTTCTGCTACTATCACACCTATATATGTCTAGGCGTGTATATAAATATATGTATGTGTGTATATATACCACTATACACAAGTTCAGATGTTTTGCCTGCCTCAAAAGAACCCCAAAAAATGCCAAAAAAAACGCTAGCGTCAAAAAAAAATGCCCAGGTGTGTTTTTGCTGGCATTTTTTGGGGGTTTTTGGAGGCAGGCAAAACATCAGAACTTGTGCACAGTACCACTATACACAAGTTCAGATGTTTTTCCTGACTGCAAAGAACCCAAAAAAATGCCTGCTTTGAAACCGGCAAGGTGTGGAGAGAAGCTAACCCCCTGAGCTGAAAGTTTTCTAATACATACAATCCTTTTTTTTTCTGGTTCTGGACATGCTACAGAGCTGAAACTTCACAGGTACACCTTTTAGACCCCCCAGACACAAAATCACACAAAAAAGTTCTTAAAAATTGTCATTTTTGATAAAAAAAAACCAATTATTGAAAACATTAAAAAAAAAAAGAGATTTTTTGATTTTTACTTTGGATTTAGTATCTGGGGGGTCTAAAAGGTGTACATGTGAAGTTTCAGCTCTGTAGCATGTCCAGAAACATAAAAAAAAAGATCGTTTGTATTAGAAAACTTTCAGCTCAGGGGGTTGGCTTCGCTGCTGTAACACCTTGCCGGTTTAATAGAAGGCATTTTTTTGGGTTCTTTGCAGTCAGGAAAAACATCTGAACTTGTGTATAGTGATACTGTGCACAAGTTCAGATGTTTTGCCTGCCTCCAAAACCCCCCAAAAAATGCCAGCAAAAACACACCTGGGCATTTTTTTTTGACGCTAGCGTTTTTTTGGCATTTTTTTGGGTTCTTTTGAGGCAGGCAAAACAGCTGAACTTGTGTACAGTGGTATATATACACACATACATATATTTATATACACACCTAGACATATATTACTGTAAATGATTTCATTAGCGCAAGCATATATTTCTGCTACTATCACACCTATATATGTCTAGGTGTGTATATAAATATATGGATGTTTGTATATACACCACTATACACAAGTTCAGATGTTTTGCCTGCCTCCAAAACCCCCCAAAAAATGCCAGCAAAAACACACCTGGGCATTTTTTTTTTTGACGCTAGCGTCTTTTTGGTATTTTTTTGGGTTCTTTTGAGGCAGGCAAAACATCTGAACATGTGTATAGGGGGTATATATACACATATATGTCTGAATATATACCCCTAGACATATATAGGTGTGATAGTAGCAGAAATATATTACTGTAAATTATTTCATTAGCGCAAGCATTTATTTCTGCTACTAGCACACCTATATATGTCTAGGGGTATATATTCAGACATATATGTCTATATATACCCCCTATACACATGTTCAGATGTCATGTCTGACATCAAACATGTCCTCAAAAAAGCACTGGCAGTGGCAGCCCCTGCAGCATAAAAAATGCTTGGCTGGTGAGAAGCCATATGGGTGTGCCGAAGCAATTCAGAGAAATGATCATTTCTCTATAGCGGTCACCCTGCTATGGAAGGGTTTTGTCACCCTTCCATAGCAGTCACTGCCAGTTAACCCTACACTACACTACGGTCCCCTTACACTTAACACTTTCCCTACAGAAACTAAATTTTTGAAGCTAACTTAAGTGTAAAGGAGCACTCTAACTACACTAGATATCCCTTTCCTCACACTAAAAATAGCTAAATGACACTTTTAAAGTAAAATTAACAGAACTGCTTCCACTCTCTTCCATGTCCAGTATAACAATGCTAGGAATATGGCGGGGGCGATCTTATATACTGGGGGGCGTATTCACTAATGATTGGTCTAGGGACCCCCTAGTCACTCCAATCACATTCCTAGCATTCTCCTGCCCCCTCAATTGGCTTTTGCTAATGGTTCTGGTCCAATCACGGGCTTTTAAAGCCCATTTCCTAAAGCATTGCATTTTGGGCGGTTCTGGTTGCCGAATTCCGAACTTTTTGGGCAAAAAGTTCTAAATTTGGCCGAACCTCGAACACCCAATGTTCGGGCCGAACCGATGGTCGACCCGAACCGTTCGATCATCCCTATTGATGACACTCTTGGACATGGGTGCTCAATCTGTGGCCTTCATGTTGTTGCAGAACTATGAATCCCATCATGCCTCTAGCTTTGAGAGTCTTTGGGATAACTGTCAGCAGGGCTTTTTTTCTCAGAACGTAGGAGCAGGTACTCCTCCCTTCTGAGTCACCCCTTGTCTCCACCCCCACCTCCATGTATCATCCCTTAGTTCCACCCGCTACCCACCTCCCAGTTCTGCCTCTTTCAGAGAATACAGAGCCAAGTATACCTTTGTGGTGCTAAGTAATTTGTATGCACGTTGTTAATGATAACAAGGAAAGCAAAAAAATAGATCCCATCCATATACAAAAAAAGCCCTTTAGCAACAATAGATCCTCATGGCAACAATAGAACCCCCTACAACAGTAGAACCCCTGCAACAAAATACCCCAAGAACAACAGATCCCCGCCAGCAATACGGTAGATCTCCCAGCAGCCAACATCAATAGACCCTCCATTAGCCAGCAACAATAGACCCATCCCTCAACAGTAGATTACTACCATCAACAATTGACCTACTAGCCACATGAGACCCCTCCAGCAATAGATTCCCCACTAGCAAAAATAGACTTCCCCAGCAACAATACATCCTCCACAACAATAGATCCCCAAGCAGCCAGCATCAATAGACTCTTCAACAAATCTCTGCACCCCATTCAGTGCTGGAGGTACCAGAACTGCGTTCCTCCGCGTTCCTGTTGAAAAAAGCCCTGACTGTCAGCCTTGCATGACCTAATGGAACTACCGCAACAGCTGGAGGGCCACATGTTGAGCATCCATGCTCTAGGACTAGAAATCCCTGTTTTAGGTCTTCTGGGAAAAAAATTGGATTTTATTTAATCCAGTCTCATATGGGATATAATATTTATCCTTGGAATAATCTAGAGGTGGTATTTTACTCATAATTGGTTGTATAAATGAAATCCCTGGTAGGTGATCTATGTGTGATATTACTATTTAATGTACTATAATTTCAATCAAACAGAACACTTTTTTACTATTACTATTTTCAAAATCATAATAGTATATACATATGGTAAGATAATTCTTGTCATCATTAGATAGCATGATGTCTTGTATATCAATTGAAAACTGTTTAATATTTTAAAGTTATGATTTCAAATAGTGTCCATGAGGTTTTGTTTTAATAATAATGAAAAACAGTCAATTCATCCTGAACTGACCTCCCTTCTTTTTTTTCAAGTGCTTGTATAAAGAGTTTATAAAGCTTTACCTTGTTAATAGTTTTCATAGTGTCCTTCAGTTATTAGCATATTTCTGGATGAGAAATAATAATCGTCTCTGTCATTATGGTAAACATACAAAAAGTGTTCTTCCTAGTCAGTTGGTGAACCATTGAGTCAGAAACTTGTTTGTTTTCCTCATCCATAAAATGGGTTTGTTTGTTAACCACTTAAGCCCCGGAAGATTTTACCCCCTTCCTGACCAGGGCCTATTTTGCGATTCGGCATTGCGTGACTTTAACGGACAATTGCGCGGTCATGCGACGCTGTACCCAAATGAAATTGACGTCCTTTTTTTCCCACAAACAGAGATTTCTTTTGGTGGTATTTGATCACCTGTGCGATTTTTTGATCATGCGCCATAAACAAAAAAAAAGCGACAATTTTGAAAAATAACAATGTTTTTCACATTTTTTTTATATGAAATTCCCCCAAAAAATGTAAAAATCCAATTTTTTTTTAACATTTTAGGCCAATTTGTTTTCTGCTACATATGTTTGGTAAAAAAAAAAAATCGCAATAAGCATATTTTGATTGGTTTGCGCAAAAGTTATTGCGTTTACTAACTAAGGGAAAGATTTTTGTAATTTTTAATTTTCTTTTTTTTAACGAGTAATGGCGGCGAACTGCGATTTTTTTGCGGGACTGCGACATTGCGGCGGACAGATCGGACCCTTGACTGACATTTTTGACACTTTTGGGGTTACCAGTGACATTACTACAGTAATCAGTGCTATACATATGCACTGTTACTGTAAAAATCACACTGGGAGGGAAGGGGTTAACTTTATTGGAAAGGGAGGGGTTAATGTCCCTAGGGGCGTGTTTCTAACTGTCATTGGATGTTGCTGTGTGTGTAACAGCAGAGATCAATGGTCCTACATAGCAGGACCGAGTGATCTGTGCTTTTACACAGGAGAGATTGACAGGCGGCTTTGTTTACATTAGCCGCCTGCCTTTCTCCCTCTCCACCCGACGATTGTGAGTGACCGGCGGACATCGGGTCCGCCGGTCACACGCGCCGGCTTCCTCGGGTTCGAGCGGGGGCGGGAGCACGCCTCTGGCGGCACGCGCTCGCCCCCTATTCGCTCCCAGGCTAGTGACGTACCGGTACGTCACTTTGCCTGGGAGGGGCTGACCGCCGCCGTAGATAGTCGGGCGGTGGTCGGCAAGTGGTTAATGGACAATTGCGCGGTCATGCAATGCTGTCCCTAAAAAAAAAATGATGTCCTTTTTTTCCAATAAATATAGCTTTCTTTTGGTGGTGTTTGATCCCCTCTGCAATTTTTATTTATTGCGCTATAAACAAAAAAAAATTCTGAAAAAAAAAAAAAACAGTATTTTTCACATTCTGCTATATAACATTCCCAAAAAAAGAAATTTAAAAATTAAATTTTTTCATAATTTTAGGCCAATTTGCATTCTGCTACATATTTTTGGTAAACAAGAAAAATACCCAATAAGCATATTTTAATTGGTTTGCGAAAAAGTTATTGCATCTACAAACTAAGGGAAAGATTTATGTTATTTTTATTTTTTTTATTTTTTTTTTTCTAGTAATGGCGGTGATCAGCGATTTTTAGCAGGACTGTGACATTGCGGTGGATAGATTGGACCCCTAACTGACATTTTTGACACTTTTGTGGGGACCAGTGACAGTAATCAGTAGGGATGGGCTTGATGTTCGAGTCGAACATAAGTTATACTCGAACATCAGCTGTTTATGTGTTCGCTGAACACACGAACACATGGGGCGCTCGGCTGGAAGTGCCCCATAAGTGCCCCATAATGCACTGCGCTGGTGCTGTGAATAAATAACTGATGATTGGCCTAAGCATGCACATGACCTGTATGCTTTGGCCAATCACAGCACAGTGTCCTGTCAGAGCCATGATTGGCCAAAGGTAGGCTGCCTTTAGCCAATCATGGCTCAGGGGCTAAGTCCACGCCCCACACTATATAAGGCTGCTTACACGGCAGCCGTGTTTAGTGTGTGATAATAGAGGTTAGGCAGGTAGTTAGTGGATAGTGTGTTGATTTAGATTAGTGCAGTCAGTGTAGTGAACAGGCATACCACACTTTTATAATGTATAGAAATGTTGTAGTCCTGAGTCCCCTCTCGGTGCTCCCCAAGTTTTGTGTCCCTGTCACTTATAGTTCGTGAGCAGTGCCATGCCAAGCTGACCGAGATTTTCCATAGACTCCAATGTTAAAGATAGGGGGTAGTGCCATGTCAAGCTGACTGAGATTTCCCATAGACGCCAATGAGCACTGAAAGCTGAAAATTGGTCTAGGCAGGAAGAGGGTGAAAGTACTCTGTATTTAGGTGGTTAAGGGGAACCCTATGACAGAATTAGAAAACAGAATACACCACGCTTAATCAATAAAGTATTAGAGATGTAGTATCAGCAGCTAGCATAAAAAAGTTGTTTGGACCTCAACTACATAGACAATAAAAACAAAGTATACAGCGCTTGATACAATGATCTCAATCTCAGCCAACGCTTAAGAAAAAAGATATAAACAAGATAAATAGAACAAATCAATGTATCAATAAATACATAAAAAGTCCATATGGAGAGGAGTCCTGTAAGAAGTCCCATACACCGTGTGATGAAATTGAAGAGACAACCTCCACCAAACACCAACAAGTGTGGCCTCTTACCGAAAGCATGTGATCCCTATTACAGAGATCTCAATGCACCTTAAAGGAAACTCCTTGCATCCCGCAATGGATGGATGGATGAAAACTCTTCTCCTACAGATATAGTCTCTGCACGCTCAGGAATAATCCCCTCACAGGAAGTAGTGTCAACCCAATTATCACATAAATAAAGAAGAGAAACTCCTCATGGTGTAGTATGTTGAAACACAAACAGTTTAATGTGTAAAAAGTCAATGTAACACTCACATTTGACATGGGTAAAACGAGCATCAAAGGTCAAATTCCTGTAGGGAAGTCATATGGTGGACGGTGTGGTAGCTGCAGCCGTATAGCTTCTATCTGGAAACAGGTAGACCCTGGGGAGATGCATATAGTGCGGGCGTTGCTGGTCCCCTACTGGTTTCGTCAGATGTTGATGTCATCAGGGGACGTCAACTTGTTTATATCTTTTTTCTTAAGCGTTGGCTGAGATTGAGATCATTGTATCAAGTGCTATATACTTTGTTTTTACAGTCTATGACAGAATTAAAAAAAAAAAAGGTGCCCCCCCCCCCAAAAAAAAAATTCATACCAGGCCCTTTGGGTCTGGTACAGATTTTAAGGGAAACTCCACGTCAAAAACTGGGAAAAAAAATGGCGTGGGGTCCCACCCCAAACTCCATACCAAACCCTCTCCTGAACCCTACCAGGCCGCTTGACCTCAAAATGGGGAGGGTGCTTTGGGGTACCGATGGTGAGGTGTTGACGGGGACAAGGGCCTCTTCTGGACAACCTGTGGTTGCTGGGGGCTTATTGGAATCAGAAAGTCCCCTTTAACAAGGGGATCCCCAGATCCCCCCCCCCCTACATGTGAATGGATATACCCTACCTGTTCACCAAAAAAGTGTACAAAAAAATAAAGTCCTTTAATAAAAAAATATAAAAAAAAGTGTCCCCCATGTAAATCCATCGTCAATCACCCGCCGCTCCTGCCTCTCCACATGCCTCCTGGCTAATGAGCCACTTGAGCCATGACAGCTCTTTTATAGCAAACGAGTTGGACTCCCGTTTTTTTTTTTTTATACGTCATGTGACGTCAGAAGGAGCGGTGCCACTGGGTGATGTCACCGGGTGTCCCCACTTCTTTCCTATAAAAGAGCTGTATTAGCTGGGAGGCATGTAAAGAGGCGGGAGCGTCTTTTTCTTTTTCTATTTTGCGGGTGCGGTGGGCGACATGATTGACAATGGATTTACATCAGGGGACACTATTTTTTTGTTTTTATTTTTTTATTTTTTAATAAACGGCTTGTAAAAAACTGTCTTTTGTGTTTATTTTGTTTGTACACTTTTTGGGTAAATGGGTAAGGGTATGATGTTGATGTACCCACATGGGGGGGGGGCGGTATCTGGTATCTTGCTTCCATATTTCGATTGGCCCCCCCACCCGCAGATCACAACACCCGCAGAGCATGACAACTGCAGCCCAGGGTTGTCAGGAGGAGGCCCTTGTCCCCATCACTGCTCCTGTAAAAACAATTGTTTTAAAACATTTTTTTTTGCATTGATACATGTCCCCCAGAGCAGTACCCAGGTCCCCATACACTTTTTATAGCAATAACTTGCATATAAGCCTATAATGAGGTCTTTTGATTTTTCATGTTCGTGTCCAATAGACTTTATTAAAATTCACATGTTCGCTAGAACTTTTTCCCTGTTCGAGATGTTCTGGTGCGAACCGAACAGAAGGATGTTCGGCCCATCACTAGTAATCAGTGCTAAAATATGCACTGTTACTGTAATAATGGCACTGGCAGGGAAGGGGTTAACCCGGTAGAGATCAAAGGGTTAAGTGTGAGCCTAGTAGGTGTTTTCTAACTGTGAGGGAGGGACTTGTGAAATCAACACAGAACACCTGTTTATTTAGGATCACAGGAGCTCTGTGTTCATTCCAGAGAGAACAACGGTCTGCTGTGTTTACAACAGCAGACCGTCGTTCTCTCTCCACTGGGAGCGATCACGGGTACACGGTGGCAATTTGTGGGGGGAAAAAAATACATAAATTGCATTATTGTTTAGTGTTGCATGACCGCGCAATTGTCAGTTAAGGTAACGCTGTGCCGTATCGCAAAAAGTGGCCTGGTCATGAAGAGGGGTAAATCTTCCGGAGGTAAGGTGGTTAAGTACAGATGTAACCCATTGTCATTGATTGGGAAATGTCCTTGATTATCATGAAGCTCAAATAAAATTTCCTTTCACAGCTCGGCGTCTTTTAGGTTTAGCTGTAGTCCTGTGGTTGTGGGTTTATCAGAATGTTATTCTGCATATCTCATTAAGAATCCATATTGATTTTAATTTAACATCAGAAAAACCCTGGCAGGTGGGATAGCACAGGTGTTGTTGATGCGTGTTTGTATTTTATTTATTTTTTTAATCTTTATATGGTGGACAGTTTTCCTGATTGAAGAGTCTATGTGTAACTACTTGCTGCAACACCACAATACATTTACTGGGGCAGCTGCATGCTCAGCGACATACTGATACCCGACATACCGCATCTGCTGTGAATGGCCGGGGTACCATGTAATCACTATGATTGGTCATAGCAGTCACATGATTAAATGTAAACAAAACCGTCAGGAATTGCTTCTATGCATGGCTATTTTGCTTACTATTGTAATGCTGTGAATAGCCCACAGCTATCACAAGGTACCTGGGCTAATCACATCACCCTGTACAATGTGATTAGCTGTCAAGAATGAAGCCCATTTATTACAGCTAAAACTATTGCTTATAACAGTGGTCTGTTATAAGCAATAATAGTGTAAAAAAGAAAAAAAATGATCACCCCCCCAGAGTAGTACAGTGTTATCCCTTTGATGACAGTAAAAAACTCTGCTGACAAGATGTAAAAAAAAAAAAAAAATCTTTACAAAAATTAAAAAAAAAAAAAAAAAATCTTAAAAAAAAGGAAGATAAAATTAAATAAAAAAGGTTGGCTCGGTAGCGGCTGTGGGTGACCCCTTGGGTGGGTTCGTTACACAGAGAGACAGCCGAGGAGTGGTTGAAAACAACGGTCTATGGTTTATTCTTCCAATTTGCTGGAAACAAGTGCAAGCATCCAGGGGAGGGCTGGCAGCCTTAGGCCTGGGGGGCAAGTCCAGTCAAGTGGCCCATTGAACCACCGAATAAACTCACCATCCATGCCCACCTTGTTTTAAAACGGATATTGATGTTATATAGTAAGACAAATTTGATACAATGTGGTATCATAATTTTATTTTAATAGCAACAAAGGAGGTTTAACAAAAAAACTCTCCACCATACCCTCCACACCGATCCATACATCCGTGCACCATACTCTCCACCATACTCTCCACACCGATCAATACATCCGTGCACCATACTCTCCATCATACCCTCCAAACCGATCAATACATCCGTGCACCATACCCTCCACAACGATCCATACATCCATGCACCATACTCTCCACACCGATCCATACACCCGTGCACCATACTCTCCACCATACAATCCACACCGATCCATACACCATACTCTCGACACCAATCCATACATCCATGCATCATACTCTCCACCATACCCTCCACACTGATCCATACATCCGTGTACCATACTCTCCACCATACCCTCCACACTGATCCATACATCCAATCCATATACCTTCGTGGGGTGCACTGCACAGATGTTCTATGCAGCCCACCAGCTGAAATCAATGACAGGCGGCAGCCTGCATGGAACTCCAAACACCTCCCAGAATGTACTGTACATCTGTGAGCCCAATGTACAGATCAGAACGCAGACAGACTGGTGTTCTCATCTGTGCAATGAACCTCCATAGATGTACATTTCCTTGGAGGTGCTCTGAGATCTGTACACAGAGCTGCCGGTCATTGATTCTCTAGCTTTGGAATGTATGGCCAGCATGTTCACCAAACAAGGAATTTGTCTTCAGGCAGGCGCGGAATGACAACTCATGGGGCCCCCGGGCAATAGGAGATCATGAGCCCCCAGGTTTAAAGATGGCTGCTAATATGATGCAACATTAATGCATTAGGCCTACGTGGAAGGGCATGAAGCTCATGAACGTGCAGACAGGCAGAAGACTTAAAGCTGGTGACCCAATGAAGAAATGAGGTCAGTGCCACCTTACCAGCATCATGGGCCCCTGGGAAAAGTACTGCCCTGGGAAACTTAGCAGGGAGATGGTGACCTGTAGTGTGCATAGTGCATTGCGGCACACAGTGGGTGTAGATAAATTATGCCACATTTTGGATTTTTTTATTTTATTTTTACAATTATTTTTTTCCATTTTTATTTTTTCATTTTAATTTAATGATTTTATACTTTATTTTTCAAAACGCTGGTGGGTGCAGGGAGCTTTGGTGAGATAACAGGGGGCTAAACAGATCCCTGAAGTCTCACATTTGATGCAAAGAAAGGGACTAAGGACACATGCTAAGGAGGGTATGCTGGTGGGTATTGTGTGCAGGAGAGGAGCGTGGAGGGTATGACAATGGGCAGTATGTACAGGAGAGAATTGTGGAGGGTATGACATTGGACAGTATGTACAGGAGAGGAGTGTGGAGGGATGACAGTGGGTGGTATGTACAGGAGAGGATTGTGGAGTGTATGACAGTGGGCAGTATGTACAGGAGAGGAGTTTGGAGGGGATGACAGTGGGTGGTATGTACAGGAGAGGAGTGTGGAGGGTATGACAGTGGGCAGTATGTACAGGAGAGGAGTGTGGAGTGTATGACAGTGGGCAGTATGTACAGGAGAGGAGTTTGGAGGGGATGACAGTGGGTGGTATGTACAGGAGAGGAGTGTGGAGGGTATGACAGTGGGCGGTATGTACAGGAGAGGAGTGTGGAGGGTATGACAGTGGGCGGTATGTACAGGAGAGGAGTGTGGAGGGTATGACAGTGGGCGGTATGTACAGGAGAGGAGTGTGGAGGGTATGACAGTGGGCGGTATGTACAGGAGAGGAGTGTGGAGGGTATGACAGTGGGCGGTATGTACAGGAGAGGAGTGTGGAGGGTATGACAGTGGGCGGTATGTACAGGAGAGGAGTGTGGAGGGTATGACAGTGGGTGGTATGTACAG